>NC_089686.1:20285808-20910808 GCF_031753505.1 Anomalospiza imberbis | reverse complement strand
TGGATTTTTGATGGTGCAGACACTATCTGCAAGGAACCAAAAGGAAATCATTCTTCCACCTAAACATGTTTCAAAAAGGCTTAAGCTTATGCATCCCCTAGTACATAATCCACTGGAGATCAATGGACTTAGTTACTTTAATAAGGAAGAACATGTAAACCCCAGCTGAGGCTGTTATGCAAATGCTTTTGAGGAGTGAGTGTGTGTATGTGCACGATGTTTGGGATAGGGAGAAGGGGGTGACATCTGGGCCTGCAGGTAGGGTGAAAGTTATATTTTCAATAGAATAAAAATTGCTTTTATGTAAACTGCTCCAGATCCCTGCCTTCAATTCTAACTTGTAGCTTCAAAATGCTGCAAGTGGGCTTTCTGATTGTGAATTTTTTAGAGGAGTTCATGCAAGATAGCCCATTGGGTATTAGAGGTGAGACAAGAATGAAGCAGTGAGGGGAAGTTTTCCCATGTAAGAGTTACTAAAACTAAAGTGAACAAAGATCATCTTGAAGAGATGAGCATTTTGAAGAGAGAGCATATGAAGGAAGAAAAGAAAGAAAGCAAGCATGAACAAACCCTCCATGGTACCATTATGCATTTGTATGCAGATCTGAAAAGAGAAAGTTCCAGTAATTGGTATAGTTTTTAATGAGCAATGCCTCCAATGCATGAAGAATTATCACAAAAGTGACAGATGCTAAATACCACACCTTTAAAGTAATGGATTTTTTTTTCCCCCTCCTGCTACTAGCATCTTACCACCTTTGTTTCCTGATTGTTTTTTTGCTATAAAAATCTTCTGGTAACAAAAAATTAGATGGGAGGTAGCATCTGAATTCACATGGTTTGCAGGCAGATTTGAGCCTGTAGTTGGTTATAACAATACAGTGAAATAGACTTGCCATCTTTCAGCTGAACTTTACAGCAAAGCTGTCTGGAAACTAACTCCCAGCACCCTCTCAAAAAAAAATGAAACCCAAAAAACTCCCTTTATACCCCCACAAAAGTATATCCATGCTATTTCCAGAACCAGCCCTGGTGATGATATATGATAGAATCACATGTTCTTCCTTTCTGCATTCAATCTTGAAGATATCTGTTTCTCTGGTGCTTTCAGACTGTGTGGCTTTTACCCAGGACATATAGACAGGAGCTTTGTGACAGATTTTCAAAAAAAACATGACCCATCATTTTATGCCCTTTGTGGCATCTCCACCTGCCTTAATGATCACCTTATTCTCCAATAAACAGTGTGACTGCCAGTAATAGAATAAACATTTAGGAGTCATTTTTAAGGCAGCTACTGCTGGCAGTCATGCTATGATCTCAAAGTGTGCAAATAGATTTAAGCCTAGAAGGGCTTTCCAGCCATCATTAAAGTCTGCATGCTGTGTATGAGCTGCTTCCAACAGATGAGCAGGGCTTTAAGTCTGTTATGCTGCAGTGATGCCTTTAGTCATATCCCTTGGCTGACAATTCTGTAATGATGCATTTTCTTCTAAAGAACATGGGATACCCATAATAAAGGGAAATTCCATGTGTTCATTACATTGTTCTCTAGGCACATAGTAACTCTTGGTGGTTTTGCTGATTTCTGCCTTGATGGCAGTTTGAATTACATGCCTGGTATTTTTTGTCTACAAGGAATATCTCGTCTCTTTTGATAGTCTTTCTTCAGCCTCTCTTTCAGTGGTATGCCTCAGTGGTTATATGGGCTAAAACTCTTCCCTTTTATTTATTACTTGATAAGGGTATTTCTTTTTCTTTTTCATATCAGAAAGGGGTTGTTCCCTCTGATCTCAGAAATTAGTAGTTTTTCCTCAAATATTTTGTTGGCAACACATACGTGTTGTTTGTTAAAAGATGGTACTTTAATCTAAAACTAGTCTTTATCAGTTCTTCTTTCTTTGCAAGCAATTTTTTTTTTTTTTTTTTTTTTTTTCAGAAGGCACTGTAGCACTGGAATAGGCTGTTAGGTGTGTCTGCATTGTTTGGGTTCTTTGAGGTAATGAATATCTAGCTGACCCTAAGAGCAGCCTTGCAGATATTTCCAGTAACACAGCAATGCTTCTATTAAATAAAACAGGCAAAATAAGGTAAATGGGTGGATGATTTACCTTAGATTTTACAGTACATCACTGGCAAGGCAAAGTGCAGTAGTTCTGGCTTGTACAGGGGCATTGTCAAGAGAAATACTCCTCAACACAAAATTAAAAGGGATGGTGTTCAGCTTTGGAGCCAGTGTCTTATCCTGTGAAAGATGGAGTGAATACAATATTGGCAAGAATGTCCACCTAGAAACTACAGTTTTACAGTGCTTATCACTGGAAGAGGTGCTCCTGCTGGATAAATCAATAATAATCAGAAAATTTGACTGGGTCAATAGGAAAATAGTTAGACTGTTATTATCATACTTATTTTACAGATGCAGCAAATGAATTTCATGCAAGTCTAAAGCAAGGCCACAAAGGGAGCTGTTGCTAGAGCGAGATACGGAATCCAGGAGCCTTGTGGTATCTAACAGTAGCACCCTAATCACTGGACTGCAGTGCTTTATCTGAACCCACCCTGTTGCATGCCTGAAAAAGGCTACCACTAAAAAGTTACCAAAAAACATCAGGTCCAGAAAGCAAAGCTAGTCTCCTTTTCCCTGCTGGCTTGGAGAGGGTTTGAAAGCCTGTACTAAAACCTTTGGGATTTGGGTAGTCGCATGCTTAGGAAGGTATTGTCTTTTCTTATATACTGAGATTATGTAGTATGATAGACGAGTAGTGAGGAGAAATTAAATGTAGGTAACAGCAAGAGGCACTTTCCCTGCACATATCTGTTTTTGCATTCTTTACTGAGTCCCTAGCTTCTTAGGGCAGAGGCATTCAATTTAAAGTAATCCAGCCAATCTGAAGGTGGTTGGTTATTTATATATATATATATATATATATATATATATATATATATATATATATATACACTTTTATGTATGTATTAAATATATAAAAATAAAAATTTGGATGCATACTTCTGAATGTGTTTGATTTCTAAGAAGAAACCCTAAAGGGAAAACTTCTTCAAGAGGATTCAAAAAATCCAAATGTAGAGGAAGATACTTGTTCTTTTTGCTTGTCTTAGAGTTCACCTATAAATGAAATTGGGAAAAAAAGTCCTGTGAGAAGAGGTGGTGTGGAAGTTATGGTGAACTGTTAGCACTTCAGAGCACTCTCAAGGGAGACATTGTGCTAACAGCTGCAGGAGCAGCTCATTGCCTGCGGAGGATGCAGCTCTGCTCGTCGGTAGGATGGTTGGCTACACATACACACACTTGCAAAAGAGGAGGAGGGTGAAGGAAATCTTAACTTGCAGAAAAGTGAAGGTTCTCAGGTTCCGTGTGTTGAACAGGGGTATCTGTGCTGAATGTGTCTGTTCAGTTGTGAGGACACTGAAGCTGCTCAGCCTGGCTGGGTATAGGCTTTGTGGAAGAGGATTTGAAGCTATCCCTTATCACAGGTGGTGCAAAATTCTATTCAGCTCAGAAACAGCTGTGTAGAGCCTTTTTATTTGTAGTAATTTCTGTTTCTAGTAGTTTCTTGCTTACCTTCCTGTGCTTATCACCTGCTACTTTACTCAGAAGAAAACATTGGAGACATGGTTTGAAAGAAAATGATAAAAAGATACTGAGCTACAGAACTCGGAACTGAGTGTCAGATATTTTCTCAGTAGCTGAATTTTTGTGTTAAAAAAAAAAAAAAAAAGCATGTTTTATTCTATCAAGAGTGTTACGCTAGTAACCTAGGGAAAGACAACAGATATACCTTCATAGGCAGATGAAGAGAATAAGGCAGGAATAACAATGAGACAGCCGTGGGTGGTGATCTCCACATTTCAAGAGTTTTTAAGAATTTTAACTGAAAATTGCAGGGGAGTACTGGGGTACTTCATGTATATTTAATTGGGAGCTCCTGCCAAGTATGAAGAACAGGACTTGCAAAAAGCTGCCTATGTGTAAATTTGAGCGGAGACTGAAACAATAGATCTTTGTAAGATCAGAACTGATCTCTTAATAAGAGAAAAACTAGATGGGCTAGGCTGTGAAAATAAAGACAGGCCATGTATGTTGGGCAGAGAGAGGAAATCGGTGGAGCAATGCAGAGCTAGGATCACTGTGATGTGTGACCATGTCATAGTGACAAATTAGAAAAATAATCTGTGTGGCAGAATTATAGATGGCTATGAAGTGCTAGCAGAAATGAGTGCTGTATCCTCAGCTATCAAAGACTGTAAAAGTTAGTGGCTCATTAAAGTTTTGTAATAAGAACTCTTAAATTCAGATTATTTCATCAACTGATAACTTTTATTCGTACTCTGCATTTTTGTTTACAGAGGTGTACAAAATCTTGAAAGAAAACATAGCTCATTAGGGTCAAGCAAGATCAAGGTCATCTTCTGACTTTTTTAAAAAGCACAGGGAAGTACAGTTTGGATTTCGTGAATTTATTCGCCTACATATCCCAAGTCAAGCAGATGTTTGTGAAACACCTACAGTTCTAAATATCAGCAGTCTCATGATTGCCTGTGTTTTGTAGCTTAATTATATGTCATGGGTGCCTACAATGACATAACAGTGTATGGTAAGAGTTAAGGCTGGCCTCTGAAAGTGCTGGCCTTTACTGGGGAAAAGATATCTTAGCCAGATCTTAGTGGTATTGTGTATGAATCACGCAGGTATAAATAACTCTAATGCTTTGTGGCATTTGTATCATTATATATGCATTAAACATTGTACACTTAGCAATATACAGAATATATGCATTATCCATAATGATGCAAACTATGCTTACCAAGAGATTGTTTCACAGGTCAAGGTGCTGGAGTCCAGCTAAATGTCATCAGCAGCAGAAGCAAAATCAAATACTATAGTAACCACCTGGATTTTTCAGTGGGCTTTTAAGGCTGGATGTAAAATTCTCTTTGTTCTATTTTCCTTTAGGCACTCAAGCAAAGGCCAGTCTCAAATTATAATTATTTGATAAACTTGTATGCAACTGTGGGATCACAGCACTTACTGGCTTTCTGTATTGATTAAAAAAAATACTGACACCTCCTCCATTTCTCTTAAAGACTGTTGCTTGACATTCTTCCTGTTTCTTCCTACTTTTGGATCTTCAAAAGATCACAAAATAATTGATCACACCAAAAAGTTAATGACAAGAGGTTTCCTAGTTCCCTTTGTTGTTGCTCCCCTGCAATGTCAATTGCTTGGAAACCAAAGCCAGCATAAAGGGCCATTTAACTTACCCAGATAAATCTGGTTACTTGAACCAATATCAAAACATATGTTGGTGTAACTTGTGTGGAAGCCTCTGCTATTACCCTTGAGACTGAGGAAGCTTTTCTCAAGTACATTGTAGCTGCAGCTTTTTTTCCCTTGCCCAGGTGCTATTTCACTTCAAACACCAATTGTACTGTTTTGTTAAATACTTTGTAATACCAAGAGATTAAAAGGTGTGATATAACCCCAAGTTTTTCTTTGTTAGTCAGCATAGTACCAAATACAGTCCCTTGAGGTACTACTTTTTCCTTTTCATTGTCAGTAAAATCAACATCAGATCATTGGTGGGAGTCACAGAGTTATGCTCTGCTAGCACACAATGCATTGGTCAAAGGTAGAAGCCCCGATAATTTATAATTTTAAAAGAATAATGTGCCAAAAGCTACTGAAATGACCTTGTTCTCACAGGTGCTCTCTGTGGGTAAGTAGTCTGGCAGAGAAGAGGAAACAACTTTGTGGACACACGAACATCTAGATACTACTGATGTCTAACCAGTGAAATCTAGTGCTTCAGCAGCCCTTAACAGTAGGCTATTTTCTCTGGGACTGTTTGGAGCTTATTTCTTCTGCTGAGCAATGAAAAAATCTTTGAAGAAAGGTTCATGACTCATTTCCATACCTGACATGCAAGTGGCCTTTAAAATTTGCATTAAACCAGTGCACATATTTATATGTGTATTTACTCAGAAATATGTGTATAGTATGAGCTTCTGCATGTGCATAGAGAGAAAGAATGAGAGTGGTCTGTATTTGTAAGTGTAAATTCAAGTTTAATTAGGGGTAGAGAAAAAAAGCCTTACATTGAGGATAAGGCTGAATCTCTGGGGCCAGGTTTCATGAACTAACTCTTTGTACAGTTCTTGCCCATCTTCTACCTAAGGCAGATCAAAAGTAGAAGTTGAGCTTGTTGAGAGCTGTAGAGGTAGAGAGGTTGTCAAATCTAGACTTAAATGCGGAACCCTGCAACTGTCTCAGGAAAGATGGAATTTTTTAATTACCATGAGGAAGTGAGGTTTCTGTTTTTTGTTTAGGGAAGTAAATCAGATTGAGTGGGGTGTTATCTGGTCTATGCCTGCATCTCCCATGTGTTCAAAGCTCATTGTGAGAATCTGAAATGATGATGCTTTTTCTTCAGTGAACAAGGGGATAACATCAACTCAGCTTTTCTCTGGCTTTCTGCATGTGATAAGGAAAGAAGAATAAATTGTTTTAATGACTGTGAGCAGGGGTCTTGGGACAAGTTGAATCTCATGATTATTGTAGGAATTGCTAGATGGGTGAAATCTCATGTTTTGTTTTACGCCTGCCTGCATTAGCTTATTCTGCTTTCCTGTTTAAGTATCTTTCCTTGAGGAAAATATATTGCTGAGAGTAGCTTCATTTATTTCTGATGAGTCATGCCATTGATGTGCATCTTGATAATTAGTACATATATATTGCTTCTGTGTGCTAACAGATCTGAGCACCTAATTATTTGTGTTCTGCATCACCCAAAACCTGGTAAGAATAACTGTGAATGTTTGTTTTGTGTGCTCAACAAGGTGAAGGCAGTCTGACTATCTCTGGACTATGACTGTCTTTTCTTGTAGTGTACACAGGTATCTGTTGGGAATTGGAAGTCAGCTAATTTGACTGCATCTTTTATCCACAGATTAGTTGATACTCCTAATAGAAGTTCTAAGAGGCATGTAACCTACTGTTTTTAAAATCCTCTATCGGTAGAATAAATATCAGTTTTCTGGAAGTTAAATTAACCATTGCAGTCATCCTGCTTTTGAGTGACCTGACTTGGCTGCTGTTTTGTGCAGGGTGAAAAGCTCTTAATGAAATGAGCTGAATGTGGTCTTCAATTCTATGGATAAGCATGCCCTGGCATTGGGCTGCTACCTTTTCAGAAATGGCACTGATCAAATGTTAATATTGCTGAAAAAATTAAAAGGAACCAGCTTTTTTCCATTACTCTGAGGGAATATTTGGATGACCTTAAACACCTTTCAAAGATGCTTTGCAAGAAAAATGTATCTATCATGTAAATCTGACAGTTTTGCTCATTGCTGCTTACTCAGTTTTGTGAACATTAAATATCTAAAGTGTCTTACTTATTGCACATAGTTATTTAAAGGCATAGTCCTGGAGTTTTGCTTAGTGTGAACCTCTAGTGATTCCAGTGAAATTGGAGGGTTTAGCCTGGATTTACATCACTAAACAGAGTCTGTCTATGCTGGCTTCTACCATCAGCATTAAGTGGGGCTCAAGGGAAGTGTGGTGGTTGCTCCTGCTACCAGTAGCTTACATCTCTCTAGCTTGCTCTCCTTTATTACATAGCTTTAGGAGAAATGCAAGCCATGGGCAACTGAGGGAAGCTGTGTCCAGTTTGTGTTTAGGAGATAATTACCATAACGGTGTTGTGCTGTCCTGATGGCAGTTCCTGTGGTATACCACCAATGCTATGGGGCAGAGTGGCCTGTGCCTTTAAAGCCTTTAAGTCACAGGTTTGTAGTTTAGTTGCCTTACACCTTTTTGTGCTGACACTTAGTGAGGATTTTACCAAGGTGCTATGGGAAACAAAGTGTGGTTTACAGCTATCTCCAGGAATAAGGTACTTACCCCAGAAAACCTTTCTATAAAAGGGTTGGGTCACACAATTAATGCCTTCAGGAGATTTTCAGTTGCAAAATTTGGCTCAAAGATAGAATAATTGCTAGAAGGTGAGATGAATAATCTGTGACATAAACACTCAGTGAGATAAAACAAATATATTTGTTCAGGAAAGTCTTTTACTAGGCTGCCTACATAAAAAGCAAACTGATCTTGAGAGAAACTTGTAAAACTGTTTTGGCTTACTGCAGATAGTGGTTAAAAGCCAGAGAACTAGTGGGAAGGCACAGAGAACAGGCTCACTTGGTAGTAATGTCTGATACCATCTTACATATGCCCCCTATGATATGCTTTCTGAGTGCTATGATCATGACAGACTCTAATTTTAACTGAAAAAGAGCTTAGAGTTTGAAAGGCAGATTAAAAATGATAGATTATTTCAGTAAAATAGTCCTCTGAGTGTAAATGACAGCACCTTAAACTGCTCTTTGTATTTGTTCATTTCTTCTTCCAAGCTTCCCTCACACCTCTTGAAAACAGTTTTTGGGCAGGTAACTAAGGAGCAATTCCTCTTTCTCTAAGACATCCCCTCAGGCAATGGCACTTCCCCTCCTCTGCCCCATGCTACTGGTGCCAAGTTTTACAGGCTTTTCTCCAGTGGTTTCCATTGTATGAAGCAATGAGAAATGGGCTGTTGGAATTTCATCTAAGCAATGGGAAAGAGAAGGAAATGGCAAAACAACAAACTAAGCCAAAACAAAGGAGGAAAAAAAAAATTGCTTGTGAAAATGTGGGAAGAATGAGGGGCAGGAGTTATTTCCATTAGTTTTCAAATTCAGCAGTTTACAGTGTAAACTCTTTATCAGATATCCTTCTGGAAAGAAGAAAAGAGTTTGTTGAAATAGCAGTGATTAAAGGGCATGTTTGTTTCCAAAGAATCATAGAATGGTTTGGGTTGGAAGGCGCCTCAAAGATCATCTAGTTACAGCCCCCCTGCCAGGGACACCTTCCAGTAAACGGAGTTGCTCAAAGCCCATCCAAACCATCTTTGAACACTCTCTGGGATGAGACATCCACAGCTCTGCTTGGAGACCTGTTCCAATGCCTCACCACCCTCAGAGTAAAGAATTAATTCCTTCTATCTAATCGAAACCTACCCCCTTTCAGTTTAAAGCCCTTCCCCCTATATTGTCAATACAAACCCTTGTAAAAAAAAAAAAAAAAAAAAAAAAAAAAAATCACTCTCCAGCTTTCTTGGAGGCCCCCGTTAGATACTGAAGACATCAACTTTCTTTCTTGTTTGTCAATAATGAAGCCAAAGGTTAGTTAACCAAAAATGATGTTTTATTGTTTTTCATGCTTTCTTTTTAGAGCAGGAGTTGAAATTGGGGTCAATGGAGACAATGTAATTTCTGTTCTGAACAACTTGAGAGTGCAACAAAAATTAGATTGATAAAGTAATGATTTAGACTGTAGATGTCGTTTATGAACATTACAGAACTACCAACTTCATCTCCAAGCTGTAGGACAGGGTGAAGGTAACTATTATCTCAGGATCTGGAGTCTGGAGCAGCAGCAATTCTACTGCTAATGGTAGAAACACAAGCTGGCAGCCAACTGCATGTGCTCAGCAGAGCTAGAAAGGTATTTCCAGGTTGGGAAGTAGGTAGCAGATTAGTGCAGGATAGAAAGTTCGGGTAGTGTGAGCTGTCTTGTCTTACTCTGTCCCATTTCCCCCCACCATCCTCCCCAGCAGACATATGCACACACACTTGCAGTTGAGGCTGCTGTATCCACATCCACTCAATAGATAAATACTTGGTTCCTCTACACTGCTTATTCTTTCTCTCTGCAAAGCTGTTACATCTGCAAAGCTACAAAATAGATTTTAAAAGACCCCATGCTGTGTGTGCCCCAGTCCTACTGTTATGAAGTGTATTGATATGCATAGTTCTCTATATGCTGTATTTTAGAAAAGCAGATTATTGTGGTATGATCTTCAGTTTGCTAGCATGTTTTCATTGCAACAGACCATATTTGAGTCTGAGGGATCTGTAAAATCTGACCATGGGCTGAAGGCCTTGTTGTGAAGCAGCACAGTTATTGAGTTTTTCTAACATGCTTGTGATCTTTTATTTAAGGAGTCAGTTTTGTGCAGTTAACAACTATAACTAATACTGAAAGAAAAAGGCCATGCAACAGGAATGCATAGTAGTTGCATAGCTTTGTCAAATGTCAATGAGCTTGTTTGTTCCAGTTGTAGTACCATGAAAATGCTGAGAATTCCAAACCAGAGGTCAGACAGGAAAAGTCATCTTACTGCTGTAATTTCACATCTGCACTTTTGTATTGATTTGTGAATTTTCATCTCCCTCATTGGTCTTCTGTAATTTGTCTAACACAATTTGCAAACTTATATGGTTTAGCCACTGTAATGCTGGATTTGTGGTGCAGGAGACAGAAGAATGACAACCTAGCTCAGAGGCAGTGCAAGAGCAAGGCAGTGTAGCTGTGCTCTGTCGTCACAGTCCCAGTCCCTGGTTCCTGCAAGCGACCAGCATGAGTGTGTGCAAGGCACTATTCTCTGTGGGTGCTCCTATGCTCATGTCCTTGACCTGGATGCACTCATCACCTCTCTACACTACTTTGGAAAGCTCTCCCACTGCTCATGTGAATCTGCTGTGTAATATTTGTGGTGTTTCCTTTATATCTGTGGTCACAACTTCTTAAGACCCTACTCATATTTTACTCCAAAAGAGTAATGAAAAGATGGAGAGGATAGGAATGAGCCAATACTTCATGTGAAATCCTCTTTGTGATGCAAGTCACAGTCTATGAAGGACCTCAGTGTGTGTCAGCAACTCAATAAGCACTGAAATGAGTTCCTGGATCTCTGCTGATGGTACAACGGCAGGCATGATTTAGCTGCACAGAGTTACTGGTTAAAGTGAAAGTGAATGGATGTAAGAATCTCATACCACTTTAAAATATTTTCATCCTATGTGATCAGAAATGTGTGCAGTAATGGTACATAGCCAAGGAATATTTTACTGTTGCTAAATGTGCTGCACTTATACATATATATGGAAAGTCACCAGAGTACTTTTTACTAACACTAAGTAGATATAAATAAAAGGAAAGCTGTTAAATTTAAAACTGGCAAAGTAAATGTCATGAATATGCTTGTGTTGAGTGCAAGTAAATAACAGATGTGTTGTCAAATTTATTGGCCTATATTTGTAGCAGCAGAAATGAAATTAAACATGCACCACTGTGGTAGTGTAGACAGTATTGATATTGCTAGAGGGATATAGTCTGTGGTGTTATGTAGAAGAAACATTCTTTCTACAACAAAAAATTATTTATATTCACTATCTCAAATCTATCAGTCCTGTCCTCGCTGAGTCCACTGTGCTTCTTCTCTTTTCCCCATTACTACTCCTCCCAAGTGCTTTTGAGGTAGTTTCCTTATCCCACGGGAGAGGAAGCACAGTGTTGGGAGGCTGCATATTTGTGTGCATACCTGTGGTTGCTGGCTCTGGCTGGCTATTTCGATGCCTTCACCTTTGCATCCCATTGGTGGAGAAGGCTTTTGCCCCTGGAAGTCAGTCACATTAATCTCTGACTGTCAGCCTGAGGTCTTTGCAGATACCAGCAGTTTGAGAGTCCATCCTTTCATGCTAGTAAGTGGGCAAACATTTTCCAGTGGCAACAACCATGTCTGCCTTGCTAACAAGGGGCAAAAGCTGATGCTGTCCTCTACAGAATGGACATGTGTGCTTTAACATTGTCCCTAGGTGCTAGCAGTAAGCCTGAAGGGAAGTGCTTCCCTTCCCTGCTGCAAAAATCTGCTTTATTTTCATGTCTCCATGCTGAGACCAGGATGAGTTGTCAAAAGCTAATCCTACACCTTAGTGAGTTAAAAAGTTTAAGAGAAGCAGAGGGGGAAAACAATCATGAAAGTAAAACAAAGCAAAGAAATCATGTAAACAAATTAATTAATTGTCTAGAAGTGAAGTGTATGTTTGTAATTTTGTCCTTGTCAAAGGAAAATTGAAGTTCATTATGCTTGCTGCTTGATTTAAAAGCTCTTTCCTGCGCAGCATCACCTAGAGAGAGAAAGAGAGGGAGGCCTATTTGGATCTCATGCATTGGCTGCATCTTCAATTAAAACAGGAATTCATTATTGGAAATCTCCAGAGAGGTCTGTTACTTCACTCTTCAGTATGGGGAGGAGGCTGTGTTTTCTTTTGCTGATTCACTCTTTTGTTTTAATGTGAAACCTTAGTTTTATACTAAAAGCATTGTATTTTGGCTCATGCTAGTAATAATCTTGAGACACTGATAAAGTTAAGAGATGTGAGACTGTATTTGGAGGCAGGTTGTGTTGGTTTTTGCTGATGTTAACTGTGCTGTTTATGTGGACAGAAATAGCATAACACATGGAGGGAAAAGACTCAGAAAATTGTGTTTACCTTACATTATGCATTCTAGTGCTGAGTGAATCTGATCATAGAATAGCAATTGCATATGCACCTAATTGGAAATATTTATTATTTCCAAATATTACAGTGTATTCATCATCATCTCTAGTTGCCAAATGCAAATGCCTCTAATATATCTGACCATTTGTGTCTGGCTGATGCCCTGGCTATGTTCCATTTAAGACTATAAAAATGTGAAGGGAGGAGTAGGATTCCCTTTCTCTAAACTAGATAGAGCAAAACTGTTGTAAGGAAAAGCAAATGCTTTGGGGAAACCTTTTGATTTTAAATTTTATTTCAAAGGCTTTCCAGGTTGTCTGGGCTGGAATGCTTAACAAGTCTACTGCAGAGAAGCGAGCTCAGGGTGTCAGCTTGTTTCATTCAGCTTGTTTTATCTCTTATTCTTTCTGTTTTCCTGCTTGTAATAAGAAGCCCACCGGGGTTTATTTTTCTGTGAAGCACCCACAGATGGTTGCCTTGTCCTTTCTTTTGTTCATTGCAAATGCAAAGACGTAGCCAAACAAGAAGAGCACAGCCCGCTTCCTGGAATTAGCAGATATTAAAGCAAATGCTTTTTCCAAAAGAAAGATGTTTGGCAGTTAGCCAACCCTTTCAGCAGGTGTAGTATGCCTGAGGCTGTGCTACATGTACATCTCTGAAATATTGTAGCCCACTGTTTTGGACATCAAAGTGCTTCAGGGAAGGAAGAGCATGTCTGTGTATACACAGATGTATTAGTCCTCTGTGCTCAGTAATATACACTGATTAATGAACACTGGATCTGGGTCAAAAATTTTCTAATTGGAAATGTTAATTTCCTAAAAGAAAATAAATTATCCAGGTGAGTATTTAGTTGAAAAAAAGTGAGTAGATTTCGGATGGAAAACTCTGTAGCCTCCTGGAGGGCACCCACTTAGCAGACTGCATGCCATCTCTTTTCTCCTCTTCTCTGGTATTTTAAAGAAGCTGCCTGGAGATGTTCCTGGGGCATGGGATAATGATATGTTCTTTATGGCTTGCCTGATTCAGAACCTGGGACATGGAGAGCTGCAGACTCCAGAGTTCCCAATTTCTTTGTGGCTTAGGTTTCTGCAGCCATGAAGTGCAAAAGGGCCACATACAGAAATGCTTAGAAAATGCTTGTATGTTTTATTACCATCTAGGGAAAATGGGAGGCATATTTCATTTAGGAAGCAAAAATACTTTTTGCACCAGGAAAGTGTTTGTGTTTCTAAAGTGAAAAACTTCAATTTCTTCTAATTCATTCTTCCTAAAAATGCTTCTGTAGGTGATGGTGAGGTTGTGGGGTTTTTCAGTCTTCCTTTTCCCCAAACCTTGATTTTTTCCCCCCACAAAAATCAAGTTAACTTTTCTTATGATTTCAAGGCTAAACCTAGTATAGTGGTGCATTTGTTTCAAGTGAACACCTGCTGTTGAAATGCAGAATCATAAAGTGGTTTCCATCATCTGAAAGAGTTAGTCCTCGGTTGTATGTCAGAGGAGCTCCAGAGAGGAGGAGTGCAGTAGCCAGGGCACCATAGCAGAACTCTTTGCTCTGAATGCCTTCCTTTCACACACCTGTTTTGTCCCCCAACCACTTCTGACTCTTGGTCATTCCTATGGCAGAAGGCACAGAGGGCGGGGATGGAGAATGGAATTCAGGTCATACAGACAGAGAGCATAGGTGAATCTATGCTAAAAAGGCAAGTTTGTGAAGGAGGTTACATGAATGGGATTTTGTAATTTTTTTCCCCTCATCTGGAAACTCTGGATTTATGGTGACAGGACACTAATCAGGTTCTTCAGCGGTGGTGGGAAGATGGGATTGATGAAAAGAGAGAGAATAGATATTTTTTCAGTGCAGCTTTTTACCTGACCCTTATATTTGTGTTTTCCTCCAGCATCTTTTGAGTTTTGTTTTTATTTTTACTGGTATGTTCTTGTGTCTGGACTATCCTTTGCAATATTTGCACAGAACATTTGTGCCCTGACCTGTGCTCTTTTCTATGTACAGCAGTATAAATATTTAATGACAATAACAACAGAGAACTTCCTTATTCCTTGATTTTTGGGAAATATAAAGCTAGTATTTTTATTATTTCAGCACATCTGTCTTTCCAAGAGGACTGCAAACAACAAATATCAGTCATCTTGTCCATGTTATATAACCTGCCTTCTTCCTTGCCTCCTTAACTAAATCCACCAGAAAAAAAACCCCAAAAAAAAAAGTGAGGGTGGACGGGGGAGAGAAAGAAAAGCCACTTGCCTAGTTTCTTCTAGTTATCATTAATGTGGCAGACATTCACATCCATTCTTGCTCTGTCAGAACAGATTTGCTTATTTCCTGCTGTCACCAGCATTTTCAGCTTCCTAATGTTATCATACTCATCTCTCCCCCCCACCAATTACCCTGTCTGTATGTTACAGAAATTTCATTATTAACTGATCAATGCTAGTTCTAATGTTTGTGATTTCTCCAAGGTTTTTTGTTCCATTACCTCCTACCCTATGCTAATGTTCTGTAGGAAAACACCTTGAAGTATGCTTCCTCCTCAGAGAATATGATCCAGTGTGTTTCATTCTCCCACTACCTTGTCCCATTTTGATCCAGATACTGGGACTTTGGGTCATAAAAGACACTCACATGCTTCTGCTTTTAAAAATCTCTAAATAAATTAATGGCAAATGGCAAAAGTAACACAATATTGAGTTATTGGGGTTTGATCACAACAAAATGGCTGAAATAGGGAAAGTCTATAAAAGACAGCAAACATTAAAAGCAGCTCAAGGAAATGAGTGTTGAAGGAATTGTTGTATAAGACACAAAGCAAGGAGTTTTTATACTAGGAATGAAGAATTTTGGAAGATATGGGGTCAATAGAAGAAATAAAAGATAATTGGAGAAAGCACAATGGAGTTTGCAAGCTGATGAAAGCATGAGAAGAAACTTAAACATCATTTAGAATGGATAAAAGCTGAATAAATCTTGGCTTGTGTAGGTAGGGAGTGTAGTAGAGCATGTGCAGCTTTGGGTTTCTACACTTTGTAAGATACTCGAGACAGTTCTTAGACACTTGGGAGAATTTCTTCCATGCCAGTTTTTATGTTTCAGTGAAGGTGCCCTAAACTTTATTTTTATTGGAAAATTTGTGATGAGGCAGCACTGACTCATCTGAGCCACATGGATAATTTTATTCATTTTTATCAATAGCACTTTAATGTGATGGAACTCTAATAATAAAACAAAGAGCTCATTGTCTGCCTTGAAAAGCGACCACGAGATACTCCCTGCCTTGGCAACCTTATGATGTAGCCATAAGATAATAGATGGGGAGTGAAGCAAGTGCTTGGTGTGCTTCAATCACATCAGGATGCACAGGGACACCAAGGTGGTAACAGCCACTGTGAGAGTCAATAGGCAATATGTTTCAAAGATAAAAGTTCTTTGTGACTTCTACTAGTAAGTGACTCTTTTGAGAGCAGTATATCCTCTGTAGGGTATCTGTTTGGACATCAATGCTGTGAGAGTTCCCAACCTCCTCAAAACATTTGAATGTACTTTAGAAGTAGAGCAAGTAAAGTCCAGGATCTGTAGGAAGCATCCTGAGGAAGGTGGTTAGTTTGATCCAAGTACGTGTTCTAGACTGGTCTCCAATTAAAACAAGAGGCCTGACTAGTTCCTTGATTTTTTCATAGAATTTCTTGCCTTTTTTGTGTTGGTGTTTTCACTCTTGAATTCTGGAGATAGGAATGATTTATTTTCACTAAACTTAGTTCTCTCTGTAATTCTAATCTTTTCTGGTTTTCTGCAGATTTTTTCCTAGTTTTCTCAGCTGTTTAATCTGAGTAACTATTTTGTGTCAGAGACAGGCCTTGGGTCTTTGATACACAAATAAAACTGTTAAGGGGGATGGAGGAAAAAGCTTACAGCAGTAGTTGCCAGGGGAGAGGTTTACATCATGACAAAGAACGAGCTTTTCTTGGAAAAGGTTGGAAAGCTTTTGGGAAAATCTTTAATTGCAGTAAATAGTGTTTAAGTCTTGTAAATTCCTTTCTCTTTAACAGACAGTGCTTAGTCCTGTATTCACCCATATCATTGATTCATGTGTGCAAGTAGATATCTTAGCCTTGAGACTAAAATCTGTTGGCCTGAGCAAAGCTGATAAGAAGGTATATCTTGGTCATACCACATAGCTGGGATGCATTCAAGATGAGGAAACTGCTTTTTTGGAGGCTCATGACCATACAAGGATAATTTGAAGAATGGGATGTTCCCAAAAACAACCACTAGAGACCATTAAGAGAACCCTACTCTAATGTAAATGACTTCTGAGAAGTGATTTAAATGTGTAAAAGAATTTGCAGGAATGTTTAGCATATATGTATGAGTCTGGGGAAATGCGATGTATATGTATTAGTTACATAGATATAAAACTAGTATGTTAGATAACTGCAGTATGTGATAGGAGGAGATATCCCCAGCACTCTCGGCACTGAAAATATAGTAATTCCTGCTTTCTAATACTACAAAGGATGTTAGAAAGATTTATTCCTAATTTTCTGCAACAAAACCACTTCACTACTATTTTTCAAATTAGTTCATGACTGGGAAATTGTACATGCCAGGATAATTCTTAAAAAATAAGCAGGAACATTGTTACATTAGCAAGTTGGATGGCAGAATGGGAGAATATCTGTAAAATGAAAGAGTTGTTTCTGAGGATGCAACATCCACATTTCCTTTTTCTGGGCTAATTCTCATGTGGGGGTGAGGAGAAAATCACTGTGCATTGTAGTAGTTTGGTAAGGGTGTTGTACCCTGTCTTTCAGCTTACTTTGAAGTAGGGTGATTTGGTTCAAGATACACTCCTTGCACCACTTTACTTGCTTGGCTGAACTAAAAGTTTAATGTCAAGGTATGCAATAACTTTTTTATATGTTTTTCTTCTCTTTTTAATGCTGTAGCCACTAGCCAACATGTATTCCTGCAGTCGGTACTCACAGTTAAATTATACTGTAGAACTATTATGGATGGCTATTCTACTTTGCAGCACAGACTCGAGGCTTTTGTTCTTTAACCTTTTATTCTGATTCTTTTATTCTGATTTTATTCTGATTGTACTTCATGGCTTGGTCACCATACCCTACCTTATATGAATGAAACCACACTTCAGTATGACACTGTAAAATTGTTTGCCATTCTAAGATTAATACCACAGAAACTTCTTTATGCAGTAGAGAGTTTCTGATCACTAGTTTGAAATCAAACAGTAAATGAAAGTACAGCTATAGCAGATTCACTTTTGTACATGGCCATTATATGGGATGCATTTTGGAGGTACTTACCTCATACTCATTTTTAATGTTCTGAAGAATCAATGCGACTTTATAGTGTTTATAGCAAAAGTCTTGAGGATGATATCCAAGGGAGAGCTAGTGAGTTGTGAAAGAAAATACAAGATATTTGGAGACTGTTGGCGACTCACAACAGCCTTAAGTGTCCATAAATCCCTGGATGTTGCCCAATTCTGCTAGACTGAAGTTTTTTAAGATGCCTGAAATTAGACTTCTTAGTTATTACTGCAGGGATACATTACTGCAAGACTAATCAACAAATGTAGCTCAAGGTGCCCCCACAGCAAAAGGGCTAAGGGTTTACGATGTCAGTAGATACTCCAAGGCTGATCCTACAATCCATACTGTGATAAATCTTGCAGTGACCCAGCTGTGTTTGTACAGACTTAAAGTGGAACCTGGTTTGGGGTTTCAGGTGCAGAGGGTCAGTAGGTTTGGTGGTTCTCTAACTTCAGCTTCATCTGCCCTTCTCTCATACTTTGGTCAAAGGAGAAAGACTTTGCACATGGCAGTCTGAATATATGGGGTAAGTGTAGACAGGCAGAGGAGAGTGAAGGGAGAAAAACCAAACAACCTTGAAGGGATGGTGATCCAAGGTGAATTTTTCTGCTTTAGAATGAAACATGCTATTGTATTATCAGTGGAGCCTGAGAGGTGATACAAGGGACCACAGGAGAGCTCCAAGTTGCTCATAATTAAGAAAATAAATCCCAATTGCCAGTTCAGGCTCTGCAAATGTGACCAAGAATGACAGATAGATTTTTCTTTTCCATTAGATTTATTCTCTGATATCCAAGTTTTTCACTCAAGCCAGAACTCTTTGTCAACTTTCCTGTCGATAATCCAAACCTAAGTCATCAAGCTACACTTTTATGATTCTCACCTAAAAAAAACCCACAGGAATATTCACAAGGCTTTTGCCTCAGATTTAGCAAAAGTGAAGGAACATAGGGAAGAGGAACTGTGGTCCATTGAGAGGTCTCCAAGAAGCATTGGAGCCGATATATGCCATGAGGCCCAGTTTTCAAAGGCATGGCTAAGCCTAGTGTTTAGTGGGCCCTAGTATTTCCCTCTCACTGGCATCTGTTTAATGGCCATCTGTTTCAAAAAACAGTGACAAATGAGCAAGTAAGTCCAGTTGCTACTAGAGAAGGTTTCGTTGAAAAAAATGGATTAAATAGTTGCCCCCTTGGAGAATCTTGCTACTTTAGAAATCACGTTGGCCAGACTCCATTTTTAGCCTCAGAGCAGATGCAAATGCCCCTAGCAGAGCACAGGCACATGGGGACAGTGTTTCCACAGAAACAGTGATGCCTGCTGGAGACTCTCTCAGAAATGCTGGGATCGTATGGCATGTTAATGAACAGGCAGAAACTTCATATTTAGTGGTTGATACTAGAACTCCCATGGCTAAGACCCGTGCTTATCTCTGTCATCCTAGATTAATCCTGACCTAGCCTTTGTCTTTGCACTAACAGCATAATAGTCTGCACTTCCAATGGCTACTTCCTGAACTTTACAGATCTGAAACAATGTTGGGATTTCTTATCAGTAACTGAGCATCCAGTTTTTGTATATGGGCAAAATTTTAGTTCAAAGAAGTTGTGAGGTGAGGGGTGCAAACATGTCAATATGGACAGCACCATCTGCAGCTCACTCTGCTTTTTCCAGGAGACTTAAGCTGCTCTGGATCTCAGAACCCACATGTATCACATGAATACTACCTGCAGTGTGAATGAGCCTTTTTGAACCTGAGCTCATCATTTGTCATTAGCAGCAGGTGTCACTTGTTTTCCCACTTCTACTGTCACTGACAGACAAGAAATATGTATGTGCCTTCCTGCCACCCCCCAGTCCTATAGTAAGTACTGAAGTGTCAGTCATCCTGCAGACCACCTGCCTGCTGCTGCTGAAGCCTGAGTCAAACCCCCTGAGGGTGCAGGAGGTTTGTAAGAGCTGTTTGATGCAGAGCACCATGTGGTGAAACAGCTTTGCCAGCCGTGAAAAACAGTTCCATTGGGCTACACTGCAGTCTCAGGACATCTAGTTTGCTGCCTCTGGCATGGTTTTGATAGGAGGGAGGAGAGACATCAGACATTCTCAAACATTTTGTGTCAGAGATGCAGGGGTAAAAAGAAGCAAAGACATTAGATAGTTGAAGGATTAAGGAGTATCTATATAAATAAAAATGAGGTGATGGGAAAGTAAAAGAAATCACTCTGGTGAAACTAATGCAAATGGTTTGATCTGGGAGAATTTTTCTTTCAACCAATGTGCAAGAGGACAGCCATTAAAAATTTCTTTCAGTAAGCACTATTTTATTTTAATGGGACTGGTAGAAGTACAACATTAGTGAGGTGATTAATATGGGGGGTTGAGCTTTTTGGCACCCTAGGATTATATTAACATCTTGAAGAGTGATGGAAGAATGTGGAATCCTGCCACAGCTGTGGAGCTTTTCCTTCTCAGCATTCCACAGGGAAATGGATTTAGTCTTGGCCCCAGGAAAGGGAAGTATTGAGGTACAAGCTACATGCTGTGATGGTGCAGGCTTTCTGGGTGGGAGTTGAAATGGAGAGGAGAAATGGAATGCTTGTCTTAACATGTCTTTAAGGTACACCTTTTTATGCCTGTGAGTTTGTAAACATAGCAAGGCAACGATGGCATTCTGCTGTATCGCTGTAGTCTGTGGAGTTATATAATGGTCCAGACAGGTTACTGGAACCAACTCGGGTTTGGTCCTCATGTCTTTGGACCCTCGTGCTTCTGTTGTGCCAGCTTGCATACTACTTCTCATGCCCTCCTTGCAGTCTTCCTCATCTGCCTTGGAAATTGATTTATTTCACCACCCTTGTGACTTTCCACCACAACAAAGGCTCCTGGTGGAGTTGTTTGGCTTCAGAAAACCTACTTGTTTTTTCTTTATTTATTTACTGGAAGTCCTTTGAGTAGTCCAGGCTGGTAATTGCCCACGTCATCTCTGTATTGACTGCTTTTAGAGCTGCTGAGCTCTTATTACTACAGCTCACTGGGGAGAGAAAGAGAAAAGTGAAAGATCCAGGTCAGCATGGTCTCAGCAATAGATGAGTCTCATCAAATCTCTTTTCTCCCAGCTGCTGAATAGCAGCTTTACTAGTTTTAAATAAAACAAGAAAAGGAATGTGCAATGTGGAGAGGAGTGTTAGGAGGAAGAGATGAAATCTGGTATGTTAAGTGAAAATGAAGGTAGAATGTGAGGTCTGAGCTACCTGTAGCAGTGAGAAAAGGATACCTTGCTGTGGGGTATGACAAAGTAACACTAGGAATTGCTCTCCCACTGACAAAAAACTCTTCTTCAGCAGAGCTACCACCATAAGGAAAAGAAAACAGTAATGGAATAAACAATTGTCCTGGTTACATCCTCTGCAGGATGTGATGCACTTGTTACAAGTTGCCTGCTTCTTCTGAGACATAATAAAATGGCCTGAAAGGCTGACTGTTGCCATCTCTGATCATTAGACCTAAACCAGTTCTTCTTAAATAGATATGTGTGCCTCTCTGAAATGTTGGTGAATGTAGGGGCTCATGTACACACATTAAAAAACAAAAGTCATTTGTAGATGTCTGTTGAGCAGTGTTGCCTATATTATTGATACAAAAAGGTCACTTGTGTCATTGATCTTGGTAATTTTTAGCACAGTGAGAGCTAAGACAGGTTTTCTTATGTGGAGATGGGTATTGCATAGTGTGGGAAAGCTGACACAGCTGCCAGAGAGGAAAGATCACAGTCCCAGCATAGTTGTGTGGTAGCCAAAAGCAGCCTGTTCTCCCTGGCTGATTTATTACTGCAACCCATCTTCCTGGAACAGTAACAGCTGAGAGGGCTCTGGAGTACTGAGCCTGATAGGAACCTCTTTTAAGAGTTCTCATGTAAGAATTTGTAAGAGATTGATGGCCTAGAAATCTCACCTGAGTGTATTTCCTCAGGAAGTTGTCAGCATAATCTAATTTGGATTTGATCTTCCTGATCCTTTACGTGCTCCTTTTTCTCCTCTCTGTGGACATACTAGCACATAAACTTGGGGTATCTGGCTCTCACAAACCTTTCTGCAGACTTCTATCTCCAGCTCCGTCCTAATATGGGAAATACTGATTTCTGTTAAGAAAAAGCAGGACATTTCTCAAGTTTTGCTTGAAAGTTTAGTCTATTCCTTAGCTCATCCAATTTGGCAATCACCTTTTCTCAAACCATGCATATCTACAGAGGCAGTCCAATGGCCCAAGCATTTATGGTTACTGCAGTTGCAAAAGCTGCCCAGGTTGGGCACCACTCACTTACTCTTCGAGAGTAAGGGACACACTGACCTGTGGACATACCAGGGTATTTCCTTGAAAGACAGCTGACATTAGAAAGTTACGGATCTCAGTATGCCTGTCTATTCAGCTCTATTTCTTGATAATTGTCTGGGTTTTTTTTGTGGAAGAAAAAGTCTATTTTGGTGGGTGCTTCCTTCTGTTGGATTAGGGATAGCGTGTTCACTGTATATGTTTAAGTCTTTTTTTTTTTGTGAGAATGAGGTTACATTTTGAACTAAAATATGTGTATTCCTTATTTTCCTCAGAGCAGAGAGGCAGAAGACTGTTCTAGGTATTACACCAATTATCAGTATTATGCTCTTCTACCTTCAAGAACCCAAAAAGTGCCTCCTTCTTACCACACAGGACTTTTGTTCAGCTGCCATGTGCGTGGTAAAATAATCATTTAATGATCCCTTTCTCCTCCCCCTTCTTCTCTCTCTCGAACTGGAAGGCATGCAGTAGTCATTTAGATTTAGGTAGCTAAAGTCAATTCCACAAAGAAAGTGCATTACTTTAATGCTTCTCTATCAGTTGAAGAAAATGGCTTTAAATTGTGACCGGTGTGCAATAGCCATCCTCCAAAATAGCTGTGTGATGCTGACTTCATAACTTGGAGAATAAAAACCCCTTAAACCCAGATGGCATTGTGCAGCAGCCAGACAAAACCCAATTACTCAAGTAGTGTGTTAGTTTCTTCTTGAATTGTGCAATAGAGAGCGTGGGACTGTAAATGTTGCACCGTTGTGGTACCAGGGCAGATGTCCAGTAAACACTGCTGGAGTTGTTGAGAGCAATATGGAATTATGTACAGATATAGTTTGCTTCTTGAGTTCTGTGTGTCTAGCTGTACTCCTGAAATTAGGTTTTCTTCTACAATTGTGCAAGGGGTCTGTATGCACGTTACATGCATGCACACAGCCCATCACTATCTTCCAGCTAATGTCAGGGGAGAGAAGAGAAACTGAGGGGATAAGTATTGGCTTTTAGCTTTTTTAAAATTATCCTCATTTATTCTTCCTCAGACTTTCATCCTCAAAAGCATACAAATAGAAGCAGGCAGTCAGATTCTGCCAGGATCAGAAAGCCATGCTGGTTATTTTTCCATTTGCGGTTGATATAAAGGCCTCATGTTTAAATGACACTTCTTTTCATTGAGTGTAGTGCAAAGGAGATCCATCTGTTCTATAGAGGTGTTGCTTCAATGAGACATATGAAATGAGAACTGTTGTTCCATTCAGAAAAGGCAGCCTGTTTGGTTCCACGGTGCACAAAGGAGATGTCAAATGAAAAGTTGAATTATAAGCCTTACATAATAGGGACTATTATTCTCAAGTTTGGGATGTAATTTAGTAGCAAATGCTGTAGCGGGTGTTCTTGCGACACAGTGTTCTCCTAGGATATTCTTGGACTCCACAAAAGTCATGAGATTTGGAACTACCCACTATTTGCTAGATTTCTTTATGAAGAAAGAAATGGTTTTACAAATTAAAGTTTGGTGTTAAAGGCATATACCATACAGCATGGGAAATGTCATATTGTGGTGTTCATGTATTGACCTGAATAGACTTTGAGATATAATTCTACAGCCAAAGCTGCTTCTTACAGTATTCCCTTCCTCGATTGTAGACAGCTGCTAGAAGTGAATCTGGCTCTGTGCTCCTTGTGAGGTAACACACACTCCCATGGGAGTGGATGGGCTAAAAGTACTTTGCTACATGAAACTCTAATTGAGACCTGAGTGTTTCCATGTTTCATTGCACTATTTCATTTGCATACATGCCATAGATAATTTGTGAGAATTTAAGCATTAGGAAGTCTAGAGAGCCAGCTGTTTAGCCGACACTTCTGCTATATTTTGGTTTGAACATAGTATCCAGCCTGAACCAAAACTGAACTGAGACATTTTAGGTGGGAAAAATTCCGTATCTTATAAGGGGGGAGGGGTGTAAGCGGCATGCCTCTGCAACTACTGATTTTTTTGTTGTTGTTTGTTTGGATTTTTTAATTAACTTAGAACGGCAGCATGTGGCATAAACAGGTGAAATATTTCAAGTATCATGGAAGACATAAAGTTTGTATATATTTGTGGTTTCTGCAGTGCCTTTGCAACCAGGAAACAAAACAGTTTCAGAATCCTGTTCTTAGAATGTTCAACCTGTCCCCAGTCTTGCTGGTCTTGCTGTGCAACACTTGTGTATGTCCCGATATTCTTTCCTCTTTCCTTACTGTTTGAAATGTATTTAGTAGGATTTGCTACCCAAAGCAGACATTTGTGTGTTTGGGAGAAGATTTTGTTCCAGGAAGTTAATGTATTAAGGCTTGAAATGGTAATTTTTTACTAAACTAAACCAGAAACTTGGAAGCTCATCTCCCAGATTTGTTGTATACAGCAAACTCTGAGGAAAACCAGTCATTACATGAAAGACCTAAAATCTGCAGCCAGTTTTCAGTCTCATCAGAAAGTTCAGATTGCTCATGCTGTATCTGAGGGTGTTATTTAAACATAAGCATCATATGTAATATACAAGTGGAGTGATATTAATATGTTGGCTTGTAATGGCATTTAGCATGGGTGGGAGTGAGAGAATGAGTTTGTTTCCCACAGAAAGATTTTGAGCTGCCACCATTAAAAAAACAGCTGGGTTCACAGGGCCTGCTATGTAATAGCATGAAAATTATTATTCTGACAAACTGTATTGTGAGACAGCTGTTACTTTGGCTTGTCTAGGAAGATTATACCTTTCCAGGACAGCCAAAAATTTCTCATAGCAAATAAATGGTTCAGCGTAGTATCTATTTCTCATTTTCCAGAAAATCTTCCCAATTTGTTATCTGACTGTATATGATACCTCTAGTAGCTCAAAAGAATGAATCCTGGTGTTATCACTGAGGCTGGTCCTGTCCTGGTTCAGCTGGGAGCTCCTTGCCTGAGTGCTCAGCAAGACTGCAGGAAGGCATGTCAGCACTGCAGGAAGCACGAGTACAATGTTGTCATTGTGATCTAGGTGGTGGTCTAAATGATTTCTTTTACTGGCATAGCTTAATTTCCTTCCTTTACAATATAGGCCTTAGGGCTGCAAAGGACCTGTGGGTCACTGATCCCAAGCTATTGCTACTGCAAGTCACTGTATCGTTTAATTCCTTTCAATAATAATACTATTTTGTCTCTTAACTCATTGAATTTTTTTCTTCTGCTGTGTTTTGAAAAGTTGTTATGGAACCTAAATCCTATAATGAGGAAGCACAGTTTCTAATTGGCATCCTATGGTGTGCTGTTAGCCCATGTACTGCCATTTCTTTTGGGGGCAATGTTATCCTCTAGCTTAACTTTTCTTCCTCTCTCCCACCTCTCTTCATTGTAGGGAAATTTATGGATAGGAAAAGCACAGCTATTTAGCCTTCCCTTTTCTAGCTAAATATTTAGGCGGAACATAAGACCTTCTGTTGTGCAGTAGTTTCTGATTTTCACAACGCCCACTCTTTCTCTAAGCATGGGTAGAAATTGCTATTTCTTTAAAACCAAAAGACTTTTTCTGTAGGGGAATTTAGATTGCCATACTTGAGGTGCAGACTAGTATTAAATAACACTTTAGAGAAATGTTCACAACTCTCCAACCACAGTCTCTCTGTGTAGCAGTGCTATGTAAATGTTGGGAGGGTCGCATTTAATGGTATTGCTTTTTTGCCCTTTATTTTTTATTTGTTTGGTTTGTTTGGTTTTGTTTAGTTTCTCTTTTGCAATTTTAACATTTAAAGTATCCATAACTGACAGTAATGGCACAGATGGAGGCTGAATTGCATCTTAAAGGTTGCTATTGTCTAGCTGCTGAGAGGTTTCTGTAAAATTGGGTTAACAGGACACCATCACATGACCTGCTTGTATTTTGACAGCTGTTTGCTTCCAAAGCAAAAAGGTAAAATTGGGATTTTTTTATTCCCTTAAAATGAAAGTTTAGTATTTGCACCACCATTTTTGAAAAGTGTTTCAGGGAGACATTAGAGCCATCACAGGAGCTATATCACTTGCTGTGCCTGTGATTTTTTTTTCAGCCAGCCTTAGTGCTTTCAAAGCATTGGGAAGGAAGGAAGAGTTGTATAACAAAATAAACCATGTGACATATTTCACTTTGAGTTTACATTTGTGTGTGTCTCAAGCTGAACAGGTGCTTATCCTTTGCAGTGGCTGTATCCTCAGCCCAAGAGTTAGACTTAGTTTTTTGCTGTTACCCTGTTTTAAATAGAATGACTGGAAGATTTTCATTAAAATAGAATGAATTCAGATTTACACAGAGATCACTGGTGTCTTAGAGCTAATTTTCCTGCTTCCTAAACCAATATAAATAAAGATTTTATATAACAGTAAGCACAGTGAAGAAAGAACACAAATTCCACTGTACTGTGTTTGGGTCTGAGGCAAAAGTGTCATAGTTCAAAGACATGCCATTTCAAAATGAATAGAAGTCTCAAAAGTTATAGCTAGTAACAATCGTAGCTCCCATTCCCACACAAGAAGAAAACCAAGACAACAAAAAATAGAACTACAAAATCCAAAATGTGTCATAAGCAACCATACTTCATATTTTATCTTGGTGTATGTCAATTATGCTTTTCATTGCAGTCACTGAATGTTTTATGATGAAATTCCAATACCCATGTGGTCAAGAGTATTTTTTCAAGTTACAGACCTGGATTTCTAACCTTATTAAGAGGCTTCTCATGCTTTGGTATTTAAATAAGGTGATGGATTGTCAGAGTGCAGGCATCTGGCTGCTGTGAAAATTGATGAGCTTGAGATGGCAAAAACCGAAGAATATTAAATATGAACAAAGATAGTCAGCTGCCCCTAATATGTTGATAATAAAATGTTAATGTTGCCAAATGTTCTGGCTTATCATCACACCATTCAGTGATGTTACTTAAGTCCAGACTCGAGTCCTCTACTTCAGTTGAGAATAGAACGAGGGCTGAAAGGTGTCTAGTAGGCCATCCAAGATGTCTTGTATTCCTTACTGTTCCATGCTGTAAATGGCTACAGAAAATACTACCTCATCACAGTAAAACATCTCTCAGAACTGTAAAAGTTTCTCACTCATGAAAAGCTCATCCTGCAATGAAAAGTTAAGAGGCTGACATAAATATACAGTTTCAGCAAGTCATAGATGTATTCCTTCAGCTTCTTAAAAATGGGCACTGGCTTTGGGAGGGAAGAGTGAGGACTAGATTATAGGCAGGTGACAGGGTAAAAACTGAAACAGAATAGTAAATTCTTCCCTCTATTACTTTCTAATTATTACTGGTCTCTAACACTGCCTTTTTTTCTGCTCAAAGCAGGGACCAGGAATTGAAGTCAAGTACAGTCATCTTAAACATAAGCAGAAGGCCTAAATCCAGGATCAACTTGAATTCTGGTTGACAAATTCAAAGCATTTAGGTGACAAGCACTTTCCTTTACTGCCTTTAGCCATTGATCCTGGATATAACAAATATTATAGAATTTCTCCCTGCTTTCTCTTTTTCTCCAGTTGTACTGTCTAAAATTCTTAGAAATGACTCCCTTGAAGAGTTTCTGCACAGTTCCTTTCAGCTATACCAGATTTTCATACGTTGCTCCTTCTCATATTGAAGCTGCTCAGTATGGGATCTTAGATCCCCTGGGTCACAGAAGGTGTAGGGCAAGTAGAAATGCTTTTTTATGATGGAATCCTGTCTGTTGCACCACGGACCCAAAATTACACACTGGCATCCTTCCTGCTGCTTTTTGACAATCACTTTTTGAAGTAGATCATAAAAAGGTTCCACTGTTTTCATCTGCTGTTGTTGCTTTTGGACCAGGCACGGGGGTTAAAGTCAAGCTAATCACGTTGCCCTGGAGGTCTGCTCTAGGCACCTCTTGACTTGCAATCCATTGTCATTTCCTAACTAGGCTGAATGCTCTCTTCCATTTAGGCAGTCCACTTTGGTATTTCTGTTGAGCACCACTGTGTCATCACTGTATGGCATTCAGGTCCCCAAGACCTCAGTGGTATTTTATTGCAGCAAAAAGCAATCTGTAGCTGATCAGTGGCATCTGTCCCTGTTGTTTATTTACAGGTAAAGTAGGTCAGATTGTATCAAGAATTACTTCCACTCAGAAAAGCAAAAGTCCAAGGCTTGCTGCCTTGGGATTTAGAAGTCCATAACACAGATCAGGGACTGTCACCTGGTCACAGTCAGGTAATCATCTACTTATCCCAGAGGTACCTGAACACTGTGACAGGTAGCCGCTCCCAGCTCTTACAGAGTTTCCAGAGAAATCTTTGTTTTTCCACTGCTCTGAGTGTTGCAGCCAAGACCAGAGTTTCAATGGCTCTTATTCTGACAAACACATTACTGATACAGTTCTAACAGCATTATTCATACAGTCCTGTCATCCTGGTGGATTCAGAAAGAACATTAAGATTTTGTATCAGCATAAGTCACTCTCACCCAAATTTGGTCATCACTGAAACCAGATGTGGTAACAGATTAGCAATGCACAGGGGCACTACACATCAGCATAGGGCAATGAATCGAAGGTAGTGAGAGAATGTTCCTGCACAGATGAAAAGGAAATGTCAGCACTAGGCTGGAAGAAGGGAGATGATGGGTGCTGGTCTTTTCAGGACTTTGCATGTTTCTCTCCATCATCTAGAAAGTTGTTATCACCTTGATCTTTTCTGCCCTCAAAGCACCTCTGAGTCTCAGCCCTAGCAGACATATCTAGCTGCACAAAATTTGAATAAATTCCTTTGGAAAAAATTCCAACTTCTTGACTAGTCAAAGTCAAGACTGACTTCCCATTTGCAGTCACTAACAAATGTTTTCAATCAATCACCTGCTCAGTCCAAGTAGGCAGATGTAGTTCAGACACAATCAGACTGCCTGGTGGGAGATGGATCAGTCAGCAAAGCTGCCTTTTTCATTCTTCTATTTTTTCAACTGACTTACCTTTCTTCACAGAAAGAAGGGGAAGGAAGAAACCTACACAGCAGGAAACAGTGCAAAAACAGGGTTTTTTTTCTTTTCTGTCCAGTTTTAAGGAAAAGAACAAAGGCATGAAGGATTGCTTTACTTTGGGAATGCTGGAAAAAGATTCGTCCCACTTTAATATTACTTTATACTGATTGATCTGGACAAAAGGGGGAAAGGGAAAGGTGTAATTAATTTAAAAACTCACTTTCCTCCAGTTTCAGTGGAGTTATTCAAACAAGTTTATTTAAAAGCTTATAAGCAGTAGTTACATGGCAAAGACATTACTTGTATAGCTGCTCTGGACATATGATCAGATTTGTCACAAATGGCTAAATATACAAAGGAAAATAGGCAGCCATAAAGAGATGAGCATATGCTTCAGGGTAACGTTTGTGGACTTACTGACACAAAGAGAGACAATGTGTAGATATGAAAATAGCTACCTGACAAAGGTTGTGAAGATTCTTGGAAGATGAATAGTCTTTTTCCATTTAGGCAGCCCATTTATATCCTACTCTGTGGCATTATTGTGACCATGGCTGGTCTGACTATAATAGGCACATCTCAGAATCTTCTGACATCCCCTGATAGCATGAGAAATGAATACTTCCTTTATTTGGAGTTTGTTTCTTTCCACAGTGAATATTTTCCAAAATTGTAGTGAGGCAGAGGCTCCAGGCCCCCAACACAACTAAATGAAAATATTTTCGTATGAGTAACATTACTGCATGCTTGTCTTTTTCTGATCAGGATATAGGTCAGAACAAATTTTTGTCGGCTATGTCCCCAGTCAGACAGCAATCAAGAAGAGCAATATATGGTCAGTCAAAGAGTTGAAATATTTTCTGTTGAAGCATTTCATGTTTTAGCTGATCTACAAGGAAAGAGCTTGTTTTGAACTCTGGCAGAGCTGCTGGGTTGGTTAGTATGCTGTGTCATCTAGGTAATGGATCGGCTCTGAGATTTTTTAGGTCTCAAGCATTTTTTTAACTAATTATTTGAAAAAGTTTTGTTATCATTCGTGAACTAAACCATTTATCTATGTGCTTGGTGCATCAGCAATTTGTCTGTTTTAAGCAGAAGATAGCTGATTTTCAAAGGTACTGACCATTTCTCTATTTTCTCATTCATCAAAAATTTTGTATTTGTTTTTCACACAAATTAACTTTCTGCTTCTAGATAAGAAATCTTTGACTCTGTTCTCTTAGCACACCCCTTAAGTGCAATTTAGAAACAAGACAATTTCGTCTGTATTTTATCTAATCCACCCTTACATGTGCTTAGAATTGTGAGAAATAGATGCATCCATATATATTCAACAACAATCCACAGCTTCACTGGCATCACCTATTCAGGAAGCAGAACCTGTAGTTGTCCCTATGCTATGCATCTGTGGGAGGGCAGATGGAATCAGAGGCATGTAAGAGGTCCAACTTTTTTTCCTTTTATGTGGGTTTTATGCCTATGAATTACAGTGAGACATTTCTTGTACTTGGAAGGTAGGGAGTCTGGGGGGGGAAGACTCTTCCCACCTTGGCAGCAGCAGTTACTGCCTGAAGGTAAGCATTGAATATTGAATTTAAACTTCTGTAGAGTTTTTAAACTTCAGGGAATTGAGTTGGAAAGTCTTGGTCTAGGAATCAAGGAGGAGTGCATCATACTAGAAAAAAAGTTAATTTGATGTTCAAACAGAAGTAGCAGTGGAACTTAAGACTAAGGTGAGTTTTGTGTCCAGGGCTAGAGACTGGGCAGGGATGCAACAGCAAGGATGGTGCAAGGCTAAGGTATCAGGAAGGTTTGAAACAGCAGAATGGTTTGACAGAATTAAGGCAGGAATTATCAAGTATTGGCAGGCAAGTCAGCATTCACGAGCATTATCAGAGCCTTATAGCAGGCTCAGAAAGGAGCATTACAATGCAGCAAAATTGTAAGGGTGAGGTAATCTTGAAATGCAAGAAATAGCAATGAGTATTAATTGGACAAAAGCTGTATGGGCAACGTTGGAGGGGAAGACTGAGATAAAAACAAAAAGATGCTGTCAATAAGTCACAGCGTCTATCTGTAGTATTGCCGTATTGCTTATATGCCCTGTGACTTTCTATAGCTAGCGCTATACAGCTATAATTTGAGAAAAGATTTTCACCTGCAAAACCCCCCCCCCACTTCCTCTCCATAATTTTAAAAATGAAAAAAAGTAGGTGAAAACTATTTGGGGAGGAAATGCAGTACTTGGTGAAAACCACACCTGCTTTCCCCACCTCAGAGTCAGTCTCAAAATGCTGATTTCCCCACACTTGCTTTCCTTTGAGCTTGATTTTGCCTATAAACTGTTCTGGGAGTAGCTTTATCTGTTGCATGGCCCTTCTGGAACTTACTGGCTGTTTGTCTTTGCAAAGAAACAGCTGCTCTCTCAGTGATGATGGGTGTAAAATTAAAGGATTGAGCTGGTTACATCTTTCAGTGCTGGTAGTTCTGTAAGAAGTCAGTCACAAGTCCCTGAAGGTACCATGAAGAGGCAGTCAATTACCTGGAAAAATAGATGGATGCCCAAATACTATTGTTGTCATTGGAGAGTTTTCTCTTTTAGCTATACTCTAACCTTTCAGACATTTAATTTTTATTTGCCTGCTGTAGCACAATGCCAACAGTATCACAGAAGAAGGAAGCTAAGTGAAGGTTGACTGCTCAGAAATCAATTCCTTATCATTCTAATTTTTTAATATCCAAAAGTGAATTTGGAACAAGTTTTAGGCAAAAAAAACCTCAATGCATCTTTGAAATAATGAAAATAGTAATGGCAATATCCATAATTTCAGACTTGTGAATAAAACTCCATCCACTCTCCTCTCTAGAAAACCATTCTGAGTGTAACAACCAAGAAAGGAAAAGAATTCGTAGGGTCAACAAAAGGTTATAAAAAGGAGGAAGGGATGGTAAAAAAAAAAAAAAAAGAAAAATTAAGACAATGCATAAGAGGAGAAACTTCCCGCTGCTGAGATTCAGCAAACTGAGGAGTGCAAAAGCCTAAGTACATGGTTTCTTGTGTTTGTGCTATAGATTTGGGATTTTTGCCACTTCCATTTGTACTGCTAATTATTCGAATACTACAAAATAAAGCAGGACAAAGCATTAGGAAATGCATTAAATAATTAAAATGTTCTGAATTTCTGTCATCTATTTCACTTGAGGGCTTTCAATGCTTCCTCAGAAAATTACTTCATAAACTTCTTGTCTTTACTGATGGAATTTTATTCTGTCTTAGCAAAAGACCACCTAAGATACTAGCAGAAGTGAGACAACCTTGCACTGGGAGAGAGTTGTAATAAATGAATGATGCTGAAGTAAATGCCTATGATTTTTTTTTTTGTATACCTTGTTCACAAGAATATACAAGTAAAAATTCAAGCAAAACTTGCTGCTGTCACTAGTTGCCTTTTTTCCCATTGGTGGCGATTTGGTTTGGTTTTGGTTTTTGCTTTTGTGAGTTCTTTTGTGGTTTTTGGTTTGGTTTGGGAGTTTTGGGGGGAACTTACAGGGGTGGGGGGGCTGGAGGTTTTTTGGGTTGGTTGTTTTGTTGGGTTTTTGTTATTGGATTAGCTTCCTATATAGGATGTAAACATTGTTCTTTCTGCAATCCCAGGTTCTCTTCTGTGAGTAACATTGTTAAATACTGATGAGGTAGTACTGGCCTAAATCTGTTTAATAAAGGAATCAGTAGGATTTGCATGGTTTTTAGGCCATTAAAAATACATTTTGTCAAGCTATACCTTACTTAGTATTACATATTAAATCTCAGTGTAGAGAATGAAAGAAAGAAGTACAGATGTTATGTATTATGACAGAGTATAGAAATAGGCTAATCTTTCTTCAACCAAAAGAATGACCTCAGAAGAAGTAGGTAAACAAAGTCTTCAGAGTTAGGCTGGCTTTTTAATGATAAAAATTGATTTTAGACTTATTCATTATTTCTAATATATAAGGATGAAATAAAGGCCCTCCTGTACAAAAGAGAAATGTATAACATGCCTTAACCTCTTGTATGATTAGCAGGCTTCCCTAGATGAAAACAGTGGAAAGATGAGTGTTTTCTATTAGAAACTGCAAATTTCTGTGCTCTTTTCTCTGCTTCATCTCTGTGTCAGCACAAACTTCTCATAACATTGTATTGGATGAATCTGGGTCAGACAGTACTCTGCCATACAGTCTATGCCACCCCAGCCAAGTTTGAGGAGACTGCATTTCATTGATTTGTCTATCTGGCACACTATTTAGGGAAAGGAGAGTGTATTGTTGTTTTCACTGCAAGCATCTGCCACAGTGGGCCAATCCCTTGCTTGTTCATTTAGGCACCGGTTCTCAAAAATGAGTGTGATTCTGAGTGAATGGTGGTACCATGGGTCAGAAATGTTGGTTGGTTGGTTTTGATTATTTACCACAATAGTGAAGGAACTCTTCTTATCTATTTTCACTCTGGAGAAGTGTGGATATCAGTTACCTGTCATTTGTAAGCATCCTCTCATTTTACTTTTGCTAAGACAGTCCACAATTAAAATAGCAAGCCTTTTTAGGACTTTATTTGCGAAACTGTCCATCAGGAATTTTAAAAAGGAAATGGTCAAAACCCTGGATGTAAATACCTGCCTTCCCTACCAGCATTTTTTAAAATCAACTGAAGCAGTATTTCTTAGCTCAGCTCTGTACAGAAGTAAAGCAGCAGCCTCAAGTCCTTTGCATTTGGTCAGATCACTGTAACTTCTTTCCAAAAACTGAGGTATTAGTCTTGCCATATTACACCAAATTCCAGCTTGGGTATGCAGTATCTATTTCTCTTAATTATATAGAGTAACTTAAGTTGGTATTCTTTTTCTGAACTCAACAATTGCTTTGTTCTGTCCAAGGAACAGCACTCCTGTAAGACTCAATGAAGCTTTGAGTTGTCTCTCAATATGAAATCAAAGCCATATTCTCAAAAGAAAATACACAAAGTATCAAAGTATAAAACTTGACTGAGTCAACCCGGGGTTGACTAGAGATCGAAAAGAGACCCTCTTCACTTACTCGTAAAGTCTCATTTATTTTGTGGAAAGTATTTTTGAGCAACTTAGAGCCACTAAATTAAACAATGCAATTTGAGAAAGCGTCTTTCTGCTTGTGCTTAGTGACATTTTTTGTCTTTCTCGTTTGTGAAATCTGCCAAGTAAAACCATGGAAGGGAAAAAAGCCATCACAAATCTTATTCAAGCTATTCCACTAAAGACCATCTGCATCTATGTTCCCTGTGCTTTTTCTTGTTGAGGGTAGTATATGATCTTGTTAGGTGCAGATGCCAGAATTACGTAAAAAAAAGCAAAATTTTAAAAAACAAAAAAATTAAAGTTGAAAATCAGTAATGTCTTCTGTAAAATAGAAAATATAATAAGCCAAATTAAGGAATAAAAATAGTTAAATATGTATACATCCTTCAGTTCGCCTATAAAATTTGATTTCACATTTCAGACCATCACTCCTAACATTTTCTTGTAACTCAATTTTACAGCATTTATTTCCTTTATCAGTTGATGATACTATTAACAATCCAGAGGATTGATCTGGGGTCAGAATATCAGCATTTTCCTTACCTGATGTCATATCCAGAACTTGTAAAATGTGTAAGAAAAATAAAGTCTGGCCCATTCAGTTGCAGTTGTGTAGTTTCTGAACTAATGGTTTCAACACCACTTTTGTCATTAAGTTCAGTAGAGATATCATAAAAAATCCCCCAGCACTGTAATGTTTAGCAGACATCTCTTCATTTTCAACTCTATAAGTTGCTTCCCACAAATGTGTAGCACACCAACTGTACTCTGTCAAGCATGGCTAGTTCTAGTGCATAAAATAAAAGAAACTTGTTATTTAGTGATAATTACTGACAGAAAGGCAGCATAACTCAGGAGAACAGTGCAGTGCAGAGCAAAATGATCATTAGAATAATATAATTTGGAAATCTGCTTTCTTTCACTGCTGTGCCTGCAGACAGTACCTGAAAACTGATGGTGTAGAACAGTGTCACCTCATTTCTGATTGTCCACAGGTAGTTTTGAGTTGGCCATAAGAGCTTTGTAGGAGGCTGAAATACAGCATCAAACAGCTCCTTTTAAAGCTTCAGACACTTGATTCACCCAGTGGAGAAAGACTAAGACTTGCAGATCTCCAGCAGTTGTTTATTTTTGTTTTTCTGTTGTCCTGTTGATTTGAACCAACTAGAGCTCAGTAACTGCCATAAATGAGAGGAGTACAAGAACATTTGAGATTCGTCAGTCCTTAGGCATAGGAAAATCCAAGTAGAACCCTCTGGGTGGTGATGTTTTTATTTCACATTCCTTGTCTATAAAAACCAAACCCTGAAAAATAACAAGAGTGGATTTTTCTAAAACTGTATTTGTAATGGGGTGAAAATTGAAGAAGGGGGAGGGTAGTACTCATGTATTTAAGAGACATTTTTGAGGGTAGGCCAAATGTCTTCCATATCAAAGCTAACACCATAGCTGAAGAAACTATATAAACTGAAAGGAAATAACAGAAAATGTAAGAGTGCAAACCATAAGAAAGTGGATTGTGTGTTGAAAACTAAGTGTGAACTATCTAGAACATATTTTAGCAAAAATTCCTTCTTAAATGGTACTTTCTCTTGCTACAGATGTTATTGAACAACAACAAAAAAAAATAGCCAAAAACAAAATTAAAAAAAAAGAAAAGAGAAAAGAAAACAAAAAACAAGCTAAATGCAATTCAATTTGAATTTATTTTAATATATTTACTCAGGGTTAACAAGTCATTAAGCATCAAATTGCTGACTCTTAATGAGTCCCTGATGATGAAAATGAGCTGCCTACAACAGTACAGTAAAACAACAATGGCATGGCAGAAGGCTATAATAAAGATCAAGTAAATGCTATTGAATATTTGATGTGTGGATGCCAAACTGGTTTTGAAAAGTACTTCCATTTATTTAGTTCAGTAGGTTCATTTGCTGTATGGCTCTCTATGATTGGTTTTGCTTTCAGGAAAAGTATTTAATCTGATTTTAGCTTTTAGAAGAAGTTGAGGGGACAGATCCTATATATATATATACTAATTGTTGGGCTAATTGCCTTGTTAGGTAAGACTTACTCCTGACAGTTTACCAGTGCCTAGTCTGCTAAATTTAACAAGTAGGAGGAAGGAGTAGCTAAAACAATTGTGTGGTTACATACACAAAGACATGTATAGCTTGTAAGTTCTAAATGGTTAAATAATGATTTAATAAAGGACCATCATGACAAAAACACATTTACCAAAACAGAATTTAATGGCTTGCACTAGTGTTTGCTGCCCTATCGACTTCCTCCAATGGGTGTATTCTACAAGTATTTTTGCCTTTTTAATTATTCTTTTGTAGACCAACAGTATCTATAAATTCCAGGAAGGCTAATTGCCTTTATAAGATGTCCATTTCTCTCGTGCCAACAATTCCACGTTACAGATAGGTTGGATTTGCTTAGCCTTCTGGTGGTTACTGGGAGAAGGACAAGGCTCTCTCTCAATGGGTGACACTCATCCAGGGGTCAGGCATCTGGACAGGCTGTTCTCATACCTGCACAGGCTGCTGCTGCAAAGGTGCACGCCAGTGACATGACCCCTTCCTCAGCTCTCTCTTGCTCACACCTCTACCAGTTCTGTCATTCAACCTGTTTTGTGCTCTGTGGGCAGAGGGATAAAAGACAAGTGGCCTGAGGTTAGGCACTACAAGAGAACTCAAAGAGAGCTGTGCCCAACACTGAAGCATTAACAAAAGTCCAGCTTCTTTAGTATTCTTCTTAGAAGTACAATAAATAGAAATAAAACCTATTTCTATATAAATAAAAACTTTCTAAGAAATACAATAGTGTGATAAATTTGCCATCTCCTGTTAGCTGATTTTCTAAATCCTGACTATGAATACTTTGGCTCTTACTCTATGTCCAGCAGAGACCTTGTTGCCTAATGAACAAAGCGATAAACCTTGTACTCTGCCCAGAAAACACTGGTAGCAGCAGAAAAAAGAATGCTCAGCTGGCAAGCTGGTGGATTTTTTTTTTCCTCCTTTAGAAGCAGCCTATAGGTTTCTAACTGTGGTTTCAATAAAGGATGGAGAGAATTGCTGTTTGATCTAGTTATTTTTTTGTGACAAGGAACTATTGTTTTGGGAATTTTATTTTATGCAAGAAAAAAGTCAAATTTTCCATTCTGCAACCTCTCTCATTTCACTTCCTTCTTAAGAAGGCTCTCTTGGCTCCGATGGATTGTCAGCTGCTAGTATAACACTTTGTATAGAAAGAATTACTGGTCTAATGTAAAATGAGTTTCCTGGCACATCATCAGTATAAAAATCTTAAAGGAGGAAAAGCAAAAATGTGGCCTCATTTTTTTGGTTGTCTTCTTAGTATATTGATTGTTTTGCAGCATTAGCATCCTCCACAGAGGGGAAGGTCAATACCATTATAACTCCCACTGCTCTCACCCACTCTTTGAAATTGAATTCAGTGTATTACTGAAATGAGAAGAGCATGTGCACGCAATTATTTTTTTCACTTTTCAAGTTACATTGAACAATGGACACCTGGCATATCAGCCATCAAACAGAAAATTAACTGTACTAATAGCAGTGCAGATTCAATGCTGATTTAATTCTGACTTCAGAAGTTAATCATCTCCAACACGATTGATGGTTATTTAATGAGAAGGATTCATGGGTTCTAGAAACCACAATACAAGCTAACAAATCAAATCTGATGCCATCACCTCCTTACTGAATCACTATTTCGGCACCGCAGAACAGCTGGACAGCTTCATTGCTCAATACATCCAGGAAGTGGGGGATTGCAGCAATCAAAATCTTCAAGCTGCAAGGAATGTCAATATGCAGTTCTGAACTAAATTTGCACACAAATAATTAATGAAGTAATAGTCAAAGTAATAGCAGAAACCAAACCATATGAACCTTTCTCAGAAATAATTACTAACTAGTATTTTTTTTCCATGTTCATAGATCATTATCAAATGGCAGTGGGTTTTTGAGACAATATTAATGGAAAAGTTTGAAGAGATGTTGGTATTTTGGTTGGAGTTGGTTTTTTTTTTTAATTTGTGGGTTTGCTTGGTCGTTTTTTTCTGTGGATTTGTTCTTTTGTTTTGATGTTATACTCTTGCTTAGTATTTTAACTGAGTTTAGTGCTAATGACAACTGTGAAAAGGATAATAATGATTTCTGTTGACTTGATCAGCAATTATGTCACAAGTACGATCTATGGAAAAGTCCCTGTGTCCCTGCACTCACTGTACCTGATTGAGTGGCTTCTTGGGCATCTGTGAGGCAGTCAGTGTCAGAGGGTTGGGCTTTTTTACAGTGAAATTGTCAAAAGCAAGGGAAAGTAATTACTGTTTCCTTCACTGTGTTTGTAAGATGGGCCTGTCACCGGAACTAAATTGCATTTGTTGATTCCATGCAGTCCCTTTATCATCTGATAATGGCGGCTTTCAGCCTCTTTTTACAAAGTGCAGATTGGAACTGGTAAGCCAGAGACTAGAAGTTTCAATACTTTTACTTCTACTCATCTAATATTTTGTTTATTTCAGCAATTTAGCTCCAGTTGTGGGGTTTTTTGTTTGGTTTTGTGTTTTTTGATTGTTTTTTATTGTTTTGTTTGTTTGTGGTGGTTTTTTTTTGGCTTTTTTTTTTTTTTGGGGGGGGGGGGGGGGGGGTAGGATCTTGTATGAATAAATCTGCTTCACTCCAGAGAAGGTACTACATGGTTCAACCTTCATTGTTCTGTATTATCTAGTTAAGTAAAGAGAAGATGTGAGTGGCATTTTCACTCAGGTAGCAAAATGTGTGTTATATTATTGTGCTATTTTTCTGTAGCTGGATAATGTTCATTAGAAAAAACCATCAGAGTAGTGATAAATGACTTACATTACTTTCTGTGCATACAAGCTATTCCTATGGGAGATTTAGTCTTCATTCCTTCCTATTCAGAGGAACAAAGAAAGTGGTCAATTTGTTTGTGGTTAAAATTCCACTGAAGTGTAAGTTATTTTGTTGCTACTGCAGAATGCTGAGCTGCTGGTAGGAAATACTGATGTAGATGTCATTGTTGTGTATCCATTGTCTTGTGTATCACTAAATGCTGCTTGATCCTGTCCTGCTTCTGTTCTTTCTTGAAAACTTTTCTCATCTTGACAAAGATAACTTGAATTTATTTGTACATTCTTTCACTTCTAGTATAGTCTGTGTTCTCTCAATACATTAGTTACCTGCAACCTTTTGTGCTACTGATTCCTGACTTAGAGTTGTTGTGAAATCTTGGAAACAGCAAGTAAAAAAAATATTTGCATCTGATCTTGAGAGATGCAGGTTTGGTCTGAAGAAAGAAGATACATGAGAAATTGACCAACAAGGTTAAAAACTCAATTTTCATGTTTTGCCAAAGCTGATAGAGATAAAAAACAACAGCTTTGTAAATAAATACTCTTTGGTTTTTCAGGCTCTGGGGCATATCAAGGGCATGGGAGAGTAGTTCTAGGTGAAATGACACCACCACTTTAAAGACTTATTTTCAGTCATCAATAATTTCAGCAATATCTTCTTTTTTTTGTAAAGTATACAGGAGAACTGGTAGGTGAATTTAATATTTCTAATGCACAGTAAGAAATAGGAAGGAAAGGAAAAGAGGAAGACATCCAGTTGTAAGGGAGTAGTAACAGCTCAAGTAAAAGTTCTGATGCACCAGTGCCCTGTGAAAGCCTGGAGTAGGGTTAGAGGGTTGAAAAGAGAAAAAAAAAGGCAAATCAATCAGTAAGGACAGATGCAACTAATGTTGCTGTGGACAAGGATTGTATATGCAGGTAAAGTAATTTCCTTTGCAAGTAGAAAGAAGCTCTTCTGACTACTGTATTATCCCTTACAAAAACTGAATTAGATCACTCTTCTAAGTTGGTCTTTATTGCATTAGTTAAGACTACAGAAGTTGCATCTGTCTGGGCTAACAATGCAGTAACCTTGCCTTGTGCAAGCATCTCCTGTCTTCAGGGTGCATCAGTTAGTCTGTCTAGAATCTGCCAGTAAGGATGTATTTACCCTCACTGAGAGATATCCTTGGGTGGCAGCAATTATTTAATAGATAAATCTTTCTTGATTGCTTAAATATGTGAGGTTTTTTTGCAGCCTGGCTGCTGTAGCACATCACTCAGACTGCGTGTGAGTCCTCACAGACAGACAGAGAGCTTAAGCTCCCAGCACACTCCCAGCTTGTTCTTCCATGTCATACATGATGTTTCAGCATCTCACCTAAAAGCTGTTCTGTCATTGCCCTTCCAAAGGCTGTCACCGCAGTACTATTCAGCAGGGACACTGTTCAGATCCAACTGAAGTCAGTAGGAAATATCCAACTGGCTTCCTGATGCCATGCCTTACTTCAGCAAGCTGAGGACAGGAAAATATAGAACAGACATCAGTGACATGTTTGTGTTCAAGCAGCATTTGAAATTCAGCATCCTGGGTGCATGCATGGAAGCAGCTGTGGCCTGGAGGATGCTTCAGGGAGCAGCTGGCTTGACTGCTTCCTTTGACATTGCTCTGAGAACAACAATGCCCTTGTGAGCAGCAGTGCCCACCCTGGCCCTGTAGCGTTAGGGTTGGTCTCGGTGTGCTTGTGTCCTCAGCCATGCACCGCAGTAGCCTTGTTCTGTGCAGGTGGACTGTCATGGGGGGGAAGGGTACCATGTGTGCACCGTTTCCATTGCTGCCAGGCATGAAAGAGAAGGAAAGGATGCCAGCTATTACATCAAACCTTGGAACAAGAGGTAAGCAGGAGAAACATGCTCTGGAGTTCTCGCTGCCAGATCATGCCAACTGGTGGAAGAATTGCCTTATTTGGGCAATAAAAATGTTCTGAACGATAACCTGAAACTTTCTAATAGTTGAATGTTCTAGAAGTAGTTAAGAAATACTTGTTTGAGCATTGGAAAATCTTCAAAACCCAATCAAAAGAGAAATTAGCAAATATCTTTTTGTTACCTGAAGAAAAATAGTCCTGCTGAAATGCAGAGACATATTCTCTCCCTCATCACCACCTAGTTGAAACCAAGCTGGTTGTGGTGAGGGAATGAAAACAGAAGGAAAATAAGGGGAAAAGAGAGCAGTGAATGAAGACTAAATGAAGGGGGAGGAGGAGAAGTGGTTTGAAAATTATCCAAGGTATTTCTAAGCAATGAATCCTACATCTGCAAACATTAGGCAAATCTCTGTCCTAGTCATTCTGCAAATTTACTTCTAATACAAAAAAAGATTAGTGGCAGGTTTATATGCTACCAGAATGCAACGGCGACTAAACAGGCACCTTAAAACAGAAAGGTTTTTGGCGTTGATCTGTCCTCTACATCAGCTTAGAAATAAGACGTGTATTCATCAAGAGCTGGGGTTTTCACTTAAAGTCTCATTTTTAATGTTTATTTCAGCAACCTAGTGTAGTACATTACTTCTGCTCCTTTTCATCTTGAGGAATCCACTAAGATTAAATGGGCTGAGATCCAAGGACTGTGGACAAATGTTGCTGAACTAACACATCTTTGCCACTGTTTTGCAGCATGTTCTTCTGGGTATCTGTTGCAGCTATGTGTTCTCTGGCTTTACGTTCCCTTTTGTAAATGAGTAGCTCTTGAGAGATCTGATATGAGATGTAAAGATATTGAAAGCTTTAAGATGTAAAGCTGTGAAAAAGCAATGAGCTGGGGAAATGATATGACTTGGTCTTTTGGAATAATGGACTGCCTATATCTGCTCATTTCTAACTTCTGACATTCTGTTCTGACCCATAAGTGCAGGGCTAGTCTCTCACTACAGCAGCCTTCCTGTCAATGGCAGCAGTAAATTAAGAATATGGATCTATACTGAGGCTTTAGTTCTTTTTGATGTTTATGAACTTCCTTGCTCTCCATGAAGCAGTCATGTTGAAGGCTAATTAAATGTGGATGTGTATCTTTGATCCCTCCCATTTTTTCTTGTCAGTCTATCTACTAAAAATCACAGGTTATATCAGCTTGTCAAGTAGGAGGCCAAAAGGCAGAACAGCAGATTATGTATGAGTCTGTGGCAGTCAGGGAGAAGGGAAAGGTTAAGCAGGAGATGTTATAGTGCTTCAGTGCTACTTGGTTGAATTACTGCAATGAAACCTTTCCAAGAAAAGGTGACACAGAATTATAACTATTTAATGTATAAGTGAAAAGTGGGCTAGTAATTAAACACAAGATTTAGTATTATAAGATCTGTTTATAGTTTTGAACATATTGCCTGGAAAGGCCTTTTTTTTTTTGTTCTTTTACTGTGCTGAAGTTTCCTTTCTGCTACCTGCTACCTCCTTCAAAATCCAACTAATAGGCTCATGTAATGAGTATTCGTAGAGTGCTTTCAGATGTTTAACAAAATATGATCTGTAAATATAAGGCATTGCTACACTTCTATTAAACTTTTGTCAGTAAATGTTATTTAATCACGAAGCCACAAAAATGTACACAAACATCCCTCAAAGAGCTTATTCCTAAAACAAAAACATTGAAATCAACAGTTGCATTCTTTTGTTCTTAGTACATAATCACAGGAAAGCTCTGAGAATTTGAGTCACCAGCTGGGTGAAGGCCAATAATCTTAAACTTTTGCGGGCATTACAAAGCCCACCTAATGTATTAAACAGAAACAGAAAATCACCACAGTAAATGATGTTTGAGAAAGTAATCTCTGAAGTTTCAGTGAGCTGCATTATTATTACTATGATCCATTCAAGTCCAGTGCAATATGTAATACCAATTCCATAGCACAGTAACAGTCTCAACTCCTAGACTTTTTAAAATCAGTACCAACTTATTTACTGTGAGAATGATACAAAGCCCCAGTTAAGGATGAAAAGTCTGTGTTGAATGTGTTCCTGATTCCCAGTTCCCTTTTCTAGTTTTCGTTACATTGTAAGTGACACTGAACTCCTTCAGGGTCTGGCTGTGTGTAGTGCATGAAGGAAGCCTAAATGGGCTGAGGCCAGCAACAGAATGTATGCAGTATGTTTAGAAAATTGTCACCATAAATGTTACTCTTTTTTGGATTAGCTTTCCTAGTTAGTTATTTATGTTCCTAGTTAGTGTGCTTTTTCTATGTTAGATATTTATTTTCCTAGTTAGTTATTTATTCTTATTCCAAGGTCTGAGATGACCATAAGAAAAGGTGACTTCATTTAAAATCTAGAGATCAGTTAGAAACTGGCATTCCCTAGGGAATGTTCTCTTCTTGTACCTTTCTCAGAACAGAGTGGTCTTCAAGTAATGAAATAGGAACTGTGACTGTAATTATTGCAATCAATCAATATAGCTATCCTACCAGGGCTAAATTTTCTGACTAAGACTTTTATGCACCTTTCCTGGGAGCAAGATAAATATTTTTATAGTAACATGCATCCAACACTGTCTATCAGCAGAAATACTACAAGAAGTTACTTTCAATTGTTTGAAAAAGAAATCTTCCAGGAAAAGCCCTAATGTTTTGGGGTTTTTTTTTCTGTAGGCAATAAGTATGAACAGATCTTTAAAAACACATCTCTGTGTGCCCTCCCGTGCTTTATTGTCCCTTGGCTATGTGTCTAGTATTTACAAAATCACAAGTTAGCTGATCTATAGCCAAAACTGACATTCTTATATGCTTTGCACATTGAGGCACATAATCTCATAGGACTGTTTGGTTTATGTCTCTAAATGAATCCTGTTTAAAACTTTCAAACTCCCAGTTTTCAAAGTTGTTTATTTTAGGTGAAAGAAATACATTGAAGCTGTTTGGAATATTTTGCTCCAACACAAGCCATAGTAAGTAAGTGTGTATACAAGATCTGGCTGCAGAAGGACTGCTACTCACTTATTTATGAGTGCAAACAGAAAGACCAAGTAATGCAGAGATGTTTAGAAAGTTTTAAAGGACAGGGTGGCCATAGGTAGTCTTTCACAGATGTGTTTCTCTGCCTGAGTATCTTGCCTTCACTAGGGAACTCAATCCTTCCTTCCATCATCCTTATATCCAAAACTGCCACAAACATCTTGGGCAAATCTTAAGCAAATTGTTTATTCTGTTGTTTTCTAGTTTGTCTAGAAATTACTCTTAGATTTTTTTATCTTTCTCTTGAAAGACAAAATTATGAAAATTATGAAAAGAAATTCATAATTTCGAGGGGTTTGTATTCTACTTGTCTTTTGCTTACCTTTAATTTAAAATACTTAAGTTCCACTGCTTGTACTACATGCTGTTTCAAAACCTTTCACTATAAAGAATCTTTGTGATTTACAGGGTGAATACTTCGAATCTACTCTTGCATCTGGGCATTGCTGCTTGAAAGGCTTTATGTTCCTTGTGAATATTATGATCAACTTGGGTTGTTCTGTTCCTGTTTGCACTTGTAGCATTCAGATGCTGTATATTTATTGATGCAGTGTCCAGGTCAAGGATTTTGTTTGGTGTGACTTAATTAGGGTATTAGGGTGCTGTATAAAGGGTGTATAATTTGGAACTAGAGGCTGAAAATATCTTAACTGCTTTTTTTTTTTTTTTTTCCTAGCCCTCACTAATCAATTTCATAACACATTCCACATTCTCATGCATTTTGTAAAGTCCAAAATCCCTCTCCTGAGAGCTTGGGTGGAATAAATACTAGAATATATTTTATCACTCTTGAAATATGTTGATATTAGAGCAATTAATTGTCTGTGAATATGCCTATGGTATTTTAGGAAAACTGGAACTATTTTTTGGTAAGGAATAAAGGACAGATATAGCTAGTCAAACTGGTAAAACACTGTTTTGTTTCATCAAATAATCCCACTACACTTTCACCTCCAATCACTTTTTGTTTCTTTTCTGCCTTATTACAGGAATTGCACACAAAATTAGTTATCAGTCTTACCACATATTGTAGTGCTGGTGATGGTCAGTATTGAATTATGAGAGGTGTTAACACAATTTTCAACAGTCTAATTGCTGCTCTTATCTCCAGTGAAAGTTATATTAAATAGCAACGGTTGATCATATTGCACTGATGTTGCATAGAATTTCTATGATACATTGGTGGGATTTCATTATTGAAGTCTCTAACATTGCATCCTGTGGCTCTACCTGCATCTGTGTGTTGCGTCTGAATCATTTTGTCCAGGGCAAAATCCTAAAAAGGACCATGTCATGCATGACAGGTGTGTTCGTCAGTAAGAAGTATAAATGAAGTGTGAAGTATCCCATCCCTGCCATTATGTAAGGAGAAGACGACGTGATAATTGGTTGGGAATGGGGTGTGAGATAAATTGGCAGATACTGGTGATGGCCAAATGAAAGGAGGAAATTTAGATATTTTGCTTGGTTTTTGTGACATTACTGTCACAAATAATGCCAACAGCTTCTCTGCAGAGCTAACCAACACTGAAACTGGTCGGTATTTTCCTATTTTTCCATTGGCAACCACTGTGACTCTGCAGTGATTACTTTGACTCCAGTGTATAATCTTCTGTCTTTCCAATAAAATATCGTACATAACATACCATTTTATTGTGCTATAAGAGAATTATTATTTTAAACAGTAAAAATGAACAAAGGTCCAAACTATTTAAGCCTATGAAAAGGCACGGAACAACATCTTTGCAGTAAGCAAAATTTATCCATTCCTAAAAATACTGTTTCACTTCTGTCTAAGGCTGGATTCCTGCCATAAATCTGCTGTAGTATTGTGATGTTTCGGTGGGATGCAGCAATTAGTCAAAAAAAGAAGCCTACTTTGGTATGATAAAATTGTTTCTAGTTATAATGAGTTATGGAATCCTTTGAACTCAAAAGAAATATTGAAATAGAGTAGTTGAAACTGTGTATGGAAAGGACTGTGGAAGACTTGAGTCAAACCAAATCAGTCTCCAACACTGAAACAGATCCACTCTGATTTATCTAGCCAAGTCATAGAAACCTCTAGGTGACATTTGCTGGTGCAAACGTTGGGCCCATCACTGTCCTGTGAAACAACTGCCCCTCAATGGGTCCCATCCGCCACCTTGCAAGCTGGATGTATTGGAATGGGATTAGAAGCCATGTTTACTGCTCCAAGAAGTTTATAGTGATTATGTTCTGAGCAGTGTATGCTGAGACTGGATGTACACTGCTGTAAATACAGTGCACTTCTGAATGTTTTTAACTTTGGATATTAGTATCAACTTTTTATTTCTTAAGTTTGCAAACTTGCTGCTATGAAATTGAATTTGTGTGTTACTTTAATGTGTGGAAAGGCCCAATCAGCCCACAATAAAAATCATCTTAGTAATGTGCAGTCACCAGCATGTTACCATATTGTTATGTAGTGTCACTCAGAATTTCTCTGATGCTTTCACACCAAAGATGTCAGCCTCTGATCAAAAGGAGATTGTGCTCAGTTTGTAAGCTGTGCATTACATGAGACAGGACTGTTCTCACTACAGCCAGTAGAAGGGATTGAGCCATGAACATAAACAATCAGGATATTCTTGTTATTTCAGTGTTTGTAAACTGAAGTCAAGAAAATTGTATTCAAAAATGTGAAAGGAAGAAGGGAGTGGGGGAAACCAAACAAAAACCAAATGTCACACAGGCAAGGACAGTTTGATGTCTGCCTCTTTGGGAAGAGATCCTGTATCTCAGGAGCGGGAGTTCGATTGCATGACATGTTCTGCTCCCTGCATTTTCAATAAGAATCTCATAGAACACTCAGGAGTTGTCAGCACTTGACTAGGAAATACAGTTCCCAACTGTTTTCATGCTGTCCTGAAGAGAATTCAAAAATCTACTTTAAAAAAAAAAAAAACAAAACTATCAACTGTAACTACTATCTAGCTGCCTTGATCCATTTTTTTTCTCATGGATTAAGTAATTTATATAGTTTATCATTTGTTCAAAATGCTATTGAAAGGCACATATTCCTGAAGAGAAAGTGAGAAATAGACAAGGTTTTGCCAATGAATCATCTGTCTTTGCAGCCTGAACCCTTTTAAAATGTAATGTAGATATGGCAAATATAAGAAAAATGCAGATGCCCACTGCAACTGTGACAAAATGAAAGAAGAGTTGCAAAGAAGGAGAGAAATGTCTGTGACACAACCACGATAAACTCATTTCTTCAGGCTGTAAAGGAAACTTGAACAAACAAAAGATCAGTAAATACTGATATAAGAGTTTTAGACACTTCTCCACGCTGTTAAAAGTTTAAAGAGAACTAGTTTTACAGCTGATTCTTTACCAATTCTTTGGCTCCCATTTTGTCATTTGTCTCTAGGAGTACCATCTTGTGAGTCAGGATTGGAGATTTAATGGTGAATGAAACTAGAAATAAAAAGAAGTAACAGTTGTGCAGAATGACAGTTATGCCATGAATACATAGAAATAACAGTTAATGCCAGCTTTCTTGGCATATTTGTGATGTAGGGTAGTGGTGCTCGGAGATGATTAAGGTATTTTTTACCCTTTTTATAAGACAAAATACAAAGTCTGAAGCTTTTCATTTCACAGTCCTCTCACTTTTGCTGGTATTGGGGACAATACCAAAACAATATAATTATTTCCATTATTGTAGTCATTTATCTGTCTTCCAGTAATCTCAACAGGAAGGTAACTCAGTCTTGCTTGAATCTTGAAGCTTTGGTTTATGCTTTCTTACAACTAGTCTCCAAGCTGTTAAGTACTTTTACTAAATTTGAGTCACATTACGTTTAAGGAAGTCTGATTCTTTATGTGAGGTGGTGACAAGCTGAGTAGCCCATCAGAACTGCAGAATTAGAGAAACTGTAGAATGGGGAAGGCAAATATTGCAATTAAGTTGTTTTCCTCGAAGTTTCCATGCCAGTTAGAATGGACTACAATATTTTCAGTTGGAAGGGACCTACAAAAATGATTAATTCAACAGCCTGACCACTTACTGACATGCCTTCCAGTCCTTTCACCAGCTTTGTTTCCTCCCTCCTCTGCGCACTTTCAAAGGCCTTAACATCCTCTCCCAAATTGTGGGGCACAGTACTGAGATGGGACCACACAAAGGCTGAATAGAGCAGGACAATCACATCATTTGACTGGCCGTTTGTGCTGGTTTTTATGCACCCCAGGACACGGTTTGCTGTCTTGCCTGTCAGGCACACAGTTGACTGAAACTGAGCTGCTGCTCACTAGCACCCCAGATCCCTTTCTTCAGGGCTTCTCCCAGTTTATATTTGTGCCTGGACTTTCTCCATCCTAGGTGTGGGATCCAGTATTTGGACTTGTCCAGTTTCAAATCGTTAATGATTGTCCAGTTCTTAAATCTATCTGGGGTCCTCTGCAAGGCTTCTCGTCCCTCAAGAGAGTCGACAACATGTTCCAGTTTGTTACTGACAGCAGACTTGTTAATACTGCATTCAACTCCTGCATCCAGATTGCTGACAAGCATATCGAACAGAACTGTCCCTAGAGCTGAACCCTGAGGAACAGCTCTAGGGACCAGTTGCCAGGCAGATGCAGCCCCATCCACCACAGCCCTTTGAGCTCTGCAGTTCAGCCAGTTCCTAACCCAGCGCACTGTGCACAGCTCATCCCACAGCTGGGCACCTTGTCTGGAATGGTGCTGTGAGGGATCATACCAAAAATCTTACACTAAATCCCAGGAAAAAACTGTGTCTACTACTTCCCCTTCATCCTTGAAGCAGGTGATGGTACCTTTCAGGAGATTAAGAAGCAGGTTGAACATCTCTGAGTCCTGTTCTCAGAACTGTGCTGGTGACAGCTGGTAGTGTCTTCATGCTGTGGGTATTTCAGTACTGGGACCAGAACAGATGCTAATCAAGGTACTCTGATGAGACTGTTAGCCATACAATTATTATTGACTATTTGTGGTTTTCTTTTGTGTAGCAGTTGCTGGCATCTTTCCATCAATTTTTCTTAGGGAGTCATCCTAAGAGGTTTTTCATTTTTCCTCTTTTGCTCTGCTCTTACATGCCATGCAAAAATATGTAATCTAAAATATTTTATGTTGTTACCAGAGAATATGGATTGTTGCATGAGTTTAACCATTTTTTCCTTATGTTAATTGTAATAAAATGCACTACATTTTTGTCTGTGGTGATGTCGGCTGGGAGGAATACAGCAGCCATCATCCTGTGCTCTTTTAAAGGAAAAATAGGAGGTGCAAATGAAACCACTGGATCCTCCTTAAAAAATGCTTTTAGACTGCATCATTTTGAAAAGTGATAAATGACAAAATGAACAGTCATAGGGACTTAATCTTACCATAATACAAAATTAGATGGCTTCAAGGTGAGTTACAGATGTACAGAGGCCAAGAAAGACAGCAATTAAATATTTAATAGGTTAAGTCTAGTGCAATCAGGCAGAAGAATCAAGGACAAAAGAAAAACCATGGCAGTGACTGATGGCATATGATTTCTTATGCATTGGAGTAATATCTTAACTTCTGTGCATGTTTTCAAGTTTTTTAAAAACAGAAAAATATCTGAAAAAGACAATTTGAAAAATGCTATTCTGTTCCATTCTGCTCAATTTTAATTACTTAATTATTTTAGAAATGCATCAAGAAATCCATTAGGTTTTTTGGGGTTTTTTTTATTCCACATTAGCTGCAGAGAAGACAGAAGGAAAGGGAGAGAAATGTAAAGGAAAGGAAATGTAAGCTACAGGCATTGTACTGCTGCCTCATCTGACCTACTTGCCCACATGTTGTCATCAAAACTTGATTGTGAAGACAAAAGATATTACTTTTGGTATTCCAGTATATCTATACCTGGAAGTTATATCATCATATCTCTGAATTCAGTTAAAGGAATTTTCTTCACTTCTTGCCTGAATTACTGCTTGTTGTGTTGCATTCTATTGAAAAACTGTTATATATTTCTCATGACCAAAAAAAAACCAAAAAAAAAAAAACTGGAAAGGAGGGATTGTATTAACTGAGAAGGAAATGCAATTTTAATAGTTGTCCATAGGGAAGCTGGGGGAGTATTTCCAAAGGGAGGTATAGAAAGGAAGCAGCCCAGTTTAGGCATAGCCAGAAAGAATAGAAAAGCAACACTTTCTTCTGATTGTTACAATCCTATAAGTGATAGGAAAGAATGTAGGAAAACATGTTCAGTGACAGCAAAAGGAAAGATTTGGAGGGGGGAGTTTAGGAGCTCCATTTCAGATATACTAACATTTATTTAGACAGTCCAGAAACTTTTTGCCCAGGGTTCTGCAAGTAGGCCAAAGATTGTGTACAAGCTGGCTGGAAGGCTAGACTGAGATGGAGCTGAAATGTAAGTTGGCAAGATCAAGTAGAAACATAGGTTTGAATCAGTATAAATATTATAAAAAACTGAGGCAGAATCTGATACAAGAAAAGACTGGTTTGAATGCATTACATTTCCACCAATACACAGTTCTTCTCTCTTCTTTAATATTCCAGCCAACAGCACTGTTGATGCCTTAATGTAATGTCCTTTTCATACAGCATACACAACAATTGATCTTTCTGCTCTCTAATTTATCAATTATAAATATTTATTAATTATTTATTATTTAGTTTAAAAAATGCTTGCTTATAGCAGCTGATGAGGTGCTGAGTTATTATAGTGCCATTAATGAACAAATCATGAAACAGAAATTTTAATGTGCTGAGCACTGAACAGAGTATTATTAGAGTCACTTCAAATAACTGTTAGATACTTACAAGAAAAGAATTTATGTAATTCAACTGATAAGCTTTTGTGGTGTTCACAAAGGTGTATGATAAAAAAAAAAGGTAATGGCAAGATAACCGTGTGTCCAGTAGATGCTGGTCAATGTCATGTCAGTCTAATACCTACCAGTGTCAGATTAACCTACAACTGTCATGGTATTTGAGATGTTGTTTCCTGTTCCAAGAGTGAGGGTGTCATCCCTCAGAAAGCTCTGTCTACTAAAAACCTGAAAATACTGTTAATTTGCACTTGGCTTTTCTGAAGAATGCAAATGCTGAAGAAAAATTGTTTGGAGTAGATGAAGTAGATTTAACCATAAGGAATGAATTAATGGTGCATGCACAGTATCATGCATTCATTTTCATTTAATTTCATCAGTTGTTGGATCTCTTAAAAGCTGGAATAGAGCTGAAAGGTGGAATTGAACAAGCTATTATTGTTTTGAATACTATGTGTGTATGTATGAATATCCCATTCCTAACAATACCAAAGGAAGGACACTTGTAAAAGGGAAAAAACTGGACCATGTGTAACTACATATCTCCTTTTTGCATCTAGAACCATGTATTGCTATTAATTAAACCATGCTTTGAGAAATAAGAAACAAACTAGAGGTATGTCATAGAACTGGCTTAGTACTGCATCTCTAGAAGTATTAGAAGATAGTAAAGAGCATGTTGTGTTGCTAGAGGTGCTTCCACACCTTTCTGAAGGAAATGATGATACCTTAGTGAGTCACAGGCCCTTTACTGCTGAAGGAAGTGATCTTTTAGCTTCAGTGGGAAAGGCCATCCATTAAATTACTCTGGCTATTTTTTCAATTTACATTACCATTAATACAATAGTTCTTAGATTTTCTCTTTGTTGCTCTTAGCAACCTCAAACGGAATAATGCTATGGTAGATTCCCAATATCTCCTCTGAATTTGCTGTATTCCTATTTCATATTGTGTGCTTTGGGTTTAATCAATGTTTTGCCACATAGAAAAGTTTAACTTACAAATACAGCCAGTTTTGGATCATGTTTCATATCTCCTGCTATATGAAGTATGCACTGCATGCAGAATTTGCTCTGGTTTAGCTGAGATTGGTGTCTATTTAAAGAATATTCAAAATGGGTAAAAAAACCCACTCATCACCCTTATATTGATAGTGGTGCATTCAGCTAAATCTTGTGAAAATCATTCCTGCAAACAGTCCTTAATTGTACTACCTTCCATTCCCTCAGGTTACTCAGTCCTTCATCTCTTTCAGTCCTTTTAGCAAAATAAGATTATGATCTTTGAGGGCATGGTGAATAAGGGTGCATCTCTTGTGGTAAAGGGGTCGGTTTTGTGTAAATTGCTGTTGTGATTCTTTACAACAAGGATTAGCTGTGAGGTAGGAGTGTGGCAGCTTCCCACCTCTGGTAATAAGTATTACTACATGTGTAGGATGGATGACAAATGGAACTTTGATTGATAGACTTAGTGATGAAATTCTGCAGTCTACAAGGAACTATTTTCACCTCTGTCATCATTTCTCAGCTGTCTCACAAGGATCTATCAAAGAGGCAACTGTACACTTTAAAAGTATGATTTCAGCTGCTCAGAAAGAAGCTTCTTTTATTTCCCCCTTCAGCAGCTGCAATGTTGATAGGCAGAGATAAAGCCACTGTGTCATATAAGCACAGGACACTCATAGAAATGCACTTGAGCATCATCTCATCACAAGCAGCACAGCTTTAGCCACATTTCACAGCTGAGGTATGTATGTGTGATTCCAAGTGCATAAAGCACCTATGATAGACTATTCCCTTGGCTCTGCTAGTCTGCACTGTCTTTTAAACCTCTTTCCTCCTCAGCTCTATCACAGGCTGATTTTTGCCAACTGCTTTACCAGCTCAATCAACTATTTTTTTGGAAGCTGTCTGCAAAGTACTATCCCCAATTGTTCTGGGTTTTGATGTTCTTAGATGCAATTTCCATTTACTCTATGAACCACTCCTTGTCCCACAGCATGCTGTGGATAATGTGCCGCTGTAACTGCTGACTTACCTATACTACAGTAGTGATCTCCAGACAGTTTTGATTTCACCTCCTTATTATTAAAAAGTTTCTGAGCTTGCACCCTCTACATATTAAGTCATAACTCTGCTTGTACTATTATATGTACTACTGTACTAATATATTGTGTATTATTAAATGTACACAAAAATAGAAATTAAAAAAGGATGAGATTACAATGACAAATAATATTTTGAAATAATTATTTAATTTTATTTATTCTTAGAATAGTAAATGTTTTTGTAGTCATCGTTAAAATGTCACCTGTCTTTGAAGGGACAGATTGTGTTTATTTTTTTCAATATATTTGCTAGGTAGCATACTGCTGACAGCCATTTGTCATCTCAAAAAAGGTCAGCAAATTTGGAACAATTGGTTTTTTGCTAAAGAAAAGTATGTAGCTCATCCTTAAGCTGGATAGCTCAGTGAAAGCACTTTGTCACAAGACAACCAGACAACTTCTCTGTGGTACAAAAGATTTTCACAGTCAATACCCACCCATCTATTGACAAAGTTTTGTAAAGAATCTGCCAGTTTAAAGTCTTGCTAACTAAGGAATACATTTAAGTTTGTTGCCATATTGTTTTCCATGTATTATTCCAGTCATCTTTACCATGGCAGGAGGAACAAGCATTTCAACATGTGACTTTTTTTCTTTCACTTTTAAATAAGAAACCACTTGCTGCTAAACAGCCTTTAAGTCCTGTAATGTGCTGGATATTGCATGAGCAAGATGTTTGTATTCATGTTATGAATGCTCAGTTTTTAAATGCCCTCCTAATCGTGGAGGCTACTATCTCAAAGCATAATGTATGTTTAGGGCAAGGTTTATCATTAAGACCACGGATGAAAATGCATATTTCAAATAATCTTCCTGATAATTACAAAAGATATTTGGCCTAGTTCTTGTCAGACCAAATTGTCACTGTTTTTACCTCATAAAGTGGTTAATGAGGAGCTTGAACTAGAAGTAGTGTCAACTCTGTCATTTTTTGTTGTTCACTTGTGCTCATGTTATCAGTGTTCTCAGGCTGTGGTTTCTTTGTAGGAATGTTTTTAAGACAGTTGTCCATTTTGCAAGGTTTAGTTAAAACTTGTTAGTATAATCCATAAATCAATTTAACCTGGTGCCTGTAAACTGCAATATTACAATATATGCTGAAAATGAAAGAACAAGTAAGGGTATCACGTTGAACCCTTTGCACTGTGGAGCAGCCACTCTTTCCCCAGGACATCTCGCACTCCGTATGTGACATGGGACCCTCTGACATGCTGGCAGTCATATTTCTATATGTTCCAGAGGCTGCCTAAGAACCATTGCCTGAACAACAGATGACAAATAACATAACTATGAAATAAATGCCAGTTGATGCTGCAAAGCTTTCAACTTACATCTATCATTCCAATGATTATTGATTAATGGTGTGTTTTCCCAGCCTGTATTTGTCATGTCAATTAATGAAGTATTCTCTTAGTATGAGAAACAAATTGATCTTTTAGAGGAGTATTTGCTGTCCTTGTGTGTGAAGGTAAAACTATTCGTAAAGTATGTGTTTCATTCCAGCAAGGTTTTGGGCCTCTTGGACCAGCTTGATGTTCTGCAGAAGGGAAGGGGGCATGGTATTGGAAAATCAAGGCTCTTTCTGGATTTAAATAAAAAGGCCAGGCAACAAATGGCTTAATAGGAAAGCCATTTCGATAAGAGAGCAATATAGATAGTGAGCAATTTTTATACTCTTTCAGAGTCTGGGAACCTTGTTTTTGTGCAGCACTGGGTGCAGCTCAGATGTATTTTCCCACAGCACTTTGCCCAGATCCTGTCTGCAGAGAGTTTCCTGCCTCCCTCCTGTTCTGCAGAACTTTTATTTTGAGTAGCAAACAGAATCATGTAGCTACTCCTGACAAGTTGTGAGGTTATCTCTGTCACATCACCCACCAGCCCACAGCACAGGTTGGCACAGGGCACTCCCACAGGTTCCCATGCAGTGGCTGCTACTGCTCTGCAATGGGCTTCTCAAGCCCCAGGCACAAGGTCCAACAGAACCGACGGTGCAGTCGAGATCACTACCTCCCCAAACACGACATCTTATGAAGGCTTCCACTACTAGGTAGGAGAAACATATTTCTCTAAGCAGAGAATGTGGCTCATATCTGGGATGTCAGTATTTCCCCCTGAAGTTTGACAAAAATGGAAAACACTGTCACAGGTGATGTGAGCAATAGCAGCTTTTTCATAGTTCAAGATTAAAAAAAAGACCAGGCAGCACTTTAGATAGTTGGAAGATCTAGAGTGTGGGCAAACTAATGCAAGCCTGAAGATAATGAAGATTTGACCTAATCAAAAGTGGTTCTCTGTTATGTTCTCAAAGTGACTACTGCATGACATTTAAAATTTAATTAAATTAGTTAAATAGAACCAAATTTATACGAGGTACTCTTGTTTATGGGTCTCCAGGACACTTCAAAAGATAAACTGGCTTTTTAAAAGATCTCTAAAAAGTTAAGAGAGACACATTCCATAGTTTCAGATAAATATATTAAAAAAACATAGAAGGGTTTATAATTTTCCAGAAAGTGAGAGGCAAAATGTGACTTTTGTATCCTTTCCAGGTATCACTGGGCAGGACTTCACTGACTAATTATGGAAGTCAATGTTACAACACTGTATCATAGCATAAGTCCTTAGACTATATGGAAGGAGCTCTGAGTAGCTGATGGAAGAAAGCTCAAATTATTTTTCTCAATTTTTTTCTGTTTTGTGAATGAAGCAGTTTTGTAAAAGATTATGTTTTGGTGGAATAATGGTCTTACTTATAAAGGGTGAGGGGCATGAATTTATAAGTTTTTCATAGCTTTCAGTAAAGTAAATTGACATTAATTTCAGCTAAAATCTAGTTAGTTGTTTGACTAATTTTGTTCTTAGCAAAAGCTCTGAAAAGGCATTTATTCTTTAACAATCTGTACATAGATATTAGGGGCTTATTTATCAGCACAATTTGACCTATTTAAAGTTATGGAAACCCAGAAGAAAGAGCTGAGACTGGATTGTAAAACCAGTGTTTTTCAGACTATAGAGGGTCATATGCACGATCTAAAGTTTGGGGAATGCACTGTAAATAAATGTATAGATCTGTTACACATCCCCACAGTGTGTGTATGTGTGTGTATATATATACATATATATATATGTATGTATCTGTGTGTACATATGTTCATATTTCTAAGTAATTTCAAAGTGTGAAGCAAATTATTTTGAAAGTTTATGGACCAGTGTTCCAATGAGAAACACAGCTAACTTTGGTATATGCTGCCTTTGAAACTTGTAGGGATAAAAAGTCATGTTTATCACTATAATCATCGGCAGTTACAGGGGATGCATTGCAAGGCTTCGCACGGCCTTACAGCTAAAGATTTGAATGGACAATATTCAGTTCTTAAAGGGTGTGGTATGGAAGATGATGTGCCCTTATCTTTATGAAATATTGACTACAGAGTTCAGACTTACTGATAAGTTAGGTATCATGCTGTTACATTTCTTGTGTGTACGTTTTTTGGTCTTCTAAGGGTGGCAAATTCATAAAACTACAGATCATTACATTTTGACAGCAAAAATAGAGAAATGGTTTGAAGCCACATTTCCACTGAATTCTACAACATTAAAATATCATTAAGGCTAAAGGTTAGAAGAGTTTATCCTTCTGCTTTTAATGCCTTCACACATGGCAGTATGGCCAGGCTCATTTTGAGATCTAGGAAAAAGGGTTTGATTTGTTAAATCCAAATCCCACTTCAATTTAAGGATCTTCTAAACCTTATGATCTCAAGTCTGAATAAAGAAGTGTTAGTGATTTGGATTGGGAAGACCGCTGTTCTATTTCTCAAATAGTTTTATATTCTTTCTGCAATCCTCTCTCCCAGTATAAAAATTGAGAAGACAACATGGCAAAAGCAAACACAAACTCATTATCTCTTGGCAGTTTTGTGAGGATGTCAAGGTTTCAATTCATTTGTTACACGTTGACTTTGTTCTTTGAGCTTTCAGTCATACTTGCAATCTTTTTTATTTCATAGTATTGTGGAGAATATTGAGAGAATGGCAAACATTCTTTTCAGCAGTAGTCCTCAGTCTCCAAGATTTTCTGGAGATCTCAGTCATTTGATGACGTAGGGAGTGAGGGATAGATCCCAAGGGAAGAACAAAGAGTCCTGCATCCTGAAAATTTCATGGGCAGATTAAATGCCCCATAGGATACTCTAACATGTCTTTAAATATGGAAATAATTGCATTATACATAGAATTAACAGTTCTTTGTTGTATTTGTCTTGAGGGATAATAGAGCATTTGCCTAGGAGGTTTTCTGTTGAGCAGCTTGATTGCCTCAGAAGCACTACCAAAGTTGGTTACCTTCCCTCCATGTTGATAGATGTTGTGAGACAACAAGGGGATGTGGAAGGACAGAGGAAAGTTCTCTTGTGTCTTGCTGCTGAGTGCTGTGAACAAGCATATACAAATGCAATTTTATACTCAGGTGTGGATGCCGTAGTGGAAAAAGGCTGGTAGAAAGAAGGATTCAAATTACAGTCCAATATGAATAGCACCTAAGGATTTAGAGAACAATTCTTGAGGATAGCAGCCCCATGAGCCTATAGTCTGGGATAAATCAGAACATGATAAAATTTATGACAAATCTAGTAAGAGAGATTATAGAGCTGAATTGGACTGGAGCCCATCTGGTTTGACTCTGGAAAATTAGGCCTCCTCTTCTTCAGCTAAAAAGGTGTATTTTGCTATAATATTTAGGAATCGACAATGTAGGGCTGCAATTCCATGCATCACTAGCCTTGTGATTTTTGGATTCTTCCTTTAATCTAACTGAAGGAAAAATCCTGTTCTCCCAGGGGTCATACTTTTTCTGAGTATACTGGGGAGAAGTGAAAGCTTTTTCTCCTCTCTTTTAAGATCTAAGCATCAAAAATTATTTGTATCTTAAGGAGACAAGTCTAACCAGTTCGGAATTGCTTCTGGGGAAATATAGGGCTTGCCAATGGCAAAATTATCTAAGAAGGAACTGTGATAACTGTCACCTGTTGGAGACAGAAATAGGCAGAAGACAATGTGCTGTTCCTAGACCATGATGGCTTCAACCTGCTATCTGCAATAATAAAAAAGGCTCCAGTGGCAGTATATCTGCAGTTCCTGGATTTTTTAAGCAATATGCAAATGTTAAAATCCAGAAGCTGTTAACCAGAGATGAAAACCTGTATCCTGAAAGAGTTTCTACTGGTAAGCCAGTTGTTTGGAATTACTAATAGAGCAGCCCCTTCTGCCTGCTGAAAATTTTGAAGAGCTTTGTATAAGGCTCCTCCTGAGATTGACTCAGATCTAGATCTAGGCAGTGGATAAATGCTGTTTAGACCATGAGAGCATGCCAGCTTTGCTTTCAGATTTCTTGTGTGTGTTTTTCCTATGTTGTGAGCAGCTGCAGTGTGCCCCCTGCAAAGGGAGGACCTAGCTCAGAGTAGCACAGCAAAGTCAAAACCAGTCCTTGGCTTGAAAAAGTAATGATTAAGTTACCAGGTACTTGCACAATCATTAAAAACAATAACTGAGTATCCCTGGGTTAGGGTTTCCAAACCAGCAAGGAACAGTAAACACTAGGGATAGATATTGAATTAGAGGGGTTTTTTTCCCCTGTTACTTTAAAAATATGGGGCTTTCTTTCTTTTTCATTTTTTTCTTTTCCTTAATTCTATGCAGAATTGCTGCTAACAGGAAAAAATAATGTGTTTTGAGAGGCTTTGTGGTTATTGCCTATCCACTGTTAGTTAAAGTCCTCAGAGGACCAAACGTGAAATTGATTCTGGGAAGGCTTGCTGGTGTCTTTACTGTAAACTTCCCCCTGAAAGAGGAAGGATGATATGATTCCACCCCAAGTGCAAGCATGATGCTTATCACCTGTGGGATTGGAGTTTTCAGAGCACCTGTAATATCAATGGTTAGGTAAGATGAAGACTGAGGATAGGACTACTCAGGACTTTTAAATGTGCCAAAGAATATTTTGTAAGAGGAAGCACTGAGAAAGCTAAGGCCAAATCCCTCCTCATTAATTTACATTCTGTTCCTCTAAACCTCCCCTCTGAGGTTTCATTTAGCTATCGGCTACTTAATTTCAGACCCTGATTCTGGGGTCACATAGTTTCTGTGCGGCATTGCTGAGAACAGGCAAAAAGGATGAAAGATGCTTGGGAGAGGCAGGATATTGCAATCACGTAAAAAATAAATACTGAAGAACAAAAGTCCAAGGCTCATCCTTGTATCCAAACAATTTTAGCCTTCTCAGATCAATAATTTTTGCAACCTGTGAGGAGTAGATGTGTTCTTGACTGGAAGACATTTAGCAGAAGAGAGGATTGTGGTGTCTCGAGCAGCCTGCCCTGTGCATAAAGCAAATACATGATAATAACTGTGATTATTTATGAACTTACATGCATGTGAGCCAGACCAACTGCTTTGCTTATTTAGCAAAGCTCTAGAATCTCACCTTGAAATTTCTTACCTGTAGAGATGCTGAGCTGATGGGTGCTTTCATTTGCAGCCTTGAATTGCAGTCCCAGAAAGGGTTGTAGAAATCCACACTCCATGAAATTTATTAATACTTCAGATTGTACCTGTCAGAAATTGTCCCTGGATTGCCTAGAGGCCCCTGGGATCTGTTGACTGTGTCCCACTTTACCTGTAAATTTTTGTGGGAAGGGAATATTAAACCAATACACTGCAAAGCAATATTCTGACACAGTTATTCTGCCTTTCTTTAAATGTGTAGATCCCTAATTCATGAGACTGCATAATTATATATTTGCTTATGAATAATACACTGTGTGGGTTTCTGTTCCCAGTTCCCCACCTCCTTTTTCATTCTTGTTTGGATGCATACTGTAATTGAGCTGCCTCCCAGAGGGGCATCACAACACCCTACAACCAACTGTGAGAAATCCTCTTGTCTTGCATACACCCTATTTCTCTCCCACACCCTGGCTCAGAGAATTTAAGGAGCCCTCATTAATTAACACTGAACCTTGCAGGGTATGCATGAATCACAGCAGCTGTGGTTAGGGACTGAAATTTAATTAGAAGCACATATTAGGAAGGTGATTCTTTGAAGCTTCAAACTGCAAGAGGTAGAAAGTTAGCTGTAAGTATGTTGCTGTTTATGAATGGGGGAGTTTGTACTTAAGTGTGTGATGGTGCCAATTTTCAAAGACAAAAAGATAAAGCTAGCAAAAGTTCTTTCCTTTTCAAAGTCACTTCAAGGAAGGTTTTGCCAAAATGATTCATGAGGTTTACTATTGCTGCTTAGAAATTGATGCTGACTGCATCAAAATCTAATGAGAATGCAGTACATGAAAAAGTAGGATTTAAAAAAATAAACACAGGAAAGTATTTCAGTAATAATACTATACAATGTTATTATCTTTCTGTCCCAGTGTTTTGATTAAGGCAAGATGGGCAACTTCCACACTGCCTGCTTATGGAGAATGGGGGTGTCACACAATACATTAAAAGGCCTGCTGGCTAGAAGAAAAGATGGCTATGACATGTTTGATGAAAACACCCATGTCTTGACCACGTTTCTTATATTCAGTGCTGTCATTTCATTGGGGTCTTTATAACTCCAGTATATTTAGTGTATATATCTTCTTTCAAGCATTATTGGCAAAATAATTTTTTTTTTTTAACCTAAATACTTCTAGGTGATTACAAAACAAAAGAGTAGAGGCAAGTATATGTATTGAAAATAATTACTTGAAAACATTCTTGGGCCACTTGAGGTCAATAAGTGTTGCTGTGTGATAGCAAAGGCTGGCAGATGTACGTGTATTTTGAGATAATGCATCTCCCTTAAAGACACTAGACCAAAAGACTTGCTCCATTTTCACACTCCCTTTGGTATAGTCAGAGGATGATAACAATGAAAAAGAGCTATGGAAATGTAATTGTGATCCATATAGCTTACATACCATCAGCTGTCTGTAATCTTGCATTTTAAGCCCAGTGGTGTTTTCTGGGTTCTGTTTATAGTCAGGAGCGGGATAGGTGCTCCCAGTGAGCAGATCATGCCATTGGGATAAATGGGTACACTCTCATTCTGAAAGTGCTCCTACCTGCTACTCAGTATGGGAGTATTCTAGGCAACTATGAGTACATGTCTGAATTGTAGTGACTAAGGCTGGCAGAGAAGCCCCATCTTTCTGCACAGAGAAGGTACTGGAGAACCTGTCCCTCTGCAGAGAGCTGGTTGTTCAAAGCAATGTCCTACTGACGTGCTCTGTTCTTGTGTGTCTGCTCCACAGCACACTGAAGTGTAAGTGCAGCTGTAGGCGGGGCATGCCTGCCTGTCTTCTTGGTAGCTTTCAAAAACTAAAGAGAGTTTATATTGCTTTGTGCCTAAATATGCGATCCTAAAATAAAAGCAGGAACATTTCTGGGAAGTCAAGAACATTGGGGGAAATGTACTGGCCTTCCATATGGGTCAGATTGTTATAATTCAGTTCTACATTGCTTGATTAAACATTTCCTGGTTGAAAGTGACGTTTGACATTACTATGTGCTATTAAGGATATGTAACATTCCTCTCATTTCAGGAGTGATGCAATTCATCTGTACAGATAGATCGATGAGTCATGCTTGCATACAGTGAGCATGGTATTTACAATTCATGGTATGAGATTCTGGAACTCACTGTCTCACATACAGGATTAACTCCCACTCACAGTGGTAACTTTTATGTTTTCTGGAACTGTTCAAGGAGATGGATGATTTAACATCAATATTAACAGTTTCTATAAAAGTGGGTTGAATTTTTATTTGACAGCAACCTCCAAAATGTGAAAATTTGGTATCAGTTAGTCATCTCCATACTTTCAGTATGTTCTCATTTCTCACAGTTGCTCTTCTTGGGAAGATGAAGGGAGAAGTTTAATTATTTCAAAACTTTAAAAATTTACACTTGGTTAAAGCTGTGGAGAATTTAATCTGTGCTAAAATCAAGTGCTATAATAAAAGTGCAGGATGACCACAGATCTTGTTGGAACCATCAGCTCTGCTTTGCCAAAGTCAAATCATGGGTCTTGTTGCTTGAAATAAAACGAAGGAACAGGCACATTCTCAGGAAGTATGACCATTAAAATGTGACTTGTCTATCCTCTGATAGGATCCTGATTCTGTGAATAGAGTTGATATAGTGAGCTGTCTACACAAGTGAAAAAAGCTTTCTGGAGACTGGTGGAGCAAGCATTACTGTCAACCATATTAGCACTCTTTTCACCTATATTTTTCCCATCACTACTGGGTTTTTTTGCATGAGCCTCATAGTTAAATGCTGTCTTTGACTTTTCTGTGGCAAGTCTTGAATAATAAAAACAAACACACACACACACACACACAGAACCAAAACAAACTCAACAAGTACGTGTGAGTTTCTTGTTAATTTCCATTATAAATTCTGGATGCTGTACTTGCTTTTGACTGTAATCTTTTTAATTCAACAAGCTGTGGTAAGTGTGAAGGGAGCTAAAGACCATTTTAAAGGCCATGGGCTAAAATATTGTCTTACTGTCAGAGCTGACACAAAAATAGGGCTTCAAAATTTTGTTGAGTGGAACCAAATATTGAAGAGGATCCATTTAAGACAGATGGTAGAACTGATGTTCCAACTGTGCTTCTGGTCTTTAAATATCTCTGTGTGCTTTTCACAGTACAAAGTGTGCTGGTCTTGCTTCCTTGGCCCAGTTCAAATGGGGTTGTAATCACTTGGCACCTAAAATTTAAACCTGTACTTTCCCATTATGACATTTCTCCCAAGCTAATAGTTTTTTTTTTGAGTGGACTGACTTCCCATTGGCCCAGTTTCCATTCCTGGGCCCAAATTGCTTAAACATGTTTTATTGCAAATTCATTTGTGCCTTCATTTAGTTGCTAATCATTGTGCCATGTCCTGGTTTCAAAGTGTCAGAATGCTCTGTGATGGTCTAAGAGCTGTGACTGTAGAGAAAAGGAATTTTTATTAAGCAGTGATAACAATAGTGACTGTACTGTAATATATCTTTTGCTAGAACTTCAGTGTGTTGTTCTATAACTGTTTTCGTCAAAGAACTTATGTGGACAACAAAAATACAGAAAACTTCCCATCATCTCTGTTGATTGGTGATTCAATCCATTTATTTTCTGTTGTTTCCCTCCTTCTGAGACTTGGTCTCTGTCTCTTGTTGCATTGTCTCCTCTGTCAGTATCTTTTCTCTGTCTGATCTACTGCTAAACAAGTCCTGTTTGAAGACACACCAAGCGTTATCTGTCCTGCATCCCATTGTGTTGCTGATTTGTATCCTTTATACAATGAATGCCATCCTGTCACTGAGTGTGGCAAGGCCATTTTCTTGATGGTTTCTTCTTGCTCTGTCACAGGATAAATTATTACTGCTGGCAGTATCAGTATTATTACTGTTGACTTTGTTTATTACTTTAGTTTGAGAGAGCTGCAGAAAGACAGTCAAAAGCTTTGAAGAAACATGGTATTACCTAGGCCTCACAGTTTGAATCCTGAGCCTTCTTTCTTTTCTATGTTTTGTCTCCATTTATTTGGTGCGTGAAATATTATTATATGATTACAGAGAATGAGACAGGAAAGTCCTTTTTTATTAAGCACAGTGCTTTCCTGTATTCATACATCATTGTCTGTAAAGTGCATCCAGGAACAGAGGGGGTTTTTTAAGATGAGATTTAGGCTCCTTTATGGATTAGACACTAGATGAGAGAGAGAGAAAAGAACCTGTTGTAAAAAAAAAAAAAGGTGCTGTTGGTGTCTGTCTTCTTTTGTTTCCTGCTTTGTGTCCCTTCTGAAAACCATTTCCAGTGAGTTGTTCTATTTGCCTCCATCATTGTGGGTGGGGATATTGGATGTCTGTTTCTATCCCAGTGGTAACAGATTTTTACTTCTTCACCCAAGTGGCTATCCAGACCAGTGTGTGCATTTGATGGGAGATGCCATTTGGCAAGTACTGCCATCCTCCTTTAGTCTGTTTCTGTTTTGTAGCATTTCAAAAAGGCCAGTTGTACAGCACGGGCAAACACAATGGAAGTCTGTCTCTCCATTTTAGGACAAGCCTGCATCCTTTGCCAGAAGGGCAAACAAATCCCACAGGCCTTTTACCTACACAGACACAATTATTCAGAAAACGGTGAATGGCACAGGCAACAGGAAAAAATATCCCTTAAAAAATAACAAAAAGATGAGGGGAGGTGATTTCTATTGAGTAAAGCTGCGCACATCCTGGACCCTTACGTGTTTTCAGGCTGATATAATGGGACAAAGCAGGTGTTAACCCACAAGATTCACCAGAGAATTTGGGGTACACTTGCTTTTCAAGTGTCCTTCCAGCTATTGATTGTGACACTAAATGTACTTTCTTCAGACTTCTGGACTTCAGGTGATATAGTGCAACCCAGGGTAAGTTACACATATCTGCAAGGATTGGCTCAAATCATAGGCAGTGATTTTATTATAGTATTTTTTTCTAGGAGCTTTGTATTTTGAGAGTACAAGACTCATAGCCCCTCAAAGCCTATTGCACTAGTATCTTTCATTCTTAGACACTACTAGGTGCCTGTAAGAGATAAGGACCTTCCCCCAAACTGACCATGTTTATCTCTTATTCAATACCTGTACTTTTGTTCTTTTAGTATTTAAGGAGACAGCTGAAATACATGTTGGCCCATAAATTTCTTCTTCAGGCCGAGGTACTGAAATAGCCAAAAAATTGACAAAAGTATTTTTGGACAATGTTAGAGAAAGGAGATGGGAAGCTGTTTCCCAGCACGAGAACTTCTAGGATGAGATAGAGGTAATAGTTGCTCTTACACAATATCAAATCCTGTGGTTTGCAAAGTGAGTGGGATATAAAAGAGACAGTACTTTGCTGCTCAGGGAATAGACTAGGAGAAGTGAACAGCAGGTAACCATGCTGCTAGCAGAGAAAGTGAGAACACTCCTTGGATTACTCATGCCATTGTGGGATGAAGAGTAAAGAAACAGCTGGTAAGCTGTCAGGTTGATCTTACAGAAATGTGAAATGCCTTCTCCTGGTACCGTAATACTGAGTTATTTGGATGAAGATATGGAGGTAGGGGGAGAGAAGACAAGGTGGTCGCACCTGTAATTAGACTTTTTTTTTCTCTTTTCAATGTAGATACATGCAAAAATGTCCATTTCCTTCTTACCCACTCCATTAAACTCGTCCACAGCCATACTGTCTTACAGTCCTAGTTTCTTGTATAATAATTTGACCAGGTTGATCAGAATGTTTTTAATTTAAACTGTCTAAATAGTTAGATTGGTACATTCTGCAGTCAAGAATGTAGATCAGTAGAGGACAACCAAATACACAATCATTTCAAACAGGTCTTGGTTATGTATGGAGAACATAGCTATAGAGATTTAGATTAGAGATACTTATGTGGCTTATTTAGCCTCTCCTTTTGACTGCATTAATAAGAACCTGAAGATGTCTACTGCTTTGAAGAAAGGGTGTTTATTATTTGAGTTATTCTTTCCTTTCTTCTGATCTCAGAATTTTAAATCTTCTCATAGTGTGCAGGACTGAGAAGCATATGTGTGGCTTAGTGATTTCCTGTTGGTAATATTCTTCCTTTTTGCACACTGAGATCATCTTGCTTGTGACACATTGACCTTATTTTTATCCCAGCAGGGACAGAAAGAAATGTAATGATCCTGCTCTGGTAAGGAATAAATTTTTAAACTCATGAGACTTGCACAAGTACAACTGCTTGGAACAAGGGCAAGGGAAGGAAAAACAGGAACCCCTTTGCATTTCTCTCTTCTTCCTTAATTCTAGCATCCCCATATCTACTTAAACTAGATCACATCCCACAGTGAGTTTGCTGCCCTGTCTATGTGGTTTGGTTTTTAGTCTAATTATGTCAGTAGGGAACTCTCAGGGTTTGGAGAGAAGTAATCTTTTTGTAGCTTACATTCCTTAAATACTTCTTATGTTTCTCACATTTTACATATTTAACCCATGGATATGCTGCCAAATCTTTGTAAGTTTTTTTCCCTCCTACGTGTTCCACCCCTTTGTCAGATCATATTCTCTGCTTTGCAAGTTGTTACAAAACACTTAATGCAACGTGAATTCTGCTTCCATTGTTTTGTGTCACCCACAAAGCCAAGCAGGCTGTTCTTTTGGCTTGCCTGGAATAGAGTCCTCTAAGAAATAAACACACTTGGCTTGTGCTTTAAGCATCTTTGCATCTTTCCATCACTGATATAAGGCTGTGCATGGCTTTGGTTCATTTGACATGATTCATTCATCCATCAGAGATGTGTCGCAATCTGGAAAATTCAAGACTTCAATCTGAGCAATGACTCCTTTGTAATCAAAGGGAAAAATAAAAGGAGGTTGAATATGTGCCTCACCTAGGTATATCTTGACAAAGTGCTATCAAGGGCAAAACTGGATTGCATTGCAATGCTAGAGGTGTGAATATTATTCTTTGGATGAGTGGTTCATCATTAATCAGCATCCATCTGGACCTGTTGTAGAAACCAGGGTTAATGATGCTCCAGTGGCCTCCTCATGTACTGACATATATATGAAAATTTTTTTCAAAATCTGTCTCTTTAAGTGATATCACCTTTTTTTTTTTGGTCCCAGATTAACTTATGTTCTGTTGCTGTTTGGTTTCTGACAAATGTTAATGTCAAAACTTGCCTGTATCAGAAATACAGAACAACTGAGCAGAGGTTTCCGAAAAACAAAAAAAAGCTATTCACAATAAATTCCCAAGTATTTGAAGTTTTCTGCCTGAGTGGTTTTACTGCGTCCCTCATTTAAGATCTTCATCCCATGTTGTATCTCATCTTTAGACTTTGACAGGTTGAGATGCACACACAGGGGCCTTTTTCCTTGGTGCTTCCAGTTAATTTGGAACTTGGTGGTACACATGCAGTTATTAGTTCTTTTCAGCATGCATTTGTTTGCATCTGTCAACAGTAAATTTAATTTGCCATTGCATAGACCATTTTCATACATCTTCTACTAAGAAACAACTTAAATAATTTTGTGCCAGTTGCAGATTTGTTTCTTTGTTATTTACATCCTTTTCCATAGCACTGACAACTAGGTGAGATAAGGATGCTTAAGCAGAGTGCCTGCATTGTTTTCTTTATCATACTGAAAAAAAAATCCCACAATTTTGACCCTAATTTATTTTTTGCTGTGTTTTTATAATTTTTAATCTTTACAGCACTTTTTCTCCTGTTATGATGTTTATAGGGTTTTTTGGTAAAGTGTTCTTTTAAAAGGCCTTTTGAAATTCTGTCTGACATCTGTTTTCTTTTATCTGGTGTTTTGTTACATCTTTGTAGATCCAAAAGTCCTAGTACATTTGATTGCTTATAGAAAGAATTTATATTGTCATATTTTAATAATTTGTGACATTTATTTCTGTTACAGTGCCTACCAATGAAGTAGGGTTTGCAGGTGCCTCATTGTCACAAACATCATAAATACTTAAAAGCAAACAAAAAAAAAGAGAAAAAAAAACACAACAAAAACCCCAACAACAACAACCAAATAAAAACAAAACAAAAAAAGCAACAAAAGCCCAAAACAAAAAAAATTACCAAAGCCCAAAGATGTCTGTGTTACTTTCCAGTACTGTGGTGGCTGTACTCTATAGGATGTGTATGAAGTCGCATAATTTTGCTTGGAAATCAACTTTACTTTTAATTATCAAGTAAATGTTTGAAAGATCACCACAATTTGTATTGTATCCTGAGAATAATGTATGTTAAATATTTAAATGTCTTCACAACTATTTACAAAGTAAACTGCACAACAGTCATTAAATGGTAGCATAGCATTAGTGTTGTGCTATGAATGGGGAAAATCCAGACCTGATATCATCCCATTTCCACCCTTTTTTTCCTTCAGTGCAGTACCTTTTTGTGAAGTTCAGACTGCAGATAAATTTTCTGTTCAAGTTACCATTTTCAGAATCAAATCTTGGTGGAAATCCTTGTGATTAGGTTATGGCTCTAGACGTTTAAAATCATCTGGAGAGTCATTAAGACCTAAGTTGATTGCGTTAAGAGAGCAGGGAGTGTGCATGCCCCTCATCAGCAATGACAGTGGGAGACTTGAGTGGCTTCTCAAAAAATGAATTAGGGCTCTTATGACAGTGCTCTGAATCCCTCAAGGCTAAACCAAATCCTTCTTCCCACTTCTTGTGATGTAGAAATCCTTGCAATTTTCAAAGATACGAGGTCTCTTTTTTTTGATGGAGATATGGGAGTGGAGTAAATGGCAACTGAATTAAGGGACAATGCAGTACCAAATGTTAACTAAATACTGAGGGGAAAATGAGTGACACCTTGAAGTTGTAGACCATGATGTAGAATGATTTATGCTCAGAATTTCACTCAGCACATGACTAATATTGAATTATAAGCAGTGGTCCCAGTACTGATTAGGAGAGGGGTCTGGATATACCTGTTCCAACAATAGAGGGGAAAAATAAATCAACAAAATATTCTGAATTCTTTCATCAGATTTCATGGAAATGGGAGGTCAAACATCAGTAGTGACAAACGTTGTTTCTTTATGGCTACTGAAGCTGTTTGACCCTAAAAGTTCATTTGTCTAGGAGACTAACTGAACCATAGCGTCTATCTGGATTTTAAAACACATGGTGGGCATAAAGCAGGAAGAAATTTTAGAGAGAATTTCTTCTCAGACCACAGCTACCACACAAAAACCTTTAAAGTATCAAGGAAGCCAGAAGTAAAAATGCAAAATTGAGAATAAATTGTATGTCCATGAGACTGTTGCTTAACTTTAGAGGTGAGAAGAAGCAGAAGTTCCAGAACACTAGTGAAAAGATCTGACTATGCAAATCAGATTGGGCAAGAGTCCTATTTTTTTTCTATTCTTATTTTTCCATCCTTTCCAGCCATAAAGACCTTGTTTTTAAGACCTACTATGTTTATCACTGGTAGCAACAGTAAATGGATAAAGACAGGCAGGATAATGACTGATCTCTGAAATGGTTCATTTTGTTAACTAAATTACAGGTTGTGCTGTGGACAGACAGTTGGCAGGCAGTGTTGCCCAAGCACCAACCCTCACAGAAAGTGAAATATGTACTTGCCTTTCATTACTGCATGCGGTATCATTATCACCATTGCCATCGTGACAAATGTAATGATTACATGCGTCCCCTGAGAGCAGCTGCAGACAGGAGGGGTGGACTGAACAGTGAAACAAGCTATCCTGCTATCAGGAACTGTTCAATGTGCAAACAAATCTGTAAATATCTCAGTAAGAGGTCAGACAATGATTGGGTGAGGTTTGCATTTGTCTAGACTTCTTCCATTCTGGGATCTCTGTACCCTCTTAATAAAAATGTTGTTCTCATTTGAAAAAAAAGAAAGAGGGGAAAATTGTCTTTATGCTTCCTGCAAGTTACACAGCAAGTCCCTTCTAACATAAGGGGTAGGATTAAGATCTTCTGACATGAAGCTCTGCAATTGATTTATTAAACCATGACATTCCTCACAAAAACAAATGACTTGCTGTTTTCCAGTCACTGGACTTAATGCTCTGCCAGCTGTCCTTCTTTACCTGGCAAGCAGTGGTATGCTGCTGGTGTTTTCAGAATGGATCCAATGAGAATCTTCCCTTACTCTGTAATAAATCCTGTGAGCAAGAATAACATGATAAATTCAAAAAGAGAGCATGATGAAAGCTGTTTACTTATCTTAACAGTTAACTCTTTTCTCTTGTAATTATGAAGGGTAAAAGAGGTTTTTTTCATCATATATTAGATAAGATGAATGGGCCTAATTTTGAAAAATCAGATTAAACATTTATTGCTTGTGGAAACAGGACCCAACTCCATGACAAAAACTTTTAAGGGCTCCTATATTCAAAATGATAATTTTGAACACAGTAGAATTCTCAGTGTGTTCCACATGGCAATGTCTAGGCCAGTAAATTTTACCAAGCAAAACCAACACAAGGAGAGGAAGCAGCTCCTGATTTGGGCTCTTACAAAAGTTTTTTGTCTAAGCACTTTCAATTAATTTTATATTCTGTAGTACAAGAGTCTTTATTTCTTGAAAAGAAAATTGCATCCTTAGAAATTTTTGTTACCTCTATGAATGTTAATTCCTAATGCAATGGTCTCAAAAATATTTTATAGCAAATATGTACCTAGATTATGAACTAGTGCTGTCTTAAAAAAGAAAAGAAATGGATAACATAGTATCATTAGTTATCTGTTAATCAGAAAATATGAACCAAAGTGCTTGACTTCTCCGTTTCATACATTATTTTGTATATCTCATACTTTCACACTTTTAGCTTTCCTAGTTTGAAGTACTTTGAGTTTTTTGAGACTTTCCTATTACAAAAGTCTCTGTATAGCACAACTAATTTTAAATTTTAATTTCTAATTCAAATCTATGTAATCCTCTTGAAACTGTAGGAATATGTTGCATGATGAGAGTGTTGTATCATGTTGCAATCTGGTTGAATTTCAGTAACCAAAGTAGGTCATTTGCTGCCTAAGTTATTGCTGGCATACATAAGTTTTCCCTTTATCATGCTGGAAGGATACCCAGTGTTAATACTTCAGCAGCCAACAGAACAGGAGCTTGCAGAACTGCCCTTGTGCTGCTGGGAAAAAAGGTTCCCCTGTATCTGTGCAGAAGCTTAAATGTATTGTGTGGCCAGCAGCCAGCGTGGCTGTCAGTGGTGTGTGCTGGCTGCTCCTATGGGCTGAGTGTGGAGCCGTGGCTGCTGAGCCATCCTGAGGTCGGGGCTCCTGCGCACAGCCTGCCTCCTGACACTGGTGCCTCTGGCCTGTGAGCACTGTGACAGCTCAGGCCAGCTGAAAGGGCCCTTCTGTCAAGCTGCTCTGCTAAGCTCTTTCTATGTCTTGTTTTCCATTTAACAGTAAAATTAGCAAAGTGAAAACCATTACCCATCTCCAGAGCTTAGCTATTACCTTAATTAAAAAGAAAATATTTAACGTAACATTGTTAAGGTCAGCATGCTCAAATGTAACCAACTGTAAATTTGAATTATTATCTAAAACGTCTTTAATTCAGCATTTAAGAAAGTTGCTGATTTAAGAATGCAGGAAACTCAGCTCTGAACACAAGCCCTGTACCTTTAGTAACATGAGTCATTGCATCTGTTCTCTTTTTCAGCTATCTCAGACATGCAGTAGAGACACTGACATCTCTGATAGCAGTAGTATTTTGGTACATAGTGTTGATGCTTTTGTGGGTCTGCTTCCTCCTTAATTTTTCCCATTTTTTCCTTTTCATAGTTTTATGAGTGCCTCTTCAGGAAGGAGCAGTTCATATCATTGTTCCAACCCTGGTATACAAGACAAAAAGCACTATAACTTGTAAGTGACATACATAAATGGAACTGCAGAGTGTTTTCGAAATTGCTTGTCACAGCAAGAAAAGTACACATAAACCCATAGTCAAAAGAGGGAAATGTTCTGAGATGTTAGTGGTCGAGACCTGGTATTGTGGCTTACATCGTTTCTGGAAAGTGACTGATCTGGATATAGTAGGGCTGCTTGAGTTGGACAGAAAACAGTTCATCTTTTTGACAATGAAGAGTGGAAATCTTTGATTTGTGTTCAGCTAGCAAATGTGGCAGGGTTAAGTGCAGGTTCCATTTGTGTGTCAGTGCAATGATAGAAAAGTGGCTTTTGCAAATAAACCACAGGCAAATCTCAGAAAATACTGCAGTATACCCAATTCTCCACTGCTAACAGGGTTAAGAAGACTCATAGGATCAATTTAAAGAAACAGTTTTCAAGCCAAATGTATTTCTAGACAAACAACAGTGAAGTCTAAGGAATGCTGCCAGGATTAAACAATGCCCTTAATTTCTAGTTAGCAGTTGATCTCAATTCACACAGGTAATATAAGATGCCAAATCCTCTGTAGCTGTTTGGTAGTCTCCAGCAAATGAGTTAGTCTCAGCCCACCTGATAATGGTTGGAAAAATTGAAAATCCCAAAAAAGTCAGGTTTTAGTATGCACCCAGAATAATTTAGAACTCCTTTCTGTCCATCTGTCCTGAAAACTTGAAAAGAGAAAGTGTTGTAGGGTTTGAATCTCACTACTTTTTTTGGAGTCCTCTCAGCCAGTGCATTGCTTAGTGGTTAGTGCCATAGCATGGTACATAGGGAGTTTTCATTGCTGTTTGTTGCATGTGGTTGGATGTTTAAAAAAAAAAAAAAAAAAAAAAAAAAAAAAAAAAAAAAAGACTAAGTATTGTATCTTGCATGTCTATAAAGATAACCAGAAAAATGGGGGGACACTTGGCACAGCTGCTTCTCTATTGCTTTGATCAAAATTGAGACATAGCTGCTGGGGTTTTTAATTTCCCTCGCCTTTTTCTTTTCTTTCCTTTCTTAAATGCAGCTCTAGCTATTAACCTTTCTCTCAAAAACAATAAAGCCTCTTTCATGCTTCCTTCCCATTTCAGATCATTCTGTTGGGGAAGTGTTTGCTAGAAAAAATGGCAAGGCTTTCATCTTCTTTTTTCTTCTTGAAACCACCTATGTAGTTTCACAAAGAAAGAAGGAAATAGAGACCTGGAGACTGGGGGAAGTACATGTCACCAATGCCACCTTAAAGGTTGTAGGGCTGTTAACCACTGACTGATACTCAGCCCTCTGCTTTACGGTTGCATCTTTGTTTAACATGCAACATTAAAAACAAAATCATCCCCAAACCATCTGAGATGTAGTCACCTGAAAGAAGAAAGTGATCCTTGATAAAAGTAAATTGATAATTGCATTTTAAAAAGCACCAGACCAATATAAGTTTCAAATAACTTTGTGTGAGGAAATTATATTAAACAAAATTTCCCTTGCCGCCACGTAGCACATGCTTCAATGTCAAGAAGAGTCCTTATTAAAAGGACTGCAGTGTTACCTCCCTTGATAGTAATTCTTCTTATTGTTCCCTTGAGATAATGCTTCCCAAAGTTTAGCAGGGAGCTTAAGGAAGGCCAACCTCTTTAGCAAGAGCAACAACAGCATGGGAAAAATATAGTATGCCAAATTAGAAAATTATGATGTGCCTTTTTGAAGGTAATAGTGAGCCTCACGAACTACCAGTTTGAAGTGGTTATGCTCTACATGTAATTTCAATTTGAGAAACCCACATATTTCTTTGTCTAGGAAAGATAAAAATAAATTACAAATGTTATAAAGCAAGATTTTAACTGGATACATTTTTAGAGTTTGAACGCCTTCCACTGAATATAATGTTGCTGTTTGTATTAGAAAATTGTGTCTTCAGATAAAATAAATATCTGAAGTTTAGGCTTATAAATGTAAGAAGGTTTCTGCTTTATCTCATTTTGTCATCTTTTCTGCTTTTTTTTTTCTTCAAAGGAAAAGGGAGGATGAAAATACAGACCAAAATGTAAGAATAAGTAATATATCTAGAAATTAAAATTCTAACAAAATTTGGGTAATTAAATAAAACCATTGTAATTATTTTATTATGGAAAATCTGAGAAGTTTAAAAGCCATCATAGGGTGGATTTTTAAAAATCTTTGATACTTTTTTTTTAATACACCTGACATTTTGAACCAGTTGTTGTGCTCCCTGATGTAGTCTGGCCATTTATTGATGGTCTCTTTTCCCACAATGGGTCAGTTCTGCTAGTATTTGGGGCTCATTAATGAGAAGCTGTGCAAACCCTTCTGAAAGTTTCAGAACCCTGACGCAGGGATCTGCTGTGCATTAAGTCTGGCATTTGTATCCATCTATTTAGGGAGACTGTAATTAGGCTAACTTGTGTTCTGGTGTGAAAAAAGACCATCGTGATTTTATGATACAGAAGTGCAATCTGTTTGTTTTATCCATCCTTTAAGTGTTAGTACAGGCTATCTTTGCATGCAGGCTGGTGCTACATGAATTCCCTGGAGCTTATTTCACTTATGTCGTGTACTTAATTCTTCTTTGGTAGAAGAGCATGAGTGGTGTTTGGTGGATCAGCATAAATTTCATATTACTAATTCCAAAACAACTATATCCATTTTCTGAAGGAGATTCTTTGATTATTAATATTGTAATGAGGATAGTGATATTTATTCAGAGGAGCAGTGGGATTCCACAGAGATTAACAGGACCATCTCTTTTTTTGCAAAAACAGGACCATATATTTTTTTTGCAAAAAGCAGATACATGCTATTTTGTTGTATTTTCTCATCTTCTTCTAATTGTAATATGTAATATAAATATAGAACACATGGTAGCTACAAACACAGGGGATCCATGCCAGCATTTCTTTATTTTTGTTCTTGAAGTGTCCCCACATGCATACACTTACTATCTGCTTTGTTTTGTTGGTATTTTCTTTATAGCCTGACAAAGCTGTGTCACTAGCATTGACCACCAATTTGCAAAATAATCTTTTGAATCTTGACAGTGTGTATCATCCTGTGGTTTTTTGGGTTTTTTTTTTGTTTGTTTGTTGTTTTTTTTTTTTTTTTTTTTTTTTTTGCTTGTGAAAGCCCATGTTCTTATAATAAATGGCTCTGTTTAAAATACTGTGTAATTTCTGATTAGTGTGTAATTATATACTATGAGGGTAGTGAGGGACTGGAACAGGTTGCCCAATGAGATGGTGGCTGCCCCATCCCTGGAAGTGTTTGAGGCCAGGTTCACCATGGCCAGCTTCACCAACTGACCGCTGCTGCCTGGCTGCATCTGCCAAAATGACTTCTTGGCTCCCTCTCTGCAGGCAGAGCTAAAAGGCCAGCTCTAGGATGGAGATGGGAGCCTATAGAACTGAATAAGGTGCAGAGGTGCAGAAATGAGGAAGATGATCAACACTTTAGTCTGTCAGAGTGGCTTGCTAGCCACCATGCTGCTTTGGTTTTAGTTCCTTTTATCAGAAGTCTGCTGTATCTGCCTTCTAAGCCCAAACTCCCATGCCATATGCTGCCAGTGCTGTCCTCCATCTGCCTGAAGACACAGATAACAGCTGTAATAGTTGGCCACAGACATCCATCACCCTTATTACTCCTTCAGTTTGTATTTTACAAGATCAGCCTGTTGCAAGTTTATAATCTCTCCCAATCAACTCTTCAGATAACGAAATTGTCTAGGAAGGAGAAAATATGGAGAGTTGGGGCTATGGTCATATTACTGCAAAAAGATAAGGTCCATGTTACTCTTATTCTCCTAAACAAAATGACAGTTCTTTAAATTTGATTTTTAAAGGCCATGTTATTTTGTGCTGAACATACAGTATCCTTTTTCAGATCTGGGTCCTTTTTAGGCCTTTCTCCTGAGTAGAAATGTCAGAGTTTGACCTACTCATTTCAGCAGCCTGCTGACAAAATAATGAATGAACAGAAGAACTGTGTTCTTGCACTTGGGTAATATTTACTGAGTACTGCTAAATCACAAAGTGCTGGACAAAAGCAAGAAAATTTTTCCTTCCAGTGTGTAAGCATAAACTGTATAGTCTAAATCACAACAGTCTTGTATCTCTAAATTCCTTTGGTTGCTCCATTTTATTCACAAAAATTCTTCTTTGATCAAGGAATGGACATGTTAGGGCTGTATTTGCACTGGTCTTACCTCCCATACCCTGAGATTCCTTTACCTCAGTGTTCCTAATGGTAGCTACACTGATTTCTGAATAAAGGGTGTCTCTAAAGGTGTACTTCAGCACTTCAGCTTTTTTGTGACATCCATTCCAAATAATCAAGTTTTCATTTGACATCACCAGTTCTGTTTTAAATAGCATAGTACACACTTGGCAAGGGGCTCAGCTGATACCCCTTTGCCAAAAAATAAGCGAATTCTGCAACATAAAATAAATATGCAAATAGCAAAGTTGTAATTTTTTCACAGCTGCCTAGCTTGATTTAATAAAATTCTCATCTTGGTAGGAAAAGTCAGTCTTGATGTGAGGTGCATTTTCCAACCTGTTTCAGATGCAGCCTTTTAACCTATTTAGTAGTTATTGCATCCTATGTGTATGTAAAACATGGGTATTTGAAGTGTTCCTTGGTAGCAAAGTTAAGGTAATGTAAATTTCTAGGTAGTGGCTTAAGAATGAAAGAACATTTCAGTTATTTGCTCTTTTCCTGTAGCTTCTTGTTCCTGCAAAATTTTGTCAAGTCATTTATTTTTGTCTCTGCTGTCCAGCATGAAATGGTACTGGTGGCCTCCTTTGTGAGCTATGTCTTCAAACCACTATGTTCTTCTCTTCTCTTTTTCCATCTCTGTCTAATATTCCACTATTTCTTATCTATCCATGCTCTGTCATGCCATTAAATTATTTTCATTAGAAAGTTAAGTTTCCTATACAGCAATGTTCATGTACTTTTAATGTTCTGCTTCCATTAAAAATCTTAGAAATCATCTTTAATTCAGAATTAGGAAAGCCTTCAGCTGGAATCCAGCCACATCTCAAAAGCCACGTTATACTAACTTTAAAAAAATCTGCCATTTTAAGAAAACAAGCTTTGAAAAACTAGAAATAAGCTGTTATTGAATCCAGGTACTGTTTGTGTTTGCAAATCCTCACATTTCCCTCTTTTTCTTGTTGGATTGGAGAGACCTATTGAACCTTAGTTCAAACTTCTTGCTTGTCTAGTAAAGACTACTTTGGTTACAATAGGCTGTTGATATTATACAGTTTATGAAATCTGTTCATAGATTTCAAAAAGAACATAGAAAATAGGCCCTGGATGCATTAAATTCTATTAGAATTCCATTCTATTAAAATTCTGTAAAGAAAACACTAAGAAAGGAAAGTGCAGTAGTATATAGTGCTTAGTCATATAATACCTTTAAATAAAACTTTTGGACCACTCTGAAACCCTAGAATATTATTTATGATTAAGAGAAGAGAGTTTGCAAAAAAATATACTCTAGGCAAAGCCAAGCTTAAATAGATTAATTCTGTCCAAAGCCTCTTCACCCCTTGCACATCTACAGCTATTGCACTTGGGTTAATTGGAGGGTGGCAAGTTGGTATTTGTGATCACCTTTCCTATTGGAATGCAGTGTCCTTTTTAATGCCATCTTCTTGACAAATGCTCACTTTTCTGTTGATTATGGGTGGAGACAGATAACTCTGATTGCTGTTACTGTGTAATATATGCTGTGCCTTCAGCTCACTGACATCCCACAATTATACCAATGCTTTTGATAAGAAAGCCAAGTAGTTAAAGTACATGGTTTATTCCATGTGGCCTGTAAGTATCAGATCTTTAATTCCATATTTTATGTATGTATTGGGTTTGCATGGTAGGGTTTTGGTGTCTTCTGTAAGAAGCTATCAGAAGCTTCCCCCATGTCTGACAGAGCCAATGCCGGCCAACTCCAAGACTAGGACCTGCTGCTGGCCAAGGCCATCTGCAACAATGGTAAAACTTCTGTGAAAATATCATTTAAAAGGGGGGAAAAGTTGCTGAGTAGGAGCAATGGCAGTGGGAGAGCCCATGGTGAAGCCCACAGTGCTGCAGGAAGAGGGTAGAGAGTTCGAGAGTAAAGTCCTGAAAGAAGGGAGAGTCAAGGAGAAGGTGGTTTTAAGATTTATTTCTCATTACCCTACTCTGATTTGGTTGGTAATAAATTAAACCAATTTCCCTAAGTTGAGGCTGTTTTGACGGTGACAGCAACTCGTGAGTGATCTTTCGCTACCCTTATCTCAACTCATAAGCCTTTCATTTTATTTCTTCTCCTTGTCCTGCTGAATTGGAGAAGTGATAGAGAGGCTTTGGTGAGTATCTGGTGTCCAGCGAGGTTCAAACCACCGAAGTGTGACTGCCACTTAGGCTTCTGCCAGCACAAATTGTTGGCAAAGTTACCCAGTGGATTGAAACACCAGGGCAGATGTTGTGAGATGGATGGGCATATTTTCTCCTGGAAGATATCTGCTTTGGAGCAAGTTCCTTGTTCTTGTGCCCTACTAAAATGTGACTTGCTACTGCAGTAATTTCTTTTTTGAGTGAATGTGACATTTTAGCAGCTGGTCATGTTTTTGTCTGAAAAATGAGTTGCAGAGCAGCTCTTAGAAAGGTAAAGGCCTACTTTTAATCAGTGAACTTCTATAATTCTGGAAGAGTGCAGCAGCTTAAGCATACTTCAAGTTTAAAATGCAGCACACAATATGCATGGGTTCTCTTCTCTGGGAGAATTGAAGCTTCTGTCAACACTCAGAATGGTTCCTGTTTCTGACCTAGTGCAGGATCATATCTACAAGGTATAATTTTTCCAAAACTTTTCAGGATATACTGTTTATATTTTCAGAAGGCAGTGTCAGAATATTTAATCCTAATTATAGTTGGAGTTCACACCATCAGATAGGGCATATTTTTATGATGCATATTTTAATCAGTGAGAACAAATTAGCCATCTGAATTATGTATTTGCTAGTGAACCAATAGACAGGTATCACCTCTTTAATCTGTTTTGCATTCTGTTTCCCTAGGAAATGCCCCTTTTCAGCATGCTGCTAATTTCTGTTTCTTTACTTGCAGTATGATACCCCTAAATGAGTGGGGTTTAGCAGCCTCGTGGCTGGAGTTTCACCAGCTGTGTAGTAACAATTGCTTTTTGGAAATTGTGTGGCCTAAACACACCTGCATGTATTTCTTGAAACATTTTACTGCCTGTTAATTCACTGGCAGTGTACTGGTGCTGTCCTAGGTAACAGGAATAAAGATTTAATTGGGCACTGCGTCGTAGGCACTGAATAGCATGGAAGGAAGCCTCCCTTCTAAGACTGCTGAATATCACTGATTACTGGGCTTGGCAGGTATCAGATACAAGAGCAACTAGATGTGCCACAGAATTCCCCAGATTTTGAGGAAATGGGTTTAGGGTAAGCTTAGTACAAGCCGCATCATGACTATGATGATAATGTAAAGCAGGATACCCTGCTTGATATTAATTAACTGTACTGCAACAACATCTGGAGGCCCCACTGGATACCAGGGCTCCACTGGGGCAGATAGCACACAACTATACTGTTTGATAAGCCTTTTGATAATGTGACTTCACATTATAAAAAGGCAAACTGGAGAGAGAGAAATTAAAGTGGCTTTTTCAAGGTACAGCAGACCAGCAGTAAAAGCAAAAATATTTTCTTTCAACCCTGTACTCTATCTAACTAATCTTGATTACCTCTGTGAGTGAGTTAAAATTTAAAGGTCTCAATCTGTACTAATGCTATCACCTTACATGAAATATGTGAGCTTTGGGTGTAAAATTAATTCCTAAGTGTAATTCTGCTGATGTTATGTGTTAATGTTACCTAAACTGCTTCAGTGATGTGTAAAGCTCTTATCTGATGCAGGGTATCTAGGCTGAAATAAGCAAGCAGCTTCTACATTTTATGTCTTTTTGTCTTTTCTTGGTGAAAATATCTTGTGTGTGTTGTTGTACATAATGAGTCAGTCCTGACTCCTGGCAGAACTGTCACATAATTGAGGGGTTTTTTTGTTTGTGTTTTTCTTTTTTTGTTTTTTTTTTCAGGGTAGTTTTGTTTATAAAATAAACTTTTATTAGACAAAATGCAAAGATTGAAAGACAGAAAGATGCAGGGAGAGAAGGAAATTGAGTAACATTAAACCAAGAGAATGGCAGTTTCATATCCCACTAGTAACTCTATTTCTGTAATAGATTGCAAAGGTGTTTGGTCAAAAAATGTTCAAGACCAGGAGTAAGACATACTTTAGTAGCAGTGTATGGCTATGCTACAATTTCTTGTAGTAAGGGCCATTGGAGAAGTATTATATTACCATCTGTGTCCCACATAAACTTTCAACTGTCAAAAAATTAAGGACAGTGTGGAAAATTTGTTAAACTCTTAACAAGGAAACTGGTATAAATTTTAGTTTAGCCAAATAATGTGTCTCCACCCAAAGAGATCATCTTTCAATACAAGGAACACTCCCATAGAGCACTCCTGAATTTAACTGTTGATCATGGTGGATAAGCCTCAAATGTGAGCCCCCATGGTAAGGTTGTGTAATTTCTGTAAAATAAAGTTTAAAATTTCTGGTGTCTCCACTTGAAAGAAAAGTGTAAGTAAACTGAAGGAGTTTCAGGGCCATGGGGAAGTTTAAATTAAAGATTGGAAAACCTGCTTTTAAACAAGAAACTCAGAGAGCTGAGTTTCTCTTATGCTCTATAAAGCTGAGGAGAGAGTTTGCAGTCAAGAAAAGATGAAGCTTGAATGCTAAGTCTCTTACTTTAGCTTTTTTTTTTACTCTGAGGATGGACTAAAGGCGTTGGGTGTGGCTGTGACAAATATTTATCTAAGCTATCTTTCCTAAACCTTCAATGGAAAAGATTTGATTTTCATTAATATTTCCCAATTTAATTTTTTCACCACTTAAAATGAAGAATCAGTAGCAACGTTCAAGAAAATTTTGGCTTGATCACAGACTTACAAGTCATTTGTGGCAGTATGATGCTGGATGATGCTCCAGTATAGGCAGCAACAGTTAAACAATAATAATCTGCTTTTCAGGAAGAGCTGAGCACAAGGTTATATTCATATTGCTGTATTCAATGGCTCTTGATTCTGCCCATGAATTTGGTACTTTTTTTTGCTTAAACATAATTGTCAAATGCTTTTTTTAGATATTTGTAGTTCTTTGAGTTATAAAGAGCTAGTGCTGAATCATTGCTTCATGACTGTATACACAGTTTCAAGTGTACTACTTTTTGGAGCCTTTTATATCTCCTCTTTTTCTTTTTGAGATAGCCTGTAAAGATCTATGCACTGTGTTCAAGAATTTAAGTCAAAGGTCCACCTTTAACTTATAATAGAGGTTTTCCTTTTGTACACTGTTCTTTTTCATTATAATTCTTGAATTCCACTTGCCTTTTTGACCATTTTCAACACTATGCCAATTTCATCAAAGTAGCAACTGTAATGAATCCTAGACTTCTTTACTCAGCTGCAAATCACAAATGTTGCTCTAAAATATATCCTGTAGTTTATAAAAGAATCAATTCAGACAAGATATATGACCTCCTATAAAATTTTAGAGGAGAGTAGATTATAACAATTGTCCTTTTTAGCCTTATAAATTATGTATCACTGAAAACTGCTTCTTTTAAAAACCATGGCCCCAAAGGGTAATAATTTGTATATATATTTATTCTCTGTGTGTGTGTGATTCTTTCTGATAAATAGGTTTTAACTGGCATTGAATAGATCTGGTTGAGCACCTTAAAGAAGCAGTAACAGTATATAACAAAAAATTACCTACTGCTCCTTATAACAGCCCTTAAAAATCAAAATTACCTGACCTGTGTACTTCCTTTCCCCTTAACATTTTTTCCTTGTTTCAAGATAACTGTGAAGTGTTGGCACCCTGATCAAAAAACTTCCAAGCCAGGTGCACTTCAGTGCCTGTCATTTCTCTCAGAGCATTTGCTGGTTTTGTTGATTATCATATTTGCCAGGGTGGCAATACTGATTCTTGAGTGTTCTTCCCCTGCTGTCACTGTTTGGATAAAGGCAGACTTCATTCAGTAAACTCTCCGTTTGCCCAGGCCTAAAGTTTTTTACATATTGAATCCTGATGTCAGACTTACCTCTCAGTGATATTAAAAACAGTACTGAATATGGCCAGGCAGAGAAGAGTAAAACTAACTGCCTTATACTCTGTGCTGAGTACAGGTTCTAATACTTGCCCTTCTAAAATCCATTGATACATGTGTGCCAGAAAGATCTGTCCAGCCATGCGTTCAGTTCTAGCTGCAGCCCAGAAGGGCCCTCTAAGGACAATGCTGGTTTTACTACCTTTCGAATCAGCAAGAACTTTCTGAGTTTCTGTTTACAGTGAGAGTTCACATCAAGTGATTTGTAGTTGTAGTAATAAATGAGTGTCCTCTGTGGAGTATACATCTATACCTTCAATTCGCCTGGATAACTTGCAACGTTTAGCACTGTTCTGAAAAGTCCCCTAAACCACAGAGAGTGAGCAATCATTCAGAGGGACTAACATTCAGAATCAAGTTTGAGGCAGAGCAAAAACAAAAAACAACCAGGCAAACAAAACCCCAAAGGAAATCAAGCAAAGAAAGTCTTAAAGAAAGAAGTGAAAACAAAGAGGAAGAAGTCAAAGTTCAATCTCTTTTTAAAAACATAGACTGTATCTGTGAGGAGCCTAAGCAGAAGCAAGCCATTCGAGGAAATGCAGTTCTCAGGGTTATAAAAAAAAAAAGCAATTTTCCTGAATTTAGAGGGTAGTGCAGTTGAAGTGTATGTGTGTGGCATTTTCTGGGGGGGAGGCAAAGTTTACTATACCTTCCTACAGCATGAGATGGCTTGTTGTATTACTAAAAGAACTTGTATCAATTTCAAATGAGAGCAGCAAAATCAGCTATGACCTGCAGGATGGAGTAACCAGGAGTGTTGTCTGCCAGGTTTGGACTGATGTCTAGCCATGCTGGAACCAGCCAGGGTGGGAGGAGGAGGCAGTACGTGCAGTAGTCGCTATTTAAGTCTTATACAATAAAATGAGTGTGAGAAAACACAGCCTGGGATTGTAGTCAGATTTCAGGTATGTTTTCTAAATGCTTCCTTTAATTTTACATTTTCTTCAGAAAAATAAGCAAAACAACACAAAAAGATACTGGGATAAACCCAGCTTCCAATTCCATCAGTAGGAATTGAGTTTCTTCAACAGAATTGCTATTGATTCACATTTATGCAGCTGAGAGTAGGACCTGTCCTAATGCCTGGAGTTCTCTCTCTTGGTTTTTGAAATGAAATGCTTTCTGAACACAGAGAACAAATATATACTTTTCATGTGGACAATTTAAATTTTAGATTTAGAAAAAGAGAACCTAAGAGTAAAGCCCTTTTCAGAGCACAGAGTGCATGTGGCTGTTCATGTATGTGTATCATCCAACTGCTGTTCATGGCTGTTCATGTATGTGTGCACTCTAACTGCTCATCTTATAAAGTCACTGCCAACCCCATTTCACTTTCTTCCTACCTGGTCTGCTACATAAAGACAGATGCCTTCAAAATGTAAAGGCACGGCATGGAGAAAGCAAAGGCCCAACAATTTGCACACAGGACAGGCTCTGTTTCTCTTTGAATGAAGGGAAACAAAAGTTAAAACATACCTGCTAAACTGTAAGACCTCAGACCTGTTTTGAGGTCCCTTCAGAGGAAAGGAACAGGTTTTGGAGGGGTTGAATGTAGAAGCTGAGGACAGCTTAAGACCTGCTCCTCTCAGATTGTAGTTGCTCTCAGGGCTGAAATGTTTGGATTGGCAGTGTATAATCAGTGTTTAAGTGAAATATGTCTGGATTTTCAGGGCTTGTACAGCTTGGAAAGATAGGTGTCCATAACTCCTCTGTCGAAGATAAAAAATCTAGTTTACAGAAAGGTAAAAGAAAAGGTTGCCCAAAGTGAACCAATGCTTCAGGGCAAGCAATAAATTGCTGATCTCCTGATCCAGGCTGTAGATTAGCTCTTGTGTCCTTTAATAATATTGAAAATGTTTGGTAATTGTGCATATAACAAACAGTTGCCAGGAGTATGTGTAGAGTAGACAGGTCAAGGAGAAGACTTGTACAATATTTTTTTTCAGTATTTTGTGCTTTTTTTGTTCTTTTAACTTATCTACAACCATTCCATTATGTGATCATAATTATATTTCTAAATTCTTAGAGACATAATGGCAGAAGTTTATCTTCAGAAGTGCTATAAGGAATGAAGTGGTAATGTGGCTTTTGAGGGCAGCAATTTTATGGGACCAATCAGCACAAGACAGATTCTTGAAAAAACATTAAAAATCCTTTTTGGCACAGTAGCCTTAAAGAAAGAAGAGAAAAAGTAAGATAGATTGAATGCTGAGTTCACTTCATTATTTATAAATAAAATGGTTTCAGTTTTTCAAGACATAGTGCCAGCACCTGATGTCACTGTGAGGTTTCAAAAACATTAATTAATGGTCACCTTTCCATGGAAAGTTTTTGGGGCATTCACTGAATACCAATATAGAGAGGAAAAAAAATTGCACTGTCTGTTAAAATTCTCTCGAGTCCTTTTGGACCACCTAACTTGTTTGTTTTGTGTGCCTCTGTATTCACCTCTTCCCTTGCTGTATAGTTAGGATTTTTTTTTTCCTATAGCTACAAAATAAATTTTATAGGTAGTGGCTAAAATGTAAATCTTTCTTTGTCGCATATTTACTGGTCTAGTTAAAACCTTTTTTTTGGTTATGGAAAGAAAATCCACCAGCTGAATGTGTGGGGAAAGGAATGAAAGGCTATGTCCATCATGACATGTTAAACTGTAATGGTAAAGCTTGTCTTTCAGATTTAGAAGGAAGGTAGGTCTTGGTAAAATCTGTTTTTAATGAAGTGTTGTAGTGCAAGAAACTGGAATTGAAGAGTTGTTGAAAATAAATTGTGGATTTGCCCCTTGTGTCCATGGTCACTGTTCTTTGATTTCTTTTTTTTCATCTGCCAGGAATGCATAAACTAATTGTTAATTTTTTTATAGTGCCTGGTGCCCTGGAGATTGAAGATATCATAAATAAACTGTATTTTGGGGTCTGTGTGTGCACTTTGGCTTCAGTACCTTTGACATACTGTGTTGTGTTTTATTCTGGTAATTGGAACAAAGCCATTTTCATGACAAGTTCCTACTTAGTCCAAATAAGAGTCTCAGAAGTTATGATTCTGCAAAAGTTGAGTTAAAGAGTCACAGGGAGCTCTGCCCAATAGTGATCTGAAGAGAGCTGGAATAGACTGTCCACAAGAACCATGATTTTATTTTAAGACAATTTTTTGCACTTCTTAATGGCTGTGGGAGGGGATGCCTCTTGGGATGGGGAAGGCACCAGTTTGCTCATTTCCCTCTTCTCTCCATCAGACTAAAGGCCACTGGCATTTTGCAGTCCTCTGCTTCCAGAATCTTATCTCTTTCCCAGTTTGCCCTCTTATCACTAGCTCTTTAAATAAGTCTTTTCCTTCAAGTCTTCAGAAAAGAAATGGTGAAAGGTGCTATCTCCTTTTCCTCTGAGGAGAAATCAGAAACATTTTCTCATTCTGCAGAGATTAATTTAACTTCCCACCATCCTTTCCCCCACCTGCAAGTTTTTACCTTTGCCTCATTAAGCCTGTGGGCTTGAAGGTATGCAGATTTCACTCTGAAGAATACCTTTAAATCCTCTTCTGTGGTGGTGGTTCTAATCTGTTCCATTAGAAAAGGTGTCGGTCTTCATCGTACCTTCTCATGCTATACCTTCACCAAGGGGGACTCTTCTTAGAGCAGCCACAGTTTGCCAAAGAAGCTTGATGTATTGATGGCAATTAAAAAGCAATATGAGAAGTCATCCAGGAGGCTGATTGTAAGGCAATCTCTTGTAAAAGCACAATATCAGTAGCCAGGTTACCTGGTCACTGTATATTATTTGAGGCTTTGAGGAAAAAATTACTCATGTGTTCTTTGGTAATTGCTATGCAGGTAAAGATAATTATATGGTTGTCAGCAAAAGATTCACTAAAACAGTGTTGGGAGATAATTTACTTCATATGTCAAAGCGGTAGACCTGTGCCAGCAATGCTTTTATCTGAAAGAAATCTTTTTTAACTCAAATTTCACTTATTTTTGGGCTAGCATAAGAGAAGAAGCATTGGTTGTTTCCAAATGGCATCTGATTTCAGGCATCTGCTGGGAGCAGCAATCCACTTACCTCATGGTCCAGTGAAAAGAAAAGGATGATATTGATATCTTGAAGAAAATTCCCTTCACAGAATAACACTATGAATGCACATGAAACTTTCTATCCAGCATACATTTAGTACAGTGTAAAATTTACTGTTTTAATGAGAGAAAAACCAAAATGCTTACTGTTTCAGTGCTAAGCTTCAAGTAGTTGAACCACTGCTCATGACCTCTTCAGCTACAGGACTGTTTTCTTTCCTAAAATAATATTGTAATCTGATAACAGGAAACTTGGCGTTAGAAAGAAAATGTCAAAAAAAAAAAAAAGAAGGGTATTGAAGATACAGGGAATTGGTGATGAGTACTTTGGTATGAATAAGCTTTGAAATGTAAGGTAAAACAGGAATCAGAAAGACCTCTCTGAGAAATTGAAACACAGTGAAACTTACAGAAAAAGATTTTTTGACACCAGGAGACAGGAATAAATCCAGGAGAGGAATCCAAGGTGGCCCTCAAGTACAAGAGGAGAAATTTCTTTCTTATTGCTGAGATTTGCTAATATAAATGTAGTAAAGTTAGGGTAACAGCTCTGAAGAATGGGATCCTCTGCCCTCTAAGCAGATATGTAAGGTAGTAAATGGAGCAGAATTGTCCTGTGACCCTTTATTATACCTTAGTTTTTTTCAAGGAAGATATATTTTCGTAGATGATGGCGATCTGCTCTCTGTCATTGTTTCAATTTTATAGTATGGATAGCTAGCAAATGCATTGACTTCCTATATGATACATTTTAGTTCTGCTCATCGGTACCAGTTTTGGATATGTACAGTGCACGTAATATGCCTTCATAATTGTTGACACCAGCACACTGTGCCTCTCCTTGCTGAGTGAAGATGCATTTCTCTTAATTGTACGGTGATGAGAATTTCTGTCACTGTTTAAATCAGTAGTATTAAATGCATATATCTAATCGGAGTATACTCTGGGTGTATTTTGCAACCTAAAGTCATTAAATATGGTCATTACTTGGAATCACCTGAGGGGATCTGCAGAAGGAATGTTGTGGCTCCTATAACAGGTTTTGCCTGCTTGTCCCTTTCAGTCAGTGACTGGTGCAAAGTTTTGGGAAAACACTGCTTTATTGGTAAGGCACTGCTTGGTGTGTGATGGAGACAAATTAGATGGGCTGCTCCTATCTTTTAGGTAGCTTCCCTCCAGATTTCTAAGTCAGCTAATGACACTTCTGCTCCCTTTGAGTTCCTTTCATCTTCTAACTGCATTCTTCCTGTTGGATCCCACAATTATTTTTTTGGGAGTGAAGACTGTTTCTTTCCCAAGAAGAATAACAGAACAAAACAGGTGTTGAGATAACAGCCTGTCTGTGGCTGCATTTTATATAACAAGTGACTAGTAATAATCAGTAGAGATGTTGCTCAAATAACTCTTTATCCACATTTCCTGATTTTTATTGCCTGGTTTCTCACCTGTCTTCTGTGATGTTTTATGGGAACAAATGAGTCACTGTCTTCAGGTGAATGCTGTAAAGAACAGTGTGAAAGAAAGTGTTTGCATTGAAGCAGAACCGATGAAATGTGTCCTGATGAAGCTCAAAATGACACTTCTGTGTATTCTCCAGTGCCATCTACCGGCAGAACTACCCACTAGAGACTTAGAGGCCAAGAGCATTCTGCTAAGTGGCAGCAATTTTAAAACATTTGTTTATTTTCTTCTTTCAGGAGCAAGGCAAGATTGGTGTAGTCTTCAATATTGGCACAGTGGACATCTCTATTAAAGAGGAAAGCACACCTGTAAATGATGGCAAATACCATGTAGTACGCTTTACCAGGAACGGTGGCAATGCAACACTTCAGGTGGACAGCTGGCCAGTGAATGAACACTACCCCACAGGTACATATATTTTTCTTCTTGTTTTTCTCTTTCAGTGTATTTGTACCTGTAACCTAATGTTTAATAACTGGTTGCTATATAAGTCTTTGTTGCTTCATCTCGACAATAAATTCACGAGCCTGGTGATGCATATCTTATCTCTGGGAAAACAAACTAATGGTCCTTTACACTGGAAGAATAAGCATGCCAGCTGTGTGGTATGATGTCCATAGATCATGCTATTTCAGAGGTCTGTAAGTGAATCCCAGTTCTACAAAGCCATTCAATGACAAACTTGGTTTTGCTACTTGTGATATTTTCTAAATATTTAGGGTAGAAAAGTTTTGAACAGATTTTATGAAAAGGAGCGGTGACTCTAGCCACACCCCAGATACTGTCTATATAAATATAGAGTAGAAATGTAAGGAATATGGAAGATTAAGGAAGTATTTGACCAGACCTTATGGTTGCCTCATAATTTTTTATCTGCATTTCCCTTTCTCTCTTAGGTTTGCAGATACAAAGGTCAACACACCATCTAACCAAAACTGACAACTCCTAGCTGACTTTCTGTCAAAATGCAGTGGAAAAATTCTGTGTCTTTGGAAATTATCACCCTACATCCACCAGAAATAGTGAATAACTAGCTCTTGATACACTGTCAGATGATTTATCCCACCACTGGCAAATCACAATGTCATGATACTTTGTCACCATGCTGAAAGATCAAACTTACTCCAAGTGAAAAACAGATTGCTTTTTGTGCTGCTGACAGTGCATTAGATAGCTGAGGTGTGAGGATGTGTATGGTTATAAAAGGAAGAATGAACACAAGGAAAGGACTCCAGTGTTAACCACGTTCCTCCTATTCATCTGTTACCTAAGGTCAAGCCATGATCTTCTTGGTTTTCAATGTTGAGTCTAAGAAACATTCAGTTCTTTATTTCTAGGTTCTACAGTAGTAACTCGGGAAGATTTCTTGATAGTGGTGTAGGAATTGTTCAAAAGAAACTTAACCTCAAATTCTAGGAAATATCCTAATTTGAGGTTATATACTAATTTATGTGACATTATAGTAATAAATTACTCCAAGGGGATGACTTCATCTCTTCTACTCCCTCAGAAAGCACACAGGAATGTTTTTAAATGTGAGTCATCTGTGCTATATTGCTCTCTACTACATATGTCCCTTTATCAGTGTTTTGTGAGGTGTATGCAAAAGGATACATTTCAGTTATTAACCTTATTTCTGTGAAAAAAAATCTTTTTGAAGAATGCCATGGCAGATATGCTGTGCTAGGTTCTAGCTCTGCTATCCATTGGATTGAGAGGAAAGGTCTAACTGAGGATCTTTTTTCTGCTCCTTTCATCAATTATTTTGTAAAATACCTCCAATCCAGTTGGCAGCCAATTACAGTCACTACAAATCCTATAAATACATTTTCTTCTTATATTGCTTGTTGTAGTAATTCTCTGGTGTAAAGAATCAAAATATTCTGCTCAATGCTTTAGAGATTTTTTTTTTTTTAAGGGAAAATAAATCACACTCAGAGACTACCTCAGTACCCTGGGCTTCTGCCTTGGCTAAAGATATTTCTGTGTTTTCATTAGAAGATGTATGGTTTTATGGAATCAGCATTAATCTTATGTTCTGGGCTAGTATTGAGTGTGTGTAGATGTACCCTAAGAAAAAAGGACACCTTTATCTTCCAGACACATTTTCCTTTCTGTGCACGTATTTCAATTTTTCTCTGTTTGTAGATGATGAATTTTTCAGCCTGTCCCTGTGAAAATAAGGCTTATGGAGCCATACTTTGTGTGTGCAGGTTTCTCCCTTATTTGTTTCCTACTTCTTTCAAACCAATATTTTAGCCAAATTAAAAAAAATAGGCAAAAATCAAAAAAAAAAAAAAAAAAAAAAAAAAACAAAAACCAAAAACTAGAAGATATTACATTACTGTGGGAAAAACCCAAAAAAACCAACAAACAAATAAAAACCAAGAGAGGAGGGCAACGTTCCAACCTTTCCAAAGGAAAAGACTGTGGCTTGAAGTTAAATACCAGAATATCCATATAATAGAGTAGCATTATGAATATCTAAGATTCAGAAAAGATTCAATGAACCAATTATTACAGGAAACCAATACTTATTAGTCCCATTTTCTGTGCAGTCAATGGTTTAAAAAAAAAGACTGAACAGGAGCTTTTAAAAATAATTGTTTGTCTTTCACAAACCAAATTTGCACTATTGTGTTTTGCTCTGACTGCAAGACCAAACCTGTGTTCAGCAGAGATTCAGTTCTTTAAAGGCTTTGTGGTTGGATGGACCCAGGCTAATCCAGTGTGCTTCAACTGGAACCTGCTGAAAATTTAAATTCATATCAAACTTGAGTGATAGTAGCTGAGTAATCCCCTATGTTTTGCATAGCATCATGTCAATTCTGGAAACACAGTTATTTGCAGTGTTTAGCAAACATTGTATTTGTAGACCATGCTTGCTTGGGCACGCTGCATTGTCTGTAAAACGAACAATTTCGTGTGTGCTTGGTTTTCCACACAGTACTATACCCTAATGTTTACAAATTTTATAAACTATCTAATGTACCTTCTTTGTCATCACACATGGTGCAGTTTTCAGTCAGGGCTGCATTCTGAATGGCATTTCCATGTTCCTCTCTGAGTTTTATTACTTGTGGAAGGATTATACATTAGACTCATAATTACTTGCTCAATGAAAAGTACAAATAAAAGTTGGATATTCATTAAATGAGCAAAGTGAGAGAATATTGGCTTTCCTTAAAATACAGTCTTTAGTTAAATTGAAATTAAGTGAAACTAGCCCAATGGGACCAAAAGGCTCCAAAGCTGTATTTTTACAACTTCAAATAAAAGACAAGGAAAATAGAATGTCAGCAAACTTACAACTCAGGCACTGACATTTTGGGGTTTATGGCATCCAATTGCATTCCAGTCACCTGCAACACGAGTTTTGCACTTTCTCGTAAGGAAAAGGGTTACAGGAAAATGGTAAAGGAGAGCATTAACTTGGAGCTAAAGTTGGCTTTGTGACTGAAATAATCCAAGTTACTAGGGATTATCTCTCATCTTTAGTACCATTTTAAAGTACCAGAGTTTCTTTTACTGGACAGTAAGACAGAACAGTGGCCCAGTATAGGTATCTGAGACAAAGCTCCTGAGAAGTGGGAGATGTCAAAGAAGTAGCATTAGCACAGAGGCTGCTGTCTGCAATTCAGCTGTTGTGGTTCAGCCAAAATCATTGAGCTGTTTGTGATTTATTTGCATTAGTTTTGCCCTTTCTCCTCTCTCTCAAGAACACAGTAAGGAGATGGGCTTTTTGCACAGGCTGTACTGATAGCCACTTTCTTTATGCTTGAATCATTAAGTTGGTTATCACAATGTGATATCATTTTTCTCAGTCAGGGTATACAACTTTTGCTGTAGTCTAAAGTACAGTTTTCTATGGCTGCCTCCCTTCTGTTGTCTCTCATGCTTTCATCCTTTCAGGTATCTCCCAGAAAACAGGTTGTGCTTGGTCATTGATATTTTCCTGCTTTTATGTTCCTGGGGAGAGCCTTCTCTATATTTAAAAAATTATTTTAATGATGAAATTTGAGTAATTTTGGACCCAGACTTCAGGAAGAGGAAGCATCTGACATGTTTTTGTTCTGATTAAAATGAAACCCATCAAATATGAGACAGCTTACAGAAATTTTCAGAATAGTTAGAAATCAATCTTCAGTTTTTACACAGAATTGGGATGCCTCAGTCCCTAAGTTTTCATTATTTCTTAAGCAGGACGGGTTTCTTTTAGTCTGTTCACTGTCTTTCCCTGTAAAGAAATACTTTGTGTGATGCCAGACTTGTAGTGTATGTCAAAACAAGCCTGATATTCCTGTTCATTCATCCAGGCACCAAATACATTTTCTGCACTAGGAAAAAGAAAACAACAACAAAACTAGGTAAAGAGAAGCTGTAAAATAAGAGCATCCATGATAAAAAAAATAAAATCTTATTAAAGTAATGCTTTAAAGGAGAGGATTAAAGGAAAGAAAGCAACAGGTAGGAAGGAGCTGTCATTTAAAGAAATGCATGATCCAGCAAGACAAGTGTAGCCTGGATTTTTTAATGCATCTTGGAAACAAGAAATAAGACAGTATTAAACAACTGGATTATTATCAGGGTTCATTATTTCATCCATACAGTACATATTTTATATTTTTCCTCTTTATCATTCTCAAGTTATATCTCAGTATTTTTGTAGTAGTCTTTGCCCGTTCAAATTACATTATTGTGCAGGGTTTTTGCTATAGATAAAAGAAAAAAAAATATTTCATCCTCTCTGCCCCTACTTAGTTTGCTCTCTGAAGTACATTTCTGAGAGAAAATTGCATTTCTGGAAAAGCTGGACAGTTAGCTCTTGGCAGCAGAACTGACTGTTCTGACCAGATAAGTGCATACCTGTAAGACAAAAAGCTGATTCTGAGACCCTGGTATCTGTGCTGGGATTTTCTTTCAGAGTAGTTTCAGTTCCAAGGATTGAATGTTCCTGAACTGTTGGGCCTATCTTTTTCTTTCAACTTCATTTGAAAGCAATTCAATTTGAACTACATCTTTGTTAGTCTATGTGAGACAAAGTCTTTGTCTAAAACAATAAGCTTTTTAGAAACAGGCCAAAGTGATAGTGGTTTAGATTCTTCTACCTATCTAAAATGTGAAAGGCATCAACTTTGCCTTGCTAAAATGTATTTCTTCATTTGCTTGGTGGAAAGATCTGAAGTAGCTTGATTTGTGCCATACACTTTCCAGGGAGGAAAACTGGCTGAGTTCTTACTTGCTTCTTTGAATAATTTTTCCAGCTAACTGAAGGAATACTGAAGGGTGCTAGCAGCAGGACCCCTCTCAATTATCTAACAAGGGTTTTGGTGTCTAAGGAGGTCCCTGCTGACTGGAACCTAGCCACTGCTATTCCAGGCTATAAGAAGGGTGTGAGAAAAGATACAGGGAGCTCTCTAGACCTGTTTGTCTAAACTCAGATCCTGGAAAAATTTGATGATTATACTGTATGCTATTGAAAGGCATTTAAAGAATAATGCAGTCATAAAGCACACTCAGCATTAGTTCACAAGGGGAATGTTCCATGTAACTAATTTTATGTCTCTCTATTGTAAGGTCACCTCCCTCATGGATGAAGGCAAGGCAGTAGATGTAGTTTTTCCTGGATTATAGTAATGCTTTTGATACCATCCCTCACAGCACTGTTCCAGACAAGATGCCCAGCTGTGGGATGAGCTGTGCACAGTATTCTGGCTTCTCTTCTCTTCTCTTCTCTTCTCTTCTCTTCTCTTCTCTTCTCTTCTCTTCTCTTCTCTTCTCTTCTCTTCTCTTCTCTTCTCTTCTCTTCTCTTCTCTTCTCTTCTCTTCTCTCCATTATTTTTGGCTTTATTTAGTTTTTATCGACAGCATTTTCCTTCTCTCCCTTTGTGATTTCCCCACCGTGAGATAAATAGCCTTGTATCTTACAAGCTAAATACAATTACTGCTATCAAAACTGGAGTCTTTCTCTCCCTGTAAATGTCTCTTGGAAGCTGATAAGCTGTTCAAAGCAAACTGCAGGCTTCTGCCTAATCCTGAGATTAAACATAACCACCCAGAAGACAGCAAGAGATAATTGGGGGGGGGGGGAGGGGTGGGGTTGGGAAAGGCAGGCAGGAGAGGAAGAGAGGAGGAGAAAATGAGATCCTCTCCTGAGATATTAAGAGGACATACAGAAGGCTCAAGGTTATTTGTAAAGGAATTACACAAAACACACAAGAGCTTGTTATGATGAGAAATCTCCTCAGATAATGCAGTGGTTTTTGTAGTTGCTGAAGACAAAATTTAGCAAGGATTTATTTGATGTAAAGCATATAGGGCAGCTCCCATGCATGACTGCTGATTTTTATATATTATCCCCATCTTATCCTGAAAACAGAAGGTCTCACAAGATTGTATCCAGATTCTTTGTGAGTTCATCTCACTGGCTTTATTGCTGAACATGGGGAGAGAGTTGATTTCCCAAGACTGAAGCAGGGGACTGAGCCAACTTCTCTGTGCTCTGTTTTGCTACCTGCTGACCAACCTGGAAAATAAGAGTTCCTTAATTGTGGAGAAATAGTGTGTGATATCTGTATTAGTCTTCACTTATATAGGCAGAATTACTGAAGGTTAATAGGTTTTATGAGTCAGCCCAATACAGTTGAAAAAAGCAGCCTTATTTCTATATATATATAAGTTCTTGAAAGTTTTTTTTTATGAGTAACATTATAGTTTTCTCCCTCTGTAATTTTTTTTGCATCTTCTGTTTCTGAAAGCTTGCCTGTTTTTAACTGTTATCAATGGGATATTACCTCTTCCAACTTTGCTTTATTTAATTTATAATGCATTAGACAAGAAAAAGAAGGTAAGTTTAGATGGTCTAATAGTAGAATCACTGGGAAAATTAGGAAAAGACTACATTTTCATACTTCAGCTGACATGTGCATTGATATTGTAAATAATATGCAATGTTGTAATTATTAGTTCTTGTGAGCTCAGTGATGCAAAATCTAATGCTGATTGTGAAATTAACAAGGAAAACTCAAAAGCAGAACTGAGATGTCTGAGTCATTGCAACAAGTTCTTTCTTTCTAAGTTTTTACTTATCCCTGCACAGTACCTCTGTAGGGCTCATATTGTACCACTTCAGTGGTTTGCAAATGTTCAGTAATGCAGCCTTAGAGAAAATTTCTAGTTCTCTGTGCTTAGCAGAGCCTGGGTCCTCCTCCCCCGAATTAATTCTGTGTCTTGTGGAATGATTTTGACATGTCATTTCCTCTTTTTTCCACCCTTCAACTCTACGCAAAAACTTTGGCTTCTGCCTTCTTGTGCCCCTGTAGCAATCTTTCCTTCCTTCAGACTTGAGGCTGTTATGATCTCCTTTTCACTTCTGAAACCTTGCTTCTGAAACCAAGGTAATAGTAAGAAGTTTGGCTGAATCCAGTTGTGGATCCATCTTGTGCTGGATGACTTGGAATCATTAATATGTTGCTTGATCTGTATGATGAAGGGATTTTTTTCTTGGTGCTACCAGATCCCACTGTGGTCTTAATATTTTCCTATCCAATTTTTTTTTTGAGTGGGCAATGAGTAAGGAACAAGAGAACTGATTTTTGATTAGGCCTGTAGGCTGAACGCGATCACCACGGTTCTTGTTACACACTTTGTTGTGGATTTTGACTTTTCATATTGTACTCATTTTGTGGGACTTAAATGAGCTCTCAGATGCTTCCTATCAAGATGAATTGGAGACAGCATATAAAATGCCTTTGACAGATTTACTGCATTTCATAATGAGCCTAAAACATATAAAAAGACAGGGTTAATAAACAGAATTGGAGAAGCACATTTTGAAGGCAGTACTGCAACATATGTTGAAAGATCTGCCAAGAGGGATGATTAAAACATGACAAGTTGATGAAATCAAGAGTTGATTGTAACTTGTCACTGCAGGGCCATAGCATCTATAATATATTTATAGGATTGTAAAACTGATAAATATGGCTACCTGATAAGAACACTCAAGTTTTGTTCCCCTGTATCCAATGACGTGTAAATCTCCATATATGAAGTCATCAACAAACAAACATACTTTGGAATTTGTGCAGAAAAACTCATGTTAATGCATGTGTTTTCATGCTGGAGGATGGGCTAGGAGCTGACATGATATAAAAGTTATATAAATGTTGCCACTACACTTAGAGTTTAACTGCTGTATATTTTGTGTTTCACTTTCCCACTGAAAAAATGAAGCTGTGGTTTATTTCTGATTTTCCCCATCCTCAAAGAGTTTCATGAGTGCTGCAAGGATTTTCTGTCTTCCAAATTCTGTTAATAAGGACAGAAGAGAGAAAAGACACTAAACAAACAAATGAACAAAAAAGTGGTTATATTACAGCTTCCAGTATCTATTGCTCCTGTTTTGTTCCTTAAAACTTATCTGAGCTCTTGCAACACACTGCATTCAGTCTGAGTGAGCTGTAGTTTTAACTTCACCAAGTACCTCAAGCCCATGTGAGTGGCAGTCTACCAAGCACTGGAATTTGTCAGCTTGGCATCAAGAAAGAGGGAAATGCATGGGTCTTTATGAAGACATGTAAGGTCTTCAAAGCAGAACAAAACAGCACAATACAATGTAACAGCAATAGGGTTGATAGAAGGAGTTTACCTAAGGAAGGAAGTAAACACAGAAAAGTATCTTCATGCAAATTGCCATGACCATCTAATTCCCATCCAAGATCCCACCAATAGTCCTTGAGGGAGAGGGGAGAAGAATAAGAAGTATTCTTCTGTAGCAGTCTTTATTACTGCTACATAACAATCACATAACAGGTTGTTCTAACATGCAAACACGTGACACAGAGGCAATACTAGTTTTAATTTAGCCAAAATATTTATCTTGTTTATAGCCTAGATAAAGAAAATACTATGAGAAAGTACTGATAGTTTGAGTAAAAGTTTTTTGGTGCTGTCCAAGAAAACAGAGATTTGTATTATATGTATTGTATATTTAGCTGTTAGCTGAATTAATGTAGCAACACTCTTACATCTTCCTGAATCAGACTAGATGTCCAATATGTCAAATCCACAGATGAATACCCAAGACTTTAGAAGAAAATTTGCTTTAATGGTCAAAATTACACTTCTATCCAATGGTCCTGGATTTAGGATTCTCTTCTGTCTTCCTAGAGCCTGATTGTTCGTCTAATCAAGTCTATTGAGTCTGAGACCTGTCAAGTGTCTGATGCTCCAGAGAATTACAGTAACCCACCATGGCAACAACAAAAATATGCCCCAAAAGATGTCCTTCTAAAAAAAATTGCCCTACTTTTGCATTTAGTTTGTGATCTGAAATATGAAGTCAAATATGCTGTATGTGTTTGTATCATATCTACAGTAATTACATTTGTATTTCTCAGTAAGAAAGCAAATGGTTCCTTTTTTTTCCCTCATTAATTTATTCAGGAAGACATGATTGTGTGGAAACACTCCCACTTCTTCTGCAGCTGGAGAAGTTACTCTGCTGCATTGTGACTCCTTTGCTCAGCCAAATTTAAACCATAACAAACCAAAACCTAGGTAGTTTAGTGGCATCTCTAATTTTTCTCTATTTCTCTGATTCTTTTTCCATTGATGGTATTGATTCTCAAATCTCAGTGCTTTCCTCTTAGCTTAGTTCTATTGACTAGGGTTCTTTGTAAGATAAATTCTTGCAACACAGTGTGAATGCCTAGGAAAATTTGTATTAACTTTTGACAATGGTAATACAGTATAAACTGAAACTCATGAAGAGACGAACTTTATGATTTCCCAGTCCTAGATTTCCTCATTTGTCAGAATGATTGCTTAAAATACTCCAAAATACAGTATCCATAGGGCACTGGTGCATCTTTCTGCCTAATTGTTCTCACCTGGTATCTGATTTAAGGGCCCTGGAATATCCCTAAGTATTGGCATTGTATTCATATACTTACCACAAGTCCCAGTGCCTGAGATACTATGGGGCAAACCAGATACAATCCATGTGTTTTTCCCTGTATTTCTTTGACATCCAGCCATTTTCCATGAATAGTAATTACAGGCTAAGAGATATAGGTATATCCTGGTAGCTTGGTCTTCCCAACAATTCCATGTCAAAGTATACAGCTGTTCACACAGTCATGTGTATCCTGAGTCTTCAGATATTTTGAGCTGTTCTCATCTGTTGGTGTCCATTGCTCCATGACTGTATGATGTTCAGGTACCAAGCATAAACCTTATCAACAGTGATTTCTGGTAAATTTCTCCTTTGCTGGCATAAGATTAATTAGAACCATAGAAGGACTTGTGTTGGAAGGGACCTTTAGGATCATCTAGTTCCAAAGCCCCTGCCATGGGCAGGGACACCTTCCACTAGAACACATTGCTCGAAGCCCCATCCAACCAGTTGCTATTGCTTCAGCCATTTGATGGTACATCAAATGTAGCTGTATAATGTAGTGCAGAGAAGGATGGAGAAATATTTCTTAGATGGAGACTCAGGCTAAATAGAATCCTGCTGCACAGCACAGTGCAGTGAGTTCCCAGACATTAATATATTTACATTTCTCTCCTGGGTTAGTTCTATTTCAGTTCTCCTGGTCAAACTTTTATGAGTTATTATGTTTTATTTTTTCTCTATATCCCTCTCTCCCTAACTCTCCTTCTCTCCCTGTCTATCTCTCATAAACACACATGTGTGCACAGTAAGAATGAGCAAACAAACATCTGTCCTGAGGGATCACAGGCTTGAACAACTTTGTGCTTTTCTGATCACATTGCCTGCAGAAGAAACAGTGCCAGCTGTAATCCCAGGTTGACATTCTGACATGCAGTGACAGAAGGGGTTTATGCATCCACATCAGCCTTCTCCCTGCTCGCTAAAGGCACTGGAAAGCATGAAGTCATTAAAATCCAATGCTACAATCTGAAGTAGAGCAACTGTGTGAAAGGATGGTCAGAAATGAAAGGGGCCAGTCATGGAACTAGGAGTCAGAAGTTCATGAATCTCAACCTTGTGTTTAGAGATGCCTTTCTCTATGATCTTGAGTAATGCTTTTACCAGTCTGCAGCTCAGTTTTTCCCATCAGTAAACTGAGGATAAAGCTCCAATTTACCTTATCTTTGGTGACTTAAATAGAAAATATTCTACAATTCACTGAACATGGAAGTCTTTCCGGGTCAATGAATTTGCATCTTTGCTACTTACTGAGTACCTGGTGCTCTTGGTCATGGCACAACTTCATGAATACCATCTGTCTTTGAGAAGACTCATTGGGTTGCTACAGAATCCTAGAATTCTCTTTTCCTTTTTCTAAACTGATGCAAACAGAAGAATTGATTTCATGATTTGTAACAATTAGTAATGGAAAAAGCCTGTTTTCTCTCATTTATTCCATTCTGTAATAAACTGATATCCCCCACCGCTTTTGCAAGGAAAATTTTAAATAATTCAATAATTTCCCTGAGGATACTGTAGCACAGTCTAATATGCAATCTTGATAGGAAGTGCTTCTTAATAAATTTCTTCTTTCATCAGTTTCTTACATGCTTTTAATTATTTCCTGGCACTCACTCTAGAGAACTTGTCACTTTCATAGAGTTTTTGCCATTTGGTTATTTGTAACTGGTTAGTTTTCCAGTCCTCATCAGTGACATTTGACTAAGGGCCATACGGGTGTTACTCTCATTATTGTTACTGACTGAGAAGCTTCCCTACAATAGCACTGTATTAATAGGAAAGGACTGCACATGCTCTCTCTGTTTGTACATTTAACTCCCCATATTATCTCCCTAATAATATGTGCACAGGGAAATGAGATTCAGAAACATCTGAAGGTTTCTAGTGGAGCCAATCCAACTACCAGCACCAAGGCAGAGACTTCAGGTTTGCTGGAATTGAGCTTCTCTTGTTTGCAGAGTTGTGGTAGAGTGCCACTGACCCTTCAAGAAGCAGGTATAAAGCCACAAGTTTTTTTTGTTTTTTTTTTTTTTTTAACCTTAGATCATGCACCCTCGAAAGGCAACTGAGCTGTTTTCAGTCTCACATTGCTCCTGGAAGCAAAATAGCTACATTCATGCCTAACCCCAAATATGTACATTAGATTAGTGTTTCTATGTCCTGACTTTGCCTAATGCACAAAACAGATAAAGAACCTCTAGATAAATGAGAGTTAATAGAATTTAAAGTGTCAATACAAATAAAGTGCTTTTGGTATTTGATTATTGCTGCTTGTTCCCACTGGGCAAGATAAATCACATCCTGACCTTTCACAAGGGAATCAAAGTGGGATGTGGGGACAATAGCAGTAGATTTTATTCCAATCTCTGATTTCTTCCTGCAAAATGATTTTTCCCCCCTTGCTTAAAATGGAAAGATCAATATGTAGTTTCAGTTTTTCTTTAATAGATACTTCAGCCTTGGCTGCCTGACATGGGGCTCAATTTGGGTCTGGTCAGTGAAAAAACACAGTAATTTACACATTCCTTACAAAACATTTCAAACATCTAGTAATATAGGCATCCAAATTATTTCATATTTTTACAGAGGCTGAACTGGTAACTGCTTTCTCTGTACTCTACACTAGTTCAGTTTTCCAACATAGCTCAAATGAGAACTAAAGCAGACTGCTTTTATTTCATGCCCATGGCCCCAGCTTCTACAGGGCTGAAGTGATTCAGTATAATGTGCACATATAAAATAGGACTTAAGTCACATTTTTGACAATATTATTTTTTTTTCCTGAATGGTTGAAAAGGTTTGATTAACCCTCTTCCGCCTTTGTTAGTCTGAGTTTTCTTTTGTTTTGCTCCTATTTTGCTTCTATGTTAGATTATCGAGGGTAAGGCACTTATTTTCTCAGTCATCCAAAACAGGATTGAAAGACTAATCTAAGGGAGGTTGGAATGTTACTGATCTTGTCCTGGGGCAGAGCATTGAATTAGATGACTTCTTCAAGTCTTTCTTAGTCTTATTAGTGTCACTGTGGTCCACGTTCATTATACATCCTGCACAGACGTTTAAACTCTGGCCTCTTAGTTTGCTTCTGAATTTTCCAATGATTTTGGTCTGAATGGTGCTTTACTTTAAATTAGAGCCACAAGTTTTTTAGGCTAAAAAAGATCAGATAAAATAGGGAGTAGTGGCATTGTAAAGATTTTGGTTGAGGCACTAGAGATGTAGAAACAGCTCTAGTTGTCTGAATAATTATTGCTGTTGGAGTCTTGCTTGCTAATTCTCTCTCATATTTTTAGTACTTATATTACCAAGACCTTGTTGTCTCTTGTCATGAGGGCAGTGAGCTGAGGAGGGTTGCAGTGTGAAGGTCAGCTTTTAACTCCAGTCCGTAGTGAGATGAACAGAATGAAAGGTGTTGCTCCTAGCAAACAATGTGATCAAAGGGAATTGAAGATAAAGTCAAGGGCATCCAGGACTAAGGGGAAAATGAGGACAAGAAATAAAATGAGAATTCAGTAGCAAAAGATGCAACTTTATTGAAGAGTGAAGGCAGGGGAAAAATATAATATCCAAGAACTGAAACAAAGCTAAACAATGTTAAGACTTGTCTATTTTTCAATTCACTCAAATGAAATGAAATCCCGAATTTGAATGAATTTTCTATAGCGCTCCTTTAATACAAGGCAAAACTGAAGCTTTAGAAGAATTTTTAGAGGGACAGCTTGTGATAGTTAGAAAGATTCCAGATCATCTGCCTTATAATTATTTTGTTTAGCATGGCCATTCTGTTTCATTTTTGTGTAAGCCACATCTGTGGTTTCAGGTTTGGACATTTTTCAAGTGTTTCCTAAAGCCATCATAAGTAGAGATTTTTTACATGTTTGGATTTTAGTGCAGCCATTCCCTATGTTATATAATATAAACCACAATATGGTTTTACAGTAACACAACAAAATAAACATCTATACATAAACAGCCCTGATGCTAAAACTTGATGGTAAGTGTTGTTATTCCTTTCTGATGTATGGAGGAAGGTCTAGTCTTAAAAATAGATTCTAATCCTTAACTAATTAACTTGTGCCAGTTACCTAATTGCATACAAGCTATGAACAAATAGTGGTTGTACTTTGTAGTATTTAAAACAAAATATGTACTTAAGGAAATGTGAAAATGAAGCAATTCTGTATCTTGTAAGTTTTTAAGTGCAGCTGCCTGAAGACAGAAGGGGTTAAAGAGGCTCAGTCTGTGCCAATCACAAGCACACTTCGGAAACTTTTGTTCCCTTTATCAGAGGGGAAATGGTAGCTTGTCCATGGTGCATGCAAATCTCCTTTTCCAGGGCAGACAGCATCAGCCCTAGGAGAGTTTTGGCACTGAATTGAACTGAATCAGTTTATGTTAGTAGAGCATTTACCCATCAAATATACTTTTCATGCTGTAGCAGACTGCTTCTCTCCCATGATGATGTCAATTAAGTGTGTGTAAATCTCAGTGAGAATATGAACATCCGTAAAAACTCAAAGGGAGCTGGCATTACAGGCTGCTGGGTGAACTGAGCTATCAAACACTAGGTGTTAACAAGCCTATTTCCTACTGATATTCCATCTACAATAAGGGGAAAATGGTGGAAACATTTTAAAGCTTGAAAACTGATCTCAAGATGTTTCTTTAAATCATTAGTAACACTGTAGCATCTTTCACTTAATAACTGCTCATTAGATAAAATGTCTCATTCTTTTTAGAGACTTAGAAGCAATGAAGAAAATTATGCTTCATAGAACAGCCTTTGACAGTAATTTAGACCAGATGAGTGTTTTCTTATGATATTCTTTTCAGCATCTTCACAGATTTGACAACACATCAGGATGGATTCATATTCCACCTAAAAGCAAGTACTTCCTTTCTGCCCAGTGCAATTTGCTGGAACCTTTCAGTTTTTCTCTTTCACACCTAAGAGGTAGTCAATCATTATGATTGGTCTAGGCCAAGAAGCAAGATTTTTCAGAGCTTCAGTAGTTCTTGTACTTTCTTTGGTTTAAGATTCCATTTTGGTTTAGAAATAAGCTTAAAGCAATAAAGGTTGGTTGTTTTCTTAAAGGAGCAGCAGAAACGAATAACATCTTCCAGCACTGAAGGGTTTTGGAAGAAAATTCTGCTTTGCCCATGAGCAAATTTAAACTGTGTCCCTTGGACTCTTGTACTGCATAAAAAGTATTTCCTGTGGGAACTGCCAGTAGTGATTGGCACAAGCAAATTATTTTGATTTTTTTTTCCCATTTTAGTTTTATCTAAATTGAAGATTATCAAAAGCTAAAGTTCAAAGTGAATCTGATCTATTTATCAGTGTAGTCTGTAGAGCAGGGATACTGAGGGCTTCAGAAAAAAAGACAGAATGCTGGCAACTGATCATATTTAACCAGTAGGCTATTATTTTTATAACTGGATTCCACATTTCCTTTGGAAAAAGAGGTACAATCCAAAAAAACCAAAAAAACATAGAGCACTTCTGCCATATTCCTTTCCAAAGTATTTGGTCCTTACCAATGTCCATGGTATTTGAAATATTAAGAATATTCAGGTTAACCAAGATTCAAGTATCTAGAAGATTTCAAGATGTTACCATTAAAATCCTTGAGGTCATAAAAGTCTGATTGATTATCAGTTTGTTGAAAAACTCAGGACATACAGCAGAATTTCTGTTCCTTGTTCATGTAAGTCCTAAATGGGAAAAAAGACTTCTTTTAATCCTAGTGTTCACCATTGGCTTTAGAATTTTTACATGAAAAAAGGAATAAAAGTAGGCAAAATAATGTGTTTATGAGGCACAGTTCTTTAGAAGAAGCTAAGTTGTTAAGCAGATCTAAGTCCTATTGACATACAGGAATTTATTATGTGGATGAAGGAAAAATGAGGAAACTTATTTAAAATGAGTCTTTCCTATTGGTACTTGAATGACTTAAGCAGCTAGAAACTGTAGGAGGAAAATATTTAGTAAATCACAAGTAGCAAAACTAATCAATGCAATTTTACTGTGAAAAACTATATCCTGCGACCTTTGAGACCCACATTGATTCTGGATGCAGAAGAATTATGTGATTAGGAGTATTTTCTGAAAATTTAAATCACTCAGTCCTGTGTATTCTATACTGAAGAACAGCCTGGAATCAAAGCTGGACTCAAAAGGAAAAAAAGAGAGAACCTCTATTAGTTACGTGAAAGGGTTGTTTGTGTGAATCATTCAACTATAGAAAGAAATTACATTGAGGTCACAAAAGGATTGTTACTGAAAATTTCTGTGTATGAAGATGGATGAGAAACACCTTTAATCACATCATGCCTCAGCTGTCAGAGGTTCAATAAGCTTTCTTCATGCCAAACTTACGTTACTTCGTGTTGCAAACCATGATATTTCCTTTTTGAGCTCTCATATCAAATGTTGTGTTTATTTTCTAAAGCACAACTCCAAGTCAGTATTAATTTAGTAATTGTGTGGTTCTATTGTTTGTATTTAATGGCTATTCTAAGCACTTAACAATGAAAAAGTTGTTCTTTAGCTCACTGTTGTAATTGAGAATATGAGTGAACACATTCTCATGCACATGTTTTTAAAAATCATTCTTAATTATGTCTGAAATAAAATTTAAAAACAAACCAACAAAGAATAGATCAGATACTAATGTTGCAGTATAAACCTATTTGAATTTTCTAATGCCCTTTAATTTTTCATCGCTTTTAAAGGTATGATTTTTATATGTATTTTAATCTTGCTGAATATATCTGCATAATAATAACATAATAAAATTAAATTAAACTTGATTTAAAAAAAAGTTTTTAAAGATGTGGTGGGGAATAGTTGTCATTTCTGGCTTTCTTGAAGGTCTAGAACTATAAGAAACCCATTTTTCATCATAATGTCTTTTCTGATTGTCCCACTTCCTTCTTTTACCTCGGTCTTGTTGGCCTGTTCTTGTCAGACACCCTATTTCTGAGGAATTTCAATTCATCACTATTTTTTCTTTTCTACAGTCAACCTTCCACACAGAGGAAGAAGCACTCCATGTCAGCCCCTGGCTGACTCTAGTGTTCCTTTGAACTGTCTTCATTCTGAGAAAGATCTCATTGCCACCAGTAAAAGGTTACTTTTGTATGTGCATACCGATATGGATGAAGACAGTGGAGTTTCTTTTTGCTTGTAAATAGTGTTATAGAATTTCTTTGGGGCTATAGAAAGTGTGCCTGCCCATCAACATTATAATATCACCACATTTAACTAGTATTCCTAGCTCAGAATGTACTCTATAAAGTGGGGAATAACCCCCATTTCTATCAAAACTGTGTCTATCTTTATTACATGCAATATAGATGGAGTAGCAGCCTCTTTGTAAAGGTTCAAGTCTGAGTTGAGAGAGAAATTTAGGTTTTTAAGTGCCATTGAAGTGCCTCCTGAGGATTTTTCAGAACCTAGTACTCTTTCCCTACATGCAAAAAAAAAAAAAAAATAGGCACTAAACAAATACAATCCTAAAGGTGATGCAGAATTTTTATGATTGCATTTATGCAATTTATCTGTTTTGGTGGGCATGGATTAGTGTGTTGAGAAAAGGCCTAAGCTGAATGTCTTGCTAACTGATCTTAATAAATAAATTGTTTTTGTAGTGAGTTTGACGTTATTTTGTTTCTGTTCTCCCCAAACCAATGGGTCTGCTTCCCTGTCCTGTAAGCTGCACCTAGGCTTAGATGAATGGCAGAATTTGCAGGAAAGGAAGCTGTCATGTCAGATTATTATTAATAAACAGATCAAATATCATTGTTTAATTAATATTACCATCTCTTTAGCTTTAGGTAGAGTTTTTTCTTTGTTTTTGTTGTTTATATTAACTCAGCTCCTCTTTATCAGTTTTTCTTGGTTCCTGGATTGAACATGGTTCGAATTTTCTGTTTAGGAACGTGTATTCATAGAAGTATAGAATTGACTTTTTGGTGGTGCTGATATGAATTAGGAGAACTGGGAATTTATTTAAACTTCATGTCTGTGAGTGACTCCAAGTCACAGCACATTGTTAAATATAACTTGACAGATAACTGAGAGACTGTTTTCAATTTTACCTTTTCCTTCTAATTTATCTGAGTTACCAACTCTGTATGTCAGGCGTCTGAGGTGCAACAGAGGAACTGGAGCAATAATGTGTGTCAGCTGGTGCTTAATTAGATATTTCTATGATGGGGAATAGCAGTTTTTCACAATGAAAATATAATGAATATATAATATGGAAGGCAAAAGGTTATCTGACTTTTCAGGAAGTTAGTTAGTAATTGGGCTGTAAAGTTGTTCTTAAATGCTTTTACTTCTTTTTTACTGTGTACCCCAAATAAGCAGCAAGGCTCCTAAATGTGCAGCATTATAGTTGGAGATACTAACCAAAATGTAAATTGCTGTTTTTCTTACAGCTGAGCTTACAGTGATATAGATGATGATTTTTACAAATACTACTTAAGATTAGGTCACCTGAATCCTTGTGGGACTATATTTTGTGTGTTGCTATAGTGCTTCTCACGTGCAGCAGAAATTCAGCAGTTCCAAGGTGCTGCTGAAGAGCCCAGCTCTGGTCAGCAGGTACCTCACATAGGCTGGCAGCATTTTGGAGCTTCAATAAGGATGATCAAACACGTGAGATTCACCAGTCCTATTCCCTGCAGTATGACAGCGTCTGCTCTTGACTGGCTGGACTTATATGATTTAGTTTTTAGTTAAGCATTTTTTTCATTGGTGTCTCTTTACACTGAAAAAAAGATTACAGCATCTCCTTTCAGAAAGTCAAACAACTATGAAGCCCCATTAGGATATTTATATGTGGGACTTTAAAGGCAATACTGCAAACTCTGCAGGGCAGTTGCTGACTTCAACCACCATTTATTCAAAACACATACTGGAGCACAACTGATCCACTGAACTTCTGCTTATGGTAGCATTACTTCAGTAAGTTGTGGGCTTAATCCTTTTTCTACAGTATTATAATGTTGCATGTAAAAAAGGCACTTCTCTTATGCCTGTCTGAAGAGTTTTTGTAAAAATAATACTTAAAGCAAAAGTTAGAATTAATCAGAAAGTGACTATAGCTGAAGAAAATGAAAAAGCAGAATGATGGCACTTGTTCACTGACATTCCTAGCACCATCAAACTGAACTGCTCCTTTCTACTAGAGGTTCCAGCTGACCTGTTCAATTTTCCAGTAGCTAGGGAATTTGGACAGAGGCTTTGTGTGAATCCTGTTGCTCTCTGTGCTGTGCAAGTAATAGGAGCTTTCCACCAAAGCACTCTTTAATGGATGATTCTATTATCCATCAACATGGAACAATGGAACTGTAATTGCTGGAATTTACATTTTGGCTAATTATGCTTTTATTTAAATTAGTTTCTAAGCGTTTGTTTTATTCTGGCAAGAGGCCCAAGACTTTGGTAACTGAACAGAAGTTTTCATGTATCCTTAATTAACAGTTCTTCCTCTTGTCAAATTTTACTTCTCTTTTTTCCTGTTTATCTTTCCATTCTTAGGTGTTTGGAATTTATTTTAAGCTAATTCTATTAGATACTTTATATTTTCTTATATTTTCTTCCTTTCTTTTTTTTCTCTTTACTGGGTTACTAGTCCTAACACGTGTCTTTTACCAGTGCAAGAAGGTTATTCAAATTGCTACTGTGTGTTTATGTGACTGACATATTGTGCCATGTCCATATGCAATCAGATCCAGAGTCTGATCAAAATGTTTTAACTCATGGCACTGAGTTCACTCAAGGTCTCACATTGCAGACAAATTGCACATGCCGTCTAATCAGTTTGGATAAACAAATACTCTGAGGAGAATCTGAGTTATCTTTGTTTGTAGGCTTTAATTTCTTCGACCTTCCAGAACCTCAGGCAATTGGATGTATAACTATTCTCCACTCTACTAAAGATAAATCTCTCTCTTTTCAAATATGTATATATACACATATATATGTACGCACATGCTCACCTATTTATCTATAGCTAAATAAGGTCATAAAAAAACCAAAAAATCTAGGATGTTTTAACTATTTCATTGACTTTACAGATTGTTTTTAAGCTGTTTTTTAAACTTTAAAGGCAACACTGATAGTGAACGGTTCCAAATGGTAAAACAGAAAATCCCCTTCAAATATAACCGGCCCGTAGAGGAGTGGCTGCAGGAAAAAGGTAACAGTCATTAAAACTTTCATTTTAAACCCATTTGATTCTAAACTCTCATTTTTAAAGCCTGCAAATAAATGTTTCTTAAATGATAATCGCCTGCTGCATAAATTACCGTTTTAATTTTCATTATAATTTGTGTCAGCTTCCACCTGCCATATGTTGATAAATCATGCTATAATACATTGCTATTAAAATGCAGTTAAAGGGACGAAATTCTAAGCTTGCTGTAATAGTAATGACAAACAAGCAAAAATTCAGGAAATTATTTCTAAAAAAAAAAAAAAAAGCCAAATGAAGAAGAGTGAAGAGCAACAACATGTATTATGGCAATTGTACCACTGCATGTTTTTCCGATTTTAATTTGGGCTCGAGCTACATTTATGTCTTTTTTATTGAAGTTTTCTTAAAAGATTTTCAAATCTACTTGTTAAACCACTTCCTTTAAGTTGTTTTTTTTTTCTCATGAGTCTGATTAGCCACTATGGCTATATATTTCTTTATTATATTAAGATAATTAAATGATTTTTTAAAATGTTGTAAAGAAAACATTTTTTAACATTTTCATTTAAATTACAGACAGGGAGACAGAGAAAATTATTGTTCTGTTGCTTTTATGCTATGTCTGGAGTACAGGTTGAACACTCAAATTATATTTATCTAAAATACGGATCAAATTCTTAGTCTAAGGCAGTGCCACTTAATTTTGTGGGTTTGCCTGGAGTAATTGGCCTCAGTTCAACAAAAAAACTTGTTAACATTAATAGGTCCAGATGGCTTGAGTAAAAGTTCTGTATACAGTCCATGACCTTTTGAAATGTGACTTGTGTCAGAACAGTAATTTTTTTTTGGTAAGGAATTTGGAGAGGGGAAAAAAGAATATCTTGGATGTAGAACCCATTTAAAAGTCTGTTGAAGGTAACAGAATAACTTGCTGATTTCAGTAGGGCTTGACCTAGGCTCTTGGAAATACAGTGGAGTTAAAGTCAAGAAGATCTTCTCCCTCTATTAGTAAATGTGGTATTACAAATAAAAAGCATTATAACTAACTCCTTGCCTTGAAATCTAGACAAAGCAGAACACAATCTTCTCTTGTTTCCATTTATGAAAGTACTTCTAATAAAAGGGGGTGACCTTTGAACTCAGGTCTTGCATTTTCTGTGCTGATTTAGAATGTGGTTGTTAAAATATTTTCCAGGAAGGAAAACCAGTCTCTTGTAGGACTGGAAAAATATAATTTATGTTCTGTTTCAAATTTCTAACCTCAGCTGAATTAACAAATTGATTTATCCAGTATGAATTAAGGTCAGGAAGGATGTGGCTAAATCCAGTCAAAATATTTTCATGTGAAAGGGCTTGATCCTGCAAAGTGTTGTGCACACTCAGTTCCTATTAACTTCAACGAGAGCTGGCAGTGTTGCTCACTTTTTAGGTTTGGTCTACAAAGGTGTAATGTTTAAAACTAAAGTATTAACAAAAATAAGGCAAAAATATTTGTGTAACCAAAATAGATTTTTTTTTTACCACCAGTATGTCATAAACAGTTAATTCAGCTAAATTGTAAATAAATTTCAAGATAACAATAAACAGAAAATGCTTATTGAGTCTCAGTGGGTTGCCCTATTAGTTTACAAGATCAAACTAAAATAGATAAATAAAGTTTAACACTAAAAAGAAAATAATTTTGATAAGTCTGAATTGCTAAAGTCCCTTTAACACTAAAGACAATGATTGCCTCAATTTTGTTAAAACAGATGCATGTCTAATTCCTTTATGCAATTCATGTGCTTGAGAAACCCATCTTTTTTTTCTTTTGGTTTGGTTGTGGGTTTGTTTGTTTGGTTGGTTTATTTTCTTTTTGGTTTTCCACAAAATCTTTTACTTTATGCCACAGCTTCTACGAGTTTGAGCTTAAAAGCATGCCAAGATACTTTCATTTGTAATCCATCCTGAAGTTTTGAACTGAAGTCTACCTTTTGTGGATATTGATGCTTTGTTAAAAGACAATCACACATGCACTAGAGTCTAAAAAAGACTATATTTGAGTCTTCAGGCACTCTTAAAGCACTGGAAGTGGTCAGGCTAGAAGGATAGAGTTATGTTTTTACTAAAGTGAAAGGAAATTCAGTCTTTCCACTATGTGTCAGGGAGTGACATTGTGCAGTGTAACCCCTGAGACAATATAACTTGGTTCCTTCATGCCAAAGTAGACAGACACTTTCACCAACTCAGGTACCACTCAAATTAAAAAAATATAAGAATGACTAATTTATGTAGCTGTTCATCAGCCTGCTCGTCCATCTAACAATTAATGTAACATGGAAACCTTCTGTCAGAAGACTTTATAAAGATGGTGAGTGAAAGGGTAGCTTTGTATCAAAATGGAACAAGACAAACTGATTGTTGTAGGAATAGATTCATCAAAGAGTCAGCATACAGAATAGCTGTCTTGCCCATGTGAGTTCTTGGCTTGGGTGAGGTAAGATGAAACACTTTTTGATCGACATATTTGAATGCTATAGATTTGGTCATCCTTTGGTACTGCTATGTTATTCAAAATAATCAAATAGTTCATTCTTGGAAAACAAATATAACACATTATCTTTCTGAAGTGGCATCACTATTGGCTTGGAAGGGCTTTTAAATTTTATAAATTAGTTTAAAATAATTTTAAGAGCCCAGGTTTACAGTCTGGAATTTCATGAGTAATAAGCAAAATATTAAATGCTATTAACTTCATTGAGATTATGTATGTGAATATAAGAAGAAGTGTTAGTCTTAAATTGTTCAGCTTCAGTAGTCATAAATCCAGCAGATTTCCTTAGCAGAATACTTGGTGTCTGCTAAGGCACAGATGTTACCTATTCTGGAATTGGATGAGCTAATAAAGACCCAGAATCATCTCATCAAAAGGATTGATCCCAGAAGTACATAATTATTCAAATCTCTCTTACCTGTAAAATCTCCTTGAGGTAAATGACTGTACTTTTGAAGTAAGTACTATTAGTATGAATTGGGATTTGCAAAATCAGGCCCAAAACCTCTTCTAGTGCTACAGAAAAGTTACACTTCAGATTTCTCTGTGCTATTTTTAATTAGAATTCAGTTTTCCAAATGAAGAAGACAATGAGAGAGCAAAGAAACAAGAGCCTGAACTATTCAGAATACTTACAAAACACATCATAATTTTTCTTTAGTACAACACTAATATAGCAGTAGGAAGAGTTCTCTGTGATAAAAGGACTGCAGAATTAAACTATGCACCTAGTAGAATTTACTAATGTACATAGTTCCTCAATAAAATCCAGTGGCCAGATAAATTTTACTTGGGGGAAGTAAAGGCTTCAGCTAAATTCCATTCAAAGAATGATCAGAAGCGACATATGGTGGCAGAAGGAAGTGTATATTCTCTCCAAAGATTTTTCTCATCCCATATTCATTTCCGTGGTGTCTTTACCATGTGCGTGTGCACCATCTTAGAGCCAAGAATGAGGAATTGCAGGTAGCAGGTGACTGCAACCAGTGATTGTTCTTTTAGCAAACACATTTTTAGTGTGGTTTCCAGCATTAACCATATGGTGCAGTGCATGAATCCTGATCTCCTGATATGGAAAACCATTTGACAGTGAAGACTCCAAAATACACAATCTTTTTATTTATTTATTTATTTATTTTTCCTGGAAAAGGGTCATCTCCTTGGTGTACACTTTCTTTCAACATTAGAAGATGCAGATGAAGGCCCAGAATTGGAGACATGGTCTCTTTTTTTCAGACTTAATATACTTACTGTTCATTCTTGCAAATAATGCAAGGGATATGACAGACATGTAAAGCTATGCTATGATCTTGGGTTAGAATAGTTGACATCCAGAGCTGAGTCATAATCCTCCAGAAAAAGTGAGAGAAACCCTATCCTATCCTTGTTTGGGGAACTCTCCTACCTGGAGCAGCAAAAAATTTCCTTTCTTATCACCTTCGACCTTCTTCCCTTTGGCAAAAGATAAAAAAAGATACTAAATTAATTCAAGGGAAGAAAGGAATGGAAATGCAAAAGGAAAACTGAACTGACAGTTATCTTCCATCTGTTTTCAGGGATAACATCTCAAAATTAAGTCCCTTTACTCATAAGTCCCTTCTTTACTCATCTTACATCTATTCTTTGGCACTCTTTTCATGAGTGAGGGGGGAAGAAGGGAACAGTAACAAGTGACATGTCTGAGTTTGTAGGGGCAGGGACAATATGGACAGACCTATAGCACTAGAGGGAGGGAACATATTCAGAGAAGAGAAAATGGCATAGTAAAGTTCTTACTGCATATCCCTTATAAAATCCAAACTGCAACATGACAGAAAAGAAAAGCAAGCTCTGAGGACATGGTATGGGACAGGAGTTTGACCTTCTAAAGTGTACAGTGCCATTTCCTTTAATTCAGACAGGAGCTGGGCTGAGAGGGATGAATGTCTTAACAGATGTTGTTACTGGGCCCTATTTTTGTCATAGACAAGAGTAAAGGCTCTATCTATTTACATTCTGAGGATATGTGGCTTCAGTGCATGTTTATTGATGTTTTAATAGACATATGTTGCCTCTGGCAAGTTAAAACCTCCTGAGATGCAGAACATTGCATCAGGTATTTCAACAATTTCCAGGGGAAGTGTATCCCCCATTTTTATTTCTCATTTCTTCATCAATGCACTTACTCCACCCTGACCAAGTCCTGATTTTCCATTTAAAATCTGAGAGTGAGGAGCACAAGGGATGTGCAGCTCACCTCCATATGTCTGTGTGTTACGCCTCTCCATATACTGTTGCTTAGTTAGCTAGGGCCTTCTTTGGGGACAGGAACTACTTTCAGATACATTTCTTCTCTTGTCCCCATTCTCTTCCCCATGGTCTATCCTGTCACCATAAGATGATGCTACACCGCATCACCACTTGACTTCGAGACCTGCCACGACGACTAAAATTGGTGAGCTCCCCCATATATTTTGATCTACTCTAACCACTGGCTGCAAAAGAATGAGCAGTGGATCATAGGTTGTGCTTTCCTTACATGGTGGCATTCTGCACCTCTCATAAGGCTGGACTAGACAGAAAGTGGCAAGTGAGAACCGGGCAGTGGGAATGGGATTGGAAAACATATTTCAAACTTCATAAAAATGGGAAAGCACAAGGTATTTAAATGATGATTGATTTGAAGCTGCATTAATAACTCTTCTGAGCAATGTCCAGTCTAGCTGTTTGTTAATTCAGCAGATTTCAGGTGGCATGCCCCTAATCTTTTGAGGAACAGTGAAATTATAGGCACTGCCTTTGCACTTCATGAAGCAATTTATTTCTTGACATGGTCAAACTAGTGCAGCCTGGGACATAAACAGTATTTATAGAGCAGTCCAGGCTGAATGTGATGTAAGTGTCCTGCAGAACTAGGTGAATTGGCAATTGTTGCTAGATTTATTTTTAATAATTGTATTTTTTATTACATATGATATTGGACCTCTTCTAATACTCAAGATGTGACCTTAACTAAACCACATAATCCTGCCTACATTTGCATTTCACTGTCTGTAAGAGCAAAAGCATCTGTAGCACTGTTATCCTCACTATTTCAAAAGCTTTGCTCTTTCAGAGACATAGAAATGTTTGTGTTTGTTTTTTCTTGGGTTTAGATTTGCAAGCCTTCACAACACAAAGTTTGCAGGTGAAAGAACCTGACTGATCCTGTCATAACACTCCTACTTAATTCTTATATCACTTTATTTTTACCTGATGTTTTACTGTTTTCAGCCAACCCTTGAAACCTTGGCATTATTAAAAGTGGCTTTATGAGTTAATCCAATGCTTTAGCCAGTCCAAAAGGAGGTTTATTTATGGGCTAAAGCTTGACAGGTACTGCAGTCTGAATTGATAATAGAAAAATAGCCACATGTTGAAGTCCTATTTGTAGTATTCATCCAATCCTAAAAGAATGAGTTCAAATTTCTGAAGATCTTCCAGAGTTTTGATGTGTGAGTGGATGCTGAGGTACAAGGTTCACTTTCAGGTATTTATACTTCCAGGCTAATCATCCTTATTAATGACTTTTAGGCACCACATTTCCATGCTGTTTTTCTACAGTCATCATATACACTCCCAATAATGAATCTGCGTCTCCTTTGTCCATCACTTTGGGCCGGGGCTCAATGTAGTGTGCAAATTGAAGGAAATGTCTGTCAATAATGTTATTCACCCCCCTTCACTAGGACGACAGTTAACGATCTTCAACACCCAGGCGCAAATAGCCATAGGAGGGAAGGACAGAGGGCGTCTCTTCCAAGGCCAACTCTCCGGGCTCTATTACAATGGCCTGAAAGTGCTGAACATGGCGGCAGAGAACAACCCCAACATCAAAATCAATGGAAGCGTCCGACTCGTTGGGGAAGTCCCTTCCATCTTGGGAACAACACCCACAACATCGGTGCCACCGGAAATGTCGACTACAGTTATGGAAACAACAACCACAATGGCGACCACTACCACCCGAAAAAATCGTTCACCGCCCAGCATCCAGGTGAGTCAATTAGTCCTCTCCATTTCCTTCAGTTCTTAATTTGTCTTGCTGCTTATTTGTAAGTTCATAGGAGCTATGTTCTCTGAATAATGCTCCATGTAACTCTTTATTTTAAAAATGCTGTCCTCCTGAGTTGGACACAGGACAAACTGGCTGAATTGTTGTGGCACATACATGTAAGAATGGGAATGGATTTGGCTCCTGATCTAGTGCAATCCGATTTGTGTGAGATTGTCACAATGTGAACAAGAACAAGGTTTTAACTATGTTTAAGAAGTTCCATATGTGGGGAAATGTACTCTGAAGAGAGTTACGGGCTTAATGGGAGGTGGGTGTATGGTTATTTATTATTATGACAGGATGAACTGCTGCAATAGTGAAGTTCATAATGAGGAGAAAAGCAATGGAGCTTTACTTCCATTTGGAGTCATTTTTTATTTCCCTTTTACAGCCTTCCTGCAGAGAATTTTGAAGGAATGCTATCAAGATCAGTTTCTTGTAAAACATAGATGTTCCAACATAGAGCACTTCCCATCTATTTGGTAAAAAATCATTCCTAAATAAAAAAATTAATTTCAGCTTATGTGACTTAGTTGTGCCAAAGTAGTTATTTCAACCCTTAAAATGCAGTGGTATTTGAACTACTTTTGTGGCAGCCAGAATATGGTACTGATTAGAAATAAACACCTTCAATTGGCTCTCCTTGTCAGTGCAAAGATAAGAATCATGTGACTAACCAGACTGAGCTGTGGATTATTAATTTCAGCAGTATGCTATCATGTTATTGTGTTATCAACTAGAATGAAATGTGTTTTGAAATCATTAGAGAGATGGAGTTACTGGAGAGACTCTAGCTAAGGTTCTCTAAAATGAGTAAGGGTCTGGAGCATTTTTTGTATGAGGAAAGGCTGAGAGCTGGGACTGTTCATCCTTGAAAAGAGAAGGCTCATGGGAGGATCTTAACTGTGTGGACAAATACCTGAAGGAAGAGTGTTAAGATGACAGTGGTGCTCAGTGACAGGACCAAAGACAGTGGGCACAAACTGATACACAGGACTTTCCCTCTAATCATCAGGGAATATTTGTAACATGAGGGTGGCTGAGCATGGGCGCAGGTTGCCCCAAAAGGTTGTGGAGTCCATGCTGTTAAAATTCAAAACCCACCTACATATAGTCCTGGACAGCTGACTCTGCATGATCCTAGCTGACCAGAGGTTTGGACTAGATGACCTCCAGAGGTCCCTTCCAACCACAGGTATTCTGTGATTCTGTGAGGTACGTCTGGCTGCAGTGGAATTTACAACTATTAGAGTAATTAATTCCAAGCTGAGGTTTGACAGTGGCTGTTTTGGTACTCTGTAAATCCAGGTGGCAACAGGACTGGGATTAATTTAGTTATTATCATCAAACACCCAGTAGGTGATTTTATAAAGCCTCAGCTAAATGAGAGGAAATTACCCCATGTTTGGTCACTGTTTGTCATAAACTTTGCGAGAACTACAGATCCTTCTCTGCAGTGACTAGTTCTAATTTTAGAGAAAATATTTGTACAGTTTCATCTCCAGAACAATAAAGTCTGTGGTTCTTATCCCACCTTCTATAATTTTTAAAGGCGGCAGCAGAATTGTGTTTAGCTATGCCAGTGGACAGAAAGTGGCACTGGACCTTTATGGGCTGGGTCAAGCTGGAAATGGTGCTGGCTTGCTTGAAAAGGAACTCTTTCTGAAAGCTTCCTGCCTAGCCTACGTGGCAGTTCACTCGGCCTACAGAGACCACTGTGTGCTGAAAGAGCATCAAGAAGATTTAATAAAGTGTCAAAATGCTTCTAAAAACATGGTTAGAGCAGCGATTTCCTGGATACACACGCACCACAACAAATGGCCTCATCTCAGCTGATATTAAAGCAATAACTCTTTGACACTTCATGCTACCCGCTGAAAGAAAAATAAAGGTCAATACATACCTCCATTACAACTTTCTGCATTTCAATATTGGGCCATTTTATCGCTATTGCAGCAGAGATAGCTTGGCTTTCTTCCTTATTTTTGGTGGAATTTGATTCTGTCTACTTAAGTTGCAGTATCTGTGTGGTGAAAGTGAGAAGAAATTGTCTTTTCCTGTTTGGGCAGTATCTCCAGCCACAGTTTTTCAGGTGCCTAATGGTTATTTTATCTTGCTTGTGTTCAACATCACCGTCATCAAGCCTGCTTACAGTTTTAGATCTAAGTGGTGGTTAGCAAGTTTACTTTTTGGGAAACATAAAATATAGATACCTAAGGCTATGAGAGGTACAAATACAGTTACTTATTACAGTTACTTACAGTTACTTACTCCTTGTTCCAGATTTCTCTTCAGTTTTCTGCTCAGGAATACACAGTTATTCTTTGCTTTCATGACTGTTTAAAGTTTAGCCTCTTCTGATTCTGATCAGCACAATTCAAGCATTTTTTGTTCACTTCTTAGATTTGATCATGGGAATCTTTCTGCTTCCTGACACCACACAAAAGGCAATAGCAGGTTATTTTTCCAATCCCATTGAAACTTTTTTGTCATCATGATGCATGCCAAAAAGTAGTCAAAAAGTTAGGCTGATGATGGTCTACAACACCTGTTTATCAAGTCAATCAATGTTGTCACTTTTTTTTGTTTTATTGTCCATGTTTCTGTATCCATGTGTAGTATCTTATTTTATGCTAAGATTGCAGACTCCTTGGGTTCAAAATGTACTTTTTATTCTGCACATGCACATTACTTGGCACAGAATATTTCTGGCCAATTGTAGAAATACCAGGCATGATACAAATAAAAGTGAAGCATCTAATGCGAAATAGCACGAATCATGCTAAAGAATTACTGTTCTTACTCTGTTAGGAGTATCTGTGCTACTTGTATTACTCATTTTAATATTTAAGTAACTTAAACTATTCCTTTTTGAAATGCATATAAACCTTGTGCAGAATATCATGTCAGTAATCACAAAGTGTTACAAAATCCAGGGGAGTTTCAGAAGGACTTAGATTTACACGTCACTTGTTAAGAAACTACAGAAGAGCATGATAAGTGCAAAGATATTTTTGTTTGTAAAACACACCAAGACACCTTCTGCAGTTAGGTAGTCTGAGTACTGACAGATGTATTTTAGAGAATAGTTAGAGAAAAACAGCTGGGAAAATGAAGAGGTTTAGAAACACACAGTACATGTTCAGGCCTATGATATGCATCAACTTTTGAAGATCTCAGATATGATATATAGTTTTGGACAAACAACCAAGATAAAGGGAATTGAGAGAAAAATATTCCTGGAAATACCTGGTGGCACTGAAATTAGCATTTAAAATGTCTATAAATTTATACTAAATTTCTGCAAGGCAGTAAAACTCAAGGCAAAGGAGGACGGCTAGGATTTGAGTGAGAAACAGGTGAGATATATGGCTGTGTGCTATAATGCTGGGATTGTTCCTGTGATTCAGAGAAGGAAGTAGCAAGAGCTGACTTTTTTTACTAACTGAAAATAAGGGAGAAGAAGAAATTTCGACTTGTGTTTGTTTCAGTGAGTTGCAAATGGTGCTTGTGCTCCGCTGCCACAAGAAGAAGCACTGATTTGACTTTCTCACACATAGTTTTGTCCTGGATTTAAGTACAGTCTGTTCAGAAGTGGCATGTGCTGTACTAATTTCTTTCTGCCTCTCAGGGCCTCGACACATCAGTCTCCTCTGTGACAACAGTATCCTCTCTGAGACTTCTGCTTTGCCACAATGGCCACAAAGGCCTGAAAGACAAGCTGCTAGCTTTTCTGTGTGGTACAGTAAGATGCCATGCAGACTGCTTCTGCATGAGAGTCACTGTGCTGAGCCACTCTGCATTCTTGCAAGGTTGTCACGCTTCTCACAGGATTACTTCATTAGTTAGAGGTCCTGGAATCCCTATTTGTCCCTATTTGCTGATTTAAAGAACTTCATTCATTAATGAAGTACTTCAGGGATTTTTTTGATTTGGGAGACCTCTGTGAAAACAGGTTAAAGTCACACTCATTCTCTTGTCTTCTGCTTCCATGGCAGCTGCTGGAATGGTCAGAATTCTCTTGTATGAGTTGCTGTTCAAAGCTTTTTGGGAGACTCTCCATATGCTTTTATGTGGGTCATTTTCTCTTTGTTTACAGCTGGCTCATTCAGTTTTCAAAGAACTTGTGCGAAGTTAATTACTAAAGCTAGTCTAGAGATCATGCATTGTGATGCACATCTTCCATTCAAAACGTACTCAGTTCATGAAATCCAAGTGGAGAACCAGGTAATCTCCTGGAAGCCCTAGGAAGGTCCCTAATATGTCTGGCCTATGGCATGGATGGCTGAGGACCCAAGAACAAAACAGTTTTCTGTGAAAAAGAGATCAGAACCCTTCTGGGAAGACAGATGAACTTATGCTCTCCATGAGAAACCAGAAACTGTGTACTCTGTTACATATCCAGGGCATGCCTCAACTTCTTGAGATGCAGAAAATGACACTTGCCTAACTGTTCAAACTATAACTTGTAGGTGACAAGAATAAATTACTTGTGGATGCTTTCAGCTATGATTTTAGAGCCATAGAATGACAGTTCGTGACTTATTATATGCAGATGGTTCTCTTTAGAGAGTAGAAGAGGGGATCTTGCCATCATCTATATGGAGAGTCCAGCCCATTGTCATGGCTTAGAATAAGGTTCTCAACCTTTATTTTTAACGATTAGGCTTTTCAGCCTTCTAACTGTGTTTTCTGTTGAGTGTCCAATAATCTTGATTAATGTCTTTCCATAACGTGCAGCTCCAGGCTAAATCCTTCCTTACAGTGTATATCACAAAGGAAAATAGCACAGAAGATTTGTCAGTCTAATTAGACTTTCACTGTCATAAGACAAATAAAATTGTCTCACCCTTGGTCTTGCCTAGGTACTTTCTTTTACATTCATAGATAATAATTTGGTAGGGAAAGAAATTGGCCTTTAATTTGGTTTTTGCTTCTTATAAGTCACTAGTGACATTTTCATCCCAAGACTGCAAAGCTCTAATGAAAAAAGAGCTTTTGATGAGTCTCTGCTTTAAAGACTGACTTCATTGGCTCATTGGCACAGCTGAGAATTACACAGTCTGGCTCTTATCCCTTTGTATCCGCTTCTTCCTCCATTATTTTTTCATAAGGAGACCAAAGCTCCAAACTTTACCATGCTGCAGAGTGGAATCCCTTTTCTTATACTACACTCCTGCATTGCTGCAGTGACAGTTACAAAATGACATTTACTTATTCACAGTCATATCTCTTCTGTAAATGGTAACATGCTTTGAGCAGAGAAAGAAAGCAGAGTTTGGAAGCAAGAATACAAATGCTGAACATTTTCATGCAGGCTATTGTTCATGTAGGTTACAGTTACTAATTCAATACCAAATGACGGCTAAATACTTTACAAATATGTAATATAGAAATATATTTAGTGCACACTGAAATACAGAATCTTTGTTGTTTAATATAGTAGCTACCTAACCAGAAACATGTATATGATATGATAATAATGTTCTGTATGGAAAAGGCACAAAAATATTCTCCAAGTAGTATTAGATGTACAAGTATGATGTGTTTAAATTATATTTATTGATGCTGTTTTCAGGATACTCAGATTACCTGTAACATTCATATAATCTAAAATAGAATCTTACATTTTCATGGTTTCATCCACTCTCTGCAGAAGACGGTTGTGCTGCACTTCTGAAAGTGCCATAGGGATCCAATCTTCTAGAAGTGCCATAAGTGAGCCACAAGTACAGTGCCCATTTAAAAGAAGAATGTGATTTTACTGTAATATTATTTTCCAGCCTATGCTCCTCCGTGCTGACAAGTACTGATGATGAAAGTAAACTCAGCCTTGTATTTCTGTTAAGTACAATTACGGTAATAGAGAACATTGTGCTTGTAAAACAGTTCATGCATATACGGGTCTGTGCTGTCATCAGCAGTGATACTGGAACATTAAACTTAGTAGCCATTGCTGGCTCCAAATGGAGATGTCTGTCTCATGACTCCAGGGCAGGGGTTTGAGTGAATGTGTGTGGCAAACTTGAGACTCACAAGTTGGCATATAGCATGAACTCTCAAAATATAGCTTACACTAATTCTTTGGATAACCTATTTTTATATAGCAGCATTAGTAAGTAGTCACTTCAGCCGCTCCTCTGTGTGTTTTGTTAGGATACACATTGCCTTTTTATTTCTTCAGTCTAATAGTTTACAGAAAGTCTGAGTTGGCTGATTCATTTCTAAAAGGGTTGAGATTACATTCCTTTAACTTAGAGGTCTGAGCAATCACTTGGGTCTTGCAGCAAAATCTCAGCTGGTGTTTTTGACACATGTACCCAGTTCTGTTCTCCTGTCAGTCTTGGAAATGAAGATTTGGCCCAGCATCAAAGAGCGAGGGGAGGATAAAAGAGGGAAGGTCTAGCACTTTTCTAAAATTTTAGAATATTTTTTGATTTTTCTCTGATACTTTGTTTTGTCTTGATCAAGAACTATTGAAATTTTTACTTGCCTCTAGTTGAACAAGCAGCACACCTTTTTCTTGAATAAAATAAGAGGAAGCTGAAATAACAGCTGGAGTAAGCTGATACCTGTCTTCTTCAGGAAGGCAGGCATACATTTCTCAGAAAGTAAAATTCATAACATCAGTATGTACTTTTTTCAGAGCACAGTATCCCTTTGTGCATTTAGACATGTCATTTACCCTGTCAAAAAGGATTCTTGAAAGTCACGTGAAAGATTATTTTCAAAATCTGATTAATACAGTACTCAGGAACTAAAGCTATTCTAGTTGACCATACATTTGATCCCAAGCCAAGTGAAAGAATAGGACAAGTATGTTGTTCTAGAATGGTTGTGCAGCGACAAGATATGATGAAGAGATCCAATGTGCAAAAGCAACTACTTGGAAACAAATGGAGTAGAATCAATGGTTGTGGCTTAAATATAGTTGGAGGATTGGCTCATGTTTTGTTATAGCATATCTGTTCTTCTTGCTATTTATATACTTCAGGGAAATGCCTAGAATTTGCAGACATTGCCAGAATACTTCCTGAACATATAGTTCCATTTTATTTGTTTGGTTTGGATCTTTGTGGGGGTTTTTTGGGGTGTTTTTTTTTTGTTTGTTTGGTTTTAGTTGGTTGTTTTTTTTTACAGGACTGGCAGAGAGGTGGGAATGTACCTCTTACCTTTCCTAGATCATTCATTTCAGTGAATGCACAAAAATTGGAAACACATCTGTGTTGTTGTGACAGACCTGCTTTCTGAAACCATCTAATTAATGCCTTGGATTTTCTGCAGAATGGTGGTGTTGTTAGCTAACAGAAACAGAAGGATTTCTGCTAGTTTCTTTTTCATCTGTGGGATGAGTTGTCACTGATTTGCAAGATATGTCTGTCATGGTACAGCTCGTAAAAGTAGTGATTAACAAGACAGGCTATGCAACCACCAATTCTTTATCTCCTCCCTTAGATGGCATATGAGTAGGTGGGATGTTGTTAATTTTGATTGAAAAATTACTTCTATTAAATTCAGAAAGATAAGAATGTGTTTCCAAAAATTTCCAAGGAAAAATAAAGCCAAAGGGGTGAGAAAATAGATTTCAGTTCTCCTCATATTGCATAGAATATAAATGCTTCCCTTTTTTATTACAGTGGATTTTTGGAGGAAAAGTTATTTTTTGGTGTTTTGTATTTGTATTTGGTATTTGTATTTACATTCAAAATACGTTGGCTTTTCACCTTTAAAATGACTAATAAAGGGATCCTCTTCCCTAATAATTACTTTCAGAGTTTTCGACTGGTGCTGTACTGCCCATTTTACTGGGTCTCAGATTAGGTGTTCTAAGGAAATTGATTTCTGGGTAAGGACAATTCCCAGGGAATAACAATAGTTTTATAGGGGGCATAGAAAAGAGAGTAGGAAATGTTGAAAATGCTGAGGGACAGGTGGCAACTAAGATCCAAAGGATGAGATACATCCCTCTCACAGAGATATGGGAAAGAACCTGCATGATTTAAAGCGGGGGAGTGACCTGGCCAGAACTGGTAGGCTGGTATTCTAGGAACTCTATTTTGGAGAAGCAAAGGTTTTAGGGAAACCTTTTAGGGAAAGACAAACTCATACTATATGGCCTAGTAACCACTCTTCTACTTTTGGTCTTTGCTTGGTTCCACAGTCCATGTTCCCTAAGGATAAAGTCATTTATTTTTGCCAAGCTGGCTGGGACTCAGTTCAGTAGAAATGCTTGAAGTGAGGTCTGAGGATCTATGGATTCTTCCCTGGCAATTCGAAGTCAGAAAAGAGCTGGGAATACTCACTTGTACTAAGATAATTTAAAATGCACCTTTTCCTCTCACTTGCAAAAGTTCTTTTCCCATAATTGTTTCAAAGCAAGAAAACTCAGTGTAAAAAGAGTCACGTGAGCTAAGGACAAAAAAATACTATATGTTGTGCTCTTCTAACATACAAGCAATAGCCTTGGTGTCCAAGCCATACACATAGATTTGCAGAAATAGCTTGAATTTAACTTGGTCATAATATCTCTCTTTTCCAGAACGATGACCTCCAATGAGAGTATAAGGACATGAATGATTTTAATCTGTGGTAACAATGGAGAACCAGTCCTGACTGCCTCCCACAGCATAAATATATAAAATGACAGATTATCCTGCGGCCTCCCTCCCTCCTTCCTGAACACACACATACATTCTCAGTAGCACACAGCAAAATTCAAATTGGACTTTATCTTTTATCTCTTGTCCCAGTGATTAATGCTGCTCTTGCTGGAAGACTAATCAAACGAGGGGAAATGTGGAGAAAGAAGTATGTATTTCTTAGACTATTGTTATCAGTGTTATTATTATTCCTTTAATATATTATCCTTCTGTTAGAAGAACTTAATGCAGGAAGCAAGAGGTAAGAGCACATTTGATGGTGAGAAGATTAATGGGGCAGACCACAGCAAGTGGAACAAAAGCATCTTGCAGAGGGAGGTGAGCTGCCAAGCTGCTTTGGTGTTTCAGTACTTCAGCTAGAAAGCTAAAAGGCTGTAGCAGGCTGGATAGAGGTCCTGAGCCAGGACCGACCTACTGTTTTCTAATCCTTACTCTATTCATTCAACATCTGTCAAGAAACCTACTCTGTAAATGGTTCTTTTCTTTCCCTGTAGTCCTTGGTCCTTCTCACAACCAAGTTCACGGGCATTGTTCTGATAGTATGGGTAATACCTTGTGAATTCCATCAGGTGGTGTATTCCCTTTCCCTTCCCCCTGGTTCTTGGCCTAGGTCTTTCATAGTGATATTAAGACCCTGAAGTACCACTTTGATTCTAGTGATCAAAGCAGAGAGCAGAAAATTTACTCTGTGCTGTGGTAAAAACAGATATGGATGTTTTGAATGCATATGACTTAGATTTAAGTAGGAGGCCTGTCTTATGAGTGGGTAGGATTGGATTCCCATTTTCGTGTTTCCTCAGGATCTTAAGAAAAAAGACTTAAAGATATGGTAATTAAAAGGTCAGACCTTATTCTGTTTTCACTTTGACCAGAAGAATATAGAAAGGAATACCTGAATTAAAGGAACAGACTTGTTTGGGATCTTACCAATGTATACAAAACATCTTGTAGGATGGAAGGGTGAATGTCAAGAGGATGGGGCCAGACTCTTTTCCGTGGTGCCAGGAAAGGGGCAATAGGCTCAAACTGAAACACAGGAAGTTCATCTGAATAGAAGGAACTTCTTTACTGTGCAGGTGGCAGAGACTGGAGTAGGCTTCCCAGAGAGGTTGTGAGATCTCTTTTTCTAAAGATACTCAAAAAATGCATTAATGTGATCCTATGCACCTCCTCAAGGTTAACCTGCTTTAGAAGGGGGTTGGATGAGATGGCCTTTAGAGGTCCCTTCCAAGCCCAGTCATTCTGTGATCTGTGATATCTATGCTTTGGAAGTATTTTTTTGGTAGGGTCAGTATTCCTGGAGACTATTTGATTACTCTTTGCTGTGGATGCATTAGCATAATGCCCTCAGAGTAGGCTCCAGACTTGCAAATATGTTTAGGGCCCAAATCTTATGCACAATTTTCTTAGCTCCCAATTGATTACATTTAGGCAGCAGTTAATCCTCTTGTTCTCTGCTAGAGCAATGCCATTTGTATTAAAACTTATATGAGCACTTGGGTCTCTAGTGCCCAGATTTGTAGATTTGTTTCATTGTTATAAACATAGCCTCATTAGAGATATTTGTAGAAAAGCAAGTTAAAACTGATTCTGCACTCCTCATACATGCCACTCTTCTCCTCACGTTTGTCCCATATATGCTTACATATACTGCTTAAGTTGTATATAGTTGTCTCAACTGCCTAATGCACCACCATTTACTCTGTCACCTGTCACACTAGATTGTTGTTCTTAAGGTTGTGAGCAATGGCTTTTCAGGTGACTACTGCTGTGACCCGCTTGTCTTGAGATTTAGCAATTAGTGAGAATGAAATTTAGAAATGTAGATATGGTAAGAAGGTCAGAATATACAGCCTGTTTCTCTGGAGTCCCTGAAGGCATGCAGCTTTAAGAGCTCTAGGGGAGGATCTGTGCAGCAGAGCTTATGGGCTTCCTCCAGAGCCAGGAGGGCAGCTGGAACTACTCTATAACAGAGCTGTGTGTGGTTGCTGGGAATCAGCAGGATTTCCAGCTGCTAGACCTAAGAATGCCAAGGTGAAAAGGAAAGATGGATGGGAGGAAGAAGGAGGGTTGTATGTTGTGTGTATGCTTCAGAAAGAACCACTGTGGTGGGAGCCTCTCACATAGAGGACTTCTTCCACCCCCACATCTGACTCATTCTGAGGTATTGTTGCTTGCATGAAGATGAATAATTCTTTGGTGCTCAGATGGCTGATTACATGTTGTTCTGTTTATGGACTTAAGCACAGCAGAGAAACTTCTGCTAGCTTGGCTGTAACATTTGTTGCCCTGGCAAGAAGCAAGGACCACTTACAATCTGCTGTGAAAAGGCTTAGTGTGTCTCTGGATGCCTCTCAGCTAATGTCCAATGCTTGCAAGTTATTTATTTTGTCCTTTCTTACCTGAAGCCATGGGAATGGTGTTCACATCTGCTCCATGTGATTCCTGGAGGAAAAAAAGGAGGGATGTTGGCATGAACTGGACAGGAAGGTGAGAGCCTGGCAATGGATTGTTAAGGACCAGGATCTGCTATGTTCACTTTGGCCTTAGGAAATGCTGTATCAAAAGGAGTGAGTTGTTAGCCCTGCAGTCTGTGACTTGTTCTTTTATGACGGTTTGTTGCACCATTCGAGATAGGTCTCTGTTTCAGATTTTGAGTCTGAGTTGCTCTCTCCACAGGGCCAGGTTTCCTTTGGTGTGGCTTGGCAAGATCTGCTGCTGCAACTCTTGGCAGGCACTTGTGCTCTTCTGCTTTCTATTGTAGTGGTGGACGTGAGGCATCAAAGGCAGCCACAGTTAAATGGCATCAGGGCTTCTACTGTGAAGGGAGAAATAGGGTGAAAAGATGGCAGTGGCATCACCTTTCCCCAAGAGAGTTGCAGACTGAGCAAGGCAGAGGGTGTAAATAACAGTTTAGAACACAGAGGATTGTTCTAGAAGCAAAGAGAGGGAATAGCACAGGCTGGCTCTCCCTCTACTTCTGCCAGGTTTGGTCACTTGGAACTTACTATTTCTCTTCTATTCAAACCTGATTTAATGGCAGCTGTAGCTGAAAGTCAGAAGGATTTGGGTATTTCATTTTTTGAGTCTTTTTTCCTGTTTTTAGCTGTTCTTCCCTTGCATTTTTGTCCTTCTAAAGCTGAAAGGCAACTTGGTGGCAATGAAAGGTGACAGTGGTTAGGCAGTGTTGTACCACACTTCTCCCATTAGGACATTACAGAGAAAACAAGAGGAGTGATTACTGTTATCCATGGGTAGAGCTAAGCTCCATCTGGTAAGTTACATTTGCAGTACCTGTCATGTATATTGCCTTGGCATCTGAGAGTTTTGCAGCTCTACCTGCAATGGTCCATTAATTCAGACTAAGGATGTGGGGAGAAATAATGACTATTAATTCAAAACACATATGTACTTTACCTAGAATTCAGAAATCCACTTGTTTATTTGATCTCTGAGACAGAAATTCTCATCTTTTATTAGTATATTTTATTAATATCACTGATACATTTTACTGTAGAACTACATGGAGCTTAGACTAGACTAAATCATAACTTCATCATGTTTCAAACCAGGGCATTATTCTGCAGTCTTGTGCAAATTCACTCATAGAAGGCAAAGACTTTAGAAAAGAAATCACTCCAGACACCTGCCATTTCTCTTCCCTCTTGATATTCAGACAGGCCCTTTAAAAGAAGAAAAAAAAAAAAAAAAAGTACTTTCTGAAAGAGAGGAAGCCTGGTTTTTATTTTGCAGAAGTAAAACTGAATTAATAACTTGTTTGGGTTTGGGTTTTTTCCTTAGCAGTCATCATTTATTTTTTCACTTTTACTTGCACGGAAGTGTGGGTCTGGAAAATAATATTTTCTGACTTGAGTTGTGCAGATAAAAACGATGATAAAAACCATAATATGAGTTGTGGCCTCAAAGTTGACAAAGATGTCAGTGGATAGGAGTGGCCATACTCTCCATTACTAGAAACAAATTTTCTTTATTAGAAATCTTCATGAAGGAAAATCTGATGGTCAGTTCTAAAATGTATAGAATAATAGAAGGGAAGATGTGTTTGTGAACATTGATTTGCCTTCTGAAAATGCAAAGGGATATTTTAATAGAAAATTCACAACACTGAAGAATGTGATCATAAGCACTTGTTACTGGAAATTGTACATATGTCCTGAAGGAGATATGGAGAAGTGTGGACTGTCCTGCTAGTCTGGTATGGTGTCTTTAGTGGGACTGCCTTTTCTCTGATCACTGCTTGCAGTCATTGTTCATTTACCCAGATCATGTTGTTCCATGTCATTTTTGCTCTATTTAAATGTATCTGGCGTGATTTTCCTTTGCACAGAACAGTGAAATTTGGGCTGTAGCCCACATGGAAGCATCAGAAAGCCAATTTTAACGTGATTTGACCTTGTTTGGCATCAGACTGTATGCAGAAGTTCAGCCATTCCTGGGTCTTGATAAATAATTTGCATTCCTACTTGTGTGTAATTTGGGAAAACTGGTAATTCAGTTGATGCCTTTGACATAGTACCAGGTAGAGGGAGTTGACTTAAGCAATCCCTCCAGCCAAATCTTACTGTGTAGGGCTGTGATTCTCTTTTTTGTAGCAAGGGAAGCAGGTGGATTTCAAACCTGCTTGCCCAAAGGCTTCAGTCTCTGGGATAGACCTTGTGGCACCTGCTGGACTATTGTGTATGCATGCTAACAATAATGAAAACAGCTGTTAACAAGATTTCTTTATGAAGCACCTTACAAATTGTATCTAAGGATTGTTTGTTTTCATCACAGGTACACAGTTAATTGTAGGTTAGCAGCTAATTATTGTTTAATAATGCATAGCTAAGCAAGCAGTAGTCTGGAATGGCAATGAAAGATGCTTTCAACATGGCCATGAAGCAAGAAGCAAAAACAAACCAAAGCAGGATATAAATAACCAAGCTGTCATTAAATCAGGACAGCCATAAAACTGATATTTAAGAAAATGTTTCTGAATAGACAAATGATCTCAATATGACCATTACCTCAACAATGGCCACTTCTAACATGCAAAATTACATTCACTGATTAATGAGAATCTTCCCCATCTGCATTTCATGGTGTGCTTTGTATGTCATGTTAACATGTGCAAGCTCTTCTCATCCAAAGAGACAGTAGGTGGTTTTGATTTTTTTCTTATTATTTTTCTGTCAAGGTACAAGAGGTATGTCTGGACAACAGAGAAGCACTATCCAAGCTAAGTCTAAATTAACTCAGTTTAGGCAGTATTAAATGTTCACCATATTAACTTGTCACATTGCTTATTGAAAAGCAGGAATTATTATCTATTGTCTCAGATTAATTGGCTCACACATGACCTGACTTGATTGATAGGATGTTATACTGCAACTGAGGTAGCTGGGGTTCATGGGTAGCAAATGAACAGACAATGCAAGTGGCCAGCTTCAGTGGCACAATCAAAGAGATGGAAAAGATTCAATGTTTGAGACTTAAATACTTTCCTTGCTGAATTTTGCCATTTAGTAGGTCATCATTCACATGTCTCTGATCATTCCTTTAAGCTGCCTACTGGCAGAGCTAGCAGATCAGGACATATGCTTGTGCTTGAGCTGCTGCAGGTCACAGCCTGCACTGCAGTGCCAGCCCCTTTAGATGAGCAGGTTAGACTGCATGCTGGTTCCTGAACTGCAGTTGTGGAGGAATGGATTCTTCATTGCCCTTGCTGCAGGGACAGTAACCTCTGGTGGGGACATTAATGTCTTCAACCACTGCCGCAACAGTAAAACAGGATGTCAGTCAGAAGCTTTTGTTCTAAACAAGGCTGTTTCTTAATATGGCAAAGTTTTCAATGCCCTTGCAAAGTGTTATTGAAGTTTCTCTGCATGGTATTACATTCTGTAGTGCCTAATGAAGACACAGATCCTAACCTTTTAAAGGACTACAGTACTTGCTTCAGACAAATATCCTTTTTCCCCTAGGTGTATTCACCTAATAACTTCTTTTTTGGACTGCTCTTCCTTTTGTGACAGTTTTACCACTTTGAAGTCCTTCTTGGACCAGTGGAAGATTTTCATTAGTTGTCAAGGGTTTTCATTAAACTTACCTTTGGCTTTGACCTCTTATACTGATATCTCACACCCTATGCTGGCATCCCATGAGAACAGCTTATTCATTACTTCTTCTGTACCAAGCTACCATCTTATGGTTTCTGAGAAATTTATTTCTCTTTAAGATAGGAGAGCCAAGTGAAACTAGTTACTTGTCCAGGAATGCAAGTTTTTTATTAAAATACAGCTAGACTGGCAGGCACACCTGCATGGTCCTCTCACCAAGGCTGAGATGCTTGTAAGGCTTCTGTAAAAATGATGAGCTCACATGCACTTTCCAGGCTTTACTGTGTCATCTGTTTCCACAGACCTGGAAAACAAATCAAACCATTCATGTCAAACTCTGGATTTTTTATCCTAAATATAAAAGGCTTTCTGAGATGTCGAGATTTTCTGAATGACCTCTGCTGTGCTTTCTGAAGCTGGTCTGCTGTGGAGTGTTTATGTGCACTCAGTGGCAGCTGTCTCCCCCACAAAGAAGTCACAGTAAATTCATTAGATTGCCAGGGCTCAGACTTAACCTCTTCTCTCTCAGCTTGCATGTTCTGGTTTCGGTATTTGTTTTTTATCTCCACTGTCTTGCATCACACCACACTGTCTTTCTCCTTCCTCATGCAGTTATTTTTTCATAGTTCCTTGCCTCTTCTTCAGTGCTTTATTTTAAACCTTTTTTTTATTTTAATGCCAGCTGAATACAAACCTAATACATTGATATAACCTCCCTCTGATGGAGTTGCTTTTATGAGTCTCGCAAATGCTAGAGGCCCTGTAACATCTCTGCCCCCTTTGAACAGGGTGCACCCTTCCATTTCCGGCAAATTTGCAAAATACAAAGAGAATGAAGCTCTTTCCTGGGACAATGGTAGGCACCTGCCTTGCAGGGCTTAGTCTTAATTTGATCAATGGGCTTAACAGACAGTAGCTGAGCCCATGAAACAGCCAGGAGGTTTCTGAGGACATTGTTACCTTCCCAGTGCACCTGCTCATGAATTTTGTATGTGTGTGCTATATTTCTTTTGGATTCTGTCCCTAGATGTTGATTCCCAGTGCATGAGGAGTGCTTAAACTACTGCCTTAAACTACTGTCGTGGCTAAGACTCCTGCAAGCACTGTTTATGAAAATACTTAATCCTCACAGGATGTTTATTACTCAATTAGGCATGGTAATACAGCAATACATTTCACAAAATATAAAATACTGGCATTTATTTGTTTGGAATCAGTTGCTTTTTTATTTGCCTAGCCTTGATTTTGTGTTACAAAACTACACAAATGGAACCCTCTGGTCAATCATACCTGTTATTTGCTGTTTTCTGTAATCCAGTCCATGAGAACTGGCAGCCTAAAATTCAGTGTATATGGGAGAAGCAGTTTAAGACAGCTTTCATTAAGCTCTGTGCTTCTGTCTAGAATTCTCTCACTCACCTGGTAACAGATAACTTCAAGGCTGAGTCACATGTAACTTCATATCAGTGTAGTCACAGCAGTGACTATAGAGTGGTGAAAACGTCTAGCTAGGTATAGCTAGCTATAAATTGAAATAACCTGACTCTCTTCTTCCAAATCAGAATTAAACAAAACATAAATTGTTCAATAACTACACAAGAGAAATAATAAGAATGAATTTTGAAGCAAGCTTCTAAACTAGTTTTTACTTTATACTAGCCTGCTACCTTTTCTTTTTATGCTTTCTCCTTTGACGAACAATGACAAACTCAAGATCCAGCTTGTAAATGTCCTCTGCCACCTCACAATGATCTAATTACATGGTATGGGTTACTCAGTGCAGGCCAAAGCAGTTTCTTTTCTGTTGGTAAAGCAGGACTTCATTTCATTCTTGAAATAAAGTCAGACCATAATTTCTTTGATTACTGCAGAAATATTTAACTATGATAATCCGAGATAATGAGAATTCTTATTCCCTTCACTGCCTGACACTTGCTAGTGAGTACTTCCTTTCTGTTGAGGAGAATGGCTCTTTATGCAAGCAGGCTGTGGTCTGACATTTGCAGCTTGGGTGGAAACCCCAGATTTGTTCTGAATTGCTGATACTGAGTGGGTGTGTTTGGGTTTTTTGAGTTTGGCTTTTTGTATGGTTTGGTTTTTCTTTTCAAGAGGACAAAGACTTTTCCGGAGGACACTTGTTTTTGAACTGACACAAAGAGATGCAGAAATTGCCTTGAACTCTCAAAACTTCCTTTTGTTATCACCAGTCTTCTCAGTGGTCCTGAATCACACGGTATTTTCTGAACTACAGAATTTTTAGTTCATTTTTTTCAGTGTAGAAATTTTTGTTTGATATTGCGCTGATTTAATTGTTACCAGTAAATAGATAACTTGTGCAGTCTCCTTCTCTAGCACAGTCTAGTAGATAGGACAGCAGAATCAACTGTCTAGGCACAAACTATGCAGTTACAGGATTCCATTGCAGGAAAACCTTACGTGGGTCACTGGGTCAAGTCCCCCAGCTGTTACAGACACCATTTTCTCTGTTCTTTTCAATAACATTTTGTTTCCAGACTTTGCCTGACACTTCAACATAATATTGCCCCTGGCCTTTAAGCCCCTATGTGCCCAGTTTCTTTCTTTATGTGATGTGACATTAATATTTCCTTTTTCTTTTTCTTCTTTTGTAAAGCATTTTTGGATTTATAGCTGAAAAATACTAATTAATTGCTTTTATTAGTACTGTCATTATATATCTGAAGAAACCTTCAGTAAGCTGACACATCTTCCTGGAGACCAATGCAGACTGCTGGCAATAACAACAAATGCCTTTATTTGGGATTTTTTTTTTTTATTTAATGCATCAATAACCCACAGGCAGAGTCAGAAATAATGAGCTGCTTTTCAGACAGTGTAGAAATTAATATTGCCCTTGACAGGACCCTGCTTACTTGCAAATTGAAAATACACTTGTCCTGTCTCACAAGCATGGTCTTGTGGTAAAATGGGTGCTGTCTGCCCTCAGCCTGGAGCTGCAGAGATAAATGAAAATGCACATACAGCCCAGCACTTGTCACTGCTGGGATTGAAGGTAACCACAGAAGACGATGAGCTGTATGTGCCGTGTTCCTATTCTGAGTTGTGCAAAAATAGCTTCCATTTTCTTTTCTGAGTGCTGTCGTCTTGTCCTGCCCAGCACTGTTCTTCCAGAGCCTTACACAAGCTAGCACAGCTTGTTAGCATTTCTGGGACAAACCTCCACTTCTGACTACAGAGAAGCAGGGAACACCATAGGTCTTTGAGAGCAATTGTGTGCATGTCCAGCAAATGGGTATTGCCCCACACAATTTTTCTGGTGCGGGGAACTCATGTGGCTCTTCTCTCCATGGGGCTGGAGATGCCTAAAGAGTATTGATCAGAAATGTCAGTGGCCATTCTCAGACTTGAGATTTTTTGTTCTCACTGGAAAACCATTTGTGTTTCTCCATCCTGCAGTGTCACAGTCACTTCTTTGGATCATTACATTTGTTTACCTTTAATTAAAATGAGTATTTTAAAAAGAAGAAAGGCTGGCCGGAGCTTTAGGTCAGAGATAACAATGATGGGTCAAGATTCTGATCTCTTAATGCTGTCAAACAAAATGTGGTATCAGTCTCCTTAGGCCCAATTTTACACACAGGCTGGCTATACTGCAAACCTTAAACTTTTTAATATATTGCTAGAGCTGTATTGCAAACAAATATATCACATAATTATAACAGTGGCACTACAGTAAGCCTGTGTCCAGCTGATCTTTTGTATTTTTGTTCCTGGTACACACTTGTACAATTAAGTTGTTACTTTGAGCTGTGTAAAACTATAATTGAAGATACCAGTACTGTGCCAGCATGACATTATGTGCTATCTGATGGCTACCAACAGCTCCCAAATGGAGTAACTCTTTGAACTGTCAAAACTGAATATAAACATTGGACTGGTGTTTGAGTGGGTGTTGAAAAATGAAGTGAGGTGTATAACTAAATAATATCAGCTTGAATTAAAATATCTCATTCAAACTTTTAATGGGAATGATGAGAATTTTCAGTCAATGTCATTTTTCAGCATTTCAGTCTTGTATGACAATGACTTTCTGACACTTTATAGTGAGTTCTAGTTACCTCTTATCAGCCTTTGCCTGCTCTTATGTCTGGTATCTGCACCATATAGAAAAAGGATTATTGCTCTTCTTAAATTAATTCTTGCAGTACTTTTTAATGCATGGATAATTGTTTGTATCTTAGCTTCTGTAAAAACTTCCCTCTATGGGGCCTTCATTTTAGTGAGAGGCTGAAATAAAATTCTCCTTTAACATTGCAGACCTAAAACTTCCAATTAGTTTTGTCATCCCGTGAAAGCACTGCTCTCAAGACAGTTTTACCTCTTGGTTTTCTAATTTTTGCTGTATGTATAAGAAACCCTGAGGCTGGAATGTTGTCTTTCCTCTCTCTATTGAGATGTATGTCTCACAAACAGACTATCGCCAGGTAGAAGGAACTTAAAGGTGATTCAGTCTTTGAGCATCACAGCAGCTTCTAATACTTATATTATTAGATGACAAATTTCTGCATTGCTGGCATGTCTAAGCACTAGTGATACTGTGCTCACTGAGATGGAAGGAATATTTTAAAAGAAAAAGCTGGTTAACTTTGCTACTATATAGGCTATAGATACTATATAGGCTTTTCAATTTAACCTCTTGAAGGCTTCAACTGTTTTTGCAAAACATTTTTTAATAAGTCATGTGAATAATATTTAATGCTTCTACATTTCCAAAACATATCCAGTGTAAATCACTAGTGGTTCAGAGTCAATATAATTTGTAAGATTTATGTGGCTCATGTGAAATGAGTGCACAGGTATTATATTATGCCAAAAATTATAGCTGCTTTAGTGTACTTGGCTTTATACTTCAGCTGCTGAAGCCTTTGGTAAACCTACCACTAGTTCAGGTTTTAGCAATGGTGCAGCATGGTTTTTAGGAACAAGTAGTAGTACTGATCTATAGTTTTGTAGAATTGATCCCTCATTTGTCCAGTAGAACTGTAGAACCCCCAGCTGAAGAGAAGATTGGTATCTGCCATTTCCTGCTTTATTTCATGTAAGAGGCTTTAGTTCACATCTCTGTTTTAGAGTCATTTTTTCATAGGCTGAACTTGCAACACTTTCTCTAGCAAGCATTTCTGAAGTCAGGATACTTGAAGCATCTTCAGGTATCATCTTCTCTTTCTTGGGTGCTTCCCTCAGAGAGACTCAGCAACCCAGCTGCAGAGGCTGAAGACTGGCTGGCAAAAATATTACTAGGAATTTCAGGGTTATAGTCTCAAGACAGAAAAATTCAGCCCACATGCCAAAGCAGCTAATAAAAGATGGGGTGAACATAACAGCTGGTCTTTCATAACATCTGCTATGTCAGCCAGGATGCCATTTTCCACTAGACTTAACATCTGAGCCAGTGCTACAGAAGATTTAATAGTCTTAACTGGAGTGAATTGGAAAACTCCACTATCCTGAACTTTCCTTATTAACTAGATGAGCCATTCTTTTCGAGAAAAGTTACAAGCCTGGAAATTCAAGTGGAAATGCAGCTGAAAGTAGATCATCTGAGAAGCTGCTGGTTACCTAGTCATGGGTCTTTTTTTATACTGTTGGTGTTGTGAGTATCCCAGAGCACATCTAAAATAGCCTGGCAAGGAGTAACTCTCCAGAGAACACTCCTTCTGCATGGATAGGCACGTTCCGCAGTGAAGGGGCTATACACAACCCCTTGCTGCCATCTCCTTCCTGTGAAGGATGTTTGCCACCAGACCAACCCAAGGGCAAAGAGGATCCAGTAGCAATGAAGTGAAGGTTGAAAAAACTTATTTGATGGTTCTGTGCCACTGCTTGTTGCCTGGCATTTTCAGCCAATGGATAATGACTGCGCAGAGCTAGCTGTGCTGCACTAGGACTTCAAGAAATGCTTGCATTAGCCTAGGAATGACATAAATATATGGAAGCACTGCCACAGCAACTCATTTGTTTCAGGTCAAGGCATTGCAAATGCCCCTAGGTAAACAGATCCAATAAAAACACTGGCTGCCTTGACCTTTGAAGCTAATAAATTGTGTTGCAATTAGTTACACTCCTTTTTTTCCACACACTTTCTCTCATCTTCCTCTTTCTCTCTCCCTTTAGTTTATGCACTTCAATGCAAATTCTCTTCATTTATAACTGAGGATAAAAAAGCTTTCCATAAAAATTGTAATTTTCTCCTTTAAAAATATGTATATATTATTAAAGAGAGACTTTTTATGGTCTTCGATTTAATGACTAATGAATTGAGTATTACTGAAATGCACTACACTTTGGACACTGATCCCGTATTTTTAGACAAATAGTATGAACATCATAGGAGGGAGTAGGGTGATCTAGTTAATTTCATTTATTTTATTGAAGAATATCTTGAATGATCAGGCCTTAAAAGTTCTATCAGAATGGCACAGAACTATTAATTTATTGTTTGTAATACACTGAGTTTTTTATAAAACTGCTTTTTGTAGCTTCCAAGTATATTCCTCTAGCAATCCCATTTCTGGACATTAATATATTCTATTATTCATGGCATAATTTCTGTCATTTTCTGATAGATCCCAGTGTCTAAGGGGTAGAGCTATAACCTGAGAAGCTTCCTAACATGAGGAGAAAAGTGAAAGCCTTTAAATCTGAAATCACTAGCTGAAATCTTGTGCTCAGGGATAAAATCAAGAGCTTGATCACCCTCACTGCTCTTTCTTGTATGTGTACACATTGAGAATGTGATCAGAGTGAGCATCAGTCTGTTCCCCTTAAATGGCACCTTTTTGCTGAGGCCAGAGACATATGACTTTGGGGGAAACAAATACTCTTAATGATGGATATTATTTCTACTGAATGGGATTATGACCTTCTGATAGAAAGATATTTGCAATGGGAAATCTTTGGCCTTCAGCACTGTTGAAATTCACTGTTGCCAGACTTTTTTAAAAGAAAGATTCTCTAAAGTCTCAAAAGGATTGGGTTTTTTTAAAGAACATTTACAGTTCTGGGCTGATGCTTTTGAAAGCGGAGTAGAAGAGAGTGTGTTGTCAACACTGCAACTTCTACAGGTTGTTCATGTACTTCTCCTGTGCAGCTATCCGTGTGGTCTTACACAGGAGAGGGAAGATAACGATTTTCCATCCAATGGCCATCCTTCTGTTTTTTGTAACATTGCCAGTCAGAAGCCTATGGAGTATGGCTTCTGCTGCAGTGCAGAATGATTAAGCAGTGGCTAGAAAGGAAGAGCCACTTACCCCCCTGTTCCTTGTAGAAATAGCAGAGCTTTGATTTGTAGGTTGTTGCCCACACAACAGGCACTCCCAAACTCTCTGACACAGGGGGATACTCAGTAATGTTGCAGGAGTGGACAGCCCTGCTTAATTTGCATATGCATTCACATATTTTAGCCATAATGTATTCCTGAAGCACTGCTGTTTTGTGCTCTGCTCTTCTATGAGAAACAACCATCTATGAAATCAGCACCATTTATACCAGACTTCTGTAAAGGCAAGTTGCAGTGTGCTTCTGTATCTGCAGAGAATCATGACTCTACATAGGGCTTGTGCTCAGCCCAGCTTCCTGACCTCTTTGCTCCCTCATTCTTGCGAATGATGCAGAGCTGCAGGAGGAAAAAGTATTTCCTGTCTCTCACTTCTTCTAATAGCTAGTGGTCACTTTATCGCCTTGAAATTTCTCTTCCCTTTCTGCTTCTCTCTAGCCTACCTCTTACCCAAGATCACTGTTCCTATGAGAGAAAAATGCAGAAAAAAGCTTATGATCTTCCTCTCTGCCAAAGGAAAATATGTTTTCCAGGTGAATAGGTTAGGCTGATGAAGTGAGAGGAAGCAATTGTTCCAGCTATACAATCACTGTCTTTAAATTAGTGCTGTAAGATGCTCGGATATTGCAATAGCGTGGTACAAGAGCTTTCTCACATAGAACAAATTCACTGCTCCCTTCCTGTGTATAAGACAGTGACTATCAACAGAGTGATGGTGTAAGTTCATGTGGCTGCTGCTAGATATGAATACAGAGTGCTCATTCTGAGTGAGGTTATCTGATCTGCTACAGTGCAGGACTGAATAGATGAGAGAAACTACTGCTCTCTCCAGGCATGTGAAGGGGCAGGGTATTGTAACCAGGAGGACTGACTGATGCTCTGATCTGCTTTGGCAAAGGCTGTGCTACCTATAGATTTTTCTGAACTACTTAGTAGAAAATTGGATCAGGTGACTTAAGAAGGTGACAGGAGTGTCAGTTATCAATTGGAGTCTTTCAAAAAGGCAAACAATTTTCTTGTTCTTTTCTATACAGTGACTTCTACATTGTGCCCTGTCACAGCTTCCATTTTTTGTATTTGACAGCTTAGCCTTTTCCTTTAAATAGAGAAATCTAAGAGTAGAGGACTTGTGTTCCGCTATCGTGCATGTCCCCAGTTGCCACCAAGTATTCTGCCTCTGCCTTGGACTGAGGCCAGAATAGATGCCTTCAGGCTAGACAGCTTTGAAGCACATGGAAACTAGATAAGTCATGTATGAAAATCAAAGTGTATCAGTTTTGTAGTCAACAAAGAAAGCAGCAGCCACAATTAGGAATGCAAGCTCTCCAGAAAATAGAAGGTCAGAGTTGGCTGTTTAAATAAGGCACACAGTAATCAAAAGATTTTTAGCAAACATATACAATTTCTACTCTTTTTCCCCTAAAGACTCCTTAATAAGTGTTCATTATTCCATGAAAGATATAGTTTAAAACACTTAGTTGTCTCATGCATATTTTGAATTTGAACCTGTTTGGAATATACTCTTACGTAGTAAAGGGAAACTGGAATCATATGTTAATATTTGTCTTCACCGCTAAGCAAACTGTCTTACACATGCACATATGGAAATATAAAATACATCTAATATGGGTCCATATATATCCATGCATACTCATATATACATATATGTAGGTTATCATAGCACAGAACTGGAAATGAGATCAACCTGAACCTGTTTTCTGTTCAGCTGTTTCTCTGCTTTCCCTGCTTTGTGATGTTGAATTCACTACTTGGACTCTAACTTTCTGGTGGTAAAGAGTGAAGATGGATCTGTCCTAGGATTATGGTCCTTTAAGTTAATGGTTGTAAAATACCTAGAGATTGAATGAAAATTAAGTGCATAGAGGAAAGCACGGTAGTGTGATGTCAAGTAGGAGACATAGGACCTAGGATTGCCCAGGAACTTCTGAGGAGAATGTCTTGTAGAACAACCTTAAACTGAAGTGGTTTGTTTCACTGTAGTATGTTGTAAAATGCCTTCAGTAAGAGTGCACTAGGAGCAGTGATTTTTCTGCTCAAGAAGGCAGGCAAAAAGCAGAGAAATAGGCTGAAAGGATACGTGGTGGCCATCTGCTGAGATTTTTCTGTGTATTTGTTGGGGAACTATTTCAGCTGTTCTGACAGCCTGCCTGAAAGGATCAAAACAACCTGTGTTACGCAGTCATTGGCCACAGTAGCAGAGAGCAATGATCCTGTGCCCTTAAGTTATCTGAAGCTGTGTTCTAGGAAGCAAGCTTTTTCTCAGTTTCCTTGATGATGAACCATTTTAACCAGGGCTTCTACCATGATTCATTTGTGATGTGCTTTTGAGATAGGTTATGTACTCTTCCCTCAGAGAAGGAAAGCAAGTGCGGAAAGCTCAAGTGTTTTGCCTAAGGCTGCGCAGTGCATCAGTGCCATGCCACAGGATGAATCCAGAGTATATGACTCAATTCACTTACTGTGACTAGTTGGTGCTGTCTCTGATGGATGCAGTCATTTCAGTTGCTGTTCATGGCTTAAAATAGGGAGCCAAGAGGTATTTTAACTAGCATAGTACTAACTTGATTCCTCAGTGTCATGGCCTATTCCCAATTGCCCAAGGCCATTTCTGATACCTTCAGTATTTTTCTTGAAGCTGTTTTCTTTTTTTTTTTTTTTTTCTTTTAAGTAAGTATTGTAGATAATGAGGGTGAAAAGAAACTCACAAAACCACCTGCCCAATCTAGACAGGTGTTTAATCTGAAACCTCCATTTCTTCAAATTAAGCTCATGATTCTTGTCCTGTCCATCTTTCAAGTCACCTTCTTTGCAGCACACTTTAACATATTTTAGTACTGCTGCCATGTTCAGGCCCAAGCTTCTAGGCAAAAGAACAAGTTATTTCATCTTTCTTCTGGTCTCTGTTTTCTAGAGTTCTGATTGTTGTTGTTGCTGTGTCCTGTATATTCTCCAGCTGTTTGCCCTGTAACTTCACAGGCTTTGTAGCACCCAAATATGGTGTTTAAGGCAAAGATTTACCAACATTGAATACATTGTACAGGAGGCTGAAGTAGACCCCTGGCTTGTATTTCTGCTATAAGCTATTACTGTATTTATACGCCATGGGTTATTGTTCCCTATTTTAATATCAGCATGAGTTTTTTCACTGCTGTATATCCTGCTAGATCCTCTTCTTCACAACTGCTGCCAGGCTGATCACTCCTCATTCTGCAGTCAGGCAGGTTTATTCTAAACTACTGTAGAAACTGTGTTTAGTTTTATTGCATTGCACCTCCTATATTTTAAATTTCAAAATAAATTTGAAGTAAATTCAGTTTTGTGGCAAATTCAAAATTTGATTAAGATGAAGATTTTATCAGCCTGTTTTTTATTCTATCCTCCAGGGCCTAAATAAATTAAATATTAATACCAAAAATAGGACAAACAGACAATATAACCTCCCAATTTCATTCAGAACAACTGCTAATTATGCTTAGAATATGTTTTCTCAGTTGGTTTTGTGCCACTATGTAGAAGTATGTTTCCCTGTGGCATGTGAAACTCTGTTGAAGGGTTTTCAGGGTATAAAGTTCTGATTCTGCCCTCATCAACAACCCATGGAGAAAACTGGCTGCTTTGGCATAGCTTGGTTTTGAAAAATCCAGTTCTTCTGTTATTCACCTCCCTGTTGTTCTCCAGGCACTTTCAGTTTGAATATTCTTCCCCTCTTTTCTACCACTTAAATGCTGAAGCTGATAATGTCATAGAAAAGTTACAAGATGGTTCAGGATCCTGGATTTCTCTCTCTAGTTCCTCTCAAGTCACTGGCTTTAAGACAAAAGTTGTTTTGGAAGTCCTTAGCTAACTGTCTGCAGTAACGGGTTATTGATTTTTACAGATGGAATATCAGAATCAGAATGTTCAATAAAGTATCCCTGTGTAGGTTTGACAATGAAGGAGTAAAGAGAGAAATTACACTTCCTAGAAAGCATTAGAGAATTGCTGAATAATTTCTTGGAAACTGTTCTATGATAGAGGGAACATGCCTCAAACCTGCTCTTTTCAGGAAGATAGATTAGAATATTATAAAGAGATGGGTTGTTAGATTAAAAAAAGGACATTCAGTTAGATTAAAAAAAGGACGTTCAGTTAGAATAGAGGAGCAAATTTTTAACAGCTCAAGAAAGATTCATTGAAAATAACTGCTGTAGAACAGAAGCAGCATACACATGATTTCAGTACATATTTATATAGCTCAGTGATTGTGACTTTAGGGAAGTTGGTTGGATTGGTAGTTAAATTAATTTACTGTATGAACCAGCACCTAAGTTAATATAATATGAAAGTGAGAATCTGGGATTGAATGGGCTTCTCCAATCTGCCTGTATTAATTCTATGCCATCCATATAGGGGGGGATAGTGAAACAAATAAATGGGACTTATTTAGTCTTTCAGAAATTCCTTGTAAGAGCTGATAAGGAAGTGAAGCTGTCAGATAGCAAAAGGTAAATGTCCGTCATGATTTGCACCTGGCAAAGGACAGGAGACCAAAAAGAGAAATAGATCCTTGATTTTCAGTTAATAGAAAAATGGCAAAAGGTTAATGGAAGAGTGCCTCAAACTTCTGTTTGAGGACCACTGTATTTAATCAGTGATGTGGAAAAGGGAATTGGCCATGAAGTTGCAAGATCTGCAGATAATAAGAAATTATTTATGGAAGTCTATGTTTAAGAAGATGGTGAGGAATTTCAGAGGCACCTGATAAAGACGGTTTTGTTGGCAGCAGAACATTATATGCAATCCTGTGTTGACAACTACAAAGTAATGCCCACTGCAAGGAATAATTTGAATTGTTCATATACATTACTAGGTTCTAAATTAACTGTAACCGTTCAGGGAGAAAAAACAAAAACCTAAGGGACATTGCCAGAAGCTCTGTAAAAACATCTGCTCTTTGCACAGCAGAAGTCAAAAAGCAAGTATTACACTGTGATACAGGAATAATGGGGTAGAAAATTCCACTGATCACAGCATTATATAAAACAGTGGTACATCCTTACCAAGGATGTAGCATTTATTTCTGCTCATAGAATCATGAAGTAGTATAACTAAAGGAATTTCAAAAAACAGCTGCTAATGTTGACAAGGGACACAAGAGTAAATTACAGCAGGAAATACTTAGGAGGCTGTGGCTGTCACAAAAAAGGCAAGCAGGCATAGAGAAAATTCTTGAATTATTTGGGGAAGAAATACTAAACGTTCTTATTTGTCCTTTCCAAAATGGCAAGAACAGGAAGATTTTAGAGGATTTGAAAGGTGATATATTTGAAGATGATAGAAGAAAATGTGCTTTATTCAAACAATAATTAACCTATAAAACTAATTACAAAAAAGAGCCTAAACCAAAGAATTTATCAGTGTTTAAAAGAGGATTAAACAAATGTATACTAATGAGAAACTCCTCAGTAATATTTTGTAGAACTCCAAAAGGAGATTTCAACTTATTTTAAGGCACTAACAGAAACACTCTGTGAAACTGTAGAGAAATACTAACTGTGGTTCATGGTACCTCATGAAATTGTGGGTATAGTCTTCTGGAGACAGCTGCTGGCATCTGCTCAGGGGAATGTGTGATACTGGTCTAGATAGATCACTCATCTGATCTGCTTGGTAATTACTATCTCCCTAAGGATGACAGTAAATTTGGTGAAAGAAAATTTATAAAGCATATTGCAATTTCAGATTAAAGAGTTCCTTTTGGCTTGCCTTTTCAGATGAAAGTATCTGCTGCTTAAAATGTGAACTCATAAAGTCAGGGTACATTTCTTATCATTGGAAGGATGTTAATGTAGTCCATGTTATATCAGTAATGGTAGTATACCAGATTATAATTACCAGTTTAGTGAAATACAACCAAGGACAGAATCCATCCCTTCATCCCTTCAAATATAGGAATTTATTTTATAATAGAATAACAAATTCCTGTGTATAATTCATCACCTTGTGTTTGAAGAAACCATTTTAAGAAGGTTTTGAGCCTGGAAACACTCATCAGCATGTGCACATAGTTTAAAAAAAATGTCCACTAATCTTATACACAACAGCAAGATAAATTGTACAATGTATGCCAAAGATAAGGAGGGGCTGGTAAAGTTAAAGTTCTCTCTGTCATGAAATCCCTAATGTGATCAAACAGTGAAATACACAGTGGATGAATAACTAAATCCAGACTTCATTTTCATTTTTTACAAGCACCAAAGAAAAGACCACAATCTGATTAAAAGATCACTTAATAGGGAGACTTCATTTTTACCTTCAAATTGTGACCCAAAAACAGTTCCATTGAGTAATCCAACACACATAGGTATGAAAAAAATCAAGCCAGTTTGCCCTTTAAAACCCAGTAGTACAAAGTCTCCCAAGTTAAGCACACCAAACATAACTAGCTTCACAATTTCATTTTCTTAAGGAGAAATAATGCAGTTATCATTAAACTCCCTGGGAAACTATCTTTAATAATATTCTTTGGTTATCAGAGCTATCATTTTCCTTCAGGCAGAGCTGAGGAAATATGAAGTTAAAACCATCATTGAGTGTGATAATGAAGTCAGTCCATTTCAGTGCAAGACCACAGCAATTCTTTATCGCTCCAAACGGGTTGTGGGGCTGAAAGCTGTTTTTCTAGTTGGCAGAGCTGCTGAGTTCACAGATAACTATCATTTCAGAACATATTTTGCTGCATGTGGAAGAGCAAGAATATAAAAAGTACTCCAAAAACCTTCAAAACCTAAAAGACGGGCTTACAAAAGAATTTTCACAAAAGAAAACAGAATTGCACTGCCTTTCTAAGCTTCTGCCTACCTAAGATTTTCATTCAAACAGGGAGCTATTTATATTTATACTTGAACTCACATGACTGTCTTTAATTTGACTTTGCACCTTACACGCACACATTGCACATTCCTGCTCACATTTACCCTTGCACACATAAATGTCTAAGTTCTTCATTCAATGTCACCAGAAGAGCTTATCCTTACACACATTCAAAATACAAAGTTTTTTTACAGAATCACTTAATCAATTAGGTGGCAAAAGACCTCTGAGGTCATCAAGTCCAACGTGAGACTGAACGCCATCTTGTCCCTTAGAACATGGCACAAAGTAGCAGGTGCAATTTTTCCTTAAACATCTCCAGGGATGGTGACTCTACCATCTCCCTGGGCAGCCCATTCCAATATCTAATCACCTTTTCTGTGAAGAATTTCTTCCTAATGTCCAACCTTAACCTCTCCTGCCACAGCTTGAGACTATGTCCTCTTGTCCTATCACTGGCTGCCTGGGAGAAAAGGCCAATTCCCACCTGGCTACAACCTCCTTTCAGGTAGTTGTAGAGAGCAATAAGGTCTCTCCTGACCTCTGCCCTGAGGTGTCCTCCTGAGCCTCCTTTTCTTCAAGCTAAAGAACCCAAGCTCTTTCAGCCATTCCTCGTAAGACTGTACTCCAGACTCTTCAGCTTTCCTGCCCTTCCAGACCCACTCCAGCACCTCAATGTGCTGCCTCCTTCCTTAGTCACACACATTCCTGCAGATATACAAAATTATATTAGATACATAGTATATACATACAAATTCTAATCTCCTCACAAAAAAAACTAATAAATATGAAGCATCAGAGAAAGGTAAAATAGATATAGTTAGTTTAAAAGTCATAAGCAAGGGTAAAGCTTCATTAGGTTCTTCTCTGAAGCATTTATTTAACATTCATAGAATCATGGAATATCCTGAGTTGGAAGGGACCCATAAGGGTCATAAAGTCCAACTCCTGTCCCTGCACAGAATTTCCCCAAGAGTCACACCATGTCCCTGAGAGTGTTGTCTAAGTTCTTCTTGAGCTCTGTCAGGGGAGACCTCGGGAGACTGTCAGGTTTGGTTCTGTGACAACTTCCCTGGGAAGCCTATTCCACCCAACCACTCTCTGGGTTCTGTGACCACTTCCCTAGGAGCCTGTTCAGTGCCCAACCACCCTCTGGGTGAAAAACCTTTTCCTCGTATCTAATCTAAACTTCCCCTGACTCAGCTTCAGGCCATTTCCTTGAGTGCTGTCACTGGTCACTAAAGAGAAGAGATCAGTGCCTGCCCCTCGTGAGGAAGTTGTAACTGCAATGAGGTTTCTCCTCAGTCTTCTCCAGGCTTGACCTCATCTGCTTCTCATACATCTTCCCCTCCAAACCCTTCACCACCTTTGTAGCCCTCCTTTGGATGGTCTGTAATAGTTTGATGTCTTTTTAATCTTGTGAGGACACCCCAATGGAGAGCAGAGCAGGACAATCCCCTCCCTTGCCTGGCTGGTGATGCTGTGCCTGATGCACCCCAGGACAGGATTGGCCCTCCTGGCTGCCAGGGCACTGCTGGCTCAGGTTCAACTTGCCAGTAACCAGGATCCTCTGGTCCCTTTCTGCAGCGCTGCTCTCCAGCCTCTAGTGCCCCAGTCTGTCCATACATCCAGGGTTTCCCTGTCCCAGGGCAAATGCAGAATCCATAATTTTCACTTGTTAAACTTCACATGGTTGGTGATTATCCAGCCCTCTTAATTTGTCAAGGTCTTTCTGCAGGGCCTCTCTTCATTGACTTGCAGTCAGTTACAATTGCAAGGCTTCATCATATCAAACATCTACAACCCAAAATGCTTCAAAATCCATTTCCACCTTCTAATAATCCCTCTGTACATTCCTGGGTTTATATTTTAATTTATAGTGTGTACACACACTGGTGCAAAGAGGCAGCTGCTTCTGATGTTATGAAATGAAATTTATATCCATGTTGCCTCCTGTTATACCTTTTGAAACAAAAAGCTTTCTTCTCCTGGGACAGAGGATAAGCATAGAGTAACTGCCGAGGTCAGAAGTTATGTTATCCTGATTTGAAGTGTTGTTCAGATGTACCTCTAAGGGCAATAGTCTTTGCAGTTCTGGGAAAAATAGATAAAGGTCATTTGGGACATCTTATATATTGAAAACTCTGAAACAATTTTATATGAAGAAATTGAAACAGTGCCTCTATAACACTGTCAGAGGAATGGGGCTTTTAACTTTCTGAAGTGTCTGTTAGAGAGACCACACAGAACTGCTCGAATCTTGATGCATAAAGTACGTTTGCTAAGCCACAAGCTAAAGGGAACTGGGGATGTTCCAGAGATGGTGCAGTATGAGCCATATGAGTCACATCAACAAAAGTAATGAAACAATTAAGTAGCCATAGTAATAGTTATGTCTCCTCCTTCTGAATTTAGTGCAGCAATAGTTGAATTAGAGCTTCTAGCTAGTGCTATGTACATGGGAAATGAAGATACTTCATCAAGTCAGAAGATGATGCTGTAGATGATGACAAGGACACAAGGCTCTTCTTTGCCCATTTGTGCCAAGATACCATACTGCTATGTAAATAGCAAATGACCCTGTAAGTTGCCTGTCTACAGAGCTTGTCAAGCCCAAAGAGTTTCAAAATAACTTTGAACAGAATTGCCTCTCCTGTGATATCATTGCATGCCACTTCAGATGCTTAACTAGCAAAAAAAAGAGGTAAAAATTAGAACACAAGCTGAGCTGATAAGAAATTACACAAATTATGAATGTGCATTGTTTGCTAAATGATACTGAAGCAAGAGAACTGTGATAGACATTACATATTTAAAGGGTATAAATGCTTTAGCGTGATGCATTGAGGGCATATAGGTGCTTTGAGGCAACTAGGTGTATTGGGCTGAAGCTAAGATTAAATAAATTTAGACTGAAAGCAGAAGCACTTTCATAAAAGCAAGATTTAGTAAATTCTGGAATAGCCTCCCCAAGAAAGAACTGAAAATATCCTTGCTTAGCAAATTTAAATCATGTTGAAATACATAACTTTTCAGTTCTGTTGCCTGTGATCTAGTTTATATTTACAGTGTCTTGAGGGGGCTTAGTCCCAAAGACACATAGAGTATTAATTTCTAAAGAAAGCAATCAGCTAAGAAATTGAACCAAATGGAAATTTTTGAACAGTGATATTTTCATAAAGCTGTTGCAGACAGAAAAGTGGTGATCTGTGCCAGTGGAACCACTACAGCAATGCTAGCAGTAGCCAGTTACTTGTGCCAGTGGCAATAGCTGTCCCCAGTGTGACCAAACCAACAGTAACAGCTGCTTCTATTTTTGCCATGATTCACGTGGCCACAAGGAAAGGCAGCTTGATTTTATTTCAGCTGTGTCCTAATCATAGTCCCGCCTTTGTGTCTCATCCATAGCTGTGGTTCTAAACCCCCCACAGATTTTCCATATCAAGCAGAAATTGACATTTCAAGTGTGCCAGGGCTTGTGAAATGTTAATTAAAGCTTCATGTTGCAGATGTGATGCAGAGATTATCTTTCATTCTCCTTCTCTGCAAACAATTTCTTCTTGGCATTTTTGCTGGTTATCTGCACTATAAAACTTTCATCCTGAACTTTTGTCAAGGAGCCTGTCCTAGCTGGGACTGACTCCAAGATGTATTGTGGCTTTCCTGTCTTTTGCTTCGGTGACTTTGTTTTCTGCTAATGGCTCATGTGATTCAGAGCTGCAGCATTACCAGGTGCTGCACGCTCACGTCAACAGAGCACAAAGCAGACGGTCTTCCTTCACATCCTCCTCCAAACCCAGCCTGTTACATTGCAAAACACTAGCTCTGAGCTATTATTGACTGCTATTAAAACCAAGTCTAATAAACAGTACATCAGTTAACTCTACCTTTTTGGGCTCTGACTTCTTCCCTCAGTAAAGTATTTTTAAATACCTGCACAGAAATGCTGTAGTCCTGTACAGACATAGGCAAGGTAGCTTTTGTGGCAGCACATTTCTCTCTCTCTTTCAGGATTTTTCATAAAGGTGCACAGAGAGAAAGAAAGATAAAACTATTTCTATTTCTGCTCCTTGTTTTTCTCATGTGGAATGTGCTTGGAGAATTGTTTACCTGGGGTGATTGCTTGATTGGATTCTGGTGAGAATTGTTTGAGTCTGGTGGCCAATCGGATCCACCTGTGTCTGGACTCTGGCGAACAGGGTCACGAGTTGTTAGTAGTTAGATATGGTAGTTAGAGAAAGTGGCATGTAGTTTTAGTATCCTCCTTTATATAGTATATTATATAAATATACTAAATATAATATAATGTATATAAATATAATGTATTATAGCATAGTTATAATAAAGAAATCACTCAGCCTTCTGAAATGGAGTCGGACATCATCATTCTTCCCACTGGGTTCGCCTGCAATTTACAATAGCTTTGAACAAATGTGCACAGGTATTGGAAGCAATTTAACCATAGCAGCCCAGAACTCCATGCAGATAATTTTACCTGGTTGAGAAACAGGGAAAATCAGCCAATGTGGTATGAAGCACCACATGGCTTTATTACTTCTAGTATCAGAATTTACTAATTTAGATTGCAAATATTTTTTTCCACAGGACTGCATTGTGCAATTTCAGTAGATAGTAGGTAGCATTGTACATAGAACACTGCACACCCGAATGGTACAATAGCTCCTACCTATAAAGAGTAAATCTATGATCTGTTTCTCATTATTTAGGGAAATGAAAAAACAGCTTTGTCTTTCAAATCCACACTGGTTTAAAACCTTCCATGTGGCTTTATTAAAAGAAGTATTTCTCTCTATATTTGCTTTGCCAAATATGAGATGTTAGTCTGTATGAATAGGTACTTTTGTCATTTAAATACACATATTGTTCTAATGAACAGTTTATTTTGCATGTACACTTATTATTTCAACTTTCACAGTAATTGTGTTCTCCTTATATGCACAAATTTGTAAAACTGATATGGCATTATGTTCATTTTGATATAGTAAAATATGTGCATTCAAATTATCTAGAATCTTTTTTTTCTACTGGATAGCATTAATACAAATTTTTCTGAATTTTACAAGAAATTTTGCTTCTGTTGTTAATTGAACAAAGATGTGTTTGCCTTGTGATTACCTCTAGTCATGCTTGGCATACTTTGATGTAATTATGATTAACTCCATATACTTAATTGGCCAATGTGTCTGTGAAATGATCTTGTATTTCTTTGTCCAAGCTGTAATATGTAAATAGTTGCACTCAGAATAGTATGATTTTAGGCTGGAATATTAGAACATTTCTTCCTGGGTAGTGAAGTACAATGTGAAAGCTTTTCTTATCAGAACAGTTTGGTTTTTCTTTTTGGTGGGGAAGTAACACATTCAAATTTCAAAGTGGGAAGAGTTTTCAGAAGTGAATGGGATTCTCTCATCTTTTATGGGCTTTAAATCAATGACAGGCCTCTGCAGAAATTATTTTGAGTCAAAGTTGTCTCCGTTCTTTAATGTTCTGTGATTAAAAGGTTCTTCAGGTAAATTGAAACATGGCATCTCATCTGCTCCAAGATTCTGTGAGCTAGGGAAAAGAACCCTATAATATGTGTTTGTAACTATATCTCTTAATCTGTAAAAGTCATGGAGAAACTTATCAAAAAGAAAGTAAGTATGTGAATGTTAATCTACCCATCCATTGTGATACATTTGAAGCTAATGTTCCCCCAAATATTTTTGCATTTATAGGTTGCTTTTTTTGTAACTTTTTACAATCCTTCAGCATAAGCAGAGCACTAAATGTCTTAGATCCCTAACAGGCTGCATATTTGTCTTTCTAGTCTGTTCATGCTTCATTTCCCTCATTTCTCATTTACATCTGTCTTTTGCAGAGTGCAAAATCTGTGTACCAATGTGCAGAAGCAGTTTAGAACAGGAGAGGCTGGTGACTCAGATTTAAGTGCAAATCTACTTAATTCCTAAAGCTGCATTTTTTAATCCCAATTTTCATGAAGACCATGGTGGGGTGGGAGGGGAGGGGGGAGATTGGAAAGCAACAAAAGAAGGAGTGGCATATCCAGTTCAGATTTCTGCAGGTACTGATCCAATATAGAAGTAAGGCCTTCTTCTCCGGAGATTTTAAAAGACTCTTTGTTGTCCAAGAAAGTGAAACATTTACTGCAATCATTGAATACCTCCTGTGGTGTGATACATCTTCAGTTACCTTATGGGATGAATTTTATTTACTTGATTTTACCTCCATGTAGAAACTTTTTGAATAGGCAGCTCTCTATGTAGGTTGTCAGAGCTTTGTCCACTTTCACTGCAGAATCAGGACAGGTCATACAGGATGCTGAAGATGTAAATATGATTGTTCAAGTTAGTTTGCATGATGAAAGAAATTAGCAGCCCTGGTTAAGATACAGGAATTGATTACATCAGTACAAAATGCACTCATCAAAGCCGTCAGTGAAGGTAATTAGGTGAAACTGCTTTTATTTTGAATAAAAAATCTCTGGAAATTGTGGGTACTGCATCAGGAGAAGCCTATTGGCAGTATGTAAAAGCTAAAGGAAAATAATGCCATAGACCATTTATATGCAATTGCAGAAGCACATTCATTTCCACTGTCAGAAGGTAGAATTAACCCAACAAATATTATTTCTGAATGGAATTACACATTAGCAAGGAAGTAGTCTAGCCATCACTGTGCTGAGAAGAGCATCTTCCCTAAGTCCTACACACCAGGAACAAACAGCAGATTGTATTGTATTATAAAGGGTGCAAATTAACAAGATTAGATTTTTGATTTATTTGGGAAGTGAATGTGTTACTTTTGCAGCACTTAGTTTACAGAGTTAGGAGAGCAATTAATTGATTTTGAATTAATTTGGTATCAGAAAGATGCCATTTTCAGTAAAGTATAAAAGGTAGGAAAGAGGGGAGGAGTGAAGAAATGTAATGTCAAACCTCAAAAGAGTTGTTGGAAGATAGAGAGTGAAACTTCACGTTTGTCATTAAACATTTCACCACATTCCCTGACTGCTTGCAGCCAAGTCATTTTGCCATTCCTCTTTTCATTTTCCTAGCCTGCAATCTGAAAGATGCAGTATGCAGCACACCTGTCTGAGTAATGACCCATAAAACTTCTTTATGTTACATTAAAAAATTATGTGAATAAAGCTTAGTTGCAGAGTGAATGAAGGACTTAATTATATGAAGTTGTCTTTCACCCTTATTGAGAGGACAAATCACTGCTTCATTGCCCTGGCCTTGTCCATAAAGCTAAGTTGCATGTTTATACATTTCTGTGCACAATAGGGTACTGAGGAAAGAAGCTCAAAGCCAGAGGCTGATAATGTCTGTAGCAGTACCTTGACAAAGAGAAGAGCTGGTGTAAAAACTGGCCTTACTTTACATCTTACTGTGTTTCGTTACAAGCCAGCCAGAACGCAATACATCTTTGATGTAATTTGAGCTGTTACTACTGCTACTTCATTTTTGGTTTTTGTAAATCATATCTAGAGATCACCAGTTGCCAGGTGTGGGGTCAGAGATAAGTTTCTTACTTTTAGGGATAGAAAGAATAAAGTTAATTGTGTCTTTCACAACATTTTAGTACAGTATAAGAAAGGGATGGGTTTTTGTGCTATGCTGTTTCATTTTGTGCTATATCGTTTCCTTGAAACAGTGGAAATAATTTGTGAACAGAGAGTTACATGGGAGGCAAGGAGGAGAAAGATCAGAGAAAGAGATCAGGCTAGGGAGGGAGAGTGAAATAGAGGTAGGTCAGTGAAACTGAAAAGGTGTTGCCAACCTTGGTGAATTGTCAGCCATTTTCTTTTGACTGTGGTAGGGCAGTTGTCATTTCAGCCAGAGCTCTTATAAACACTGCTTCATTCATAAGGAAAAAAACCCCTCCTTTATCTAAATCTCAGAGAAAAAGTTCTATTCAGGTGCAACTTCAGTTTCATTTGAAAGCTTTGCAGTTTCTGATATTTAAGCCTGACCAACTTATGTCAGTAGTGTGGTCCTTGCTTCTAGCAACAGGTCAGACAAAATTTCACTATTGAGATCATCCATCACTGAAAATAATTTTATTTTCTTTTTCAGGCCCAAGTCCTAAATGAGCTTGTCTATAAAGAATTTTGGGCTATGCAATAGTCTTGTAGTGGTTCCTGTGTGAATTGTAGTATATCAAATGGCAAACTGCTGAACAAAGGATAGAAAAGATCTTCCAGGTTTCTCATTTCAGAATTGATTCTTAATAGTTAGCATGGAGACAGCATGATCTAATGTCATCATGACGCATAAACAATTAATTGGTAAATGTTTTTATTGCTGTTACCTGAAGCTTTTACTGATAATATTTGAATGTTTAAAAAAAAACCCAAAAAACAACAGCAAATGCATTTTAGCAGTATACATATGTAAAAAAAAAAAAAAAGGCTGATACTTAGTTCAAAGTATTAATGCACAAATTTACAGAACAAAACATCCTCCATTCAACATTTGGAACAGCAGACAAACCACCTTTAATTTCTCACCTGATCTTTCCTAATATGACCATCTGCATCCAGACCTATACACTCTGATACTTCTTTGCCACCCAAATCTGTGATGCTTGTGAAGCAGCCAGACAGGCCTGTGGGTAAGACTATGCAATGAAGTCAGTGTATGACAAAAAATTTAGCTTTATTGAATTAGGAGATATGACAGTACTGACATGACTCAAATATTAGAACATTATGCTCATTTTTAGGAGGTCTGCATTGGGATAAGAAGGAATGCTACAGAGCATGGTGGCACGTGCAGTTGACGCCAGGCATAGAAAACTGAAGAGAAATATGATACAAAGATCACTGTACTTTGTCAGAACTGTAGGAAGAGCTGAAACAGTAGGAAGTTATCAATTAGCAGTGAGGAGGATTAGTGATGGGGTTTTTGGGCCTTCAAATTAATCAGATCACGGGTTTCAAATGGGTGGTGTGACCCATGTTTAATAAAGAGAGCCACAATTGTGGATGGAGATATGCTTGGTAGAGCTCTGTATGTGTGGCCTTCCTTTCTGTGGAGCGCTATCAATTTTTCACATTTTATGAGCAGTAAAAACCTCACCCTGATTAGTAAAAGAAAAATAATAATAGTAGGTTAATATTTTTTTTTCTTTCTGACAAGTGTTTTGTATGAAAACATGTTGTCAGAGCGAGCTCTCTGACTTCTGCCTGCACCACCCCAATGCTCACTTCTAATCCTTCCGGCCATTTTTTTCCACTAAGAGACTGTATTTATTTCTGTCTCTGACAACTGTTTGAAAAGTTGTATGCCTTCTGCACAGTGCTGTATTATGGACGATGTATTAGGAGTCATATATCCAGAATGCCTTCTTTGCGAGTACCTAATAACTGTGCTTCTGCTCCATAAAGAAAAAGTTTGTGACAGGTTTATTCATCTTTTTATTTGTTTGTTGTGCTCTGCTCCCTGCTGAAAACAAAAGGTTCCTTTTCACTTCAACCTCCTTTTCTCTTGTCTGGTTTGTAAATGCTGGATGAATTTCATTTGCAAGGATTGCTTTCCTGCCCCACAGACTGCAAGTCACCAAAAAGAGATTACACAGGCTGCTCTTTTCAAGGATCAAGCAGAAGTTTTGGACTAGAGGGAAGAGAAAGCATAATACGAGTGACAGTCATCTTTTCTTTCAACACCAGGAAGGAAAAAACACTTAAAACATAAATTGGTTCATGCCTCTGCCTTTGGAGACTTTAATTTGATCTGATTTGAAAAAGGTAGAGGCATCTTCTCTAGCTCAGTTCAGCTTTCTGCCTACTTCTTGCAGAGAGGACAGTTTTGTTAGTGTTGGGAAGGCTTCCCATGATTTATATCCCAAAGAACTAAGTGCTTCATGCTTGTTCCAGGTACATGATGGGAATTAAACCCAAAACATCTGCTTCATGGACAGGACAAGTAAAGGTGGTAATTCAACAATCTGCTGTTGAATGAGTTGACAAGACCCAGAAGGGAAGAGAAGGGGTGTTCTATTTAGTTGCATAAAAAAATCCTTGTCCTAGAATGCATTGGTCCCTCCCATACTGGCCAACATATAAAGTGAGAGGGCAAAGTTTAAACCATGCTTAGAGATCTTCAATAAATTCATCAAAGTGTACATAGTTGCATATGATGCCTTATAGTACACCTTAAATGACCATACAGATACCATTTGCCCAGAGACTATACACTCATGTACTTCAAAAAATTATAGCAAAGTTTCCAATCATGTCATTCTGTCGGCTGTAACTATTTCTCAGACCCACACACCTACTCATGTGTCTGTGTATGGCACCCTCCCACATCATGTTCCTCACCTACACACGTCAGTGCTCTCAGGTACAGCAAACTCCTTCCCACAAGTAGCAATCTTGTTCAGCAGGCACCAAGAAATGCATGCATGAGCCCACGCTCACACTTGGCATGTGCAGCAGATACAGCTTCCCCTGCACTCACACCAGCGCAGTCAGGTCACATTAGCATAGCCCTTCAAAAGCTTTCTGTGGCTTGCACAGGAAGGCAGAGGGATCACCTCCAGAAAAATCTCAACTTCTTTGTTATAGGAGAGTGCAGGGAAGTTATAAACCTTGTAAGGGAGCCTTTCTACAAGAGGCAATAGGAATTCACTAGTTGATCTAGCAGAAAGCACTTGAATATGATTTAGGATTTTTGTGCAACTTTTATTGCGAATCAGTGCATTTCCCTTTCACACCATTTCCTTTCAGCTCTAATGTAGGTAGGAAAGGCTCATGTAAATTGCAGGCAGAGGGTCATGATAGCTTTAATGGATATAGCTCTTAATGAGAGTATTTGTTCTGCTGAGCTGCCATGTGCTAGTTCCCCATACCTGTTTCAAAAGCTGGTAGCAGCAGTCCTCTTCTATTACTGTAGAAGTACATCTCAAATAGCTGTTAGTGCTGCTCCTGCTAGCTTAGCCTGAGGGATTTTTTTTTCCTCTAGGTCAGTTGAGTGAACCACTATCACTTAAAAGCAGAGTATTCCGTGCTTAGTGTTGAACTTGGCATCAGCTGTCCCATTACAGGCAGTAAGAACATGGTGTGGTCACTGTAAGTCTGTTGGTTTTTACCTGATGCTATGCCTTTCTGCTTTCTGCTGGTTTTGGCTGATGTGCTTGTGTAGGCATTGATCTGGTTGCTTTGTAATACGTAACTCTCAATAGGATATCTCTGACTTTTTATCTTCAGCCCATTCAGCACAGTAGGAGTGAAGACAATCAGTATATTGTAGCAATAAATTTTGAGATCAGTTTTATTGCCCCTGTTTGCTGGCTGCCCACACACACCCACCCAAAGCTTTCACTGTGAGGCACTACAGAGCAAATCTTAACTATGGCTTGGAGCTCAAGGAGTAAACAGGAGAACTTGAGTGTTATGGAGTTGAGCACTGCAGAACTACAAGTATAGTGGAAACAAGGAAAGCATTTTATCTAAAGAATAATAAGCTGTAGTGATGTTGTTTTGTTTTACTACTGCAAGGCATGAGGCCAATGACTATTATAGTACACTGAATTTCTTGAAATGCCTTTCATCCTAGCAATTCAGAAGACTTTAAAATTCAGTCTTTTTACCCATCTTGGTGAAAATAAAACTATATCCAGATCTAACTAAGTTTATGGACATTTGAGTGGATGTGAGCAAAGGAGAAAATGCGAAGCAGGAGTCCTGGGAGAATTGGGTCAGTTCATTCCTTTTATGAATGTCCCATGTGATCTTAGGGAAGATAGCCTTTTGGTGCCTTTAGTGCCTTCTGAAAGTGAGGTTAATAGTTTTTATATCAGTTATGAGGATAAAACATAAAATTTGGTCAGGTGCAATAATAGTGATGGCCCTATAAAGTAAAGTCTAATATTAGAACCAGCAGCAGAAACTAGAAGTCTGGACTGCTGTGTCTGACTAAAATAACAAATTTTACTTGATCTATAGCTTTGTATTTTGCAGACTTTAATAACAGAAGACACTATGTAAGGTCTGCAATAACACAGCTTTTTATCTTTGCTAAAGTGTGAGGAAAAGTCCTGCTTGGGTTTCTGGTTTCTCAGCTGATGTTGCATGTGCAGTTGTTATTGCCCACATAGAAATCATCTCAGCTTCTCAGCCCAAAACTACATCTCACTACCTTCAGAACTGTCAATCATCAAACTCTGGACCTGGCTTTTTTTTATCCCCACTGTTATGATTAATCTTGAAATGATGACTCCTTTTTCTTGCCTGTGACAAAGACTGTTGAATATGTTTGCATGTTCTTGGTGTAAACGAGAGAAATAACACTATCTATGAGTTTATTGGAATCAACACTGTCATTACTTTTGCTTCTTAGGAAAGGAAGGTTCTGGCCAGAAGAAAAAGCACACATAACTTGTGCAGAATCATAAAAAAGCTTTTAAACTCCAGGGTTCACAAGTTCAGTCCCCTTAGAGATCTATGCAGATGTTTTTCTGCCCTGCAACTAGAATTCCCCAAGTGTATACTGCAGTGCTTGTGTCTTTAAGCAACCATTTTGAGTGCCCTTTTTCTCATCCCTCCTTTTCAAGATAATGGCAAATTATTGAAGCCATTGAAGAGTTTGCAAAGAAGAAAGAACTAGAAACCTGACACTAATTATCTGATGTGAATTTATTGGAGGGGCATTTATAGGTCTTAACTCTTTGGCCACCTGCTTTTACTCCCTAGCTGAAGTACTTCCCTTATTCAAGGTATTGCTGCTAGGCTGTGTGTGTTTGCACAGGAAAGTAAAATGGGTAGGAAAATGAAATTCTCTTCCCTTAGCTGCAGCAAGCCCATACAGTCAGAACTTAACTTCCATGTTGCCTTTTGTTTCTCAATCAAGTCACGAAAATTTATTCTAGCACTTTTGAAATCAACAGCATTAAAGTAGATTACATGGTCTTGTGTTTTTGGGATATCTCATACTAGTCCCTTTGGGACTATCTTCCATAATATAATGGCACATGTGGGAGGACCTTTTACTCTGACCTTTGAAGAATCACTCATAATAGCTGTGGCATTTGTACTATTACTGTTCTTCTGCATTTAAGACTCATTGAGTAGTAATACTTAAAGGATATTAGTCATCTTCTAGTGATTATGTAGAGCATCTATGTATTAGAAAGAGGTTCGGGTTTCAAACATAATCTTTCTGGTTTTTATCTGGTTTTTTTTTTTTTTTTGTCTTAAATGACAAGATTTTTATAGTGAATGCTGAACCTCTTCCTGATAACTCTTGGATACACCTTAGGCAAATGGTGATTAACCTAATTAATAACCTTAATAACCACCTTACAAGCCATTGCATGCCCCAAGCATGATGGGTGCCACTAAGTAGAATTTTTTGTCTCATTTCAGAGAAGTTCTGTTTGGCACCAGCACTCACAATTTTCACTTGAGTCAGCATATCATTCAGTACAACTGCAGATCAGCCCTCAAGGTTTGCAGGAACCCACTGTACACTGCAGAAGCTTTAAAACATTACACCTTGGTCTATGCACCTCAGTTTCTCCATCCTTGGGAATATTAACTTCTTATTGCAATCAGATGGAATCCAGTAGAAACAACTAAAACTACTGGATTCTTAACAGGTTGATCTGTTGTAAGAAGGAGCTGCCATATAGCTACTATCTTTTTGCTCTCTTTCATGGTATACAAAACTTTCATGGTATATGAAAGTTTTGAGGATCAGGCAATATAAAGAAAACAGTCAGGAACAGGACTAGATACTAAATTTCAGCTATGCAGTTGGAAAAGTTCGGTGAATTGCTTGTTTCTGGTGGGTTTTTTCTTCCCCCTGCCAGCAGTTATTAAACTTCTCAACTAATGGCTGCAAGCCCCAGGAGGCTTCCAGGTGAAAATCATTCAAGCTTTTCCCTAACAGACCCGATGTGGGAGGAGAGCCAGCATGTGTGCAAGCTCAAATTCCCAGGGCTCTGCAATTTGGCTTAACCTTCACAGTAATGCAGGAGTGTGTGGCGGCAGCACAACCATGTGTTTCAGCAGGGTGTTCAGCTCTGGTGCACTCTTCTCTGCACTCTGATTAATTGCAGCTGTGTACAAATTAGTTTTCTCAAAAAGCTATTTATCGCCCTCAAATTAACCGCATAGGCATTAGACCACAAACAAATGGGCAAAATAAGAGCAATAGCATAAACATCCAGCTTGGACACTCGGCCTCATCTTGGTCCTGTGTCAGCAGTGTATGAAGAGTGATCATGGGCTTTCCTGATGGCTCACAAGCTGCGGTTTTCTCTTTGGCAGCAATTAATTCAAGCCCCAGCACGGTGCTGAAAGCACAGGGCTGTGAGAGGAGATGACAGAGACCCAGCAGTGGCGCCTGTACTTTTGGAGTCTAGGATAAATGGTGCTTTTCTGTAGTGGCAGGAGATATTACAGGCAGCACTGCACAGCCAGGTGTGGATAGCTGTGCATGTTCCCTGAGCTCACTGCATTTGGAAAGCCATCTGCGTGCTTTAGCACAGGACAATGCTCACAGATGAAGTCCAGCTGTGAGGAAAGACTTTGCAGAAGCACAATCGTGAGGTACTATGTATAATCACCTTTGGGATCAGAACTGGCTCAAAGCACAGCCTTGGCTGCCTCCTGTGTGCTGCCAAATGCTGTTTAGACTGAGGGTTTCACTGTTGTCCTGTCCATTTGTGTGCTCATATGAGGTTCACACTTCTGAAGTGCAGAACAGTTAGGACAGTCCAGGAAGGCTCTTACAAACAAGGAGCTTCACTAACAGCCTTTTCAAAGTAGGTCTGGTCATATCAGTTTACTTAGGGCCCTATCCATCAGCTCTAGAACACCTTCTGTGGATGGAAGTCATGTCTCATACTCAAGTGTAGCATTTATGTAGACTGTAAAATATCTGTTTCACATGAAAATTCATTCCAAAAATGCAACTTCAAGTTCTAATATGTCCTGAGACATAAATTAAGATGAAAAGTTCAATCATATTTAATTTTAATTTATCTTTTAAAAACAAGTAATGCTAAGAACGTGTATTACTGACCTTAAAGCACTTAGAAAACAATCACTCATGGCAATAATGTTCACTGCAGATGGTTTTATTTTCTGCACTTTAAAGGCAGTGAAGCTGAGGCAGAGAAGAGCCTTGTGCTCTGCTCCTTTTATGACAGAAAATGCAATTGAAGAGGCAAGTATAAAGAAACAAGCCTGTTTGATTCTAAGTTCTACAGGCCTATAGTTTTCTTTCAAAAAAGCAAGCAAACAAACAAAACCTTAGGACATGCTGAGTATGCACACGAATACCACACACAGAGTACATTTCACTAAATTGTGTTTTTCTCTGAAGTTTGAAACTTAAAAAGGTACTCAGAGTCCTAACTTTTTTCATTCCTTTTTTTCTAGAGAATGTACACTAGAGATAGTTTTGATAGTTTCCTATGATTATTAAAGTTGAGTATTCATTCTGTACAAAAGACTGCAGAATTAACAATACACTGCAATTACATGTGCCCTCAAATGGGAACACAGTCTTATTACTTGTTTCAAGTAAAATAATTACTTAGACGAGTGACACATTGATTACTAATTCTTCAAGAAGTTATTATGCCTTACTAGTTGAAAAACAAAGACTTGAAGACAGAAATACAATCCTTGCTAGAGGTTGCTCAATTTGATACATGATTTTGACTCAAGTAATTGCTTTGTTAAAGCCAAAATGTGCTGGAAAAGCTTGAGTTTACTTTGTTAATGATACATAATAAAACAACTAGTATTCATAATTATTATAAAACTAATAGCCTGCTGAGAGTGAACTCCTGATTTTTATTTGCTACCACAAAAATAGCATTTAGAACTGTTGATCTGTTTGAACCACTCTCTAAAGTGGTCAAATCCAGAGGCACAGGAATGCAAATACAGCAGCTTTTTGTAATTATCATTTTTTATTCTTAAATGTGGGTAGGTGGATGAGAACTCCAATGATTTAGAGGTTATATGCACAATGTGGGAGATACAGTTGCTTCCTTGCAAACTTTGCTGCTCTCCAAGGCTTGTGTCTCAGCTGGATTCATTTGCTACACAATTCCCCTTGTGAGTTTTGAACTCTAAGACCTCAATGGGAAACCGATTTGTCCCTAAAGTGGAGATGAGAGGGATGAGGTCTGCTCCACCAGTCTGGTGCAGAAGCTAGGGAAAAAGCAGTTGGCCTTACAATAAGGGTTATGATTCCCAGTTTTGTGTTTATTCCATGAAATTATGTTGTGCTCCGTGATACATCAGTACCAGGAAGCAGAATACTTACAAGGATGACCTGTGGGCTGGTGATGAAATTAATAAAACTGAGAGAAAGATACTAATACCAATGCCACTACCAGTTCATCCTCGTGATTAAGTGGTAGATTATTCTTGTTTGTGAATGCTGTATTCCTTTAATTAGAGCATGTCTGTGGTTTAAAAAAAAACAAAAAACAACAAAACAAACACAATTTGAGTGCATTCAGCAAAGATAACTTTCTTGCTTTCTTTAACATAGCTCTGAGTTTGTGACAGTCACTGCTGTTACTTGCCTTCATCATCCACATAAATACATTTTCAGCTGAATTATTCCTACCTAGAGCAAATGGCAGGTTTTGGGGTTTTGCTTGGTGGGTTGTTTTTTTTAAGGCAATCAGTAAGTTTTTCCCTGAGAAGCAGTTTTTAGGGCTATTGCAGATTCCTGGGGAGGATATCAGCGTGATAGCCATAAAGCAGATACCTTCATGGGAGAGTTCTGACATGCTCACATAGGGACTCTTGATTTCCCTACTTGCAGACTCCTAAATCAGGTCCCAATGCAGGAGTAAGGAGCAACTTGCACCTAAAATAATACAGTTCTGTTTGTTTTGCTGGAAGACACAGAGATATCACTTCTCCTGGGTAAGAGCTGCTTTTGAAAATTTGTTCAGTGATTAGAAAGCTAGCAGGGTGCCACAGTAGCAAGCAAGCATCTGTCTTCTGGTATGTGCTCTTTAATGTTTCCCAAGCTTGAGGGAAAGATGTAATACTTCTGTAAAGGATCATCTAGCATCTTTATACTCATGGAAATATTAAATTCTGATTTTGAATTGATCACCAGCTTATATATATGAACTCTAAAGGTGTGATTTCATTGCTTTTAGTCAGGTATAAGCTAAGGTGTTACCAAGTATCCAGTGTCCATTTCTACTAATATCTGCTTTTCAGTAGCTGTTCTGAAGGGCCATTAATTGTAAACAGAGAAACAAGGGAAGCCATATGAAAGTAGTGCATATATTATTACTGAAGACAAGAGAGGGAAGTCACCTTTCATGAGGGGAACTAGAAGCAAATTGATCTGTGAATGAAAAAACTTTCAGGAAATCAGATTCTTCTTAATATTTTTTCCTGATATGAAGAGACGTGGTTATTTAATCAATCAACTGGACTTTTGCCTGAAAAAAGATTAAGGGTAAGGTACTGCTCTTCCATACCACCAATAACATTGAAGTAAAGATCCTTCCCAAAAAGCTTTTTTTTTTGCTCTGTTCCACCACCCTCTTGCCCAAAGGCCTCCAGTGACAAAGCAAAGTGAGACAAAGAGATGCCTTAGCATACAGGCAGATTACTGAAGTGCCACTAGGGATATCTTCTATTACATTAGCATGGTTTTCACACACGTCCTGCCATGTTAATTGAAAGATCTTTAATTTGCATGTGGGAATTATCTCATTGACTCTCTTTCATGAACCCTCTTTATAATTATGCAAACGGTCCAGCACAAGGGAGAAACAAGTCATTTTATTAACTTCAAAAGCAGTGTATTTAAAATAAAGAAGATGACAATGACAAAACTTGCTGATGATTTACCAAGCACTAACAATGCCAGGAATGCATGTTTAGCCTCTTTAGCAACTGAAGACATCTATTTTATTGTAGATATTACCTAGCTACTTTGCAGTTACAAAGGCATTGAATGGCCATCCATTACACAACCCAATACTGATGCTTTGTCTCACGTCCGATCAAGGTTTCTTCTTAGCATTTCCCCAAGGACACTCAGCATGTCTTGCAGTCAAGAGAAAACACTTCACATTCCAAAAGAAGCCAATCACTTCATCCAGAGCTGACTCTTCTCCAGCTTGTTTCTGTGAATTATAGTTTGGCTTGAGTGGCTGCTTCAGCAGAAATCCAAGAGTTTAGCTGGGTATCACAGTCAGTATGTCATCTTCTAAGACCTCATACCTCGTCTTTTTATTTTCTTTTTTTTTTTTTTTTTCCCTTGGAAACAACCATATATGAGTTTGGGGTTTGAAGGGTTTGTTCAAAAAAAAATTAAAAAAAGGACATTTCTTTGTCATGTGTTATTTTGAGTATTCTTACCAAAGAGTGCTTTGAAGTATTAGTTTCAACATTTTCAGCCTCATGTAGGGGCTATGGAGAAAGTGTCTTTCATCTATAATAGTGCACATCTTATGCTTGCCATTCTGCAAGAGCAGAGTGCAGTAATCAGAGAATTGTTAAGGTTGAAAAAGACTTCTAAGATCATCGAGTCCAACTTTGCACCAGCATGTTCACATTGCAGCAGAGTGGAGCCATGCTGACAAATTATGTGGTAATATTCTATATAAGGTTTACCAAGTTAATTTGCATGGCATACACTGATTTCAGGGGTTGAAACTCAGGAGTGGATGAGTTGCATTCCTCTGTGTGGGCTTTGATCCTTAGGGAGTTTCACTCATGGTTTCAGTATACTGTGCATCCGAAAACCCCGATGTCTCATTAGATTGCTTTAATGGGAGAAGTTTACAGAATGAGAAACCACATATGTCTATATTTTGCTTTTGGTATGTCTTATAGTATATTAATGTTTTATTTACTTTGCCTTTTATTATAGGGGATATATGAGTCTGTCGTTAAACTTCTATAGTTTAACCTCTTTATATTGATAAAGTATCCAACCATCTAGGTTCACATGCCTCCCTTCATCATTACAGCGTAAATTCCTTTCCCTCCAGCCCAGATTAACTTGGTCATGACTCTCAGACTCTGGGATAGGATACATTTGTGCTTGCTTTAGAGAACTAATCCAGCTGCAGTAATGCTGCAAAAAAAATTATGTGACACGATGAAAATGCCCGGCCTGGTGATGCAGAACTCATTTTAACCTCTACCCAGCAATGAGCTCTCAGCAGTGCCCATTCACCTCATTCCAGGAACTCCAGATTGCAGCATGAGGTGTCATACCCTGTGTGATGAGATCATAACTTTTCACTGCTTTCTCTTTGTGAATTCCCAAAGACAATCCTCATTAAAAAAGAAAAAAAAAATTCTATCTTTCCTTGCTCATTCTTTCCCTTCCCTCTTTTTAATTTTTATTGTCATTTTATTCTAATTTTTCTAATCTTCTTTCCTTGTTAGGCAAAAAGAAAAAAAAAATCTGCTGAGAAACATATTTTCCCTTCAGGGTGATGCAGACTTCAAAAGAAAAATCAGTCATTTCAAGAGAAGAAAAAAAAAGTTTAATCATCAAGAGCAATAATTACTTTCTAAATATTAGCATGGCAGATAAGGACAGCAGAACTGAAATGGAATGTGAGGCTTTCTCACTTATTCATTATATTTGATTTCTAAGTTTGGAATTTCCAAGGACTTACTCTGTATTACATCTCCATAATGTAGTTATTATAACTGATAAAGTATCAAGAGTTATCAGTTTCAGTTTTTGTGTTTCCTCAGAGATAAAAGATGCCAATTTGAAAAGTAACTGCCCTTTTTTCTCAGCTTGATCTCTTCACTTTCTCCTGTGCTCAAGCAAGGCATACGTTTTTGTTTCCAGCCATTTTGTAGATGGTCTGAATTGAATTTGTTCAATAGTATGTTGGGCTGATCCTTAAACATCATTGGATTTAATCCACCAGAAATCCCTTCCTTAAGAACTGGTGTCAGATTTTTTGGTAGTCTGGTAGCAAACCTGGTTTTCTATTTGACAGAACATAATTATCTGTATTTCTCTACTTGTGAAAGTAAAGAACTTGTAAACATCTTCACACAAATGTGCCACTATTTTAGTACAGCAGAATTGTTCTTTAAAATATTTTATAAAAAAAAAATCAACTTTGCTCAGTGCTGTTTCAGAGCATATCTGCTCATGTTCCAGAATGACTGGAAGGATTTGGCACTGGTACAGATAAGGTTTTGAGGGACAAATTGTGAATTGGGAGTCTGTCTTAGTAGAATAAATATTTCACAGTTTAGCTTCTTTAGTTTGCATACTGGAAGAATAAAAGAGAGATGCTTGCTCTCTGAAAGTGTGTTGTGTTTACAAAGCGGAGACTGGGAAACTATTTCTTTAAACAAAAGGGTTGCATGGCCCAAAGTGGCTGCTACCCAACTGTGAATAAGATAGCTGGAAGTTAGAAATGGGTTTCTATCCAAAATGAGAGTCATCTGGAGGAAGAGGTCCAGAAGAGTAAGTTTATTCATGGCTTTATTTGATGTAGAACTGAAGTAGCTAAGTACTGGCTCCTGCACGTTTAGAGGTTTCTTCTTGTTTTTCTGTGATTTGTGTACTGATGAGTCTTCACCTACTGCCATTTTGGTACTGTACTAATGACAATATCATAGAGGTATGAGACCATACCTCTGCTGAGCTCCAGTGTGATCAGTTGTCAGCTCTTAGGTGGCACAGCTGAGCAGAAAGCTTTTGCACAAAGGTGCAGAGCTCCCCATGGCAGACAGTAGCAGGCAACTTAATGAAAAATATACAAGACCTTGTGATCCTTTGGCTAATCACATCCTGTGAGGTCAAATTGCACCACCGATCAGATAAAGAGTCAACCATTCCACTTAAAGTGAAATTTCTCTTTCTGAACCAGAGAAGTAATCAACTGTAAGAAAGAGAGGAGACTTTCTATAAATGCAGCACTCCCTATGGACTGGCTGCTGGTTGGGTTGAACTGATAGGCAATCCTATTTTTACTAAATAAGGAAGTACTTTACAGTACAGGTTTCGATGAGTTTATAGCTCAGCTTCTGAAGGCTAGAAAGAGCAGAAGAAAATCCTCAACTCTTCAAATGTATCCCTTGAGGCAAAATTCTGAATACTGACATTGGCTGTTACAGAAATGCATTTAAAATTATCAGTTGGATTTGCTAGTACAGCTGGATGTCTTGTTCATTGGTATTTGGAGGTGAAGCCTTGGAGGAGAATTTTGGAGCAATTGGGAATTAAACCTGTGTTGATCTTCATAGCTCCTTTTCTGCTGGGGTGGGTGAGAGAGTAAGGTGCTTGAAGTTTTATCTTTTGGAAAGGTATGATGTTAGAGATAGTTCAGAGTAAAAACAGTTTTTTGGGGGCTTGGCTAGTCCCATTACATGAGAAAAAAATTATCTCAATCATTCGGTAAAGATTAAGCAATGTGCTTTCAGTTAAAAAATGCAGTTAAGTGTTATGTAAAGTGCAAAAGCCCCTAAAAAGGAGAAAACAATGAGATATCTTGGTAAGTCTAGTTACATGAAAAGTGAACTCAGTGGCCTGGTTCTGTGACCCTCAGCTGCAGAGTTTGTGGTTAAAAAAAGAGACGGAGAAGTGATAGGCAAGGTACTGGGCACAGAGCAGCCCATTAAATTACTCAGTCTACTCAGACTCAGAAATGAGACACAAAAGGTAGTATGAAATTAAGCAGTTTGTTATTATGGGTCAGGTTTCAACATATACTGCTGACTCATAAATTTAATCTGATCACTTTATTCCTTAAAGAAATCACAACAATGAATAGTTTCTGGCCTTAAAATATGGGGCTTTTTTGAGAATTTTCTGTGTACTGGGGAGCCCTCTACTCACTTCAGCCTGATGAGGTTCACTGCAGGTCAGAAAAGGATGAATGGGAGGACAGTGCAGTGCAGGCTTAAGGTACTTCCTCCCTTGAACCAGTGTGCAACCAGCAAATTCCCAATGCTGCAATGCTGCTGCTGTGCGCAGGCAAGACAAAAACTCGTGTTGTCATCTCCCCAGATCTAGGCTGGGGCTCTGGATACCCAGGGGGATAAACTACACCACTCTGTAGGTAGTGTATAATTTCTTATTTTCCTGTGTGGGATCCAGCAGTGCAAACTCTGGTTTGAATTAGATGAGTGTAATTTACTGTACAGTGATTAAGGATACACAAGCTACACTCACAAACAAGGAGAAAGACGCTGCTCTCTCTGCAGGCTAAAATACTGAAACAGGCATTATTTTGTACTCAGTCTACCAGTGACATTTTAATTTATGAGCTAAGAATGCAATGATTGCTGGCTGCAAAAATTGATTTGGTGTTCATCTGATTCAACCCATGTCAAGAGTTTGAAAGTAATTATGATAGTGGATCTGATAGGCAGGCAATTACATTTTTGTTCTCTCTTTTCTTTCTTTTTTTTTCCTGAAGTTGTTCTTGTCAGAAGGCTCTAGAAGCATAAGTATATTTTTTTCTAATGTTATTTTGTAGACTTTTAAGGTATAATCTTAGTTAATGTTACACATGCACTAACTACATTCCTAAATAAAGTCTTTTTTAGCCTCTTTGGAAATCTCCCAGGCTAACCAGATTAAGTAATCCATGTATAGCCAAACAGTCTTTTTCTGCCCATACTTCCTCTGCTCTTTCATTAATCTTGGCTATAAGTGGTATTTCCTAAGGGTGTCTTCTGTCTCTGTTCTGTCATCTGAGGAGGGGAGAGGCTCTCTCACCACAGCAGGCTGCAATCGGGGCACTGCTGTGGGAAGGAGATGTTGCAGGTTCTTGTTCCTACGCTCCTGATAAAGTGAGAAATATCCCTGCTTTTAGCTATTCAGAAGCACGGATGTCAAGCCTGGATCCTTCTGTGGGGGCTGCACCCTCCAAGGTGTCCAGTGGGTGCTTTGCTGTCGTGCACACACTGAATAGTATATCTGAAATTTAGGTGCAAATAAAAAACCATTATTATCCGAAAACCGATACTTTGATATCACTCTGGTTTTGAGATTGTTTTTAAAGGGCATTTGGGGTTGTTCAAGCATAGAACAAAAGCTAATCTTTTAAAATCATAACTCACCATAAAACTTAGCTGTTATTTCCTTGTCAGCTGTACTAAATATATTGCTTCTTTGCCTAAACAGCAGTACTTGCAACAAGGTCTCTTTTATCCTGTTTATACTGTAGTATCTAAATAACAGAATCTTGATCTGATTTGAGGCTGTGGGTAATATCATTATTGTTTAAATTCAGGTAATAGCTGTTGTATCTTCACATATAAGTTTTATGCCTTCTGATAATGCATAATTTAAAGAAATCTTTCCCCTGCAAATTTAAAAGCCTGTGTTTGAGTTACAATCAGTATCTCTGTTGGTATTAAAGAGCCACTCAGTTTTCCTCAGAGTCTGAAAGAAGAAGGGGTGGCAGAGAAAAAGAGGAGTAATGTTGAAAGTAGAAGACCAAAGCTCCTAAGCTTCAGTAATACTGCAGGGGAGGGAGAGGCACAGTAGGAACAGAAAGACTGACAGCTTTGGGCTGAAGGTGGAAACAATGTGTGGGAAATGGAGACTAAAGTCTAGAAAACAAATCATAGCACAGGGAGAGATGTAATGAAGTTTGTGAAAGGTATCTATCTCCCTTCCAAACTTGTCAAATATCCATTTATTTCCTTCATTCACTCCTGATATATTTTTCTCATTTTTGCTGAAGTGGATGAGAAATTATATTTACTTAAATCAATGGCAAGGTATGGAATTGTATAGGAGTTGTGTTTTCATTTATGTCTTTTATATTCACATCCTATACAGGATTTAAAGAAACTATGCCTGTAGAAAATTCTAGACTTTACACTTTCAGGTCAATGATTTCTCTTGCTTTTGCCAAGATTTGCCTACTGGTATCCGATTGATTGGCCTGGCAAGAGTGAATAGCTTCTCCCCCACGTTTCTGAAGACTGCATTTCACATAGAACCAGATTCTGTGGCTGCTTGGTTCTGTAGTTACAGGATATATTAGTCTGCATTCTCTTTGACCCTACTAACTTCAAACCAGAGCAGTTTCCTTAAAAGTATTTAATTACTGATCCCCCGGTGGACAGTAGAGTCCACATCAGTGAAATGTGAAGTGTCATGCTCATCCAAAATGATACAGATATTTTGAAGAGAAAGGTTATTTTGGGCAAGCATATGCCATCGTTTTTCCATTTTTAACTGCAAACTGGGCTACAAACTACAGCTGTGTGTGATTTACTTTAAAGCCCAGGTCTATTCTCATCTTCTAATTTTATTCAGGCAGCATTTTGACATTATATTTAAGCCTAATTCACTTTACAACATGCATGATAATAAAGACCATTTGCCATCAAAAAGAGATAAGGAAACAAGTTGGAGCAGATTCTACAGTGTGTCCTCACTTCTGGAATGTGTAATATATTCCACATTTTTGTTTATGATACTGAGTCTTCTGTCTGTTACTGATCTTGTGTGGTTTGCTCCAGTCCATTTTAAATGATTATACATTACAATGCTCTCCTTCTCCCTCCTGACTCTGTGAACCTGACAGGCGTCCCTCGAGCTTACTCAGGTGCCTTCCGTGACCTCAGAAAGGTGTCAGCTTGTTGGACTGAGAATGACTGAGAAATGCAGCATCCTCTTAAAAGCTTTATTGCTTCTTTGTAGATCACACTCCATATACAGTTCAACAGATGGCATTCTGAAGCATCTCAAGAATCAATAAATCACTTCTGGTATAGGACCTTTAATTCAGAAATGTCAGAAACTGAGGCCAGAACAGAAAAAATGCATTATTTGGCACTGATTTATATATCTTCTTAACCACACGGAGCATTGAAAATTAGTTTGTATGGTAACAAATTACCAGATTTGGTTACTTTTGGACATGAATTTGCATTCAAGATGGCAAACCAAAATTTAGAAATTGTTAGAGGGAAAAAAAAAATCTAAACTATTATTGTGCCACCATGTAAATCTGTGTTGTGCTTTGCCTTCTGCATTGCACTCACTTTTGACCATCAGCTCTCAAAAACAGATCTATGATGAATAAAAAAGCTGCAGGATATGTAATGGTTTCCACATGAGGAGAGGTTAAATAGGCTGACATTCTTCATGATGAAAAATTAGTAACCAAGTGGTGATAACAGAGGTCTTAAAAATCAAAATGGATCAGAGAAATTGTGACTAGGCAATGACTGCTCACAGTTTCTCATGAAACAAAGGTTGAGGAGTTAAATAACCCAGAAGCAAGCTGAGATCAAACAGGAGGAAGTGCTTTTATACAAAATGTGGAACTGACTGCCATATGATATTATAGGAAAAAATATAAATAGATTTTAAAAGCTACTATGTCAGCATGTGGTCGAAAAGCCCATTAAGAACCATGAAATACAAAATCTATGCAGCACAGAGCTGCAGGTATAACCACTTCCTAACTGATGCTTGCCAGTCCAACTAGCATATGTGAGAGAAAAGTACTTCTGCAGGTTTCTCTTGTGTTTATCCTTTATCTGTCAGTAAACGTAACTGTCTAATGCCAGGAGCAGGAGTCAAGGCTTCAGTGGAGTTTGAGCTACCATGGCTGCACTTCTGCTCTGGTTCTACATGTTCTTATAACACAGTTATTATTAGTATATATTTGCATTTGAAGCACTTACATCTGGGACTTAGTGTGGACAGATACCAGACATATCTTCAGGCATTTTAAAGAGCCTGAAAGAAGCAAAAATTAAATATGAGACAGATAACTAGATAAATCAAGAAGGAGGCAGTGAACCTCCAGCTCTTTATAAAATTCACAATGCAGGAATTCCCTTCTAAATGGGAAGGCTTTGTCTGTAAATTGCATCAATATTTCATTAATTAAATTCATTTTTCTTTCTGTCTTCCTTTTGTTTTGTGTAATTAGGATATAGTCATTTACAGCCAAACCTCTGTTCAGCTGCTATAAAATATTCATTTCCAGTTGCAGCTTGATAATGAAACAGTATCCTGCAGCCCATTCAAACTGTTGCAAGGCAAGGCAAATTACCAAAGGGAGGGAATAAATTCATTAAAAAAAAAAACAATGAACTTAAATATGCTCAGTACAAAATGGTTTCAGGCAAAGGAAAAGCCTGCCAGCTAAAATGCAATTTATGTAATACATTGGCAAGGAGGTGGGAAGCCGGTGAATAGAACTTAATGAGTTGACAGCTGTCAAGCGCTCCATGGTGTCAGATTGTAGCATTTGTTTCGATCAATTGCACATTCTGGGTAAGTGGGAGACTTAGGCAAAAGGGATATCCTGGGACCAGCCAGGCAATTTGTTCCACTACCTATGAGGTGCTGAGATTCAAAGCTGCCTGGTAGAGAGGTTGCAGAGCTTTACTCTGCACCTGTTGGAAAAGCTGTGTTAGAGCTTGTGAAAGCAAGTTTTGTGTTCTGATGAGTACTGGTGGTCCACCATGTCAGGGTTCTTTTTCTGAGGGTCATTTGCCTTTGGTGTTAAGCTCTGCTGCCATTTACTTCTATAGATGTGCACTGCAGGCTTTCCCCACTGATGAGGAATTTGCAATAAATTCCTGTGTGCAGGAACCTCAGTTTTTAGGAACTGTGAAGTCACCTCCAATATTTTATTTCATTTCAGAAACATTAAAGAGAGCAGAATGTTTTTATGTCCCTCCTACTTCAGCCCTGCTTAACAGTTTGTTACAGTCCATATGGGAGTTCCATTTTGACTGTGTGAGTCTTTCTACTCACAAAATATAAGAACTGGATAAAATCAGGGTAGGCTGCCCAGGGAAGTGGTTGACTCACCATCCCTGGAGGTATTTAAAAGATGTGTAGATGTGGCACTTAGGGACATGCTTTAGTGATGGAATTGGCAGTGTTAGGTTAATGATTGGACTCAGGGATCTTAAAGATATTTCTAACCCAAACAATTTCAGAATTCTATAATCTTTCTTCAGATGCTTTACACAGCACTTTCCTCAAGGTACTGTCAGAGCAACTTATAGATGTTTGTTTCCAAGAGATACATGTGTATCTTCACTATCTTAAAAATTAAGCCATGGTGTGCTGACATATTAACAGCCCTGTAAAGGGTCATTGTAAATCAGTGGCAGAGGCATCCTGGCACCCAGCCCTTCTGTGTATTCCACAGTTGTATAAAATGGGCAGTCAGACTTGGTGAAAATAATGGACCCCTCTCACCTGAGATTTCTGAATAAAAAGAAATCTCACTGACTGCAGTCTTTTACTTGCAAATTCCTGACAGAAGTTATATGCCTGCTAATAACTGTGAGACAGTTAATAACATCTGCTAGTAATTGGAGTCAATTACAGGATTTCTTAGAAACATTTTTTCCATCCTGAAGCATTTCAGAGGAATACAGTGTCATACTTTGGAGTTCTGACAACTTCACTGCATGTCCCACATTGCAGAAATGCATGTGGTTTGATTTTACCTGCTGTTGCCTCTCAAAATCCTGATATGGACATAACTATGCCAATTATTGTCAGCTGAGTTTGAAACACTCATAGATGGTCTAACTCTGCTGGCAGAAAGCCTTCTTCAGTCAGCATTGCTGGACCTAAAAGGAGGAGCTCTACCAGCTTGGATATGCCTTCATGTCTGCAATGCCAATAATCTCTTTAGTGTGAGTAGGGCCTACATCTGAAAATACAGAGGTACCACCTTTTGAATTCGGTGGCTATTATGTCTTGTTTCTGGTAAAAGTGAAGCTACAATAATGACACCATTGAAAAGGGAAATTAAAGGGAAACTGAACTTGTTTTCTCCCAGGAGAGACCAGAAACATACCATCATCCCAAAGCTGTTGCTTTAAGTGTTATAGCAATGAAAGATCAAAAGTTCTGATTCTTTCAGCTTTTTTAATTTTTATGAAAAAGCAGAAGCTGATGTAGCAAGAAGCCTGAGCATGCACTTTTGCCTGTCTATTCAGGGTCTGGAATATCTTGAATATGGGGACTCTTGCTATATTTTGGCTCCATCCTGGTCAAGCTGTCCTTTTGGTAAGACTAAGGTTAAAACCTCCATGGGCTAAAACTTGGCTGTCCATAGTCTGGAAGACACAGGTGTTTCTTTGTATTACTAAAGGCTTTTAATGGGCATTGCATTAAAATGGTATAATTTCTTTTGTGATTTCTGCTGTTGTCAACAATATAATTAGAATATATGAGAGGAAAATTTTCTTGGAGTTCTACTTTCAACTGGTTAGTGTCTCATTCAAATTCTTTATGCAGAAACTTCTTCATTTCATAGTGGGCATGAATTTCATGCTATCTTTCAGTACTTACCAAGAGGTAATTTATATCAAAAATGTAACATTGCCGCAAAACTCAGTTGAGAAGGAAGTTTACTGATAGGGAAAGTATTCTTATGGATTTAGAGCTTCAAATCCTCTCTCCTGATGATGTTCCTTTGGATACTTGTTTCCTAGAATCTCCCAAATTACACCTTGGAAATCTGAAGGACACAAGGAAGAACCTTGTAGTACTTGATGTCTTTATAGACAGAATTGCAGAGAAAAAGAAAGCCTCTTCACTGTGTGTGGAGTGGGTTTGTTATTTTCCCTTTAAGCAGGTAGAAGTATAGCTGATGTCAGCTAGTTCTTGATGGTGTTTAAAGCCTGAATTCCTTTGTCTAGCTCTCTGCTCAGTAAGTGCCTTCCAGCTGAGCATCTCTGGGGCCATTAAAGCTAACTTCATTCCTTTTTCCATTTTACACAAACACAAAAGATTGATTTGTCTTTACTACAGTTAATCAAACTCACTAGAAAACTAAATAAATAAGCAAGGAAAATGGCCTTCTTATCCTTCACAGGGCAAATGTTCTGATTAGGCAGGGGCTGCTGAGAAACCCAGCGGTGATAAGTGTTTATCAGGCTTGTTATGCATGGGAGTCTGCCTTACCCAACGGCAAAATTTTCTTGCATAACAACCATTTTCAGCTTGGACCATTTTGTGTGCCATTTAAGTGAGGGTCACTTCTGATTTAATGCTCAGGAGCCATTTGTCATGTTCCACAACTTGTGAAGTTGAAGTTTATCTGGTTTTATCAGTATCTGATGGACCAAGTATGTTTTTTAAGCTCATGGGTATATGTTTCATGAGAATAGATCTCTTTCTTTGATAAAGTTACAATTAGACAAATTTTTGGCTCTAACTTTCTTAAGTTTTCCCCCATGATCCCTGGTGGTGGTGGTAATGATTTCATTTCCCTGTTTACTCTTTTGTTACATGTTTTTGTTAACATGGGGTGTGAAGTCAGTTCCCTGTCCCTCCAGTAAAGATGTCCGTTTACTCATATTTCAAATGGAAAAAAAATGGTAATGATAGAAAAATATGATTTTTAAGCATTAGCTATTTGGCAGTTGTATTTCTGGGTGAAATATTGTCTAGAACTGTTTAACCTAATTTTTATTAGATTTGACCATGATAATGTCAATATGTTAATAGGTTAATGGTAATATACGCCTTTTGTTGAGTAAACAGATGTCTCTGTACTAGTGCTGGTAATCATTTATATCCTATATTAAGAGAGGAAGGATGGGCTTGTGATTAAGAGGCTGTCAAAGTTCCTGGGAAATATGAGTTCTACCACAGCTGCTTTTGTGACATTTGTGTTTATAAACTTCTTATTGTTTATAAATTAAAACCATTCATAGTCCTTTTTTAGCACATATGTTGTATATGTGCTTACATATAGGTATTTACTGCCTATTTTCCTTTCTTAAATGTTGTACTCTCTAACGTTATTCAGAGAGCATTTCTAGGCGCTGATTGGTGCCCAGTGGGCCAGGATTTATTCTGCATTTATTTCTTCTACTTTATGTTTATTCTGCATTTAAATGTGTGGGAACTGCCTTCCCCTTGTGAGCTAATGTGTGAATCCTGTGAGTAACAGTATTTAAATTTTCTAAGTGTGGGTTAATGTTTGGAGAGCAAGAGGAATATTTGTCTGGCAAGAATAGTCTAGCACATTAATGTGAATATTCAAAGATAGTTGTTTATCTTATTGCACTCAGAGGTACTTATAATAATTGCAGACGTTGTTTTACGGCACATTTATTCAGAGTCTTTACGTTTATTGTTACTTTATGAATAACATACCCTGTCACATTAGATTTTAAGTATCACAGTTTGGACCATACTAGGGTATTTTCTCCTTTATGAATTTTACAGCTGTGTGTGCAAACTGCTTGTGGTCAATGTAATAATGAGTGAGAGGCATTAAGAGAGACACATGGGAGGAGGTAAAGAACTTCCCAGTTAAAAAAAAAAAAAAAAAAAAAAAATGTCCAGCCCCTGGGGCTGGCTTGCCCACCCCTTCCCCTTGGATGCTGGCAGGATTGCTGTGGCTGATGCTGCTCGGTGCAGCTGGGGCACAGCGACTGCCCCTCCTGCAGTGCTCGCTGGCCTGCTGTACCTCAGGGATCAGGCTGGACTGCCATCAGTGTGTAGTATGTGAACACGCTCCTGTTTTCTCCAGGGAACAATGTCTGCTGGGAGAAGATCTCCCATATCTTAATTTCTCATTAAACCTCATTTGCAAGCGATTATGAGATCCCAGCAATAGGTGCTGCAGGAAAAGGACTACTGCTTTAATAGAAACAGGACTTGTATGGTTTTATTAAGTGATCACATAAGTAATGCCTGTTAAATTGCACGCGTGACTACCTCTTTTCTATACAGTAGCTGTACTTTACAGATTTGTTTCTTTTGAATCATGTGTTGGGGGAGTGCAACACAGTGTGCAGATTTTGAGGCTTAAGAGATTGTCATTAAAGCTACTGTGCTGTGCTTAGTTATTTATTTCTTGCTCAGAGTGATCCAATCAATAACAGAACAAAATCAAATACAACTCCCTCCCCTCTGAGGAAAAAAGACAAGCTAAATAAAGATGTCCAGGAGAAAATGCCAGCAAACGACATATTGATTTCCAGCAAAGGAGCAAAGTGTAAATGAAAAATATTCTTCTGACACAGTTATTAAGTGCCAGCTAGCACGCAAAGAAAAACCCATTTACTCTTACTAGAGGCTGAGTCTTCAAAGGGCAGCTGATTCATCTCACATCATCTGAGTCTCTAACTTTCTGAAACGTAGGCTTCCCTTTACTAAATGTAAAGGAGTTTTCTGTACTTAGGCTTTGCTTTGAGAATGTAAAATATTTACTAAAATTATGATTGTATGCCAAGCAAACAGAGAAACTGTTTTCTCTCCATTTTATGGCAATATAAACAGAAGCATGAGGAAAGGGGGCAATTTTGCTTATGTCAGATAGCAAATTTATGACAATATCAAGAAAATAAAATCAAGTAACATGTGGGCTCTGAATCAATGTCCTTGGCAATTTGGCCTGGGATAATTTAAAAAGTAACTGCATCCCAGTGATCTGCCCTGCCCTTCTGCTGCTGAAGTATGCAACATTTTATTTTTCAGCAAGTATAGTTCGTAGCCCAGCATATTAATAAAATTATTTCTGTGGCTGTTTAAGATAATATATTAGAATGTGTACCTAAGGTACTAGAGCTCACACCAGCAGGATGCTAAATTCTGTCAATAATCTGGCTTTTTTCTACATATTTATAAGAATCTTTACTCAGCTTTTGCTTCCTGTGTCCAGCTTTAAGCAGATGCTGAAAAGAGCAGGGAATGAAGTTTATGCTGCCCTGTGTGTTCAGCTGGTTGTTGGTTCTTCTCAGTAGGATAATGGCACAGGGGAGAACACACTATTTTCAGACCATTTCCTAAAATAAATGTCTTCCATTTGAAGACTTTTGGACAAGAATTGGGAAACATCATTGTGTAGATTAATGTAATATTCAGAAAGTCACATTCCGGAACAGTGTTTGAATTACAGCAAATTGTTCTTCCAGCATCTTTCACGGACTTTAGAGTGGGAGTTGTCGTGGGGTCAGCTGTAGTGGCTTGATTTTTAGCATTAAGCTTTTTAGTTACTTTAGTTCATGATGGGCATACCTTCTGTACCTTTCTTAGGGAGTTTTCACCTGCATCAGCACCATTTGCATAACTGTGCTTATATAACAGAGGACTGATGGTTTATGTTTCAAGTAATAATTTCTCTCGATAAGAAATAAAAATATAATAGGGAGAGAGCACAAGGTCCTTCATCAAATGATGAAAAGTAATACTCAATGTGAATATTCTTCCTTCCAAAAGGTTCTGTCTTCAGTGTATAGGCCCACAACTTTAATCTTCAATCTTTCCTTTTTTTTTGGAAAAAGGAAAATTCACATGGAAAGGATAAATTGGTTTATAAGAGGGGAGAAAGTGTCTTCTCTTACACCAAAGCTGTATCTTTTGTATTAATACCAATAAATGGTATTTTATAGCCCGGTTTAAAGCTCTTACAGATCTTGAAGATTACATTGAATAGTATGGAAAAGACTTGCCAGTTGATGCTTTTCTAGTTCAAGTCAAAAAGAGCCTCTTCTGTTAGGAAAGGAAAGAAATACAAAAGAATGTGGCTCTGTGGGCATATGTAATCAATAAACAACCAATCTAGATTCATGGAAATGAAATTTTATTTATTTATTTAGCTCCTAAATAGTATGTAATTTTCTCAGGCCAAGAAATAAATTGAAAGGATTTAGGAGGATTTGCTTATCAGCAGAACACCATGAAGAATTACATTCCTTATGCTTTTGGGAAGGTACATTGAAGTTGGGTTAAGCTGCTGTGGTTCAATACTTCTCTTTCCCCTGTCAGGGTGCCTTGAACAACAGATGAATTAATCCTCCCCATTTTCCTTTCTCCCCTTTTTGCCCTCCCTTCTCTTTCTCTCTCTGCTCACACTGCCTCACAACATCATCACCCTTCCCACTGCCAGAGACAAAAGGCAGAAACATGATTTTTCCCTGTTGACTTTCCACAGCTCAGGCACAGAACAAAGTCTCTGAAATTTGGCATCAAACTTGGTCCAGAAGAGTCAGACTTTACAGTCTTAATGAACTATTGATTTTAGGAGACAAGCTTTTGGCTTTCAAAGGAATAATTCAATCTTTCAAAGCTCTTTTTAATCATGACTTCCCATGAATCTAGATTGACATACAGTTGGGAAGATTATTTTTTGCTTTCTCTTACTTAACTGCCTAGTTCCTTAATCTATTGTCTGCCATAGTCTTGGACAAATGGCTGATTTTGTTGAGGGGTAGCTCTCTCATGATCACTACCTAATGCTATAATTTGACAGTAAATCAGCTTTTATATCCAGCCAGGAGCATGCAGCCAGGAGATGCACTTCTGCTGGGCTGCTGTTGAAAGGTACATGCCTGCTGGATACCCATCAGCCTCTTGGTAGGTAACACACCAGCCCCAGTGACAGGACCCAAGGGAATTGCCTCAAGTTGTGTCAGGGGAGGTTTAGGTTGGCTATCAGGAGGAAGTTCTTCACCCATAGGGTGACTGGGCACTGGAAAAGGCTCCCCAGGGAAAGTGGTCACAGCATGAAACCTGACAAAGTTCAAGTATTTGGACAATGGGCACATGGGCATAGGGTGTTATCCTTGGGCACATGGTGTTATCCTTGAGGCTGTCCTATGCAGGACCAGGAGTTGGCCTTTGATGATCCTTGTGGGTCCCTTCCAACTAAGAAAATTCTGTGATTCTGGCTCCTGAGCACAGCAAACTGAAAGGCTGTGCTGGATAGCTTTGACGCCTGCTTTACTATGACAGAGAGAAATGTGTAATGTGTTTATATTATGTAGTGATGAGAGGATGAAAATATGGACTTGATTTAGAGTGAATTAGATTGGACTGAAGATAGATGGAGCAAGCTCTTCCCAGTTAGGGCCTATACTAATGGTATTCATGGCTTAGGCAACTGCTTGACCTCAGTGCTAATGGTTTCTGGTATTTCTTTGAGATTTCTCCATAGCTGGTAAAGATCACTACTGAGATTTCTCTTTGTGAAAATAAGACCTTTTTTTCCCCTTAATTTTATCCTTTTTTGAAGCACTCTTGAATAGTTCTACATTCTTTCTGATGTCCTTTGTGACACCTGTAAAAGTTTATCATACCTTAAGTCCTTGTTAAATCAAGTTCTGATGTCTAGTTTTACTAAGCCTGTCTCATTCATACATCTCTCAAGTTTTCAGTGGCTCCTCTTTGAATTAACTAAAATTACTCCTAATCTTTCAGCATTGAATTGTCCAAAACTAAATGTAGTGAGCCATTCTCTCTTGCTGCAAATTGTTGCAGTCTGGTTGAAATCAATGCCAATTTAAACAAACAGAGGATTTGTTCCTCTTGTTTTTTTATTTACCTCAAATTAGCTATATGAAGAAAAATTATTAGTTTCATGTTCTCTGATGCATTGCCTCTGCAGAGGCAGACACAGCCTCAGCATTAGTATGTGGGGGTGCAAAAGTAAAAAAAAAAAAAAAAAAGTATGGGGGGGCTTGCACATATTTGTGGCTGTGTCTGTCCCATGATAAGAAAATACATGTTGTTCTATCCAGTAATGAGAAGATTAACACACTTTACTAAAAGACAGGAGACCCAAGACTCCCCTTAAAAGTTTATACAGTCCCAGATTGCAGCTTCTTTTGTAATACTTCATTATGATTTTTGCAACACTTCTAATATTTTCCCATTCGTATGCAGATAATTTCTATCTGTATGCAGTAGTTTGAGTTTGTCCAGACTGAGTCTCTCAGGTCTGCTATACTGTAGTGACCTCCAGGGTATTTTGCAAATAAAGATTAATTAAGAAGTGAGAAACAAATGTAACATGTAGAAAGGACAGATGAAGGATTCTCATTTAATTGAATAGTGTGAACAGAATACGAAAAGTTCTTTAAAAAGCCCAGTTACCAAAGTACAAAAGGTGGAGGTATTAAAACTAGAAATGGCTCCTAATGAGACAGACATTTTATCTGCTATCTTCTTTTGGCACGATAGCAAATGCCTTGAACCTATTCTTTGCCAAAATACATCTTGGTTTTTAGAAGACTGGACAGCATCACTAACTTTTTGCTATTCTAAAGGGAGCATTTATACTCTATGCTGTTAGGCATAGAAGAAAATATGTAGTCCATAGTCCATAATAAATTTGAGATCTATAGAAAATACAGCACTATGGAAGCAATGGAGGGAGTCAAGTGGTAGTATTTAGGAAAAAGTTTGTTGACTTTCATCTCTGTACATTTTAATTGTGAAAGACAACTGCAGTGCCCAGGTAAATACAACTGTGTTTCTCCACTCTTTGGAAGATATTTGTGCCTAGCATTTTGTGATGGTGATATTTCAAGAAGTACTGCAAATTATGGTTCCTCGGTGGCAAATAGATTTACACTTCTCCCACAATGAAGCATTAACTGTTGCTTTTCAAATAATGGTGTTGAATTGGAAGTAACATGTATAGTGTGCAGATGAGTTTCAAGAAAAAGGCAAGTAGGAAAATTGAATCCCACTTTACCAAGTGAAGCAATTGCCAAATGTTTAATTCTGCAGGAATTTGTCTGAGGGTTGAATTTATGTGTCCTTGTCTTTTCTCTCCCTCTAGAAGGGAGAACTCCATCATTCCTGGGTGTGATTTTATAATTTCATAAAGCTGTTCTGTGACAGAGTTTATTTTATCCAGCATGCTTAATCTTTCTTAAATAGTGGTGTACCCAAACAGCAAGGTGTCAAAAAAAAAACTTTGCAATTGGGAAAAGGAAGATTCAGCACCTGCCATTTTGTGTAGAACAAAGGAGCAAGGGTTATGGAGCTCATACATAAATTAGGGCTTTGGGCAATTTATAGATTGGACAGGAATAGAGTCATCTTGAGCAGGTCTTGCCACACCATGCCAAATTTCCTTGCACTACATATCCCACACCAGTACGTACAGTGTAATGAACAAAGATTGTAGAACTATCACTGTGTCAAGATTGAAGAGGCCCTTAGAGTGAATAATTAGGAGGAGGTGATTACAGAACTAATAATTCATGGAAAGGAATGGGGAGCCAATTCAGTGAAATAGAAAGAATTTGAAGGTAAGTATGCCCATAAATCCTCTGGGGTGGACTCAGAGTTTAGCACTTTCTCCTACCCTGGTTTTATTCCAAAGCAATTTCATTAAACACTAGAGAGAGGGAGAGAAAAAATAATAATATAAATGCCATAAAAAATCTTTCAGAGGAAGGAATAAAAAGGGTTCCTGCCAGAGAGAGATTTTATTGAAAGTTATTATAATACCTATCTTTAGTTTTATGGCCTTTAATACAGGCCAAGTAATTTCAAAGCTGTGATTCTTTAGAAATGAAATACATATTTTAAAATAGCATAGTGTGACTTATTATTTTTAATATAGAATTTAGCTAATATAGGGAAGAGAAAAATATTTTCTCTCCCATGTTCTTTCCAATGAAAACACAAACATCATTTCCATCACAGCATATGGAGAAGTTTCATTACTATCCTTTTGCCTGTTCATAAGAATGTTTAGCATTTACTATCCCTAGATCACTGGGTAGACACTAAAGCATTAATCCAGCTACATCCCCTGGGCCAGTGGGTGAGTATAATGAGAACCATTTCAAAAATGGGGAAAAGTGACCAGAAATGGGGTAGTGGTTTTCCTTACTGCCTAACAGTGAGATGTTTCTGATGTGAAGAAATTATGTTAGTGCATAGATTTCCAGGGTCTCTGCTCACTAGCCTCTCCTGTCTTGTGGAAGCAGCAAGTTTAATAAACATCCAGTGAAAATTCCCAGCTCCAGGAAGGTCTTGAAAGGTACAAATTCCTGTTACAAGAAGTAATGGCCTTCTGGATGTTTCATTGACCCTGTTCCTGTGGTCAGGAATTTGCTGTTCTTTCTCACTGAAATAGCTTTATTCCTTTGGGATAATTCAGATGTTGGTATCTGAGCGGAAGGTGTATGGAAAACCAATATGTGGTGGGACTAGAAAATCAGTTAGTGATGAATTGTGATGGAAAGTACTGAGATTAAAAATACAAGATAGGAAATGGCAACACAGATTAGTGTACTTATCTTTTCTGTGGTTTCTAGAGATCTCATTAATGACCTTGACTTAAATCTAACACCACTTCTGGGTTTTTTTCCTTTTTCTAACCCTCATTTTTATAAACACAAAATCAGCAGGATGGGATAAAGAGCAATCACCGAGCAAAAAAAAAAAATAGACTATCAGGTGAAATAGCGTGTAGTAGAGATGGGGAGGAAAAATGGAGATTAATTGATAAAATCATGTGTGGAACCAGTCATGAAAAAGTGCAAATAGAGGTTGAAGTTGACAGGGTTGTTGAGTATTGCACATCACATATTTGCATTTTGTCGGAGTCTGGCTTACTGTGCCCTTCTCTGTTCAGAACCAACACAAGCTGCAAGAGAATTTTATAGCAGGAAATCTAGTACATGTATCAGAATGCAGCATAAATGTGTTGCATGTACTGCCTTAAGCTGCTTATGAGGTGGGAAATTGAACAAGAGGAACAAGGGCCAGGCTTCATGACTTTTCAGGTTGTGGTGCAGGGACTTCCCAAACTGGATATAGGATAATTAATAGATCTGGAAGGATGTTTTGACCCTCAGTTTGGCTGACCACTTCCAAAATGCTCTAAACTTTTATTATCTACCAGTATTCTGTTGCAAGGAGATGTCCAGTTAAAAAATAAAGCCTTGTTACCTTCCTGGTTTCATATGATGCCCCTAATATGCAAGAGGAAAAAATAGTTATAAAGGAACTCCTTATTCTTTACAAATACTAAATCACATTGTCAGTTCAATTGGATTTGATTCCACGTTAATGTTGCATGAAGCCTTTAGATCTGAGCAAGTATGTGGGTAATCAAATAGGTATAGCAGCTGATAAGTGACAACAACACATTGTTATAATTTTTATGTTTATTTCCTACTGGAGCAAATCATCACTGTTTTTCTATGAGAAGTGTGAATTGTCAGATGTTCAACTAAGACCAAAATCCACATGATCTAAATTTAACCTGGAAATCAAAACCAATTGCCAGGGTTTTAGCACTGTCTGAGCAAAGTCCTCTAGTAGTGATGGATAGTTTATTCCTTATTCACAGTACTATCCATAATTTATTCTTTATTCACAGTGCCATACTTATCCTTAGACAACTACAGTATAAATCTCCAGTTTCACTAACTACATTTGCCCTGCTTAAAAGTTTCTAGCAGTATAGCCTTGTTTACTAAATTGTGCTAAATTACTTTACCTTGGTGCAATTAAAAACTAATATCTTTTTACCCATGTTCAGCTGCATTTCACTGTTGGAGAATGTGATCACTGTTTAAGTTATAAAGTTTCTGGGGATAAATAATACTTTCTAAAAGGTCTGTGACAGGACCAGGAAAATTGAAAAAAGTAAATTTCTACTTTGTGCATTCCTCCTTTCTTACTGACCAGACAAAATTTTAAAGCCGGCTTGTCTTAAGAGAAGTCAGCAGGATTTCAACAGAACTCTCCCACTTTCTATGACTGAAAAAGATGTTTAAAAAAATGACCTTGAAATGTAAGGCAGGAACATATTACCTTCAATTCCTTTTAATCTTAACTCCCCATGGAAGCAAGATTGTAAAAGTATTTAATGAAAGTATTTAAGCTTGAAACTACTGCAAGATAGCATTCCACAAAACATTGCCAAATGACCATGCTGAGTATGACTGAGTAACACATAAAATACTTGATGACTGTTTTTTTTACAGATACTCTGTTTTTAATAGAGTAATAATTTTTACTTGCAACTGACCTATCCTGTTTTTCTTTCTTGGCTTAATCTGAGCCACTGAAATCAAGACTGAGGGATCATTCGGTTCAGTCTGATCTTTCTAACTGACTTCTCAGTTCTCTTTTTCTCCCCTTAGCTCAAATACAGAGATGGGGAGGGTAAGCAACTTCTAGCAAGGGTCAGAGGTATTTCATGGTGCTGGGAGCACAGGAGGCTAAATTGTAAAGGAAAGAAGGGACATGTAGGAGACAGACATAACAGATATAAGAAGGTAAAGGAGACCTTATTTAAAGCTGGAGAGTCTTTATCAGGAATAAGGATTTGAAAGTCTTGCTGAGATGTGAGATTCCCAGAATTATTCACCTAGAGTACTGAAGTGCAGTTGTCCTGCTCTTGAGTTCAACAATGCTTCCTGCCTGGTGAGGAGCATTTCACTTGTTTTGTTTCAGGAGTCATCCCACTGATCCTACTGCTCAGCAGAATAGGCAGCCCTCTGCAAGGAAGAGCTGTTAAGGGAGACAGTTTCATCAGAAGCCGTGGTTGAGCCAATGCTGCTGAGCTGGGGTAATTTTGTATTGTGCACAGGAACATTACAACCTGTGTCCAGAGGCTGCCACAGGCTCTCCCTAATGGTCTGCATTACTAATTCAACTAATTGCAGCAATTACAGGCAGGAGATGCTGCTGGGAAGAGACACCAGTACACATCTCTCTAACATGCTGCAGTACATGCTGCTCATTAATTAGAGCAGTACACACACAGAAAGAAAAAATATTAAAAAATGAAAATTAAAAAAAAATAAGAAGAAAATATCACCAACTGGAAATGCAAAGGAATATGATGAAACCTATAATGGTTGTGAATGGTTTCAGTTTGGTTTAACCCTTTCAGAATCAGACTTTGCATCTGGTCAACCTAGTTGCATCCACAGCCCTGTTCACTTGGTAAGCAAGGAGGTGAGGTTGCATGTTAAGCATACCTGACACACGCAACAGTTCTTCCTCATGCAACAAGTGAGTGGCACAGATATTTACTATCTGGGTCAACACCAGATTCCCAGCCCAAGAGGTGCATTAATAGCAGGAATTATGTCTGCCTCAGAGTGGTGCATCAGGCAGAGAAAAGAGTACTGCTAGCTGAGTGCTGTGTATTATCTGGGTCTATCTTGTATATTTTTCTTTGCAGAAAGCATGTTCAGTCTGAGCATGCCTCACATGGTAAGTCTCTCAGGAAGTGCCTTCTGGCTGGCCCTACATGATACTGGTATTTATGGAGGAGCCCAGCCTCCTCCCAGCAGACTCATCTACAGTGGCTGTTCAGGGCAGTTTGCCAGCCAAGCAGGCTTTGTAGCCCACTGTACTTCATTCAGCACGAGTGTGATCCACTTGCTGCCCTAAACAGCCCAGCAGGTCCACAGCACCTGTGCACACCTGAAATATTCAACAGCACAGGATAGGCACTGTTACTAGACAGGAGACTCCAACTCAATGGAGGACACATTTACACAGGCATATACGGAGTGCTTGGTACAACTTAAATATTTTAAAAGTTACATTTGTGAAACCTTTTTTTTTTCCCTTGGATGTTTAGCTGCCTCTGTAATAGTCTTGACTTGCAATTATCTTACTTTTGTTTTCTTTTGTTCCTTTGCTTCACATGCCAGACAACAGATGACATCGTTTCATCAGCTGAATGTTCCAGTGATGATGAAGATTTCATTGACTGTGAGCCCAGTACAGGTAAGTCAGGTCAGTCGTGTTTTGCTTGCTTTCTGATTTCATTTGCAAAAAACAATGCATACATATATTTTATATGTGTGTGAATGTATACATATATAATTATATATGTATATATGTGTGTGTATATGTGTATATATATGCACTGATGTATATATACACTGTATATAAAATAAGAAACTATACAGCCAAGCATCAGATCCCATGGACTTGGCAACAGCAGAACACTGATATGTAGTCACTATTTGCTTTATATAAAGTTGTTCGCATGGAAAGGCAAACTTTCTGAAAGTGATTCCAGTTGACTAATATTTCACATATTTCTAGATGTTACTTTACTAACACAGTCGGAAAAAAAATCAATATGGAGTGAGACAAATAATGAAGATTTATGAAGTGGAAAGGGTGAACATTTGAAAACAGAAGAAAAAAGTGAAATAAAAATCAGTTATTAGCTATGTTTAATCTTTCTTAGTTACTCTGAAGATGGATGTTAAGGGATACATTTGTCCATGGGATTTTGAGTACAGTTAACATGGTAATGTGTTTATACTAATTTTGTTTCCTGTGACCCCAAAGAAATTGGGGAGCACCAAAACATAGTTTTAACATAACAAAATTAGTAGTAATTCTTGCCTTGTTATCTGCAGTGATGCTTCAAAATGTATCCGTTAAAGAGTCAGAAGGACTGGCCATGTGGAACTGACTCAACTTCTCCCTTTCAGATACATTTTGATAAATTGATGGCTTTTCTTTCTGGTGAGATATATTATGTGGTATCCAGCAGGCAACTGCAGTCTACTTTATTTCTTACAGGCTTTTTCAAGTCTTCTTTTTTGAGGCTTGCCATGAGTTAAGCATTTCTATAATAGAGAACAGACATCATCGAATTTCTGTGTACATTTAAAAGAAAAAGAGGAATTTTGGTTAGAATTTTTGTCTTTAAAAGTGAAACATATAAATAGTTGAGGGGGTTCTTTCATTTGGCTTTGTTTTGTTTGTTTTTGCTTTGTTTTATTTGGGATGATGGGGTATTTTCTGTACAAAAAATACCAAGAAAGTATTATAAATGTTCTGTTTCTAATTTCCTGAAGCCATTTGAGTAATACAATAATAACATAAAAATTCACCCAAGGCTAGTGCTTTCACATTTCTTTTCAATTCATCGTGGTGTACCTGCATTTTTAGTAGAACTTGGCCTTGCTGTAACCTGAGATTGGCATTGTGTTGTAGCTGGGAACTTCCACCCATACTCTTGACTTCCTTGTGATGGCAGTGAAGGCAGTGACACAGACAGTTGGCAACAGGTAGCTCAGCCTACTTATCTTTCTTCAGAGATTTCTATGAATTTTTCTACTCCCCATCTGGAGGAAAAGCTGTCAAAATATTACTAGATTGTGAAGTATAAACAATGGGGGTACTGAGAGTTTAAATAAAGGTAGTAATGAAATGCCAGCACAGTGATTGTAATGAAAGTGAGGCGTGAGATTAATAGGACCGTGGACACAAGGACAAAGGTATTGCAACTGATATGCAAATAAATGAAGTCACTTCATTAAAGCTTCACTAACATGTGAAGACTTCTTTTTTTAATTTATATTCTGATTGCCATGTATTTCAACTTAAGGACAAAAGGATGTCTGCATCAGATTCCTCCTCTTGTAAATTTTTGTTTCAAAAATCACAATAATTTCAGCAGCTAGAAATTGTAACAGCAATATTTTCAACTTGTGCTGAAAAATCAAAGTTTGAGTAGAAATTTGGTAAAACAGCATGTTTAGCATTCAATTTCATAGTGCTGTACAGCAACATTTCCAGACTAAAAATACCTCCTTCCTGACACAGTTAAAAATCTAATGCTACAAACAGGTACAAACTGGATTTGTAAAAAATACTTGCTTTTGAAAATCCTGCTAAGCATTACGGTTGGCAGATATAAGTGCCTACAGACATTTGAATATCTGCTGTGTGAAATAATATGATTCACTGAAAATCTGCTGAAGGTTCTCTCCTAAACAACTAGACATTCTTGTAAATTTCACCAGTATCTTTCATTGCACCCTACTCCTCTTGCATAGGAAGGTGGACCCCATAAGCCACTAAAATCTGATTCCTTTCTAGGGAATTACTATGACATTGAGAATAAAAGTTAGCTTGATTATATGTAAAAATAAGTCTCCCAGATGGTCTTTGCTGATGAAATCTGCACTTCCAGATTGAGTTCTCCTGCTCTCAGAGGTGCTGGTATACAGAATTGCCAGAAGGAGGAGGAATATGCAGGCCCTTTTTGCATAAACTTAGCTCATTCCATCATAATAAGAAGGAAAAGTAGCGGGTTTATGGGGCTTCTCATTTTCTTTGTCTGTCTTATTGTCTGCATTCTTAGTGCATCCAGTGTCTGCCATCCAGGCAGTATCAAAGCACTCACTCAGCCCATTCTGCTCTGGAGCACTAAAGCAATAAGCTGGCTTATCAAAATCCAGTAGTGCTGGCTTGGCTGAGCAGATATGTTTGCCTTTACACTTCACCAGCCAAGTCAGAACTCTGGCCGCACGCCAAGAACTGGTATTTAAATATGTACATTGTGGAGCAAAAAGATCCAGATTATCTTGCTTGTGTTTTCTAGTGTGTGGCTTCAGATTTTTTTAAAACTTATTGTTGGGTATTTTTTTTTAATTGGGCTCTTTTGAAATTACTTCATCCTGTTCTGTTGACAGGTCACTGCCTTCTGCCTTGCCTGATCCCTTTTACGGCAGACTGAAAATTAAATGACCTAACCCAGCACAGTCTTCTTTTTGTTCCTCTGATAATGTGTAGCTTTTAAAGCTCTTGAGTTTCTGCCAAATTTGGCCTTCCATCACCCTCAGTGCCATGGTCTAGTAACGTAAAGGTTACTGAATTCACTACTGCAGCTGTGAGATATGATACACATCACTATGAACCTGCTGTGCAATAGCCAAGACAAGGGCAGCAGAGAATATTTCCCTGCAGATCAGAAGTTTTCAGATTTCATATGGGTCAGAATCAAATCCCAGTATCTAGAGATATTACTTAGGTGTTGGTCCTGGTAATCAGAGGCAGTACTCTACATAGAGTCCTTTTGAAGCCTTTGTTTTTGGTGTACTCAGAGGCTGAAAATCATGTTCCTCTTTGAGACTAAATATCATGTGAGGACCACTTGGCAAGGTCTTATTGCCACTTAACTCTGATTGACAGTTGAATCCAAGACCTGAATCTCATGTGCATACGATCTGTATCTGAACACTTGCATCTCTTTCAAAAAAGACAGTGTGAAGGTGATTTCCTAACTCTGCTCTCCAAGATTCTCCGGGCTGGCTTGAAACACTCACTGTAGCAGGCTGGCTAAGACTTTGTGCCCCCCCTTCCAAAAGTGATTTCTTTTGGAATTTTGGTAGAAAAACTTCATTTAAAAAACAGGAGCTGTCACTGGACTTGTTCTGACTGAGGTAGCTTACAGACATCACCTGTAGACAAGTATACATAAGGATTTATTCTAAGTGATGGCAATGACAGTTGTGGATCCAAAACCCCCCTGTATTTTATGTAATGCAAAAAAAACCATTGCAGGTTCAGGGACCGAAATTGCTCCCTGTTCATCTTATTGCAGACAAGCCTAGATACCCTTAGATCTCTAGATCTCCCAGAAGGCTTAATCTAAATGACACAGTGGGCAAAAAACCCGTTCATCTGCCGTAAAGAAGCATTTACTTAACAGTCAAGAGAAGATCCTCTTTTATCTCTATGAAAATGTTGCTTGTCCCAGTACATGGCCAAAAAACTTCTTTTTTCTGTGCCGAAACAGATGCTTTTCTCTGGTATGAGTACAGGACTGTCTTCTGGCCTGCTCCAAGGAGATCAGAGGCTCAAATATTCAAGTTCCTCAAAACTCAAGCCAAGGTCCTGAGTCTGTGCTTCTAAACACAGCTCTGTGATGTTTTTTGGCCACTCATCTGCTCTCAGAGAATGTAAGATTTGTAAGGAAAACATATTTTCTAACAAGGAATGACTAGGAAGCACTGTGAAGAAAGAAACCATTTATCTCTTTTCAGTGAAATGAGGAGCACCCTTACAATCTGATCTTACTGAGACTTCAAAGCCTTAACGATGATAATTACGCTTTCCTGACAGCTCTTGCTGTCTCCTCATACCGTTGCCCTCATTCCTGTTAAGCATATCCATTAGTGAGCTCTGGCACCCGGCAGGCTGGATGCTGGTGGCCAGGCAGCTGGTTGGGATCATAGCCCAAGCTGCTCCTTGGACTACTCAAAACAGTGACACCCATACACTCACCAATTAGCCTGAAGCCCAGAATACAGCCTCTTGAAATGGTCTGTAGGGCTTAATCTTTGTTCCCTGGCTTGACACATCCTATGTTTCTTCCCTGGTGCAGTTGCCAGTTTTCCCTTCCTATCAGCCCTTTAATTTCCAATGTGATTTTTTTTCCCCAGGGAAATTTGCTCTGTGTTTCCCAAAAGGCTTCATATATGTTAAGGCTGTCATTGTCTAATCAGACTGGTAAGCCTTTCTGATGTGGGACTGGACACAGAAGCAGATATGCCAAAATCTACAGTTCTTTGCATTGGAATTTTTGTACACTTACACACAAGAGGCACATATCCAACAGATATGCCCTCTGTATCTATAATTTACTGGCCTGTAGCCATCCACCTGCAGCTAGCCTGGGTCAGAGATTTGTTTGCAGAAAACAAGCATAATCTGTCTTCCAAAACAGCTGGCACAGTACAAAAACCAATATGTTGGAGGTGAAGACTTCCCTGAAGAAACTAAAAGAAGTTTTGATTGGGCTGTTGTCCTCCATAACTGCATCAATGTTCCCGAGGCAGCTAGGGAATTTTCATTGTTCTCCTAACAGGAACACCCCCCACAGTCCAATGCTCAGTTATCCCCAGTCTTTCCCTCTGACAAGCAGGAATGCTTCCCCATTTCTCATGTTGTGAGTAAGAAATGGCCTTTAAAGTTGTGTGCATGCCTCCAAGTACTCAGAGAAACAGACTTCCCATTTCATAAGCTGAATACCACATGGACCCAAAGGACAGGGGTTCATCCACAACGCTTCCCAGGGTATAATAGCAGCACTTGTTTGATGGAATTTCCTAGCTACAATCTTACAGCCAAAACAAAATCAAATGAGCAAGTTTTACAATCATGCAGATGACTTACAGAAAGTTTTGTTTTCTTTTTACTTTTGTGTTTGTTGGTTTTTGGTTTTTTTTTTTTTTACATTAGGAATACTGAGATTGGTTTTCAGCATATTGGTCTTTCTATCTATGTAAGGTCCAAAGGCTCCACCCATGAGGCTATTTTGTCTATATATGCACTATATATGCAGTGTGCATATATATCTATTTGCTAAAGTAATAAATGACCAATATCAGCAGTAGCCCCTATCATCCAATCACATGTTTACACAGAAATTCATGCCTTCATCTAACCCTGGCATCCGCTGGTGTGGACAGATGCATGATATTGTTATTTGAACAAAGCACGTTAATTTATTTTCTGTTAGATTATTTTCCTTCTTCCTTTTATTATTTTTTTAATTTTAATTGATAATTTCATCTACCAATTAGCCTTGGGGTAGGGTGGGGCAGGGAAAACAAAAAAATTATACAGGTATATCGATCGATATATACACACATACTCCGTGTATATATAGGTAGATATATACATTGTATATATTTGAAGAACATTTTCTGTCGTTTCACCTCATCTTGTGCCGCATGAATTTTTGGTGATTGATATTTTAGTTTATTTTATATTTATTTCTTTTTTTTTTTTTTTGGCTCGTAATCGTGCCATACTGCTACTTTTTTAATTTTTTTAATCATCGCTGTACTTCTCAATTTATAGTTTTGGAGTTCTTCCAACAAAATAATGGTTTATTCATCTCAAGAATGAGATATAGATCTGCAAACCAATAAAGGCAACAAAATCTTTTCTTGCCATCCTCAAGAAATTCACATTTTTGGATGTCCCAAGAAAGTTGTGTGCAAAAGAATGAAGAGTATTACCCTTCCTTTATTTTTATTTTCCTACTTTTTTAAACTTCTGCAAAGTCTCTATTCTGTTTTTTCCCTTTTCCATTTTTTTTCAATTGAGTTCAGAGAAAAAAACACCCAGAAGGAAAAAACCCTCCCCTTTACCCTGCATATTCCCAGGAAAAACTCTTCCAATGTAAAGAGCCCTAGAAACTGCAGATGGCATAAAAAGAATTTTATTGCAATGCAGAGTGTCTGTTGTATCTTTTATTTCTGGGTCAGTGCAAGATCATTTTTCTGGCATGCTGTAGTGTAGCTGATGTAACTAACCATGGCCTTCATTAACCGTGCATGGGCTGTGATGACACCATCGTATGTTCCATCAGAGCTATGCATTCAGGCTAACCGAGCAAGTCTGTAGTGTATGATTTGGGGGGGATATTGTTTTGATTTTAATTTTTATTTATATTATAATTTATTCTTTTTGGAAGAGTTATAACAGTACCCTTGGCTGTTTCTGGCAGCCTTGGAGTTATAGATCTACTTTTTTAATGGGGTTTCTTTGGGTTTTTTTTTATTTCTCAGTAGTGATTTTGCGTCTTGTTTTTGTCCATCTGTCTTGTCACTGTGTCTTGGAGTCCATTGGTCCAGTGTTGTTATGTGATTCTGTTCTCTGTTTGTAAACTGGTGTTTAGCTCCTCGGCGCTCTGTCATCCCTCATCCCCTTCCCTTCCCCTCTTCCCTTCCTCACCTACCCGAGGGAGGCCCACAAAGAGGCACCAAGCTTTGAATGATGTTCTGAGTGTCTCCCCAAGGCTTCAGGATGGATGTTTCAAGATGTCCACAGAGCTTCATAAGACCAAGTTTGCAGCTCTTCTGTTTTCAATAGTTTTCAAACTCTGTTATCATTTCACTCCTAGAAGTGGTTTGCTGGCATAATGCTAAAGTGACTTCTTTTACAGCTTCTTAAGGGATTTGTGCCTACATGCTGATGTGTTAGAGTAAGAATTCCTGCTATCTGTGCTTTAGGCACCAGGAAGTTTTATAAAAGCCAGTCTTGGAAAAGGAATCTACACATGCAGATGAAAGGATATCTTTCTGAATAAATTTTTAAAGTCCACAGTTCCTAGTTTGTTTGTAGTTAGCAGATGAAAGTCTAGGATGCACCTAGGATTTCTAAGAGTAGTGTGTCTTCATTCTGTGGGGTCAGTCTTCTGTCTGTTACTGTGTGATTTCTGCTTCTTACTGATGCTGGTGAAAACTGGCTTGCTGATGTTTACTTGTATAACTTGAACACAATTCTGGAATTGCATCTGGGGTGTCATTTGCCATATGCATCATAAATGTGCAATAATGTACAAAGCAAAGGAAAACAAACTGAGTTTTCAAGCATCTGCTTAGACTAGAAATACTGTTTAGAAAAAATACAGTTTGGCTTGTCCAGTGGTTCATTTCCTGGTACCTTAATTCAGTTCTTTGTGAATGTACTAGCCACATTAATGGCACAGGAAGCTTCAGTGCATTAGGGTACATCAGCTGGCATCATTGGATCAGCTCAAGATAGTGGAGGAAAAGCCAGACAGTTTTTGTGCAGATAATGTTCACATCATCACAAAAAGCATACTTACACACACCTTTAGCCTAGCTAAAATTCCAGCTTTTTTGTAGGAATTAGTTTGTTCTGAAGAGAAGACATTGAAATCTGTGAACTTTTCTCACAGGACCATGATATAATACCTTTTTAGGCTAAGAGCTACTAGAAGAGGGAAGTGATGGGATATGCTCAGGTTTCCAACATGGAATTATTTAGTTATTTCATTTAAGTTACCCAAGATGTTTCTTGTACTTGCAGAGAGATAAAAACATCACTTTTCTTTCACCAGTGGAAACCAATGATTTATGGTCAGTTTAGTTTTCTTAATTCTTACGTAATCTGAGAAAAATTACTGAGTGTAATTATTACAACAGAACATGAATCAATATTTAAAGCTGGTTTGGTATAGATTTTAGATCTCATGTGTTTTTCATAACCAGCAATTCCTACTGAATCTAAAGCTTTTTCTTGGCAATTGCTTAAGTAAAGCAACTGCTTATAAAATTATATTGTAATCAGCAAGCTTGTAGTTTTGTGTAATACTGCCCTCTGGCAGAGAGATCAGGACAGTCCTGTTACGATGCAATTTTTTAGAACAAGTGGCGGGTTATTGGAGCAGAACAATTGGAGTTTTAGCCCCCTGCATCATGAAGTTCAAGGTAACCTGCAGACTGGAGTAATGTGACAATCAAGTGTCCAGGCATCAGGGCAGTAACCTCCAGGCTGTGATAAAGCTTCTGTTTCCTACTGAATGGTGACTTTTGTTTGCCTTATGCAGTCTCTGCCTGTGACCAGCCTTCTGCAGGGGCAAGGGCCTCAAGCGCAGGAGATGCTGTTGAGAGGTCCCATCTTGCTCTGTTTTATCCCAGTAACATTATATACGGATATCTGGCACTAGAAATAGTTCTTATTTTTGTTTTCTGTCTCAGGGTAGGCTGCTGGTTTCAGCTTTTGTGACATTTGTCACTGAGCAAGGGGAAAAGCTGAGAATTCAGTTGTTTAAGCCAAGAATAAAAAGCCTGAACTTGGTGTGGCACTCCCAGTTCTACTGTTAATTCCTTCTGTGACTGTGTGTGTATATTGTTCATTTGCCTACCTGTAAGGCAGGGTAAATTAAGTATTTCTAGCTAAATGAGGTAAAGATGAATGGAAAGGAGATTTAATTACTGTTTTAATGGACTTTGATATTCAGGTGCAAATTGCTGTTCAACACCCCAAAATGGTTTTGTACTGCTATCTACCACAAATGTGCAAATAAACTGTGTTATTGTTAAGGTTTTAGTACTATATGCTATCTTCACTTGTTGTGAGAAGTAATATTATCACATATTTTTATAAAGTAGGTACAATTCCTAATCTGCTAATGCTGAGAGAATAAAGAGAGGGATACAAAAGTCAAGTATTTTAATCTCAGGGGTCATTGGTGTGACATTATTTTCATTAAATATCACTTTTCCCTCTAGAATGAACACATGCATTGGAATGAACCATGCTCAGACTACATAAATTAATGTCACAAGTGCACAGTAATGTACAGATCTTAAATATCAGCACTTCCATTGCTTGGACTCGCATGCTCATAGAATTTTCCTTTGAAAATGTAACAGTTTCTCCAGCCTGACTTAGGTGGTGTAAGTTTCCCTGGTTTTGCATTTAAGATCAGGAAAGATCAGAATCGGCCCCACAGTCTGGCTACCTTGCCCTTGCTGCCTTCCAGTCTTTTTTTAAAGCATGTTCTGTAAACTCAAAGCCATGTGCACTGTCAGATTCTGGCAATCCCTCTAGTGCTGTGCCTATGTTATCAAGCTGACACATGTCTAAAATACTAAGATATGATATTTTCAACCTGCTGCGACTTGCTTTTTGTCCCTGTTAGCTTTGATTTTCAGCTTCATAAAATATATGGTAAAGAAAATAAAAATAGCCAATGACACATTCCGTGGAATAGAAGAGCTAGCACATGACTCAGAAACAGATTTTGCATCAAAAGCAAATGTTTGTTTATTAGAACCTCAAATGTCTATAGCAACTGATTACCTTTAAACAAGAAGAAAGTATCTGATTTCAGAAAGATAAGTAATATCTGTTAGAGAGAAATCATGTTGAGCACTTACAGATACTAGGGACAGAGATAGGCTTTTGCTTCTAAAGGTTGTTCTTATAAATTTCTTTTGGTCATCATGCCTAGACCTAAGAGTGCCTTACGTACTATAAGTTCAAAGGTACTGCTGTTTACATGAACTATAACACCTAGAATAATACCTCAGGAGAGCAGGAAAACCTATTCTATTTTCCACCCAAGTAGATAATGAGAAACCAAAGTTTGTAATAACATCAAAGGGGTTATTACTTTGTCTTCATTCTGCCTCTCTGTTTCAGTTCCAATTTTTTATTTACAAGTTGTAGAAATCAATGCTTTCTCCCAAGTGTAAAAAGAGGGTGATCCCAGTTCCTAGGGGACATCAAGTGTAGTATTTCTTAATACTACTTAGCTTCTGTGAGGAGCAGAAGACAAAGCCCATACGAGTTTGGAAATGAGGTATAGAAGCAAAAAACAAAACAAAAATAAATTAGACTGGCTTGAGTCGAAATCTTAGATGCCTACTAATTTGAGAACCCATTTGATCTTTGCACTAACAAATACATTATTAAAACCTTGCAAAAGACCCACCACCAAGGACCTTCTTTTTCTACTTCTGCTGAGTCTCATAAAAACTAAAGTTCTTTGGTCCCATGGGGTGGTGTTATAAGGATCATCAGCTCCTCTTTTTACATTCAAGAGCAACTACAACTATTTTACAAACAAAGTTTGTAAAAATCTCAAAACAAAATCTCAAAATTAGCTTCTTTTAAAGCAACAAGAAAATGGCCCAAATTTTATCTTTACTGGTTTCACTCCACCTCAGTGTCAGAACAATAAATGTCAGAAGAATTAAAAAAGGGGGAAAGGTATCTCTGTCTTTGAGGGAGAGCAGAAATACAAAGCAATTTTAGCAATTTTGAGCTTTTTTTTTTTTAATATATGTCCATAATTCAGGATTTTTCCCTAATACTGAAACCAGTATGACTGATTCTAGATACTAGTTTTAGCAACTACTGATTTCATTGCTGAAATCAGGGGGAGTTCATAAATTTTGCATTTGACCAATGAAAAGAGCAAAAATAGTCCTGTAAATAGTTCCGGTTATTTTCTAATGTATCAAAATAAAATTTTATTCTCTTCTTCTGACCTCTCTCCATTCAGTAACAAGTGTACTGTGGAGTGCCTGGAGACCTGTATTTTCCCTAGAATCCATGGTTCTCCTGTATGCTAATTTTTTCAGCGCTAAGACAAGGATGATAAATATACTGCAAAACGTGCACACACGCTCACTCTCTCTCTGTACATGTGTGTATTTATACATCTGTTAATGCCATGTTTATGTTCTGGCTAAAATAAGCATTTTAGGGAACTGAAATAGTAGAATAAACTTGTTGAGGAGCTTTATAAGCAAATGTGGAACAAATGCATTGAATCTTGCCTTATCCTCTTCCTCATGCGCCTGTTATGTTCTGCTAGTTCAGGTCTTTGGCTTTTGTATAACTCAGAAAGCTGCTAGTACATCCCATCATTTTGGGGGAGGTGTTTTGTGAGTGAGGGCAAGTGTGACTCAGATTTGAGATCTGGGTACAGTCTGAAACAGGATCCCTGTCACGCATCTGAACTCACAGCAGGGAGGTGTCTTTGGTGAGGTTCTGAATCATTTACCTCTGACAGGATTCTGGGGACTCTCCGAGACCTGTGGAGAGGATTAAAAAGGTTTGACAGCTGGAGAGAAAGTCAGTGAAGTGGGAGTATGTATGTATCTGAAATAAAATAAAGTGCTCTTTTGTTCAGTAAACTGGCCATGCTACTCAATCTGCCCTTGTTCCCATGGCTGATGGGTGGCATTCCCTGGAACATTGTGGATCATATGCAGTCCACTGGTGGAAGGCTCCTCCTTGGCGCTGGGGCTGTTCTTACACAGAGCAGAGGTTTTGCCACCACACACCCAAAAATGTCCTCTGCATCTTTGGTGTGGGGGTGCAAACCTCAGCAAAGCCTCAGCAAAGCACCTGCTGCTTTTGTAAATGGCCAGTTGTTTGGGTCTTTAATTTTTAACATCTCAGTCTCTCTCACCCTTTATTTCACATGCTAAACATGCCAAATAAGCCCCAAAGGAATTCATAGACTGAAAAGTAGTTGAATATATTCATGCCTTAGTTTTTTTTTTTAGTAAAAAAATGAAGATTTAGGGCTGTCAAAATACTGGAGGGACTCCATCTAGTCTCTTCTGAGCTGTCTGTGTCATATTCAAAACAAGAAAAGGTTCTCTGACCCCTAAAATTCTGAGTTGGATTACTTTTTTTGCATTTTGAAATTGGTGCTTTAAAACAATTGCATTCTAACAAAATCTCTAATTATGAAACAAAGTAAACTTAAGTTTTGATTTACTTTATGGGGACTTCTTTTGTCCCCCCACTTAATTTTTCTCCTTTTATGATTTCTGAAAATATGACTACTAAACTTCACCTGTAAATAACTTCAGAGCTTCTTATAGTTCCGTTTTCCAATTTCTTTTCTCCCCCATTAGGTTCCCCAGAACATTAAACCATACTTTCCTGCATAGGAAACATCTGTCACTAGCTCTGTAGGAATTACGTTAGAAGACTAAGCCCTTTGATTACATTTATCAAAGGAGTTGAGCCAGTACATTTCAAAATTTTCAGTTGTTTTGTTCACAGCTTTTCACTGTATTTTGAATAGCAATGGTAAAGTCCACCCCTGAAGCTGAGTGATCTTTCCCACATATGCTGTTTACCAAATCCATCACTTTTCCCTTGGAAAGAAAAAGCAAACAAAAATGATTTTGAGAGACAGGAAAAATGTCTCCTTCGCTGATATAATATTTTTAGAAACAGATGGCAAAACAAACTGCAGATGTTGTGCCTGCAGCACCTCTATTCTAATAACGGGACTGTTGAAACATGAAAGCAGCCATTTGTGTGTCTAACTCACTCTGTTAGTAGTTCTTCCTCCATGCAAGAAGAGCAGGGAATCCTGGTACAGCAGTTTTTCCCCTATTTTGCCTCCTCTGAAAAGGATTTACACAGTTCTCTGCTGAAGAATGGGTGTTCTGGTAGTGCTGTCTACAGCAAAGACAAAGACATGATAGTACAGAAAAAATGAATCCCAATCATCTCTATGTCATTTACTATTGAACCAGTAGATTTTTTTATTGACTTGGTGAATTTTTTTTCCTTTGCCTCTGAGATGACCTTTCCTTCCTGATGACAAGCTGCAAGTTTTCTGTTGGCCTGTCTCATAGGTGGCAAGTGTCCAAACACAAGCTGCCAATTCAGATAGTTTAAGAAACTCTCAAGACCTGCCAGGCTTGGCATGCCTCATGTAAGAACACCATATTCACATGAAATGCTTAAAGTATCCTGAGGAACTGGAACAGTTTTGTTTCTTTTTCCCAACCAAATATGCTTACATTTCATTAAAGCTAATTAATTAGGAGTCTAAGCAGCAAGTCAGATCAAAGCCATTTGGACTACTGTAATAGCAGACATTTTGTGAAGGCTCAGATTTTTGATGATCTTCAGAATATCAATTGCTATTCATAGCTATGGCTTTTGCCTTAAAATCCCTATACAAACAATATTGTTTATTGTATTTTATTGGCATTTAATCTCTGATGCCAGCTACACCTTCAAGATGCTTATTTTTAAAATAAATTTTAGTAGTTATATCCTGGGAGTGGCTGCATATGTGAGTGTCCAATAGCCCCAACAACATTTTATAGCTGTATTGCCATAATTTTTTCTAGCAGCTAAGGGGAGCTTTGTGGATATTAGAGCAGTTGAGCCTTTGCTCCTAGGATCTAAATTTTAGATTTATACACTGACAAGAGATAGTTAATAATTTTGTAGACTGAACCCTTAAGGTTTATCTGAATGACAGAACTTGAAATAAGACCTTGGAGTCTTAATTCTTCTTTCAGTTTCCAACCTTAGTTTATCTCTCCTCTACTTTTAAACAAAATTTGTGTTTTGATCCTTCAGATTTCTCAAATCTTCAAACAGATACACACACCAGGAGGTTATTTTTCTGGGGATCTAGCCATGTTAGAGCAATGACAGCTTTTACTGTGTGTGTCATGTTACAACAATTTTCTAATTCAAGGGAGATTTCAGCACGTACAAACCAAGATGATGAAGCTATCTACAGTGAAGGCAAAGATTTTAGACATCAACTTAGAGCAATGATTGTTGTTCCTTGTTGAACAGCAGTTCTTTATCGGTTTTCTCTTTTGTATTGTCTTGTGCTGTTCTATTCTGGTAATGAAATGCATAGAACTGTACACAGAATTTCAGGGGTAGTGCTGACAAAGCCGAGTAGAGAGGCACTGTTATCTCTCTGCTCCATTACAGGGACGCCTCTGCTTTTACAGCGCCTGAGATCTGAATGTAGCTGGGAACCTTAATAATCATAGGGAACTGGTGCAGAGGAAGGAGATTCTTTGCAAGGATTAAGGGACGGCAAATGCAGTTTCCTTTTATAAAATCCAATAAATTTGAGCTTTACGTCTCTGACTGGAGCACTGGGAAAGATGCTGGAGATAGAAAGCAAAGAAAAAGAAAAAAATATACATGGGTTACATATAGTATATAGATATGAAAACCCGTTAGTATTGTTCTGATATGTAATATTATTACAGATTTCAGATAGTTCTAGCAAATCTCTTAGATGTGAAAACAGAGTGCTGGTAATATCTTGTCCCCAGGAGATAGACTGCACGTCATATTTTAGGGTTCTCTGATTCCACTGTAAGAAATGATGCACGTGCTGTACCTCTCATTTACTGCTAATGTAAGTTAGCAATAATGCATATAAGCATTATCAGTGTAAAACTGCTGCAAGTGAGTAGCAAATCATGCTCTTAAGTTTCAAAAGTAGGATTGTTTGCCAGAGCTGAACATTAGATCAGAAAGAGTGGATTAGGTAATGCATAGCATGTATAGGAAAAAAATTGTATGTACAAGGAATTCCTGAGAGACTAAATTTCATAATAGGCTTAAATTATCAAAACCAGAACTTTTCTGCTGCATTCCTCACTTGTTTTATAACTCTCTTCCAAAGCTTTTGTCCACAGCATTTGTGAACGGGATATTGATTTTTCTTTTAGGAAAGGAAGGAGTCAGCACTTGGATCTCTATAGCAGTTTGGAATTTGGATTCAAATTAAATACTTTCATAGTTTAAAAATGCAAAAAAAATTGTGTACATTCCTGTATATATGCATATGCATGCATATTTGGTAATTACATTAGCCACATGGCTGGAAAAACTGGCAACCTGATGAGATGTTGAGTGACTTGGGATTAATGAAAGTAGAAAGTATTTAGCAGTTTATAGTATTAGGGCTTTTGTACAGTTATATGTGGAAAAAATCACTATATAGAGTTAGTTAGACCTTAAATCACAGACTGGAAAAAAAAAAGTCCAAATAATTTAACAGAGAGGAGAGACTTCAGCTGGGGCATTTCAAAGCTCAGCTGTCAAATACAACAGCTTGTTTTCATAAGGTGCATATCATCTACATTTTTTACTGTATTTCATTACAATGCTCTACTTTATTCTACTCTGTTTGAGTACATAAGGAATGCCTGTTGGTTTTCTGAGATCAGGCAGCTTCCGACTTTCACTTACTTTTTTGAGCCCAGCTGGTGCATCTGTATTCTACACAGTATTCTTGAAGGGAGCAGGGATAAACCTTCCTTTTGTTTTTTTCTGTCTTTAAAGTAAGCCATTGCTATTTCCATTTTTATTTCTGCACTTGATAGTGTTATGGATCTTCTTGATCTTATCTAACAGAGCACACGGCCCTATATGCCAGGTAAGGTGTTTGACCAGAAATGCACTGTTACTACTTCAGTGGCATTGTTTATCTCAGATTTGAAATGTGTTCTATAGGTATTAAAAAGAAGCTTTTCAGACCTTTAGTAAGAGTGATGAATGCTATTGTCTGCTTTTCATAAATATAATCAGACATGTTCAAAGGATACTTCCTTAGGTGTCTCACTAACAAGCTTTAGTTGAAAGAAACATGGAGCAATGCAGGGAGAAAATTATTTGTAGGGCATGCAACAGTTGCAGAGGTGGAAGGAGGATAAACTACTGCTGAGTTTAAAAGAATTGCATTAATAAAGAAGAGGAAATTTTTCTAAATAAAATTGTTTTTTTATTATGAAAAGCCATATTTGTTTAAGCAAAAGGAATAATATCACCCATAGCTATACCTGAATGCCATAGATGAGCAAACAGAAAGTGTTTCCTCCTCTTCACTGATCTGTGTGCTTGGATTCAGAGACCAGTCTGCTGACTTTTAAGGTTTTGTATCCTAATGGTCCCTGTAAATTCCATGCAATGCTGGAGTTAGGGAATGGGTTCCAATCTGTCCCTCACTTTTCCTGTGGAATCATGTTCAATTTTAAAGTTCAGTTAATCACATTTCTTTAAGATCACTGAAGGCAATAGGGTAGCTACAAGGTTGCCAAGTACATACCTTAACCTACAGTCTTTCCTGTTGAGTTGTAATGATAGGAGACCTGAACTCATCTCTCAGATCCCTAACTTGGGTTGGCAGCAAGTTGGAATGAAGAATATCTTTACAGTTGGAAGTAGATATTTATCAGGTTGGAAAATCATCCAATAAGACATAATAAACAGGAAACACCATAGTAGAGTTTTGAAGTGGAATGTATTTTTTTAAGAGAAAGGTGAAGCTGAGGAAAGAGCAGAAGTGAAGTGTTTTTTCCAGTTTACTCCATGTTATGCGTCCCCACCTATGAAGACAGAGCACATACAGCTGTCATCTTATCTCACAGCTTCCTGCTCCTGTGCTGAATTCTGCTCTTTGTAGTTGTATGTTTGAATTGCCACTTGCTTCATTTTCTCAGTATTTTTCAGCTGAGGTTACCACTACTAAATTACCAGACAATGAAATAAGAAATAATAAGGAATTGTGATGGAGCTATAAGGCAGCAATAGCAACTTATAATTTGGCTTCTGGCATGCTTCTGTTTTGATGAATAATTCAATGCCTTGGAAGGTTGGGAAAATAAGCCACTTTGCATTAAACACTTAAATTTACCATGAAAGACTAGCAAGAATTGTTTAGGCACTGGAAAAAACAGGCAAATCTGCCAGTAAAATATTGGTCCATGTGCCTGTTCTCATTTAATGTCCTTTGCAGAAGGCAAGCAACAGGCTCAAGTGTCTATAATGAGCCTTTTGAAGGTGAACCATTTCTTCTAACTTCAAAACAGTGCTGTTCATAAATACCCTAATAAGGCAGTAAATCACAGGGCAATCAGGTTAAAATTTGAACACCTTTTTGTTTCATTCACAAAGTTCAAAGCTGCAAGTTTGCCAATAGCAGAATTGCTCAAATAAAGTGTTTGTTCTGTTAACATAATGTTTCCAGCTCTATCTCTTTTTTGGTTGTGCTTAAGACCATCAATTAGACTAAGAATATGAATAGAAATAATGAATTCATCAGAAAAATAATTCTGCATGAGAAAATTTTGTGGCTCATACAGATAAAGGAAATTAGAGTCTATGAGAAAGTAATAGACTTTCCTATTAAAATCTAACCATACAATGTCTTACTTCATAGCAGAGGAAAGCCTAATATGATAAGATTTTTTTAGCTTCTTTTAATTAACTTTCCATCCTATTAGACTTGATCTGCAGTTAGCTTTAATTTCACAGGTATTCATGATTTTTATGCTCCAGAGAATTACTAAACCATGAAGCTCAGACATGATGGTTAATAGCTATGCAGTCATTTTTCAGTTGATTTTCTAACAATGACCCTGAAATTTAAATGTAAATACTTCAATTCCTTACTGTAATACAGTAAGGAATAATATGAAAAACATATTCAAATATATGACTATATATCACTTTAAATAATAATTCCACAGCAATCTGACCTGCCCTGGTCTATGAATATTAACTGTTCATTTAAAAAAAAATAAATACACACCACACCCCCAGATAACCCCCATCCCCCTTCTCCATTTTGAAAGGTAGTTCTTCAACTTCTCTAACAAAGAAAACAAACTTTTGGGATAGTGGGATATACATTATCTTGTCATAGTTTGAAGGTTAAGGAGAAAGTTTAAATACTTTAAGCTTTAAGCCTTACTCCCAGCTTACAAATGAGGTAAGCAGAATTAATCAATAGCAAAAAGCAGTCATCCTGAATTTTTGTTTTAAAAGTCTGTACAGACCTGAAGAATTCTGCTGAGGAGATCCTCAGCTTTATTCGTGGACATATTGGCTTTACTTGTGATTCTGAAATAGATACAATTATCACAGTATAGAATCACAGAATTGTTTGGGTTAGAGGGACCTCAAATATCTAGTTCCAACCTCTTCACCATGGGCAGCCACACTTTCCACTAAACCAGATTGCTCAGGGCTCCATCCAACTTGAAGCTTCTTTGAGAAACCTGTTCCAGTTCCTCACCACCATCACAACAGCGAACTTCTTCCTAACATCTAATTTAAATATACCTTGTTTCATTTTGAAGCTGTTGTCCTATCACTAAATACCTTTATAAAAAGTCCCTCTCCAGCTTTCTTTTAGGCCCCCTTTAGGTACTGGAAAAGGTGCTGTAAGGTGTCCCTGGACCCTTCTCTTCTCCAGGCTGAACAGCCCCAGCTCTTTCAGCCTGTCTTCATAGGAAACAAGCTCCAGCCCTCAGCTTCATGACCATGACCTCTGGACTTGCTTCAACATGTCCTTCTTATGTTGGGGGCCCCAGATACTAATATCATCAATACTAAAGTAAGTTAACTTTTGGAATGAGATCTGTTTGTCTTCTAATCCAATCTTCTATGAAAACAGAGCAAATACCCTTTGCAGCCGCTTTCTTGCTGTAATGCAACCTCTGATAAACAGCTTAAAGCGTTGGCTTCTGAATCACAGTAGAATTTATTCCAGTCATTTATGATGTTGAAAAAGAGGATTCAAACTTGCCTGCAGCAGCCTTCCATTGCTGTAATCCTGAACTTTCAAATGAAAATTTGCAAAAACATCACCCTCTCGTTATGCTTTTGCACTTCATGTCTAGTATTAAACTTCCCAGCAAAAACAAACAAACAAGAAGTCCTGCCAAAAATCCATTCCCAAATGCCTGAGTCACAGGACCATCCCCTCTTGTCTTTTCTAAATGATAGACAGAACTAGCTCACATGTTGAAAGCTCCTATAGAAAGGATTCCCGCTGCAGTGCTTCAGAGCTAGATAGCTCATATGTTAGTTAGCTCTATTGTATGTCTGATGCAGTTACAAGTGCTGCCTAGTAGGAGAATTGACGTCAAAGTATGGATTAATAGGCATTTGCCATTCTGTCTCTAAACACCTCTGCTTGAGATCTCAAGGGGATTCTAGTGCTTTTAAACATTATTAAAATCAAAAGGAAGACCATCTCACATTGTCTGAAGTGGTGTGAGAGAACAACACCTAACATGCTGCTCAAAAGCTTGGCACTCTCATTTTTCCTTTCTGGAGGAATAATTGGGGTTCTATTTATTTATGTTTACAGATTATCAGGGTTTCTACCTAGGGTTTTCTACCAGTTCCCAGTGGTAATTTTGTAGAATCTGTCAGCAGTCTACTCGGTAGTAAACTTCTCATCAGTAACAGTCTCTTATGTAGCATTTTTCCTTTACAGGTTACTGGGGATTAAAGTCTTAATGTATGCAACATCAGCTCATTTTACTGAAGGAGAACTTGCTCTTTCCTTTTAGGATAGCTGTGGGGTAGTCCTTGTATTAATTCTGAGGACTATTTTGCCTTGGTTTTGTCTGAAGAGGAGATTGAAGTCCCATAGTCCTAGGACTCAGTTCTGGACTTCCAAAGGATTCTTGTAACATGAGGAAAATAACATTATCAGCAGAGCTGAACTACTTCCATCATTTGGAAAAGGACCTTATTAATCCCTGATTTTGTGCAGTCTTTTAACATGTGCTTGAATAGGTCATTTCAATTCTTAACTCTTACACCCCAATTACTCTGGGAGGGAACTTAAAATTGCTCAAACTTGGTAGAATAAAGCATGCCTTTATAAGAATCCCTATCATACCCTGTGATTACTAAAATAAAAAAGTTTTGTTATGAAGGCACAGTTAAATTAATCTTGTTCAAAGCCTACTGGAATAAGCCTCTTCCCAACCATCACACTGTAAATTCTCTTCACTCTACATTTTACAAAGAACTGATGTTCACCATGCTGAAAAGACATGGTTAGTTATTTCTTCTCAATAATTGCACTATTTAGCTTGATATAATTACCAAGGAAATTGTGTATTGTTATTAGTTGGAATTCATCACCATATTTGTATAGTCCAGCTTACATGTTATCACCCCTGTTCTTTTCTGGAGCTCGTCCAACACTTTCCTTGGTACTGTGTGTACACTGTTAAAGGTCTGTGGTTGTACTGATTCCCATGTATCCTTGAGATGTACACCTTATGGTGTAGCTGCATCAGTGGAGACTTCTAACATGGATTGCTTTAGGTCTTGAATGTCTTCCAGAGACATAAGTAATGCCTGGGATGTTCCTGGATTATTTAGCCATCGAAGAAGTGGACAACATTTTTCTTTGTGTGGTTTTTCTTTGCTTTATTTTGTTTACAACTCCAAGATAAAAAGCACAATATCTATCTCTGGACAAAAGCTGCAAACTCAGGTTCTTCCCAGAACTGATTTGTGTCTGTACCAGGAACAGGAAATACTAAAAGAAGAGGGGTTATTGAGGGCAGAACTAGTATCATTACTTTTCCTTCAGAAAATAAGTTTAAGTTCATTGCAAGAGAAACCTTTTACCAGTGATTCTACTATGCTTTGGGTTCTCCTCTCACAAAGCAAGGGAGGAAGTTCCATCCACTAAGTTACTTGCAGTTGGATTAGCTGCAGACTTTGAAAATGTAATGTGCTTATTCTGTTTTAGAGATTAATTCGATTACTTTGTAGGAGCTTTCAACAGAAATGGCAAATGTAGCCTAGTATGCAAGTGATTAAAAATATTGCACTGAAAAAGGGTTCTGCCTACTTCTGAAGTACACAACCTCCTTTCAGGTAGTTGTAGAGAGCGATAAGCTCTCACCTTAGCCTCCTTTTCTCCAGGCTTAACAATCTCAGCTGCTTCAGCCACTCCTTGTAGGACTTTCCAGACCCTTCTGCAGCTTTGTTGCTGTTCTTAGGACATGTCCCAGCACCTCAGTGTCTTTCTTGCAGTAAGGGGCCCAAAATTGAGCACAGACTTACGGTATGGCCTCACTAGCACAGGGAGACAACCACTGCCCTGGTCCTGCTGACCACAGTATTTCTGGCACAGCCCAGGATGCCATTTGCCTTCTTGCCCACCTGGGCACACACTGGTTCATGTTCAGCAGCTGTTGACCAGCACCCCTCAGGTCCTTTTCTGCTGAGCAGCTTTCCAGCTACTTTCCATCCTGTAGCACTGCCTGGGGTTGTTGTGACCCAAGTGCAGAACCACGCACTTGGCCTGGTTGAGCCTCATACAGTTATCTCAGCTCATTGATCCAACCTGTCCAACAGCATATGACTTCTTAGGATGCTACTACTGAGAAGATATGCAGAAGTCATGAAGTATTTACTAGCATTAGGATAACATGATGACATGTATTTTTACCTGTCTGCTTCATAGCTGTATACTGAAGAAAGGAGGAGACACTGATATAGCCTGGATTAGCAGAAAATTAAGTACATTTTAGTATTCCATAAATATGCAGAAAACTTTTGCTACATGTGTTTAGACCAAATACAACTATTTAAACCAATACAACTATTCCTGCTCCCACTCAAATTATTGGATGACACTCTGCTGCTGAGTTTGTCGGTATGAGAATCTGGGTTTTCGTTGCAAAATCCCTTCAGAAACACTTCTTTCCATTTAACTGACTTCTAGGATTAAATAAGTTTGGCTTTACATTAAAAAAAAATAAGCCTTAGCTGGGCTGACTACAAATATCAATGTTCAGTCTTTCAAAAAACACCACAGCAGATCTTTCTCCCTGGAGAAAGAGACAGTTTAGAGATGCATGGGCAGAATGCTTTCAGGCCAGTGATATTGGCTGGGCTGCTTAGCACTCGAAGCATCAAATACTCTTTGATTTGAAGGACTGTGAAAAGATAATAAGCTTATGGCAAACACCTGAAAAATTCTTTACTGCTGCGCCAGTTTAGCCCTATGATTTCCTTAGCTCTCAGAGCTATAAATGTGCTTTCATTTCTGGTGATAGTTCTTTAGCTCATTGCTACAAAGAAGCCCCACTAATTAACTGTTACACACAAACCCAAACAGAACAGCATGTGGGACTTTGCCAGTCATTCTCATATAGATATTCTTACTATGGATTGCTTTTTTATTTCTAAGCTTCAGATGTGCCCATGGGCTTAGAATGAGAGAGTTTTTTACCAGTAGAAACAGCTGGTGCAAGGGAAGTGATACAACTTATTTGTATTCTTAGGCTCTTCCTAGCTCTGTTTTGTAGTGGACCAGCTAATTCAATACACTTGTCTTGCAGTTCAAATTAGTGCAGATAGCTGATGGGAATCACAGGAACAGGTTTTTATTCTGAGTTGGGTGTAGGGAACAGGTTTTGCTTTGAAATTTAGTATTTAATCCTATTAATCTATAAGCTATTTGTTACTTGTGGTATGCTAAGCATTTGTTTGGCTGGATGTCTGAAAAACACTATGAAAGGTTAAAAGCATGCAAGAATGAGCAGGTTGTTTTGGGAGCTAGTAAAAGCAGGAAGAACCAGGGTTGCATTGCAGTGGACAGAACTCAAATAATGTGGGATACAGTGTGTTAGGGAAGAGAGAAACTGTCAGCTTTAATGGAGAACAAGGACATGAAGTTGTGTAAGGGGAGGTTTAGGCTGGATATTAGACGAAGATTCTTCACCCAGAGGGTGGTTGGGCACTGGAAAAGGCTCCCCAGGGAAGTGGTCACTGCACCAAGCCTGACAGAGTTCAAGTGTTGATGGGTGCACCCCCATACTCTCGGGTGCATGGTGGGACTCATCTTGGGGATGGTGCTGTGCAGGGCCATGAGTTGGACTTTGATAATCTTAGTGGATCCCTTTCAACTCAGCATATTCTATGATACTATAAATCTGTGATTCTGTGACTAAAGTGGTAAAAAACATGGAAGTTCCAGATTTTAGCATGAACCTGGGTACAGTAGTGCAGCCCTAGATCCTAATTTACCATCCATCTTTCCTATTGCTTTTTAACACACACACACACACACACACACACACAGAGAGAGAGAGAGACAAATGTGCATTACCTTCACTTTTCTCATTTCCCTTTAAAATGCAACTTGAAAACAAAAAATAATATAATAAAACTTTATCATTGAAGTCACTGAACAAGGGGCTTTTTATATAATTGTTTCTCTGTTAATATATGGATTTTTTCATTTGAAAACACTGGCTATCAGCTCAATCCTTCAAGCAAGAAACTTGTAAGCTTTGATAATACAGATGTTTATACTACCAGTCTTTTGATCTACTTTAAGTTTTTGAAAATATAAAAAAAAAAAAAAAGCTGCAGCACTACTTATGCTTTTTAGTCTTTCTTTTTCTGTGGAATAATTTGCTAAGTGTTCAGCAATAAAATAGCATCTTGTAGCTTCTTGTGGAAGCATTTAGGATCCAATTTTCAAATTAGGACATCTAGTTTTGACTATTAACAGCCAGATTTTTTTTTTAAATACTGAAGAAGGTTTTTCCAGCCTCAACAGAAATTGCTAGAGCCAGATTTTCCGAAGAACTCTACTTCTATTCAAGCACCTCTGTATTGACCAAATAAAAAATGGCTTAGCACCCTTCAAATCCTCTTGTAAGGCTAACATGAAGATTTCCTTTACAAAATCTTGTCATCTCTTTAAGTGTCTCTGGCTCCAGTTGTGGTTCTCTCTTTTGATCTTTCAGGCAGTAAAAGGCTTTTCCAGACCCTCACACAATGAGTTAGAAGTTTATCGTCAAATAGGGCATAAGTATTTTCTGGAGAGGCCTGACATAGACTGCACAGTTGGCAACCAAACTCATGCCTTACAGTCTGTTTTGCATCAAAGAGAAGGCACTCAATTCTAATGTGCTGAAGGGGGATATTTCACTGCTCTGAAAATCCAGCTGCAAGTCATGACAAATACTGATTAAAATTCAAAGCTTAAATGCCTCTTTGTGAAACTCCCTAAGTGCAATTAAACCAGAGGCTCGGAACCCTGGTGGGGAGTGATGTCCAGGGACACTAGCTTTGTAACCTTGCCAAACAAAAATCTCCACTGAGGCCTGAAAAGGCCTCACTTCTGTAATATTTTTTTTTCATATTCCTAACCAATTTTTTTTGATCCACAAATGAATCCTCAAATTTTCCTAGGTAGACCAACATTCTGCTTCCTGTAACCTGCATGTTTTGTCCCTGGGAGTACCCTGACCAGGTTTCCTTTTCTGTGGTTTGACCTCTTCCCTTCCTAACATGTTTACCTAAGGGATACAGGAGATAGGTCCAGTGTAGCCTCCCAGAATAAGCATGGTACATTCCAGCTACAGCTGCACTGTACTGTTAGTCAGTGCAACCTCATCACTTCTGAAGTAGAGCTCTTATATAACTCCTCTCAGAACTGGACACTTTTCAGTAATACATCTAAAACCAACCCAGGCTATTTAATTTTTGTGGGGTTTGTACTTATTTAATATTCCCAGAACTAACACTGATCTGTCAGTGGCTTTAGAGATGCTATTGCTCCTCATGTTAATAAGTACCAGAACATCCTACCTGTTTGTAATCATACCTACAAAGAAGTACCCCGGCCACATCCACAGGGAGGATATCCCCATTATTCCCAGAAATTCAATCTCAAGACAGCTCCCACTTCAACTGATTGGTGGTAGCATGACCTTATGATGGCTTATGGAATGATCTTGCTGACATTCCTGATGGAAAGCTAAGGTGTATGCAGTGCTTACAGCCAGATTTTCCCACCTGCTGGAGAGATTTCTCTTAGGCAGGGTCCAGAGCTTTATATGTAATTTTGTTGTCTTTTAAAACAGCAAACAAAACAGTTTGTTTGCCTGGGGTCCTGAGTTCCTTTTTGGAAGGACTCTGATATCTGGGGGATAGTCTTTATACAAGAAAAATGCAGACATCATATGTGTCATTAAGGAATTCAGAAGAAGCTGAGGACCCCTCTAGGACATATAGTATCTGGAATAGTGTTTTAGGAAAGGACCAATTAGTAATAGCTCATTGAACTTTTAATACTTTTGCAGCATAGGAGAAAGTAGTCTCTGTCTTAATGCTAGCAGTGCCAGCATTTTCTGCCACTAGGCAGAAACATATGCCACTGATTTCAGGTGTGTCTTGGAGAGTTAAGAGTCAGAACAAGGGATCGATTTTGGTGTTTTGAGTGGATTCAAGTAGGTCACAGGGTGAAAAGTATATCCTAGCATAGCTTATAATTTCTCCTCACCCTTTTACCCTTCTGACCTCCCCCAGAAATGCAGAGATCTTGCTGGAATGTGCTTTGCCTTTTCTGGAGAGGCATGGATGGTACACCCTTTGTCTGCCCCTTCCCTTCTGCCTGCCCACCCCCCAAATCCTTGCTTGCTCTTCTGTTTTTCTACTTTCCCTAAATGCAACTTACTTTAAGCATGCATTATTATTAACATCCTACAGTAAAATTAAGCTATTATATAACCCATTTGTCGATCTCAGCCAATTTCTTCTATCTTTTTCTATGTCTATTTATGACGTACATCCAGACTGCACGTCTTTTTTTTTTCCTCTCCATGTTTATTTTAAAAATAAGTGATAAAAAAAAAGATGTATTAAAAAAAAAAGCAACGCTCAAGGGTGGTGGGGTTTTTGGCTGACAATTGAAAACATGTTTGAATGGGAGGGGGATGGAAGGAAAGAGAATTCAATTATTTTGTAAAAAGTTCAAATTATGAAAGTGTCCCTAGACTGCTTTGTCTGTTCCTTTCAATGTGTGCATCTGGTTTGTCCATCTTTGAAAGTGTGTTGAATAATTTCTTCTTTAAAAATAAAATTTCAAAATCCAGCAATTGTTCTTATCTCCCTTCTTCCTGGGAACAAAGATAACTCTCATTTTTTGCTTTTTTTTTTAGTATATCTTTACATAGCTCTATTTTGATGTATTTCTTTTCAATGGTTGAATTTCTATCTTAGATTTGGTTTGTTCCAATCTAATAATGAAAAAAAAAAAACAAACAAAACAAAAGAGTTATTAATTGTTTTCTGCAATTTCCCCCTCTATTTCTGTCTTTAAATAAGGAACTACTTCACTGGCAGAATCCTACAGCTGTATTTTTGAGATTCTCCAGGGAATTTGAATATAAAAGCAGTCTAATTTGACACTGGGGATGGGGTGTGCAAACACAGTCTTTACATTTGAAACAGTACATTTGATGTACTCAAGAAATGATTGCCTCAAATTACTGAGAATGCAATGTCAATTCGATGGACGTCAGAAAAGATAATTCTTAGAACAAGAAGGCTGTGGGTAGCTACAGATGAAGTTGTTCTAATTCCAATGCATAAAACTAGTTTCCTTGTTTTTTTGTTTTACTCTCTGGTTGTTGTTGTTATTATTATTATTATTATTATTATTATTATTATTACTATTATTATTATTAGTTTGTGGATTTTTACTGCTATTTTTAGTAGGGAAAAGTCTTAACTGTTTTTATAATTTGAGAACCTTTAATGAAAATGTAAATATTAATACAATAATTATTAATTTTTTTGTAACTTGCATGTTGAAGAAGTTGCAGCTTAGGGTTTGTGAGATTGTCAATGTTAGAGTTCTGTTCTTTCTTTTTGTTGATGGGCATGAATATGCTCATTTGTTTTTGTATATTGCCCATCCCTTCCTTACAGCCAGAAGCTCTAATGCTGCTAGATCACTCCGTACCGCCCTTACATGGACATGGCAACTGACTTACACATTCACTCCCATCATCTTCATCTCCTGTGTAGTACACTCATAGATTTTTTACACTCCCACTCCATCCACCCTAAGCATTTTTTCTTCCCATGAGTTCCCCTTCACCACCCCTTTCTTTAGCATTGTTAAAATTTTATGTGCAGTCATCCATTCCTTAAAACACACACACACAAAAATTATAGAAAAAAAGAAAATGTTTAAAAAAATATATATCAAATTGACCAAAAAGGCAAAAAAAGCAACAAACTTTGCTTTTCAAAAAAAAAAAAATTATATGTATAGATATGCAAACAAGCAAAAGTAAATTCAATAAATTGTACAGGATTTTTCAACTGCAATATGCTAACAACTTTACATAAGATAAAAAAATACAACCAAAAACAGCAGAAAAAAATAAGTTCAAATTTGTTAAGGTGCAAGATTTTTTTCTTTTCATGTTATGTGGTGTGGATGTATGTGTTGTTGCCTCCCTGTATCGCCCTTTGTTGTAAAACAAATATATTTAAAAAGAAATAATAAACATTTTGCTAAAAAAGTTTTTAAGAAACAACAGCAAAAAAAAGCAAGTTACAAGAATGTGGCAATGCTACTTGTCCAAGAGCATTCTTACACAACTTTCTTTTGTAAATTTTTCCTTTCATGCCAAAAAACATGCGGGCAATTTGTTGATGTAAGTTGACTGTTATGAAATCAATGTGGTATGCTTTCTAAATATTTTAATGTATTTTTGGTTACCTTTTTTTAAAGGAAATAATGTTTTTGATTTTCATCTTTTTTTTCAGTTCTCATAGGTTTTGATCTTTCTTTTGCTGATAAAGTGAATTACTTGTTCTGTTTTTCCTTTCTCTGACCTTGTTGCTGTGGCACTTTTATTTTCTAGTGTATGGTTTTGCTTTAGGAAAATATATATAAGTTTATTTCTTTTTTAATCAGTTTGTATTTGCTTTTATGTTATGTGCTCTTTGTATTTTGTTGATTGCCATATTGTATTGTGCATAGGACGGGGTGAAGGAGTCTGAGGCAGTTTGGTTCTGTTCTTTCTCAGTCCCCCTCTAGAAGCTTTCTTTCCCTTTCCCCACACAGATTCACCAGTAATGTTACTTCTTTTCATGCTACTTAAATTGTATTTAACCTCGTGGTGTAGCCTTCATGTCAAGTCAAAATTTATGGGACTTCTTTAGCATTTTGGTAGTTCTCCAGGTCTTCCTACTGCAGCTCTACACCATTACTACTTTATTCCCATCAAAATATTTTATTCTATTGAATTTTTTCATTGCTGTTTATGTGCCTGATGTCCAGTCCAAATGATACTCTCAAGTGTACTCTTACCAGGTTAGTGCACCCACCATATTACTATTAGTATCAGACATGATAGCATCATCCAGAAATGATAGAGACAGATCCTGAACCTCTAAAATTTCCTTACTACAAATGAGGTTTGCATTAGTTTCTTCAAAAAGCAGTGACTAAAAATAAGAGAAAGCTGAACTTCTTTATAAATACATATGTTTTCACCATTTCTGCATAGTAATGCTGTGCTCAGCAGCTTTATTAGGTTCAACCATCAAGTCCCTGGGACAACTGACACTGAAAACACAACAAATAATTGTACTGAATAGGAAGCTGTCACCAGGTAATCATAAAAGTTTAAAATAATGGTGGGAGATAGAAGAGGGCACACCTCAATTGATTCAGAGAAGCTCAGGGTCTGGGCACCAAAATATTTGATTTTGCTTTAGAATTTTGCTTCTAGACATGATGTCAGGACCTCTCTGGAAGGTTCTGTTTCACTAAAACTCCACAAAGGTGACCAATAATTTACATCAGTAACAGACAGCCCAACATTAACTTGTTGGGCTCCCAAACTCTGTACCTTCCTGTTGCTCATGAGCCATCTGTTGGGAAACACTGCATTTACTGATGTCTTTTAATATAGTTGGAGGGAGGGGCTTAGGAAATGCTTTTCAACCAACTCCACCGGAAATTCAGGTTTATCAAATGACTTTGAGGACTATATAGTCTCTGAAATGAAAAGGAGATATCTGAGATAAAGAGTTGCAGTATTCTGTTGTGGAAATCTTGTTTTTCTCTCTACAACTCTCTGTCAATTGCAATTAATTCAGACTGCAAGAGTAGAAAATATTGAGAATGTTCATATACTAGGTTTTGTGTTAGCATCATCATTCCTTTGAATCAGAGACTATATCCTGAATAATTTCCTCTTTTTATCTTCAGAGGACTCAAAGCAGAATTAACTAAATACCATTAGACTGAAATTTATGAACTCAGTCTTTTAATAAGAAATTATTGTGTTGAAACAGTGGGGGAAAAGGTAAGGAATTATTTCTCTGGCAAGTAGTTCATATTAAAAATGGAGTCAGACTTCAGAGGAACATCAAAAGAATAGAATGAAAATTGAAAACTTTGGATGCAGAATTTCAAGTACCTGCAGGAATGGATGAATTGTACAGCCTTTATGGATGACATTTTAAAGCTCCACAGTTGCAGCTGAAAAAGAGAGACTATAAGGTGTGTTCCTTATCATCATCAGCAGAAGAGGAATCTTTCAGGCTTCCTTTTTGTGTGCCTTTTGTCCTGTATCAGTTTGATGCCTGAAACTCCACTGAAGTAGTTATGGTTCTAAAGATGAAAACCAGCAGCTGCTACAGTTTTTCATGTTGTTTTATTTATTGAATTTTTTGGTGCCCTCTGCATTCCTGGCTTGCCCACACTATCCTCACAGTTCATAAGGCTTCTATTAAATTTTAAACACTCTGTCTTTTCCAGTGGCAGAGGACTCTGACTAGAGCTAGCTCCAGAGGTATGAATTATATATGTATAAATATTCTCATAAAGCAAAAAGCAGGGCAGCTCCAAGGCTTAAGTAGGCTCTTATATCCCCAGTGCTCTTGGTAGTTTAAAGAAAAGGACAACTCTATGAAAGTAGTATATGTGTTAGATTAAACGACTAATTTTTAATTAATATATATGTACTTTCTGGAATGAGAAGGCCAAGCAAACTTCTGGGCTGTTCGGTATAAGATTTCCCAGCTCACTTCAGTTCTCTCAGAGCTCCTTCCAGTTTGGTGCTAAGTTTTTTGGGATTGGGTTTTTTTTTTCATCTACTCTGTGGATGAGTTTTGCATCTGTGTCACTGCAGAGGAAACAATTATTATCTGTTTCTCTTTTGTTTAGTTCTTTGGCATTGTGTTGTCAGGAGGAGCTTTTCTCCTTAGGGGAGAAAGCACAAAGTAGGTGAAAAATAAATCTGGAAAATCCTTGTGATATCTTTGGATTGCTCAAGTAACCCTGAACTCAAAGCATACCAGTGAACACTTTTAACAGGTGCTTAACAGCAAAGAAAAAGGGGGGGGAAGAAACCTATGACTACCAGGAAACAGCCTATATCATTCACAAGAAGAATCTAGGTCTTACAAGAATATTTGTTTGAAAGCCCAAACTGGGTTGCAGCCTTGCTTTTATTTTTTTTTTTTTTTTTTTTTTTTTTTTTTTTTTTTTTTTTTTTTTAATAGCACAGAGAAATTTGGAAATTGAACCTGTAAGTTTTATTCAAGGCTGCAAAGCATTAATTTTGCAATTGAAAAATGGGTAGACATGGTGAAGAGAAAAGAAAATTGGACAAACATAAAAGCTGTCTCAGACATATTTCCCTTCGAAATTGTCATGTAAGGTTTTTCAGGGGCTCCTCTAGCTCTTTCTAGAGGCCTAAATCTATAAAACATTTGCTTTCTACAGCAAGCCATTCAGGATCCAAATCCTGCATAAGATACTCTTGACAACCAAATGACTGTTTAGTTTTTTAAATCTTTCAGTGTTCACCTTTAAACTGACATGGGGCCTGGCCAAGAGGCACCACTATTCCACCATCAAAGGACACTGGCTCCAGGCAGCTTCGTGCACCCTCAGCCATTTTTCTGTGAAAGATGATTCCCCCTACACACATACTCACAATCTGCTGGTCACCAGACTCCCTCTCAAGTCTCTTACCTGTAGAAATGTAGAACCACTTATAGAGTTGCTTGCAACTCTAGATATGAAATTTTGCACTTGCTCTATAGATATTGCTGATCATATTTCTCACACTTTCCTGGGAACTTTTCAGGATTTACATTCCCTCTTATCCTTAAATAACACATTTCTCTTAGGCTGAGTGGCATTTTTATCATGCCATTTTTAAGGATGTTTTTATTCCTCTATAAATCACATACCCCAAGAAGTACTTGTTGTGCTTGCATCCTGTTAGAGCTACAGCTTCAAGTTTGCTGTGAGTTTTGCATAGATGCCTAAACATGCAATAAAAGAGAAGCCAGATTTGATACCTAGAGTGCTTTTTCTGATTTACTGTCACACAGCCTTTTTTGGCCTCAGTTTCTTCCATTACAGAGAATTAAAAAATTAAAAAATTAAAAAATTAAAAATCAAAACATTATTACCATTTTTGCATCTACCTGGTACTCCACAAAGGTAAATGCAACAAATTTAACTCCTTGATGGAGAAGTGACTCCTAAGGAAGGACCTTAAACAGTGTCTATTTCTTGAGTATGCAAGTAACCATAGTGTGGATCATTGGACAATTTGGAATAAAAACTAGCGATAAGATTAAATAATTGAATCAAAATTAATCCAGTGCTCCTGGTATGAAAGTAATTTCTCTCCTCACATACATTGAGAGATTAAAGCTTTGTAAAACTTAGTCCTGACTCTGTCTTACTGCCTTCCATCCAGCAGATGGATGGAAGGCATTGAAAAGCTCCATCCTTGACAGACATTGAAGGCTCCATTATTTTCTCCATCACTTATGCAAAACCCTACTTATCATAGCAAGTCTATCAACTTTACTTAATATTTCAAGAGGGCTGTGATCATTTTTATAGTCCCAGTAGTCTTGATCATTATCTCAAGTCCTCAATAGCAACAAAAACTATATATATAACTATGACCTGGTTTTAAATGCAAGATTTACTGGGGCAAAAGGTAAATACGTATTAAATGTAAGAAATGTCTGATTCCTTCCAGAAAATTAATCATTAAGAGAACCAAAATAACTTATTTTTGGACAAAAGCTACCCAAAATATTGCTCCAATGGGTGGCAGATCAACTACATACTGATGCTTCAGGCCAGTATAATAGCTTTTAAGAACAAAGGCACTTCAAGGCTCCAGATGAGCAATTAAAAGCTGACCAACTTTTTTTTTTTCCAATTGAGTGCCACAGATGATGAATGAAAATCATAGATGAGTGTTGCAATTGAACAGTAAAACAGTGATCTTAAAAAACTGTTTAAAGGAACTTTATCTATCCCTGAATTTCTGGAACTTAAATTCCAGACTCATGCAATTTGTTGCAATCCTCACTTAAATTCTGTTATTTTTATTCATTTTTTTACCAGGCTCACAGATGATCTTTCCCCCCAAGGCATACTCCAAGTTCATCCTGAGACCACCTGTTTGCATAGATTATAGATGCTCTGCTCAAGCCATGGATAGGCCTTCTGGACATTATAAATCATATTATATGCTCTAGTTTCTACATTGCTCAGAAAACAGCTCAGATGCGTGAGCACAAAATGCAGTGTAGCCATTTGGCAGACTACACTGTAGGCTTTTTTACATAATTTTTTTGAAAGCATGTAGTTTGGAGACATTGATACTTATTTCCTCAGTCTCTTTGCAGTAACAAAAGTGATATATGAACATACTGAGGAAGCTCAGAAAACTAAACAACGTTCAAATTGTTCCTTTGTATCTTAACTTAAAACTAGCTTTGCGTGAAAGTATGCAAAGTACCACATTTCTTATTTTGGCATAATTTCTACCCTGGTACCTCTGAGAGAATTCCAACTATTTCAATTGATTAAACTGTGTCACCACTTAGTTTCCCATTAAGGAAAAGAATAAGCCATATTGCTATTTCAGCTATCCAGACTTAATCAAACTAAGTATCTTTTTTAGTATATTTCTATCTCCCATGTGTAATTTGTTCAAATATATTTCTCTCCAAATACATTTAGAAGGTATTTTGATTTTAGACAATACTCCTTATAGACATTCCATGGACATTACTGGCAGAATTCAATGGGAAAGAAGTGCATGTAATAGATAGGGTATATTTGAGAGAGGAGATTTTTGACTCTGATGAATTCAGCAGTGTAGCTATGCCAAACTGTTCATTAGCAGTTATTAATACATAGCTAAAACCCAGAATTATTTTTTTAGAAACTACAATTCCTTTTGTACATCCTCCTTAAGCAATGGTGAGTATAAATCAAAATTTCCTATGCATTAGGAATACTTCCTACTGAGCTGCACTCCTTTCAACAGATCTAGGTGATTCTCATTATGTCAGCTGTACAATTCAATTTATATTTTAAGCTGCTTACTTAAATGGCTAGGCAAAGAAAAATTACCCAAAGGAAAATTTATACACAAACTTTCAAAGCCAATATAGTTCACTCTAAAAAAAATTGTTGATGAATTGTATGTCAACAGAAGACTGTATAACCAGAGGTAGAAGAATTATATAAATTAATAAGATTCCATGCCTTTTTTTTTTTTAGTCCACAATATAAGTGGAGTGTTAACTACCATAGACTCAAAAGTAGAGGTGCAGTCACATTATAATATAGAGACAACACAAGACTATTACCCTAAAAGTAGCAATATTGCTGCTCAGAATCCAAATCATAGAAATGATACACTGATTTTCTTGTTTCATTTGCATCTTATATTGTTGTAAGGTACAAATATTACATCTATAGCTTTATTATTCTGCTTGAAGAGGAGACCATAAGTCCACCTTGTTTTCAGTCCTCTGTAGGCAGGTAACCATCATGTTAGAAACCAGTAGAACTGATTGCAACTGTCTGTCTGTCAAGAAGTAACAGTAGGTATGAAGACGACTTCTGCAGTACAGTCCTGGGCTCAAGTGTTAACTTGGTTCATCAAAGTCCTTATTCAGTTTTTTTGTCAATCACAATAAAATCAATCTTAATTTTTAATCAAATTATAGTAAGTGAATATCAAGAAGAATGAAAGATGAAGAATGCATGGCACTAGTAGCCCCAAAAGATGCAAGGAAAGGGACATTCTTAGTGTCAAACAGAATGCTAAAGATTAAAAAGTGATGAACATTGAGTGTACCTTCATGGACCCAGTAAGTAATTGGTTCTTATTCCATCCCTCACTTTCATGAACCTTCCCACAATTTAAAAGCCGGACAATGATCAGGAAGAAATAGATGAATGGAAAATCCCTTAGTGAAAGGACTTATATACTGCTACAGAGGATGAACATATTAGAATGGCAGAAATGAAAACAATCAGAAGAGGAAACACTGGCAAGATGAGTGGTGGAAAATATATCTAGGAGAACACTGGTCTATGGCAGTCTAAAGTAATTAATTTTAATAGTCTTCTAACCAAATGCTTGAAAAAGATCACTACCAAAAATTGATGACCACAGAGTCACTTGAGAGTATCTCCAAAAATCAAAAAGTTTGGGTCTGTAAAAATTCAGGGTATTTCACTGTACATACCTAGCATAGGTAGGAAATGGAACATGCACTTTACCAATGTTCAAGCAGGGTGGGAAGGAACACTGAAAGGCAGCCCCAAGAAAGTATGTTGGTAGTGTAGCTAGAGAGAGAAAGCTGACCCCGACACCTTTTCATAAAGCCCAGATCCTCTCTCACCCTTAAATGAACTGAAAATGGTGCATTGTGTCATTAAAATGTACTAATCTTCCTTTTTTTCTCTTTTCCATCCCAGGAGGTGAATTAGTTATCCCTCTACTTGTAGAAGACCCTTTAGATATCCCTCCTATTGCTACTCGTGCACCTTTCATTACACTTCCCCCTACCTTTCGCCCCCTCCTCACCATTATTGAGACCACCAAAGATTCCCTGTCCATGACCTCTGAGGCGGGGTTACCTTGCTTGTCGGACCAAGGCAGCGATGGTTGTGATGATGATGGCTTGGTGATATCTGGGTATGGCTCAGGGGAAACCTTTGACTCTAACCTACCCCCTACTGATGATGAAGATTTTTACACCACCTTCTCCTTGGTAACAGATAAGAGTCTTTCCACTTCAATCTTCGAAGGTGGCTACAAAGCACACGCACCTAAGTGGGAATCCAAGGACTTTAGACCTAACAAAGTCTCCGAAACTGGTAGGACTACTACCACGTCTTTGTCCCCTGAGCTGATCCGCTCCACAGCTTCGTCCTCGACTGTGATGATTCCCAAATTGCCAGCCGGCAAAATGAATAACCGTGAGCTCAAACCCCAGCCTGACATAGTCTTGCTTCCGTTGCCCACTGCCTATGAGCTAGACAGCACAAAGCTGAAGAGCCCGCTAATCACTTCCCCCATGTTCCGTAATGTGCCCACAGCAAACCCCACGGAGCCGGGAATCAGACGGGTTCCGGGGGCCTCAGAGGTGGTCCGTGAGTCGAGCAGCACAACGGGGATGGTCGTCGGCATTGTGGCTGCTGCCGCCCTCTGCATCCTCATCCTCCTGTACGCCATGTACAAGTACAGGAACAGGGACGAGGGGTCCTATCAGGTGGACGAGACGCGGAACTACATCAGCAACTCAGCCCAGAGCAACGGCACGCTCGTGAAGGAGAAGCAGCAGAGCTCAAAGAGCGGCCACAAGAAGCAGAAAAACAAGGACAAAGAGTATTATGTGTAAAAAAGAATAATTATTTATATATAAATATAGAAATACTTAATGAGATTTAACTGAGATATCAGAACCATTGCAGCAAACGAGATGATTGAGAGATATCATTTGTGGGAAAAAGTATTGGTAAAAAATTCAGCAGTGACTGTTAATGTCTAAGTCATCACTTGGAGTCAGCAAACTTTGCCCTAATGTATTATAAAGCACACTTAGCGTTCTGGAGATGGCGCGCACAGCTCTGCTCTGTTAGTGAACTTGGACATCTCCAAATCTCCTCCTCCGCTGAACTTTCTGCAAAGGTAGAAGACTTCATGGCTTACTTGTTTCATATCTCCAAGTGAGTCTTTAACAATGTTCGTGATCCCTGACTGTATCAATAATTTTTCAGTTTACTTATTAAAAAAAAAAAAAAAAGAAGGAAAAAGAAAAAAATATAAACATTATTAAACAACAAAGAAATATTGAACAAACTGATCTGGCCGTGTCCAGCATACACATAATTTTTCGAGATTGGAGGAGGGGAATAAATGAGTTTGGAGATTGTTGGGTTTTTGGTTTGATTTTGTTTTGTTTCTCGGGTTGCTTTTTATTTGGTTTCTTTGGTTACTTTGGGTGAGGGAGGGAAGAGTGGAGTGGAATGATGTGGGGGTGACCCAGGACATGAGAAGAAATCTCGGAAAAAATATCCGTAATAAATAAAGAGAGACTATTACCGTACATGAACTCAAAAGCTACCCATGGTGTTTACTCTGCATATCTGGTTGTATTGTCTCTAGAATCTGTCATCTTGTAGTAAGTTGTTTGCTAACAACTCAGTAAAAATGTCTGATGAGTGGTGCTGAGGAAAATTATCATGGAAAGCTGGTTCTCTTGGATCTGGCTCCAGTATTTGAAATTGAACTGAAGAGCAGATGGGTTTGGGTCTGTTCTGATCAGTCATTGGCTTTATTTAGTATAGCATTCAGTATGCATTTGACAACCAAAGTATGGTTAACAGGATTCAGAGATTCAAAAAAGAATGCTTAAAAGTTATTTACTGTCCTGAACTGAATATACTGCGCAAAAGTAAAGGAGCCTTCCTCTGGAATCTGGTTCTGTGACTTGCAATGCATGCAAAAAATAATAATAAATCAATTTAATAAAGTGATCAGAAAGACACCACTGGAGTTCAACTTGTGACAAGACCAGTGAACATCAGAAAAGCTTAACACTTGTAAAAGAATGCAAATTACATAGTTTTTTTGACATATAACTGTTTTTCATATGTAATATTTTAATTTTGAAGCTTGACATTTCAGATCATTTCTGTCTTTCCATTTGCCCTATTCTCCCTTTTCCTTCTCTTTTATATAAAAGAAAATAAATAAAGCTGCTGTGACACACAAAAAATAATAAAGAAAAATTAATTTAATAATTAAATATATATATACACACAGATATATTTATCATGGTATGTTTGATGGGACGGCTGGAAAAGAAGTTCTGTTATGGTCTTAATGCGGAATGAGAATGTTCTTGAAGAACAGAGTAAAAAGAAACAGACAACAAAAGCAAACCTTAAAATGTGAAGGGAGCGTGTGTTTTAGCTTTGTCACAGTTACCTGTGTCAAAAAAAAACCTGAAATTTTGTTTACATATTTTACTACTATTTTTTTGCTAGTATAATTTCTATATGGATACCCTAATGGTGTATATACTGTTTTATGGTTAAATTGGGAATGTCTTATGTTTTATTTCATTTGGTTGTTTGTTTTCCACATTTTCCCAGTTATTGTGAAAAGGATTGATTATCTTACTGTACAGAACAATAGTGAGGTGGTTTGACGGCCATGCCTATCATGTGCAAAAAAGTAGATGAGGGAGAGACAGACAGAGTGGGAAACAACAGAAACCAAGACAGGTTGAGAACCCTGGGATATCAGAAATGAAAACTTTTGCTGTATGCGGATGAAAAATAATCAGCTGTTTAGGTTTAGAAATCTACTCTTGCTGGTGTTTAAAGTCGCATGAATATTTGACTTTGAAGAAGTTTCATCAGATACACACACGCACATGGGAATTTAAATTCAGAAAAACAGTCTTCTCAAACACTTAGAGAAGGCGCTTTCATGTTAACAAATATTTTCTGTGCGTGTATGTGTGCGTGTGTGTGGTGCGTGTGTGCGTGTGTGAGGTTGAGCTTTTTTCTTTTTTATTTTTTATACTATAAAGAAAAAAAGACAGGTTTTAAAAAGGTATGAAAGCACGATTTTAGATGACTTAACTGGCCGAAACTATATAAAAATTGATTATATCTTGATGTCTGTAAAAGATTGCTGTTCTTGGAGTCTTGGAGTCTTGTGAAATGATTTTCTGCTTTCTTTCTTCCTTTCCTTTTTGCTTTCCTTTTTTAAGTTAAAGGAAAAATATTTACACTTTCCTTTTTTGTGTAAGTTTCTATTGGACAGTTTTTGGGAACATGTGCATTTCTGTATGTGGGCTACTACCATATCCCTGTTGCTTTATGGACAACTTGGAGAATTTTTATTTGAGTTATCGTGATGTTATTGCTTTTATTTCCTTTCTTTTTCTTCTTCTTTTTGATTCTTTTTCTTTTCTTAGTTGCATTTTGTTTAAAGATATGCTTAGCAATAAAATGTTCTTCCCAAAGCCCTGGATCTTGCTGCGTTTTTATTTCCAAAAGACTTCAGGGAAATTAGAGACCTTTAAAGGTGAAAATATTCTGTGATGTAAGTATCCCCTATCCCACAGGAGTGTCTAGCCACCAAATTACAGAATCATGTTCATGTTTGCATTCTTCTGTTAGTCCAATGAACCTTTTTTCTTTCCTTTGCAGGGATAGAAATTAAACTTGAGTCTGGAGTCTATCTCATACCACTTCCACTATGTCAGTTGCATAGTTCTCTGTTTTATGGGTTTCAGTTATCTCAGATAAAAGCTTACGTAGGGCATTGACTTAGTATGCCCATTCTTATGTGCTCCCTTTGAAGTGTGTAGCTCTTTCAATGACGTTTATGAGATTCTGGATTCATCTTTGGCCAGGAGTCAGTGGTAGATGGTCTGAGTGTTCATTTCTTTCCAGTTAACCCCAACTACGGTACTGAATGTTCCTTGTCCTACTGGGCATTATAGTCTGATTCTGGCCATCATGCAAAATTGCCAATACCCTGTCATTTACCAGAACTTTGTGCAGAACTTCTGTTCACAGTAGTAGTGTGGGGTTTTGACAGATTCAAACTTCCCAAGCTAACTGCAAAGTTTTTTACTTTTTACAGGCATCTGGAGGTCAGCCAAATGAGTATTTCACAGCCCTTTCATTTTCAACTGGGGATGACTTCACCTTTTTTCCCCTACGTGGAATCCATAGGTCTTTTTAGCAGTGTTTTCCACAGGTTTCATTTACAACCAAATTGAACTTAGGATAAAGTGAAGGATAAAGTTCAGGTATTGCCTGTGATTTTCTACATTGTTTTTGCTCACATTTGCATAGGTGAGAATATGTATGTGTACATACATGTGAGGTTCTTTTACTGTTTTCTTTTGTGAATCATATTCTGACAACTTACAGATTCCCACATGTATCAAACCCACAGGTTCTGCTCTAATCTTCACTCATTTCCCTCCCAAAATCATTAAATTCCTGAGTGATGATACCTAGTATTTCCAGGACTGGAGCAATCAGCTGGCATGTGGGAGATATAGATCTGAATCTAAATATCTCTTCTAATATTGCAGAAAATTTCCTTATCACCAAGTAGTTGGTGTTCTGAAAAAAAAAATTTTTCCTCAGTACTTCTCTCAAAACCTGTTATACTTCATATCATTATGAAACATTATGTGAAGCAAGAAATTTCAACCTGACTTACCCTAACCCTTTGGCTATAGTCATGCTTTTTCTCATTTTTTCTGTCATCTAATGACCATTTTATTACTTAGACTAAATGAAAATGTCAGAAAAGAGATTTCATTGCTGCCCAAAAGGCTTGGAATAATTGTATGTCTTTGGCTCATCACAGAACCATAGAATTGTTGAGATAGAAAGGGACCCCTGGAGATCATGTAGTCAAAGCACTACCACCCCAAAGCAGAGTCAACAGCAGCAAGTTGACCAGGACTGTCTATTTTTATATCTTCACATGTAAATCCCACAATCTCTCTAGGCAACCTGCTCTGTATGAGCACACTCGTTGTAAACATTTTTTGTTGTGGTTCGATGAAATTTAATTCCTTTGTTCCAGTTTCCTTTTACCCTTTTTCTGGGTACCAGTGAAAAGATCCTGCCTCTCTTCTTTACAGCTTCCCATCAGGTGTTCATACATATTAGTAAGATTCCCCATAAGCCTTTGCTTGTTCAGGCTGAGCTGTCCCAGCTCCCTCAGCCTCTCCTTGTACAACATATGCTCCAATCACTTATTCATCTTCATGTAACTTTATCAGACTCACTTCAGTATCTGAAGCAGACACAATTGTCTTATCACCATCAGTGAGCTAGGTACATAGCTCTTTTCAAGGACCAGGGCTGGGCAGCGTCTCCTTTTCCTGCCATTTTCTACTGGCAAACATCCCACTTACTGCGGCACTTTTTGAAGATCCCTCTCTTAGTTGCCTAGTTCCATATTTCCAAAACTGTTCAGCATATCTCTGTTTATTGCACAGTTGCAGAAGTTCTTCACTGAAACGAGTCATGAAAATCCGAGCACGAATGAGCTTGAGTTTTCCCAGCCCTGGTGTTGCAGAAAAGGACAGTGAGGAGCAATGTCAATGCTGGTTCCTTTTCCAGACCTTTTTGTCTGTGCTTCTTGTCTGTGAGGGGAGGGCAGACATGCTGGTCTCCCCTGCAGTTGCCATGCCAGGGTGTTTTATTTCCACAAGAAATGAGAACATACTGATCAGAAAGTTTGGTAATACTGATTAAAAGACAAATATCCTTCCTGTCAATTCCATAGTGAAAGTATCTCAACCATAAGATGATGATGACTCCCAAGGAAGGCAAAAGCACATGGATTATAACTAATGAATGTGACTTGACACTTAGGGCCTAAATTAAGCATGTTACTTCTATGGAGATGCAGTTTTTAATGCTATCTCTCTGTAAGGCGTTTGCAAGATCACAGAGTTCTGTCAAGGGCCCTGTGAGAACATGAAGTCACATGCAGCTGTTGCCATTTTATCATGCACCCTCCCAAGCTGCCAAGGTTGGCACTGGCTCCCTAGAAGGTGTTTCTTATATGGTGGAACAAGTCACTGCCTTTCCCTTCCCACATGCAAGCAATAACAAAGAAATGCAACAGCAACAAGACTTGCCTCCAGCTGTCAACCTTACTGGCTCTTCTTGGGTTGGTAGAGGTACTAGCATGAGAAGAAAGACTATTGCCTGCTGTTTGGCTCTCTGGATGGGACCCAAGCTGAACTCTGAGAGCACATTTGCCTAGGTGATATAGAAGTATTGCAGCCAGGGGTGTTGTAACAAATGAAGGAGGTTGAGGTGCAAGGTCTTGGCTGATACTTACTCTTTATTGGTGAAACTTTTCCCACAGTAGCAACATCTGTTGGGTTAATTAAGAAAAAAAGAATCAGAATCTCTTATTCAATTTGGTAAAACACTGTATAGTACGCTATCACACTCTGTTTTCTCTTCAGACAATACACGTTGCACAGTGCTATATCTCCTCTCTGTCCTCAAACAGTTCCCAATAACCCCATTTTTCTGGCGTACCTGTTCATGTTGTCCTTCACACATCAGCAAATGCAGTGCCATTCAGGGAAACTTTTCAGTAAATGTTGTTCTGCAGGGATTTGATGTTTATAATTTGGGCACTTGGATTGCATGAGAGTGGGAAAAGAGCACGCTCAAGAGATTATGTTGGACTGTATATAGCTAGAGAAAGGCTTAATTTTTAAAGGTATTATGCTGGCTGATTCTTATTGAAAATGGGAAATCAACTATATAAACACCTTTAAAAATTGAGGCTATTTCAGTGCCGTAGTCAGATAAAGTTAATTAACTCATGTTAATTGCTTGGGCTTTTGCAGTACCTAATGGTGTAGGCAAGTGGTGGATAAGGTTCTGCTTTTTCTCATGAGGCTTACATAACACACCTGCCTTCAGAGTGGGAGTAAAAATGAGAGATGGTTTAGATATGTTGTAAATTCCCTGGAGACAAATCCATTTTAGCATGCTAAGATGAAGCTGCATGAGCATGCTGCTTCCTAAAATTCAATTGAAGCAGACCAAAAAAAAAGAAAAAAAACTTTGACTTATTTACATGCCTTGTAGAAACCCAACTGAAGCCCAAACCTGTACTTCTGCCACCAAGCACAACCTAAAGCCACTCAGCAAGAGTTTTTATCTACCACTCCATGCATCTCTCTTGTCTCCCTGTTCACAGAATACAACAAAAGGACAATGTCCACACGGGTCAGAAAAATCCTGAACAAGCAGCTGGAAAAACTTAAGGCATGCTTTCCTTCAATGGCTCATAAGCTATGGGCACTATGACTAACAGCTTTGGCTGAAAAACATGGAAAATTAAACTCACTGGGAAAGAATTATATGTATACATTTAATAATGCTGCCAAAGCCTTTGTAAAACTTTGAAAAAATTCATTCAGCCTTTGGATTTCAAGAATACTTACATAAAGTGTTAAAACACAGAACAACAAAACAGGACTGACTCACACCACAGAAACAGAAGTGGAAATGGGAAAAGTGAATGCTCTGTAAACCATTTGTAATTGTATCTGCATGACCTCCTTGGTGCACACAGTTCTCAGAGTTTTCAGTCTTATAGCCTGGCCCAGTAATTTAAAGTTGCTACTACTATCAAGTGATGGTAAAAGCAAGTCTTTAGTTATGTAGGGAAAGAGATAAATGGAAGGATCACTCACAAGGTGATGAGGTTCCCCTTCTGAGGCACAGTTTCCAAGAGCTATTTTTAAGAACAGATGAAGATGAAGAAACAGAGCCTGCATGCAGTGCACAGCCATGCACCTAGTAAAGCAGCAGGTGAAGAACATGATTTTGATTTCCAAAACCAAGAATACTGAGCTGAGCTGTGCCAGGGCTAAAACTCTTTGTGTAACTTGAATCAAGTACTTTTGTCCACATGCTTCATGCACTGGAGTTTACTTCTACTACACAGGACTCTTCCAATAGGTCTATTTGAATTCTGTAAGTATTTGATCTCTACCACTTCTTCTACATCATATGATTATTCATTTCTGGCTGTTCTCTGAGTCACAAACATTAATTTACATCCATAGTTCCCTCGTGAGATGATACTAGTATCTCCCCTGTGCAAGGATGAAAATTAAGACAAAGAGACTTGCCTGTGGTTATACAGAAAATCCATGGTTGAAAAAGATTAGCCCTCAAAGCTTCCAAACTCTCCCACTTTACTCGTGCCTCCAAAGTACACTGTGGTGGTGCCAGAGGTATAACACATGCATTCCTCCCATTAACACTAGCTTCTCCAAATCAAGAGCTGGCTTGATTTGATTTGGCTAAGAAAACTGAGAACAAATTCTGTAAATGCAGGAGCTTCTAAAAAGATAATAAAACACTTTTAACTAAGAACAAACCATTCAAAAATGGAAACTATTAGGTTTCTAACTGTTTATTTTAAATGTCCTGGATTTACACATACTGGTAAATACACAGGCATATGAATGCATTTTAACACCCAAAGCAGATTCTAATCTGTTAATCAAGCCCTTTTCTCCCATGTGCATTGTGAACGAGAGCTTACTTGTACTGTGCAAGCACTATACTCTGGCAGTACTAATCTGCCAGAATCTAGCTTTGCCATCTGTGAACTCCTGCAGAAAATCACTGCCTGCATCTGTAATATTTTGCTATAAACTACTTTTTATACCAATTACAATAACACCAATGACAACACAATTTTATTACATGTAATTATAAGAAGTAAGACTAAATGCCATACCACAGCCCTCCTGGGTCAGTGAGAGTTGAAGTTGATTGTTATCGCTCACAGTCTGCACTGAAATACATAGTGTTTCCAAGATTTTAGATAACAAAGATATTGTTATCTGCATAAATTGAGTCATAACTCTTACAAACATTCAGAACCTACTGAAACTTCCTTTGAAGCTAATGGCAAAGCTTCCTGACAATAAACAGAGAGTGCTCCCTTTCCATAAATCCCTGAATCTCTACAAGTTTTGCTGTAAAAACTGTTTGGATGTTTCCTTTTTTCCTTACCTCATGGCGTTCACTGATTTATTTTTTTTTTAATATTAGCCACATTATGATCATAAAGAATAACTATTATGGTATGCACCATAAGGGCTTATTTTGTAACAGGGAAAGTTTCTGAAGGACTGTTTCTGCTCCCTCAAAGCCTTTTTAACACAAGGATTGAGAGTATAGTAACTCTCAAGCATCTGAAAGGTTTCTCTGCTCTCCTGATGTTTCTGGGCCCTCAAAAATTCATTTTAAGTAGCCATAATATCAACATTTCTTGTACAGGACAGGACCTACAAATAAATATACAATTCTTATTTTACCTACAAATTGCTTTACTTTTTTTTTTTCATAGCTAATTGCACTTCATAGTATTGCTTTCTCATTGACTAATTTGCTTAGCACAATGAAAGAAAATAAGCTGCATATACAGTGCATCTGGGTAAATGTAAGCCAAATCTATCAACAGGACTGTTGCATTTAACATAAGCATGGGCTCTTGCACTTAAGATACACCTGCAGGGTGACCACATCAGACAGTACTATTTAGCACTAAGACATATTGCGGCTTGAGCAATAGCAGCAGCAACTTCTTGCTACTGAAGTTAAGAAATGCTGTGTCACTGATCAAAAAAACATATAAAGGGAAAGTATGTTCAAATCTGAAGCCAGCTCCTAATTTTCCTACATAAACAAAAGGATATATACTTCCTTCCTCAAATTCTCAATCAATAGTACAACCTAATGTATCCCATATACTAAGGATCATTTCTTGAAGTGGCACCTGTGCAGATTTGTTGGAGCCAAAATTCCTACATATCCTTGTCCAAAAATAAGAACTAGCACTACAAATTCTTGTTTATAAAAGCAATTCAAAGCTATTGCTAAATGTGAAATATGGATGCAAAATGGTTGTTTGGCCCCAATTAGAGCAAGTTCCCAGCTAGGTTAATGTTTTTGCTGGTATTTGCATAACTGAGGGAACTCGAAGTCCATTTCCAGACACTGAAGACTCCACAACACAAGTAGTATTTTAATGCCATTACATGGCAACATTTGGGCTGAAGAGTCTTAACCTGAGCTTGTTATTCGTGGGAGGAGGAAAACTTGGTTTCAGCTTCCCTAGCAAACAACCTTGAGCCGAGTCAAAGCCTGGCACCTAATGGCCATTCACCCATCTAACCTAGAAAGATTTTGCAAACTAGTCGATCAATGAAAAAAACGTATAGAACAATTTCCACCTTTATCCTTGGGATTTCTGAACTGTAAGTAATAGTCCCCTTTTCATGTCTGCCACACAGTTTACGCCAGCAGAGCACTAGTACTAGACCAGTAGCACCAGACACTACACATCTGCACTGCTGACAATGTCTGTATGTTCACTAAATACTAGACAGACCTCAAGTGTCTTTAGATTCCAGGACACCAAAACTAGAGGAGCAAGTGCTGGCTTGAAGATTATATAAAAATCATGGTAACATAACCTTGCAGTGGCACTACCTGGTTTTGGAGGTACAATGTGTTCTTGCTCCTACCCTTTCATAAGCATCATTCAGTCTTTAGTAATGACAATAAATTAAATAAGTTTTTGCACTTCAGTGCCTAGGCATTCACTGTCTCTGCATTTCTGAGCTGTAGCCCTTTTTCTGCAATGCAGACAACAATGAAGACAATGCAGCAGCCAGGAGACAGCCACAAAAACATTGAGCTCAGAGGCTTGTTAAGAGCAGAGATGTGGAAATGCATCCTCCCACAAAGCACAGGACCACATGTATGGCTATTAAAACCAAAATCTGCAGTGAAACTTAATGAAGCAGAGGGCATGCCAGTGGGGTAGCATTAGTCCCAAGCATTTCTTTATGATTTGATTTTCCTTTTGTCTTGGCCCTTTCTGGAAATAATAAAAATCCAAATTGAAGGGCTAGTGAAGTAGGGAACTAGCAGACTGTACAGATGAAGTGCTCATCAGTTTTGGGAAAGAGGAGAAAAGGGTCTGAAACTGTCTAACACACACAGTAAACATAGATATGTAAGCTTTATGCTAAGAACGTTTCTGTTTCTGTGCAGTTATCTCTTACTGCCAGAATAGCCTTAAGGATTAAGATGGTTTATTGGGATCAAATGCCTTACAGATTATTATAGTGCTAACTGTTTATTCATTCACATTAAAATACCGATCAACACTTATATCCCTGAATGTGCATCTCTCAATCACAAATTATTTTCATTCCCTAAATGGGTCAGCCCAGATTCCTAGACTATCCTATTTTCCATATCCAAGATAAATCTCCAAAGACATCTTGATAGGCCTATGTAGGTAGGGTAAGCCTTAAAAAACATTGTCAGCACTCAGATACGAGCACTTGGAATTAACACAAAACTGACAGAGATTAACACAAAACTTTTGCTATAGGATATTTTAGGCAATGAATGGGTTAGAGGCTGAATCATCTCATGGTTAAAGTAGCTGAAGTTTGGGAGGGAAGAAAATCTGGAGTCTGGAACATACTTTTCTGCAGGAATGTCAACTGTGCTTTTAGAGGTATGAGACTTTGAGGCCATTTAATTTGTCTGATGTATAAAATGGGTGTCTTTTAACAAAAGGATGAGGGAAAAAAATGCAAGCCAGCCTCTTGCTGTCAACAATTAATTTTCCTTTTAAAACATAGCTGAGGTTCTGCAATATCACCTGGCTCCAGCCATCTCTATATTCTTCCTAAGCTTGATGTGCAGAGCCAGGTATCCCCCACAACTAGATACCTTGCAGAGCCCAGTCTGATAAGTGTAGTCTGAATTCAGATGAACTTACATTGTTTTGTCCTGTCCTGTCACTGAAAAAAAGCCCAGCTCCATCTTCTTTACACCATCCCTTTTGACATTTATGTACATTGATGAAAACAGGACTAGACTCAACACGGACCTTAGGATTCCCCTATTGCTGGCCACTGGCCTCTAATTAGACTTCATAGCACTGATCACCACCCTCTAGGTACAGCTGTTAAGCCAGTATTCAATCCACCTCACTGTCTGCTTATCATGCCCATAACTTCAAAGCTAGTGTTTTAGATACCTTAAATGTGAGAATGCCACTCATGGTGCCTGACTCTTGCACAGGTACCTAATGGTTCCCATGTTTAGAAAGATGTTGACATGGTTTTATTGATGACCTGTTGCTCTGTTATCTGGTCTTTATTGCCTAGATTGTTCTGCATTTCATCCAGAAACTGTATGATGGAAGAGACTTCTGTAGGCCAGGAATTGGAGATTAGGTCCTTTCACAGATATATTAGTTGCCTCAGATTTTTTTTTCAGTCTTTGCTCCACAGTAGTTTTTTTACAAAATGAAGAACAGAAAACATCTCCACTTGCATAGCTGGCAGTACAGTGATTCAAGTCTGGGTTTCTGGGAGTCTGGGTTTCCATGTATCCCTCAAGCAAAAGAGACTTTGGCATTCTGCTAAATCATAAGTTAATCTGTGCAGGGTTCGCCTTGGTGCTTGAGTATTTTATCCAGAAATCATCGTGTTAAAATTAACTTAATAATTCAAGAATCTTAAGTTTGCATAAGTCAATAAACACAGGCAGAAAGAGAACACCTCATTCCTGCCTGAAGCCAAGAAAAACCTTGTGCCTGCCTGAAGCCATGGCATCCAAGTAAGAGGGTAATGATGCATACTGTAAGCCGTATAAACTGATCTGCCTTGATACACCCCACCCAGGACATCAGCACCTGTTTAACATAACAGCCCCGTGAAAGTTGGCATGAGCTGTTTATTTGCATCTCCATATAAGATATAGGCAAGGGTTCAGGATAATGACTAAATCCAGTCTGAATGTGCTTCAGGTGCTAGAAAAGCACAGGCTAGTCTCACAAGTTTTCCATCATATCAAATATGAGCTAAGAAACAAGCAAGGTTCCTGACAGTTAAAGGCTCAGAGGTGGGCTCACTGCAGCAGGTTGAATTAGTGGCCTTTTACTCCGGCTATCATCCAAAACAAGTTTGGTGCGAAGTTTTCCTAATACCTGACAGTTGGATGCAGCAAAGTAGGAAGCATTCCAAGTGAAGTACCCGAGGTGATTAGGGAAAAAATGTAATTTGCAAAAAGATAATTTAGTCAAGGCACTGAGTGAAATAGTTCTGCAGTTAACAAATGTGCCTTCAGAATGTTAATAGATGTTTTCATCTGGGTCTCAAGTCTCACAGCTCAGCCAAAGACAATGAACTTTAACGATGTAATAGAGACGTTGGGGGGAGGAGGATGGGTTCATTTCTTTTGTTTTCTTTCACTTGTATTGCAGCTAGAATGACACTGTCTAACACCAGATTTCTCTAGACTGGTGAAAGGACGAGGGGCATCAAGTCACCTGGGACACATTTTTTGTGATCAAATGCTGTTTCAGGGTTTCTCAGCTTTAGAATAATAATAGCCAGGTTATTAGTATTCACCTAATTTAAATCACTTTTTTCTCTTGAACATCACAGAGAATGAACTGGGACCCATACAGAGCCATCTCACAGGTATTATATTTGTGACACTGGGCAATATCCACTGCAACTATCCACTGAGGTTCACTAACACCTCCCATGTAGTTAAAAGCTTATGAAGACTTTCTCAGTGCTCTTGGTTTGTCAAAGTTGTCTCTTACAGAATATTTTGATGAATAAATGTTTTTTGGTAATATAACCACATTGTAAAAGTATTCTGCAAGTATCCAAGCAACTGCACATCACATTGTCTGATCTGATTACACTTACCAACTCCACAGAAAGAGCAGTCCTTTCTAGTGTCTTTAGCAGAAACTGGACACAGATGCTCAAATTTTGTTTTCTGCATTTCAGGTAGACATCTCAAACCTCACAAAATAGAAATCTTTTTGAACAGACAAGCTTGGTATCAGGCTTCAAATTTCAGTTTACAAATATGGACTGCACCAAGTCAGTTTACAAATATGGACTGCACCAAGAAATTATAACAAGAAATTATAAGAGTAGCAATGAAGGTCTGACATCAAAAAAAAAAGGATCAAATTCATAAAGTTGAGTCCCAAGGGTTATGATGTGGGTCATCATCTACAGGGACAAATCACAATGGATGTAATCCACTTTAAAATCTCAGAGTCTTTGAGAAAAGATAGCAGAATCATGAGGGTTTCATCTCACATATGAGGAAGCAGTGACATTAAAAAAATGGGGGTTTTTGCATTCTTGCGGTTAGATAACATAAGAAGCCAGTCTAGACCTAAATCTGTGATTCACAGATTTTTTCCATATGCTTTACTCCTAGATAAATATGTCATATTCATTTTTTATTTACTTGCAATAAGCAGATGCAGTTATTCCAAAATTAATAAGTCAATTAACATAATTCAGAGGAAAGCAAAGATTTAATCAGGAAGAGCTGTTCATAATTAAAGGTATACTTTAATACATATATACTTTTATTACTTCTGAATTGATCGTCAAACGATCTGCAATCTCATCTATAAGACAGATCAAAAATTACTGGCAGAAAAGAATCAGGAAATAATTGGTAATAAAAGGCAAGTTAAAAAGGCTCACAAGGTTTTGGTAGGCTATTTATGGACTAAAAAACAGATAAAATAGATCTTGAAATCATTCAACATTAGTTATTCAGCCTACTTCATAACTATTTTACTAGGATTAAGAGGTACTGCAAACTCTAAACCTGTCACTTTGGCTCCTGTGATTTATAAGACACCCATAGATTTTAGGGCTTAGGATGCAGCTGCAAGGCAATGATTCAATGCAAATTAAATAGCTCATGTCATACTCATCAAATTAGTACTGTTCAATGCAACATTAACTACCTGAAACCATCATGTTTGCTCATTTTAACAGACAGGTACACTCTGCATCTCCACACATCTCTTTTATGCTGGGGATTCAGGAAGTGGGGGTGAGGGAGGAGGTCCCAAATGGCTCTTTCTGGCAGTCCCAGCCCTTACCTGGGACCCCTGCACTACCAGGGTATTTATACTTCCCACAGGAGCAGAGGATGCCACACACCACCTCCTGTACTGCAGGTAAGGTTGCAGCCAGCATCAGGGGAAAGCACAATCAGGCTGCGAGTTGGCAAGCCACCCAAAACAGCTCATTATTTAGGTATCTTCTTCTAACTGCTAATTTTAAAAAATATTCCGTTATAACAGATGATGCATGCTTTTACATTAGAACTTTTTGAATTGGTTAACTTTGTTTTTACATTATGCTATCACCAGACCCTAAGAACTATTCAAGATTAACACTTCTAAAGCCTTGGAAAGCACAAAAATGATCAAATTATTGTAGGAAATGGTGCAGATCTGCCAAATAGCCTAAGTTTAACATTTTCAGTTAATAAACCTGGGCATGACCAAGACAAAGAAATAACACTTTGCAGAAATTAAGTTTATAATTTTTTATCATTATCGATATAAATATATTATTTATCTCAATATATTATGTATAGATTATATATCAATATCTTATTTATTTATTGGAAGTAATAAGTCAAATTAAACTTCTCACAATGACAAACTTTGCATCATTCTTATACTTCTAAATATTAATATTAGCAAAAGTATTAGTAAAATTTCTTCTGATTACAAACCATTTTTCTAAGCAATTTTTTCTCTCGAATATGAGTCTTATGTACACACTTGTACACCGTGTCCACTGGTTAGTTATTTCATCTACATAATATGCTTTAATCAAGAACTTAAAAACTGTATTTTATATATTCTCCATTAAAAAGTGGTTATGTCAAACTTTTCAAAACTCAAGGAGACTTCACTAATGGCTTATAAAGACCCTTGCAACCAACACACATCCTTTATCTCGTTTACAAACATTTTGTGCACTGCAAGGTTTAATTGCCAACATTGTTCCATTACTAGAAACCATGTTTCCTTCACATATCAAAGCTAACCACTGTACACTTACATTATAATTCAAATTCTCTCATAATTGCTTCAGAATCTAACAGAGCTTTAACAACAAAAATTATAATTGGTTTCAACAAAACTTATAATTGCTTTCTACCTTTCTTATTTTAAGAAGTCTTCTTACAGAAGTTTATAAACAGCAAGTTCAGTACTGCCACACAGATCACTGCCTTGGAGTCTAGAGCCAGACAAGCCTAACAAGTCATCACTTCTGCCTGACATGTTTGTGTGCTTAGGTGAGCACATAAACAGTGTAGATATGTCTGTATATAAAATGTTACAGAATTTCCCCCTCTGCTGCCCCTTTCTGTCCACCAGCTTGTGCAAAACTGGAACAGTTTCTCTAGGAATGTGCCAGTCCTCATGTGAAGACTTGCTGGAGACTCTCTTTGTGTCTGATGAGTCTGCCTTCAAGAATAATCTGGTTTATATACAGCTTGGATGTGCCTGATCTTAAGTCCTATCTCTGCTAAATAAAAGGCCCTTTTGGTATATGTATTGTCTCTTTAGGAAAGATATCTCTTCACTCTGTCCAAGCTTCCTCTGAAGATTTTTAATTGAAACATGCCAGTTTTGTAGCTTTTTCACTGTAGGATGTTTTCTCCTACTTTCAAACCAATCTTGCAGTTCTTTTCTATCCCTTCCCACAATTAATCGTTAGGAATAAATATTGGATATAGAGACAAAGTGTACAGGTCCACTGCCAGTCTTCAGCATCTTGTCAGAAGATGACTCTACCATGCCTATTTCAACTCATATTTCACTCTTCACACGTGAGAAGAACAAAAGCAATTGCCACTAAAACCTTCTCCCAAAGGCCTTTAGAAATGCATTCCATTGCCATGACATATGATTTCCCTGTGCTCTGTAGAGTAGGATAATCATGGAAATATAGATCAGCAAAACCTCTATCTCTTGCCCTCTTCCTAACAACACTCTGCAGACAGTTTTTAACTCTGTTACAGGATTTTGAAGTATGCTCCAAGGGTTTTTCTAGAATATCGCGTGATTCAGACGCCCTGTGCATCGGTCTAGGCTAAATGCCTATTTTACAGTCACCTGCAATCCTAAGGAACTGAATTCTATGGCACAGACACATCTTTCCAATCCTATTTACCCATGGCTTCAGCTGGAGACAAGTGTTACCCAAAGCAATCAGCCCTGCCACAGCATGAAAAGCAGAGTGCTGAAAGCTAAATCACCAGCTTCAAAACCAGTTAAAGATAAGTTTACATTAACGTTTATTTTTATCTCTACTACATGTGATGCAACATAACCAGAACATTAACATTAGCCTTCACTGTATTAAGTACATTTATTGAAGCAATTAAAATTGCATTTAACCAGACTAGAAGCATGGCCCTCACCTACCATTGCCATAGCAACACAAAAAGCAGTGAAAAGGGTGGAAGGCTCTCACTCTCAATAAATAACATGACACAGAAGGGATAAGGCAAAGGATTCACTCTCACCTCACACAAGTGAAGGTGAGGATGATTTGAGTAGAAGGCAAGAAGTGAGCGGATAGATTAGTGTAGGACATAATCTAGACTAAACTGAACTTTCTTATTTCCTCACAATTACAAGCCCCAAAAGACACTGACTCAAGAAACAGAAAAGAGAATAATCCCATGGATTGCACCTGACTGAGAGTTGCCTCCAACAAATAGATTTGCAAGCTGCAGCTTCTCTGTCTCATGTTCCACCACTACAAATATCTGGTTGCTCCTATTATGCTGACGCACTGAGTGTGTGGCTGAGAGTTGGGGTGGACACAGTGTCTGTTTCACACTACAGCACTTTCAAGACACACTGTACATGGCTAATTCACTGTCAGTTATTTTCAAATATAACATCAGCTCTTGGTTTATCTCTCCAGACAAAAGCTAAGGTCACAATTGCAATAATGTTTTTTTTTATTGTTCTTGTAAAGAACTGGGGCTTTTTTCTTAATTACTCTGGGTGTGCTCTTCTGAGGCACAAATGTTGAGACAACTTTATGTAAGGTGAGTCAGAAAATTATAAACCAAGAAGGAAAGTGCCAATTCTATACAAAGTTTTCACATCCCACAGTTCTGAAGAGAAACTGGCAGCTGCTCCCAATGAAAAAAGCAGCTTAGGTTAGCTGTGCAGTATCATACCCAATGGGGCTACCACAGAACAGCTATAGAAACTGTCATGAGGAGCAGGAAATCCAATTTCATTCCCTCCTCCCTTGTCGTGAGATAAGAGAGTTCTGCTAGCAAGCTAAAGATTACTGATCATTTCCACATGCACACCCATGTCATGCTCTTTTAACATTCTCACATGAGCCCTGGAGATAAACTCTGCAGCAGTAGAAGTTAAAAACAGACTTGCTCCACTGTAGCAAGAAGGAACAGAAAAACAATAGTTGTAGCAAGATCAATAGAAACAGCTAAATTATTGAAAAAATGTTTGGGATGGGACACACTTTGAGAATCAATCAAATAGGTATGAAAGATTCCAGACATTTTATTGTGCTTCACTTCTGACTCACTTGTACCAGGCCACTTTTTCCCCACTGTTGTCAGCAGGGTAGCACCTTGCCACTGCCCGGGGACTCAGAATGGTTTACATCAATGCAAAGGGCAAATTAGACTTACCCCCATCACCCTGTATGGCTCCTGCATTTAGCCTGCCAGCAATTCAGTGTTGATGATGACCATACCTTGTTCTAGTCAAGTGCTTGTCCCCTAGGACCTGACAGAAGGCCAATTCCTAATGTCACATGAATGATGCAGATAAATATCAACACCCATTAATCTAATTTCCTGTATACCAAACTCAAACCCTGGCTGTATTATTGAAAAAGTTGTTGCCCCTCTTAACTTGAATTGCTGAGTTCTACGAAGTAGATAAGCAATCGTATTAAAGGCATCCTAGGGATGGACATTTTGGCTCATTGCTACCAACAATCCAACGATACCAGTCTTGTAGCTGTAACTTGTACAAGATCCTCCATCACCTGTCTGAGGCAGCAACAAATAAGGACATTGAAAATTCAAGATCACCTCAACTACCACAGTATTGCAGGTGAATGTGCCTTTCAGCCTTTGTTATTCAAAGCACTAGGAGTCATGAAATGAAAATTGGGTCTGTAGCCTGGTGTTATTGTGATCATTATGCAAGTTGAGAGAGTTAAGGTCCTCTGCTTCTTCAGTGGTATTTCAAATCTTTAATGTTAGACAACTGAGCAATAATGTGCCGCCTAACATACTTCACCTTTGCAGAACATAGTATGGGCTAATAACTTAGACTAAAGCTGGGGTCTTAGATGTGTTCATTACTAAGTGCAACTGTTCAAGTAGTTAACTGTGAGTCCAAATGCCTATAAAAAGTGTATTTTTTTGCTATGTAAAAATAACATTTAAAAATATTTTTTAAAAAGGTTATGTAAAAATTATGAAGGAAACAAAGCACATTCATCAAACACATAAACTCTGTCACCATTTTAGAAGTCTAAGCAGGTTGAAAAACAAAAGGGGAAATGATGGTTCACAAATAATTTGCTGGCTGAGGGAAAACTAATTTACTTGACAAACATCACATAATGGAAAACATATTCATAAATCTTCTTAATTGATGGGAAAAATAATTGAATAAAATCTACCAAAAGGATGTGACAAATTAAATAAAAGTCTCTTGTCTCGTTTAAAGTTTTCTTAGGGTAAGATATTATAGCTGCAAATTCAATAATCTGGGGCAAGGACCACAAAACCATAGAATCATGTTCCTTTGTTTCCCCTTTAGTTATTGCTAGGACAGTGTTCAATGTTTCACTGACATTGCACAGATTTAATAGTCAGAAGGCATTAATATGTTTTGTTTTCATAAAGTGCCATGAGATGAAGCCCTTCAGTCACCCTCCCAAGTTATCCAGCAGGAGTAATCTCTCACCTTCCAGCTCTGCAGTGAATCCCAGTCTTCTTTCTGCCTGAATTCCATGTTGTCAGGGTTTGGTCATGCTGCAAAATGCCAGAATTTCAATATACTTGGCCAAGTGGCCAAGAAAAGGACTATTTCTGACTAGGCTGGGCCACTAGGTGCTCTCTGCAGTAGTTCTTACGTAGTTTGAGATTCAGGTGGTTGCAGAGAGGGGATGAGCTCACTATTTTTGCTTGGGTAATCTTCTGTACAAATCCTTTATATCTTAGTCAAAAGCTAGGCAGGAACCCAAGACTACTAAAGATTTGAGATCTGCCTTGTTATACCTCTGCTCCCTGGTTCTCCTCTGCTCCCCCAGTCTTCAGATTGGTAGAGACATAATGCACTCTGTTTGCTCCCTCTTTTCTGGTGATTTCAGTTCATCTAAGTATTTATCAAGTCTTGCCTTGTTTGGCTGGGAACATGTGAAGAAATGCAGAAGATCTGAAGCAGTGCCAGCAACAACCGTATTTCACAAGGAAACAATGTCCTTTGTTCTGCAGAGAATATGTGTTCATGAGTTTGCTTTTGATGCACTCACAGACATCCCCACACAGACTGGGTTCCATAGCCTTTATTCTTTACTACTGCTGTAGGTAAACAGTAATAAATTTTTAATTGTTGAAGTATATATTCATCTGCAATGATAGCTATTTTTCCACATGATCCATTAATTTCTACTAGATAAAGTGCAGGTAAACAGCCCTCTCCTCTCATATGTTTTGTTTAATTAATCTAATTTCTCAGTTTGCTGCCACTATTTTTCAATGACTTTATTCAAAATTACATCAGCACCTATTTTATCCTATTTTGTACACACTAAAAAAATATCCCTTAAAGTATGTCTGGTTCTTTTCTGATTGCTCTTTCCCAGTTTGAAATTTTGAAGGAGGTGAAAGCAGGAAGCAAAAGGGTTTAATCCATGTGGAAGAGACTGTTTTATCTGTATCCTTTGGAATGTATTCAACATTGTAGGACCCAAGGAAGTGTGTGCTCTGAGAGACAGAAATCATGCACAGGTCAAACAGAGGACCCACACACAATACTTTGTGATGCTCTGCACCTACTGAGTTTAAGGCGATGCAGGGAGGTTCCAAAAACATTTTGGCACTGGCATATGCAGCAGTAAAATTCTCAGACATAAGGACAAGAGTTGGGAGAATTCTCATCTCTTGGAAAATCTTACTTTTAATCTCTGTCTCAGTTACCAAGTAATAAAACAGGATTATCTCTTGATTATCAGTTCTTGATGATAATAGAAGTTTTATAACTAATTTCAAAAGGGGGGGGGGGTGATGAAATTAGTCTCATTTTAGTTATATTTAGAATCTCTTAAGTATTAGGCCCTAGGCCAGCAAATCACCCTCTATGTGTAACATGTGCTGCATTCCATTCCTTAATTTTAATTAATTATATGTTAAAAGTTTGCTACATGTTAAAATTCTAATCTTGGGACATTTCACCCTGGGTCATTCTAGACATCAGATTCCTCCATAAGTTGTGGAGTATTGTAATTTTGTCATCCTGGTTCAGATTTTAAAAAGATTTTGCCCTGTGCAAAATTGACAGTAAATACTCTTCTTCTGCATGATGTTTCAGACCTCAGAAAATATCTGAAAGCATCAAATCTGTGTTTAGATGTTTCTCACTCTCCAGGCTCCAGTGAAGCTTACACAGGGAAGAAGAGTCTATTTGTCCTTGCTGAAAACTTTCACCAGTCTCTTGTAAGCCTGATTACTGATGGAAGACCGGTATTCTGATATTTTTTTAAAGTACTCAGAGTAAATTGTGCTCAAAATGGAGGCACTGCAAGATGGTAGGAAACCAGTGGCTGAGGTGTACTGAACAGGTCACTGTCTCTCTTAGAAGATGATGCAGGAGACTGAAATACTACACAGAGGGACGTCCAGGACCTCTAGAGGTAGGCAGCATGTCTAAAGAGAAGAAGACCCAAAGACCTGCAGGTAACTTCTTCTGTTCTTTTCCCTACCTGTGAAGTATTATTTGTGGTTCTGTGGCTCTCCATTTTCTGGGAAATTGGAAAATTCCAGTTCTAGAGGAATTATGCCAGGGCACAATACAGAAATAACAGCTTTCACTTCAACAAAGCATGAGTGCAGGCAGACATGTTAGTACTGCATCAGCATTGGCCCTAAACACAGTGGTGTCTGAAATGAAGGTGAGTGTCTAATCTCAGGTATAACATCTGCCAGATTTCAATGAACCATGCCAGAGATGACTGGCATAGACTCTCTATGAAGGAGGAGAAGTCCACAGAAATGTCTCAGAACCATCACACTGAAGCAACTGGACCCAGAAAAACCAGCACAGGAAGAGACTATTTTTGGAAGCAATCTGTTTCCATGAACAGCCATTTTAGTGTGTCTACAGCCAAGATTCAGAGGGCAACAGTTAATACAGAGACACACATCAGAAAAATTATGTGTACAGCAATGTCCAAACACCCATGGTAGCCACAGGCAGTCTGGGCAAAGGAGCATCTCCAACATTTCTGCAGGAGTTGTTTCTCTACCACCTAAATAAACCAAAACAGCTCTTTGGGAGCTGGATGTATATGAATCATAAAAATCCTGCCAGTTGGGTTTTGCACTGGGGTGACATTTGGTGTCCCACTAGCTGTTTGATTTTCTTATTAAAATTGTAAAGTTCTGTACTGTATTGGTTTTATTCTATAGATGGAAAACATTAGCCTAATTAATATTACTGCAAGAACATTAAGGTTATTAGTATTCAAGCTTTCTGGCATAAAATAAGCAACACTTTGAATAAGGAAGAAATTTTCTGGAACACAGAGATACAATTGTTTATGCTGGGGAAATGTTACGCCTTTTGATGAAGCATTCAGATCCAGCTGCTGTCAAAGTCTAAATGAGCTGTGGATATGTTACAGCATGGCTGCTTTTACTTTGCCAGCAATTTATCCTCTCATCAGACATCCACTTAACAAGCAATTTTTTCACTCTTCGCAAACAACAGCAATCTAACATGTAAAAGATCCTATCCAGGTATTATCGTTGATTGCATAAATGGTTAATGCCTGTAGCTCAAAAGAAGTGATTAGTAAACTAAAAGCTGTTAATTGAAAGCCCGGAACAGAGATCTTGACAGAGATCAGATTCCATTGAAAACAAAAAGCCACAATGATTCCTTCCCACACACTCAGGATGGGTTTGAGAAATAAAGGTATCACAACAGGGGTACATTTAAATTGGACTGGCTTCTGAATGTGCTCAGAATACCAAGACAGTGATGGCACTGGATGAAAGAGCTACACTACTGAGAACAAACACACATAAGAGAGCACTTACAAAATTACATCATAAACTTGAACAGAGCTGCACTATCATTCTGCGCTTTCAGCAGAGGGCAGAAGTGCAGCCCCGTTGGGCTGGGTACACTGTTGAAGAGAACCACAGAAAGCTTGATAGCAGTGTTCTGCCCTGTCGTCTCACCCTAGCCCAGTTTCTTTGTTTAATTCTAGAGATCACAAGCCCCCCTTCCTAGACAGTATGGTCTGGATACAGCCCTGAACAATTACCTGATTTTAACTCTGTTACTGAGAAGGAGCATCCCTTGATTTCAGATTGCTTGATGGCTTAATCACTAGTTGCCTTAAGCAGTTTTCCATAAAATATGTAATTTCTAGTGTCACACTTCCAGTGGGTACAGTTATAAACCTAGATTCTCATTTCTGCTCAGACACAGACAATCATTCTAAATGCTTCCCGTTCCCTGTTGCAGACAGTTACTATACCTCACCCTGGAGGGAAGTAATACAGATTAGTAAAAACTTAGGAATCATTTTTTATCTATTTATATGAGAGCTGTTATAAAAATACAGAACTGATTTCAACATTACAGAACTATTACCAACACTTGATTATTATATCTGTGTTTTTATTTCAAAACATCTTTGAACACAGTCACATATCTCAAGTGGCTCTAAATTTGTTTCTGCATGACAGTAAATCTAAATAGTCAGAAGAATTAGAAATCTGGGCCTGCATTCTGTCTTGTGTTTCCCAAGTTTGTCTTCATTTTTGGCAACATCTGCAAACTTCAGCAGCTTGAAATGGCATGTTTCTTTGGCTCAAGGTAAAGATAAGAGTGGTCCTCATCTTGCTGACTTTTTCTAACTCTTATCTTTCACTGACACCCCCAGTGTCCTATAAGTCTCCAAGATAATCTTTAATCCTTGTCACAAGTCCTAACCCTTACATCAAGCTCACTGACTTACCTGATCAATCTTTTTGACCCTCTTCTTTTTCCCCTTTGCTGTACCCTCAGCAAGCTACATAAATATCCTTCACATTTCACCCCTGTCTGCTCTTTCAGAAAGGTATTTAGAGGACCTGGGATCTAAAGTCAATAGGCCATACCTAGACTTTTCTGTTTTTTTTCTCTGGGAAAGCTCTTTTTCCAAGCTGTTCTTAAATCGTGCCCAAGATAAGTATTTTTATCTTGTGTTTTCAAACAGGGGCTCAAAGTCAGACTTCTGACTGATGCTTACTTTGTGTGTGACCTCAGATAAGCCAGCAAACCACTGCTTCAGTTTGTCATTTTGTACAATGAAAATAGAGATCACAAGTTTTAGAATTAGTGGAATTAAATAACCAGCTTGGTATAACTTTAAAAGAAACTCTGAGAAGTTATAAGACAGGAGGACAGCTTGTTCTGAATATGAAACTTACTGAGATGCTGCAGTTTGACTGCAGTAAGAAACTAGAAGTCTAAATGAGACATCAGAGTCAAGTTTATTTCTTGTATCAAAATTCATGCTCTGTACTATTTTGCTTGCCATATAAAATGAGTAATTGAAGCACAGCAACTGATTTTTCCCAAGTCACCTACGAGGACACTGGGAGAGAGACAGAGAGAAATAAAATCCCAATTTGGAAATTTTCACGTTCCTTAAATTATATTCTCTAGTAAAATGTATATTTTCCTGACAATCACTAAGCAAAATGCCAAGAACCTGAGCTGCCAGCCTCAACCCAGATTATTTCTTTGACACTGTCCAACAATTAATTCCTTTCCTGATAAAAAATTAGAAATCCTAAACTCCTAAAATGACTATACCTTTTTAGCATCACTAAGCCTGAAAATTGCACTTCTTCATAAGGAGCATTTGGTCATTAAAACAATACAGCCTTTGACAGGGGTGTGAAATGTTAGCATAGAGAATTCCTACAGCTTCTCAGCACTAACAACACTGACTGTCACTACTGTAATTTGTAATGTTCTGAAAGAGGCAGCTTGGCTGCCTTATACATTTATGCATTTATATTGTGAATTTATCGCATATTTACAATATATTTGAACTATTGTGTATGTATAAATTGTACTAACCATTTAGCATCCTCTTTATTTCTTTCAGTTCAACTCATAATTTGGCATTATTTTAGGCATTCTACAGCTTTGCTGTACAGGGGTTGTCATACAGAGAGAATTTAAAGTCATATTATTTTCAGATTAAATCCATCTAGTAGCCTGCTTTTTGAGCTGCCTTGGCTTTGAGTGCCTGTCCTATGAAGCAAGGTTACTGTAATATTTGAGTAACAACCTTTTTGTAGGCAAACCCCTTTTCCATATGTGGATGAGCTCATGCACTGCACAGAACCCATTTATTGCATTGCCATCAGCCACCAGCTCCAAGGAGAAGCAGCATTAAAGACATGAGTGGAAGAGACAGGAAGAGTGCAGGCCTGTCCCTCCACAAGGCCACATACCAAAATGCATCAGAGAACCAGAAATTCTCAAGAGTTCCTTTAGGGCAATACCCCTCTGCATTGTCTTTCTTCTATGTCCCAAAGTCTGACCTAAAGAGCGGGTTCAGATACAGATGAATCACTGGCTATGAACCTGAACCAGAGAGAGAATTTTCAGAGGTGGCAGAAGGGGTCCAGCAAAATAGTGGTACTCTGATAAGCAGCTTGCTCTGCAGGAGAAAGAAAATTCCTGATGGTTTTCCTCTATGAATTTTGGTGTTTTTTTTCACTGATCTCAAAATCTTCAGGGGTTTCCATGCCCCCTTCCTTCGTGGTATGTCATCACTGAGAGTCCTCCAGCTAGGAGAGCAGGCAGCACTGTCCATCAATGTCACTCTCAGAATCCACATCAGGGACCTAAGCAAGGAGAAAAACAGCTACTCAGAAAGCATCTAGATCCTATTCCAGATATGCAAGCAAAGAGAGAGCGAGCAAACTGCATAAAAAGAACAGCAGCGTGCAAATCAGCTGACAGTTAGGACCAGCCAAATCCAGCATCCAGATGTTTCTCTAGTTCAGGAGCATCTTCACAGGGGAGCCTGGGCTCCAGCACAATCATTAGTTCTTGGCTCAAAAAACTTGACTTCTTCTTTCAGAAGAGCAGCAACTCCAGGGAAGAAATGACATTACAATGAAAGCAGGACACCTTGAGAAATGTCCTTCACATGATTTAGTCCAGTGATAATACTCTTGGGCGTTACCATGCAAAAACACAGATGGGAGGGAGAGATGAGAGAAATATTTGAAACAGGGAGTTTTCTTACTGTGTTGAAATGTTTGCTGAAGTGTTTTTACTGTTATGAAACATAGTCAGCAGTGGTAGAAGCTTTTCTTTTCCTTTCCCCCTGTCATGGTGTGACACTGGCGCGATGCCAGCGCCCCCATGAAAATGTACTTTCCTAAATAATTGCTGTGAGATGTGATCAGGAACAGAGCAGAGCAGGCCCAAGCTTAGTAACAAAGAAAAGAACTTTATTAAACTACTACTACTATAAAAACTACAAACACTAAATCCTGGATGAAGACTTTCCAAAACACCCCTCCTCCTCCCACCTAATTTCCAAACAAACTCAACAGTGAGACACCACCCAGGATCCTGATCAAGTTGCCACCCTTCAGATATTCAAATACTCAATCTTTCAAGGGAGACAGGAGTCTCTCCTGTGCCACAGACTCCCCAGGAAACACAATTGCCACCCTTGTGTTTCCATGTCACACATGGCAACCGCCCGGAGAAGATCTGCCATGGTGACACTCTCCTTTCCATGTCACAGTGCTCTCACCACCGTGCATGGACAGACTGCTCACAGGGCTCCTTTAAGGATGCTTTGCCATGGACCAAAAGAGACAACAGTTCAGTTTCTCATTTTGGGACTACAGTCCCCCCCATTTTCCCCTGGGGCTGAGGGTCCAAGAACAGAGGTCTTCTTCTCCTCTTCTTTTTCCTTGAAGATAGAGGGCTTCTCCACACCTTCTCCAACTCTCCTCTGTTCTCTCTACTCCTCTGCTGGTAATCACTGAAATAAGTCTCTTGGCACACCAACGCACCCCTCTAAGTGCAGCTTCTGTTAGGAGAATTTGGTTCAGCCTATGGCTAACAAGAAAATTCCAGCCACAAGCCACTCCATCATCTCCTTCCAACTCAAGAATTTCTTCTTCCATCATCTCGGATCCCAGACTGTCTCTCTTCTACTTCAAATCAAGGAGGAGTAATATTTTACAAAGCCTCCATTTCTCAGGAAAGGGTTAAAAGCTCAGACTCCCTGGACAGCTGATATCTCTGCCCAGCAGCCGATTCCCAAGGCCAAGGCTGGGCACCTTCCCCCCCCCCTCCTTCTCCTCCGCGCCGGCAAAGTTACAGGTGCCGTTCGGACTCTCTGTCTCTTCCCTCTGCGGGGGGGGATGACAAAGGCATCTCCGCTTCTCTCCACCCTTCCATCCACAGGAGCTGGCTCGGTTCCAGTCCTTCTACCCCTCGGCTCACCTCGACCAGGCCTCATGGCTTCCCCTCCCCCACCCAGCCCCATGGCTGGGCAGGGGAGATCTGCACAGCACCTTGACCGGAACCAAAGAGAGCGAGCTCTTGGGAGTTCTTGCTTTTAACCCCCTGTGTTCTCAGAGGCGTATCCCTATCTTCAGTGGTCACTCCAGGTGCCAATATCCAAACTTGACCACTGATTGGTTTGACTCAACTTCCTGAAAAAATCACTTCCATGTCAAACCACGACATCCCCTTTTTCCAAAGTAACGTGGTACATTAATTACAACTATCACTAGACTTTCGGGCACAATCTTGATCTCAAGGACAGTGACTTTGTTAATGCATCCTGGGGAAGCTATGAAATAGCTCTTCGGTGTATAAATTTAAAAAAGAAAATCATAAGTCAAATAATTTGTCCATATTTTCTCAGCAAGAGTTTATATCAGGTAGGAAAACCTGCCATCCTTCTGCTTTGTTTTGGCTTTTTATCTGTGATCGCTCACTAAGACCAGTACTTTCTTCACTGCAGTCACTCTGCATCTGTAGCTTTAGCCATCACTTCAAAGGCAGGGCCTCAGTAAGCAGATAAATGTGTGTGAATATATATTTGCAAGTTCCCTTAGCTCCCAAGATTCCTGGACTGTGGAGTTATCCTTTCTTGCTACATGGAAAACCACTTAAATATCCCTTTCTTGCCTTTAGGAGCCCCTTGTATGGCACAGATACCAGCTGCTTTTGTTTTTAGTCACAGAGTAACTGATTCCTACCTAGTCCTAGATCAAATCTTCCCTTTTGAAAAGAAGAAAGCACCATTTCAGCTCCTACCCTTGCTCCCACACTCAGCGTGTGCCTATCTACACCTGGTGATGTGCGCCATGCTCACTGCCCAATTCTAGAACATGCCTTTGAGCCTATGTGGAATCAGCTTGTCCCAAGAAAGCTCAGTACCTTGCAGAACTGGACTCTGTGAACAGTCTGGAAATGGAGGGTGAAAAATTAACTATAGGAGTTACTCAGCATTTTGTATGAGTAGTCCTTTACAGTAGCTGACAGAGACCTGCTTTAATTATGGGAAAATATGTCTAAAACATCTGTAAGCATCAAGGCTTTTTTTTATTTTGCATCCTCCACATTTTGCACCTTTCACCTGCTGCATCTAGAAGAAGAGATTTTGGAGTGTATTTAGTAGGTAATTACCCTGGAACTGCAAATGCAGTTATAAAAGGTGAAACTGGCCATATTTTCACTCTTCCTCTTTATGAATAGCCACAAAGCATCCTCTGTTCAATCAACAGCCCTTAAACCTGAGTGATGATATGTGCCCAGCTCCGCTGAAGATGTTATCCATTCATGCGAGAAATAAGCAGACACAATTGTTGGTGATAATTAGTTTGCACTCCACAGACCCATCACGATCCTTGGCAGCAGTGGCCATTAAGGGGGGGTGTGACAGGCTGTTATTCTGAGAGCAGGGAGCCTCTGCACGCACCAGGCCCTGCAACAGACGCCCCGCACTCCCATCTATGTGCTTTCTCACCAGAGCCGCTGTGCACAAGGTGTAGCCAAAGACTGGACTTCACAGCTGCTCTCTTCAAAAGAAGCATTCACACCCATTCATAGGGAAATGCCAGTGTGAATTTGAAGTAAATCCAGAAAAATCAATATGGCTATTCCAGATGTATATCAGTGACAAACTAAAAATGGCTTCAGACATCTAAAAATACTATTCTTAGCTGAAATGACAATCTTTCGTATCTGTCACGCTGTTGATATAGCACCTGAAAGCCATGGTGGATGACAGTGAACATGAAGGGTAATAAGGAGATTTTCGTATCTAATTTCTGCTTCTTTCCCCTTTACATTTTTAATTCCTAAATGTTACAATGAATATTGCTCAGTCAACATCCCAAATTTTTAGTTATTTTTAGTTTCCGTTTTTCTCATATGAGCAGTTACACTGCTAGTTCTTAAATTTTTTATGACATTTTGTGTCCTGAAAACTTTGTTTAAAGAAGATATCTTATTTCAGACTATTACAAAGTTCTATACAGTCTATTTGGGCTTATACATTATATGAAACTTACAACTAATATCCTCATTCAGACAGTATAGGTACAATAGCTTGCAAATGCCAGTGCTGTCAGATTTTGGTAGTTCTTACCATGGTTATATTTTTTCCTCATGATACAACTTCTAAATAAAAATTTAAAAAAAAAAAAATCCAAAAAAGTAAAAAGGTTCTTAACTATTTTGGACCAACTTAAGTAATTATAGGGGGGTATTGCATAGAAAACTGAGGCTTTTTTTTTTTTTTCCTTTGGGGTGTGATGCAAGAGGGAGACAGATTTTTATTTTAAATTGTTAACAGATGCAGCAGGCATTCTTCTAAACTCAAAACCAGAGCTCAACACAGGCTAGCAGCATATACAGCAGGAGCACTATACTTCACCTCTTGGAGGGGCAACACGAGACCCTTGTAAAACGGCAGTTTGGAATTGGGCAAGCAAGTTCAGGGAAATACTAAAAGGCAACAACAAAGGAAAAATCATGAAAGTCATAATGTTATTTTAAGGACCCTACTACGTGCTGATGCTTGTGATCATAAAAGGATCCCCATTGCACGGAAAAGATTTGTTTCAAACCTCCCTCTGCAGGAAAGCCATTATGATGATATAACAGTCCTGACTCCTGAAATTTATAAGATATGTCCAAGCTGGGAAAAAATGAAACATTCCACAAATCAGTTTAATGGAGGTCATCATAGAAATGATCTTTGTGAACTTGAAACTGTCTGACTAAGCACAGTGTGCTGTGGCTTATGATGGGGCTGCGCAGCTGCACGAGGGGTTGTTGGCAAAAAATGCTTTAACTCCTTTGCTCTCATTTTGGGGTTCACAATGTTGATGTTACATCCCATGAAACCCACAAAGCTTCAAGTACATACTCCCAAAGCTAAATTATCAACAGGGAGTAGTTCAGAACCTTAATGGCAGTAAGGCATCTACCCATCTTAGTGCTGCTTGTACTTTCCAGCCTGCTGCAACATCTGTCAGGTTGGGCCTGTGAGCATGCAGACCACAGAGAACACTAACATAAAAGCACAGTCCTCAAACATCTTCACATGTCAGTGAGCTCAGGGCCAGGCATCATGTCAAAATGAAGAGCAAGAAGATTGTTTTTCATATGGTAATCCTGCTAAAGGACTGTAGATATACAGGTATAATTAAGATTAAAAAATTAGCTTTCAAATTACTGTCTGCAAGGAGTTAAGGGACAATCTCCTTCAGCTTAAGCATTCAACTACTACTTTGAAATTAAAGAGTTTTCTGTTTTAACTTCAGAAGCAAGATTTGCCTTAACTTACATAGGAAAACTCTCGATGTGACTGAGCCCCCACTTCAAACACAGTGAGCACTGACAACCATTCAGAGACTGCACACACTAGGAAACCTTTCTTTCCATGGCAAGAGAGACTGCACAACACAGGTCAACAAAATCTGCAAAGCTACTAAATTACATTCAGTTTGGAAATATAATTTCAATAAATATTTGTCTTTTCAAAGAGCCTAGAGAGCTTGTTTAGCTTAGGAAGGAGAACACAACCATCTGCTGGGAGACAAAACAAGCAGCTTTGAAGCAGCCTGAACTCCCCCTGAGCAGATCATTGTTCAAATATCAAAAGGCAGCGGGTTCTGGATAGAATTTACAGGTTAAGATTTGCTCAGAAGTTGATGTTCTCCAAACTGAAGCAATCAACCCTGAAATCTCACTTACAAGGCCAGAAAGGTAATAGCCAGATACCTCACTGACTCTGTAGTTTAGGATGCCCTGGCAGAAATTTAATCCTATCATTCATATTTTCCTATCATGATTATTTACTCTTACTCATTTTCCTTTCCTCTGATAAAATTTTATGTTGCATCCCTTTGGGCTTATTTTCTTGGCATAGAAACAGATAGGGGGAAAAAAATTAGGGCTTATTATGAAATCCTGGAAGATGTAGTTTCTCGGAAGAGAACTTCAGGAGAGAGAGTCCCAAGAAAATATTGCTTAAGCCTTTGAAGTAGAAACTCTCAGAGACTGAATCTAGCACTTTTCTTGATGTCAAACAAAGCCTCAAAACTCATGAACAGCATTTAAGGAAAAAAAGGTCTTCAGCTGAACAGTCATTTCTATATTTTTGTGGAATACTTGGCTATCAATTGGAAACAACTCTGCTCAAACCACAACTAATGAACTTCCAGTGCAGCAGGGCACTGGAAGAGCCAGCACAAGAGAGAAAGTTTAAGAAAGGAGCTTTTCCACTCAATGAAGAAAAGACATTCAAGATGGCCAGAAAAAGGCCAGTTATGTGAAGCATAAATTTAGTGTGAAAATATACATTGTAGTTGTCTTGACAAATCAAAAGAGAAAGTATACAAGACTTGCAAATCTTTTGAAAACATTTTCTCAGTTTGTTTGTTTTGAAAGATTTTTCCCCCTTCAGAAGGGACCAGATTCAGAATAAGTCACACTCATCATTTTTCAACAAAGTTGACATCAGAATAGGTCTAGCAATAACATCCACATGCAAGGTTTAAAAATGAGCTTTTTCAACCATAAAATTACTAATTGTCTGCCTTGTAAAAAGATAAAGAAAATGAATGTTTCATTACTGTCAAGCTCTTGATATCTTGTTTTATATGGAGAAAAACTAACCAGTTTCAGCTTCACAAATGTGAAAATTTGAGATATGTCATTAAGCTTTCCTGCAAGAAATCATAAAGAGCTGATTGTCTTTATTTTTTAATTGGACTTCTTTCAGTCCTCTCCTAAAAACTGTGGCACTGGAACAGTTTCTGAAAAGAATGCTGTCAAAAATTTATTGCAAAGGGATCAGAGGGCCTGAATATTCAGTCCTTTTTTCAGCTCTGGCACCACTTTATTTTGTGTCTTTGAGTAAATTGTTTACCTTCTCTGATCTGTTGGAGCTGAGGATTTTTTGCATAGGACATACCAAGAAAAGAAAAGTTGATACAGTGCAGCACGCAAATGCCAAATAATCTCGTGTGCAAGAAAAGACCAACTGCAAGATGCACCTACTGCCTCGAGCATCTACGAGGCTCCAACAAACTGCACATCGGTGCTAAAAACCACAGGACCAAAAAGGGTCTGTGGGAAGGATTGCCTGAAGGAGGCTGTATTGAATTTGACCCCAGCAATTTTCAGCCTTGTGGTCTCTCTAGAATGTCTCATTACAGCTGCCAAGGACAGGCTATGTGACAGCCACAGACTGACTCACACACAGTTATCCGGGCCGGTTCAAATCTTTTGCTTTATGCTTATGTGTGCGTTTCCAATAACTTCATCAGTGTAAATAACTCTTGAGGATGTTGCCACCACTACTCTCAGTCATATGGCACTGGTAATACTTTTAGCCATAGTATGTGCTTGCAAATTTGTTTGAAATCCTCTGATGAACATAAGCAGTAAGCTTCCAGAACATTTTGAAGCATCTATTCAGGATTGAATTTTATGATCTGGCATATGCAACATATATTTGCAAGAAGCAAAGGAACTTAGGCGTGTGTTAAACACATGTTGAATACACATTGATATCTCTGTTTGTTGTCTAGAATCACTTCATGATCACTGGAAATCTTGTCCATTTACACTCATTAGAGATTACACTGTGACTGATCTGATCAAAGAGTTTGTCAACAGCCTTCAGTTTAATACTAAATTATAAGCACCACATTCAGGTCAGATCACACTTTTATAAATGTTTCTATTACTTAGCTCAGGTGTGTAATTCCCACACTGTAGAGAGTTGAATTTATGAATAAAATCCTGACATGGGATATTTTGGTTTGGGTACATTGTCCAGCAATCATAGGAGCTGAGAAGTCTAGCAAGTCACATTTTTTCAGTGTCCAGTTTCTCTTTCAGTTTTGCACAGCAAACATGCGCTTCTGTAAAAGAGCAATCTGTTCCAACTAGCTCATAACACAGCCTTTTTAATATACAGCTGTCTACATTTTGCGTACCTATCCAAAAATATTGATAGCAAGCAACAGCATTTACATAATACAACATTTTAAGTAGCTAGGCTATAAGCAAATTTGCAACATAGATGTGGTTGTCAAGTCACCAGCACTGCAGCATAGAGCTTGGGTAGATGTTATATACTTATAGCCAAAAAAACATGATTCAGAAAGCCTTTCTCCAGAGGCTTGTTACACAGTCCTACCTTGACCAGCACCATCTCTTCAACAGTTACATTGGCCTCACCAAACCAGAGGAGCAAGGTGTGAATTGCAGAGTTTATTGCCATTTACTCAGCTGCAGCCAGGTGTGCTAAATAAACAAGTTTATTTAAAGGGGCCATGTATATATTTATACAGCATGTATAATTTCCAGCAGTAATGGGTCCAATGAAACACAAAACAATCAAAAGGCAATAAAAAGTGCAGTTCAAAGTTCTATTGAAATGATTCAATTTAGGCCCACTGAATAAAATTAAAATATTTCACAATATAATATACATTTACACATTAAAAGAAATACTTCCCTTACTCTTACATCACAGTAATAAATATGTTTGGTGATGAGCAAAGCAAAGCCAGAACAAAATTTTTTATTCATCTTCTTCTTCAGAACATTTGAAATATGCATAAACTGATATTCATGTCAGAAAATCATTCCCAATACATGACCCTTTGTCTTGTAGCTTATGGCCATAATAACATCATTCAAAACTTAAATACTGTGAAAAACCGTCTTATAAAGACATCAGCTATAGTTCATAAATTATTTAAAGGGAAGAAAAGAGTTTTTCTGAGATAAACTGGTCAGGAATGAGTGCTAAAGGGTTTGGAAACAAGATTGTCACAGCTATGGCATTAGTTGACAAGACAAAATACATCAAGTCAGAAAGATGTGCAGAAAGGGAGCTTTAAGGGAAGAAGACATGTCAGCTGCAGGGTATGAGCCAGTGTGTTTGAGGCAGCCTTTTGCCAGATCCTGACAATTACGAGTGGCTTTCAGATGTGTTAGCCATTATCGTCAGGCTCCTTTGCACAAGCCCTTAACTGGATTAACAACATTAAAAGACACTCAACTGAAAGGCTACTTATCCCTTAAAGAAATTGTTGTTGAAAATGAGCATCCAGTCTTGCAGACAGAGTCATCACCTCACTTTTGGAAGAGAAAATTGAACACTTTTTCTGTGCAAAATGCCTATTAAACATCTTCCCCACAAGCCACCCACTGACCTATGGTGACTATACAGGAAATCATGTTCACAAAGAGAACAAATAAGTTTAAAGAACCTTCAGTAAAATAATTAGTCGATAAACAAAATTCTGGTCCAAATTTCAGATCCATAAAATATCAGTAGATGTTCACCTATGAGAATTAATTTTGATCTGGGCATGATTTTACTATTCTGAATGCAAAGGGTTTCTATGGAGCTTTTTCCCTCAATCAGTCTTACTGATTTTTAAATATGATGGTGTGGACACCATATTTGATTTCAGGGAACTATAAGCTAGTAAGAAGGAAAAATTCCTCATAAAGACAGGCTTATTAAATACTGGTTGTTTTACCCAAGAAATAAGTCTAGAAGCATAACCCAGGGTTATTTCAGAAACAGCTGGAGCAACACTAGCTATCACAACCTTTTACCTCAAGATATATTTTTGCTTCATTCTCCAAAAATCTTAGACCAAATTCCTCTTGGGATAAAAGGTAGGGGAAGAAATGGCTCACAGAGATGTAGCTTGTTACCTTTCTCCTGGTATTAGAGCACAAGCTTTCTGCTGAGAAGTCATTTCTACTGTGGCCTTATCAGAGCAACAGCTTTCTCGTCCTCATGCAAAGACACACCTTTCAGATTTTAGTTAAAAACAGCTGTTCCCTTGGTTAACAATTCATGTAATTCTTCTGATTGTATTGTTTCTTCTGGTATTTTTATACATATACATTTTCAGTCAGTCTTCATGCATGAGAATGCTAGTTGTTCTGTTTTAAATCCATATGGGTCCTTCAAAAATAAAAGTATGAACTATGAAGATCTGATGAAAGACCTTTGTTTACCCCAGCTGAGATTTCTGAGCTCAAATATAAATAGTTAACTTCATTTCATCACTGAAATGAAAAGACATATCTGGCTTGTCTGTTTTAATAGGTCAGATCTAGAGCCTCCCGAATGTTGATGGTACTTTGAGGATTTTTTTCCACTTTGGTAGGCTTTACTCCAGAATCTCAAACTTTAGCTTAGCATTTCATGAGCAGTTAAAAAAAACTTTTCAGGAAAATTTCCCATCTGTAACTGGACACCTGGAATTCTGAAATCAGGAACACATTCTAACAGAAGAATTAGTCATACTGAAGTGCATTTAAATCAATGAGAAATTTTGCCATTGAGATTATATGCTTGATAATGCAAGAAAATGGAACATCCCATCTGTCAGTCAGATCAGGAAGAATCTGAATTTTCTTTTGGAAGAACAAAGTACCAGGGAGACAAGTAAAGTGAAATGCAGCAGCTGTGTCTGAGAGGATACACCACAAGACAAATACTGGGATTCTGATGGAAAAGTAATATTCCCTGTGGCATCATGCTGACTATGCAGCTTGTGGTGTGAAGAATGAACTGTTGTGGTGCAAAAGGTTCAGATGCATCTTGCTTCTTTGAAGTCACATCAGCCCAAGAATCTCAACTCTTACTACACAATGGATCTAAGCGCCTCTTGTGCCAGCCAGGCTCATATATTGCTAATAGAAACTGAATCAATAGCTACAGTTTCTAAAGTGAAACTTGCTAATGGCAAAGTAAAACAAGTACCTGCAGCTTTGAAAAATACAGGGGAAAGTAGATTGATATCACACTACTTGCCCTAACTGGCAGAAATTTTCTTAGCAGCATAGGAGTGGGCTGAAATCCTATTGTTCATGTGCTAGAGAAATCGATGACAGCAAAACCAAATCATGTATGTTTTCTGAGTCACACATCAGCTATGTTAGAACTAAGAAAAGCAAAGCAATGTGTCTAATGACTGGAATGTAATGTCTCATTTTTCATGGAGATAAAGCTCTAAGATTTTTTCAGGGAAGTGGTATAATTGTCAGGACATATTAGTTTATAGCTGGACATGATTTGCAAAGAAAATATCCTAGAATGACTGACAGTGTTGCTATTTTGAAGTTAACAAAGGACACCAAAAATTTAACATAACTACAGAAACACCTGCTATTAATGCATTTTTGCAGTTGCTGCAAGTATTATTTTGAAAGCTTGGAAGCTTGTCTGTGAGCTCAGTCTATGAACAATTCTAGCACTACTGAGGGAGACAGAAAAATTAGAGGAATCTTATGCAGCCTGAGGGGCAGACTGAGGAAAATGCAGAGACATGGGTTTCTTTTCCACAGCTGTGTGAGTAACTAGACATAGGATATATGAAGGCTTGGGTTTGTACCTTCTCACATGCTTGCTTACCTTGACACTCATCTCAATGTTCATGACTCTTAGACAGACTTGTGTTTAGATGAAAATTGTTTATTACATTAAAAATAGATAGATACAGAACCTGAGTCCAATTCTCTCCCATGTCAAAGCACTTGGAGACAGTTTGAAGCTTGACTGAGAAGTGGTCCCTCTCAGTTCTTGCACCAGAACAAAGTGCCACAAAAGTTGTGTGTCTCCATTGACCAGCAATGTAAGTATCTAAGAACATGAAAAGCATTTACGTTCAATTTGCTCCATTTCACAAGATCCACAGAAACTTTCACCTATCTTCAACTGCTAAAAAATAGTGTAAAAAGATATAATTCAATTGTCTCCATCTTACAGTTGGGAAAACTGAAAATTGAAAAGATATAATCTTAAGAGTTCACGGTGGCTGAAACAGTAAAAAACCTCCTAGCCCTTAAACATCAGCAGGATGTATTAAAATTTAAACCATCTGTCAAGAGGAATATCTTGTCACATTTTATTTTGTTTACTTTTTATTTTCAGGAAACATCACTGACTCTGCCCCCAGCTATGAGAACAAAAGCAGTTTCTGCTGGGGCTTTGGCTTCAGCTTTGTATTCTTTAGCTCTTTTTTCAATTGCCTTTAATTCAGTCTCTTTTGTGCTTGGATCCTGTCCAACCTATCCCTGATCTTACAGGGTTTGAGAAATTCTGAAAATAATTGATTATATATCTCTATTACGATCTGGAAATAATCTAGCATGGGTTCATTCTTATATCCTGGGATGCAATTATGAGAGTCAGCACTTTCTTCAGGATTTCTTAGTTCCTGCATATGCAATTCTGTTTGTTGCACAGCAGCTTAGGCTCTTGCTTTGTCATAGTCACGTGTAGGACCACATTGACTCTGTTTCCAAGTCTGAGGCTGCATGAAGAGATGATTTCTGCATTCTTCGGATGCAATTATCTTAAAATCTCAGAATCTGGAATTACGCTTTCTGGAAGGACTTTTTTCCCTGCACCATTTCTATTTTAGAAAATGGGATTTTCTGAACTGGGAGTCATGAACTTCTTATTCTGTTGCTTCCTACAAAGACCTGCTACCAGCTACCAGTATAGCCAACAGTCTGGATGCTACTGCAGATGGAATAAAAGTAGAGTGACTTATCCTAGAAAAATATACTTTATTTTAGGAAAGGGAGTAAGTGGTCTTGCTCAAAAAGTTTTCAATCAGAACTTCCATTGAATTTAATTCAAAAAACTGAAAAGGGAAACAGATGGGAGATGTGACACATTATATTGCTCTGATTGTTCAATTCCCTCTTCTAATGTAGCTTATTACATGTTTTAGAAGCACCGTACTGGCACTTGCACATCACTGATACTTCTCAAAGCAGATTCTCTGCTTCTTGCTTTACTACTTAGAGAAGATGAGGTTTCCATGTTGGTTTATTGTTCAGTTACTTATTGAACATTTTCTGTATTTCAGCTGCCATTTACCAAAGGTAGTTAAACAGCAGACCATAATAAATTTTAGTGATGCTTGAGATAGTTTTGAGGCCATTATGATCACAGACTGATGCAGCAACAATTCTACTTCCAACACATGCAAGTTTCACTCTTGCTGTGTATAATTTATTTCTAACAGAGAAGTCTTTTAGCACTCTGGTCCTGGAGTTTTGGGTAACTTCAGTTATCAGGCTCAGATCACTGAGCATCTTGAAATCAAAAACTGGGACAGTGAAGATGTTGGCATTTTATGGGAATCTAATGTAGAGAAGGAATTCCCCTGTGCTAGTAGCAGCACACTGCTCCCAGTAGTGCTGCTGAAGAAACAGGTTGTTGTATCTATATCAGCAGTGTGATGCCCATATCAGTACTTTTGTTGTAGTTCATCAACTACACAAAGGCAAAGGCGTGGAGGAAGATCCCAGTGATACAGCATCATCTCAAGAAGTTTTTTATTCCTTCCACTCCTTGTGCTCTATGCAGACACATTATAGCTTGGGGTCATACAGCGACTCAAATTACCAGTGTCACTATACCCAGCTCCAAATTTTCTCAAACTCTGAAATCTTATTCACAATGTTATTCACAATAAATACATAAGGCTGAAATCTGAACCTCGGGCTCACCATGGTAATTCAGGATAAATCCATCCACAGCTAATAGCTGGAGGCTGGCAATGCTGTGGAATACATTACAGAGGAACCTGCTGTCCAACCTAGTTTGAAAACAAAATCACATTTCCCAAAAATGTGCTGCTTGACTGATTAAACCCAGTTGATTTTAAATAGCTACTACAACCTTCCACCTGGCTGGCATTGAGTGCTCTGCACTTACAGAGTCATATCCCAGTAAAATTGCTGCTTGCTTGTTCGCAGGTATCTAGCTTCATTTTCATAATCACACTCCTGTTCTTTTCCAGATTTAACAGTATATAGCCCAGCAGGTTAGAATGAGACATATGCCTCCCAGCAATAACTTCCACACAGAGATTGTATTTCCTAACTTTAGTATGTTGGAATTTTCTTCATAAGACAATCACTTGCAGTGATCCTACCCATGGGGGACTCTCCCATAAACAGTTTTTTCGTGTCCAGATGTAGGATGCCATGTGACAGATGAATTAGCCTTGGACATCATTTCAGCAAAGAGGTTTAGCTCCATAATTTTATACTTTGGCAGCTGCAATGAACATCACCTACCAAAAAAAAAAAAAAAAAAAAAAAAGGGAAAAAAAGCAAAAAAAAAGCTTTCTGGTTTCACAAAGGAATATAAAGGGAAATAAATAATATAACAATATGACTCTTGTTGCTTTCTTTGTTCTACTCTCCAAGAGCTGCAGATGTTGCTCAACAGTTGCAACCAGTTTTTGTTTACCTTCAGATTTCAAGAACATTACTTTCACCACTGTAACAGTGCCAGAGGCAGATTATTCTACTAGCATTCAGCAAGAACTGACAACATAGCAAAATTCAATATGTTTTGCTCAAAATATTCAGCTATTTTGAGGAGGGAATGCCTCTTCTTAAAGTAAAAATTTCCCAAGTTGCTTATTAGTCAGCACTATTACGCCAAACACAAGAAAATCAAACAGAAGAGAATCAAAACACTGTCTTTGTAGGATGGCCACATTGATAAGAAATGAAGTAGTGAGGAAGTTTAATGGCATAGCTCGTCATCAGAAGATTTTTCAGCACTTTTTTTTCAACCACAGATTTGGCTGAGTTGCAAGTGAAGAAGTTCAAATTTTCTGTTCTGCATTGTTAGCAGTTTCTCCTTTAGAGTGACTTTTCACTTTCTATTCTAAAAATATTTATATTTACATTTCACTTTATATTCTAAAAAGGTTTATAAAAATAATGATCTCAAGAGGGAAGAGATATTGCTTAAAATTAGTAGAACCTCAATATGGTTTTATTTCTATTTTAAGAGCATGTTAAATAAGGGGGAAACAGCATCAAAAAGGAAAAAATGTTAGCTTCTAAGAAGATTTAGAGAACGGTACACTGACTGAAACAGCTCAGAGAACAAGAGAGTCATTGACACGGAGATCAGAAATCTTAGTAAAAGAAAAGTATAGCAGACAAATACCTTCCAGTACCTGAAGGGAGCCTACAAGAAGGATGGAGAGGGCCTTTTTACAAGGGCATGTAGTAACAGGACAAGTGGAATGGCTTCAAACTAAAAGAGAGTTGATTAAGATCAAAGGTTTGGTAAAAAATCTTTACTGTGAGTGTGGCACTGGCACAGGTTGCTTAGAGAAACTGTGGATCCTGGAGTTGTTCAAGGCCAGGCTGGATGGAGCTCTGAACAACCTGGTCTAGGGGAAGGGGGTTGGAACTAGGTGATCTTTAAGGTCCCTTCCCACCCAATCCATTCTATGATTCCATGAAACGCGTTCCAATCATATTGCGACTGAGATGAACACAGCAGATGAGAGACAGGTGTAGTAGAACAGACTAAAATTAGAGGCAAGAAGGATATGTGTTTGGGATAATTAAATCCTAAGCTATAATTATTCAGCTAAGTGAATGAAGTATATAAAAATGCAAATTATAATAGATAATTTCCATAATTGCTAACTATAAAACACCCCAGCTATTGCAAAAAGTCAGCGCTAGATTCTCAAAGGTAGTTGGCCCTTGCAACCAGAATCAAGCATTGTACATCATCAACATTTTAGGACCCTTTTTGTCCTATGAAATCCACAGAAACACAGATGGTTGCACAACCCATCTGGCAAAGGGGAGACCCGAGTTCCAGTGTCTGTATAATTTCAGTGAATATACACATAAGGTTTACTGAAGCCAAATATTTTTTCCATTTCCCCTGTAGCTTTGTAATTCTGAAGCAGTAATGTCCTTTTCTTTTCCCCATCCAGATTTTCAGTCGCTTATTTTTTCTATATGAATTGATACTGTTTCAAGGGAAAAAGATTATTCACCCCATGATATTTAATTGACTAATATTCAGACCATTAGTGTGGGAGATGCAACTTCAAACCTCAGGCAGAGATAAAATTAATCTCAATCTCCCATCTCTGAAGTAACAGCTCTTACGACTAAGTCACTGAATAAAAGGATGTAGGGTAAAACACTCATCTTGCTGCAGAGATCCATGTGCTTGCTGTATTCAAAAAATGTCTTCCATTAACCATTAAGGAGCAGACTGGTAAACTTCAGATTTCAGCACTCAATGCCTTTCTAGGCATGACTAACAGGAGATACTGTTTTCTAGAAAATTTCATTGAGGAAAATTTAAGAACATAAAGCAAGTGAACAGAAATTGGGAGGATCTGGGTGGTTTTAGATATAAGCAAAGACCAGCTGATCCTGTATGCATCCAGGCAAGTCTGCCATTTTTTGAATGAAAGGCCTTGCACCATGCTCTTTACAATAGGCAGCAGATGGCCATACAATGCCTCCTATATAACAGATAACATCTGTTATATCCTCAACACCAACTCCATGAGGTTCAACAAGACCAAGTGCTTGGTCCTGCACTCTGGTCACAGCAACCCCATGCGGTGCTGCAGGCTGGGGACAGAGAGGCTGGAAATCTGCCTGCTGGCAACAAAGATGATTAAGTGTCTGGAGCGCATGTCCTACAAGGGGTGGTTGAAGGAGCTGGGGTTGTTTAGCCTGGAGGAAAGGAGCCTCTGGGCAGACTTTATCTCTCCCCACAAAGGAGGTCTTAGCAAGGTGGGTGTCGGTCTCTTTTCTCAAGTAACAAGCAATAGGACAAGAAGAAATTACTTAGGTTGTGCCAGGGGAGGTTTAGATGGGTTATTAGGAAAAATTTCTTCATGGAAAGGGTTTTCAAGCATTGGAACAGGCTGCCCAGGGAAGTGATTGAGTCACTAGCCCCAGAGGTCTTTAAAAGATATGTAGATGTGGAGTTCAGGGACATTATTTAGTGGTGGACTTGGCAGTGCTGGGTAAATTGTTGGACTGAATGATCTTAAAAGTCTTTTCCATCTAGAATTATTCTACAATTTTACATTGTCTATATATATCAAAGTGATGTATACATTTTTATCCCATTATGTCTTGTGAAATGACTCGAGCCATCTTTCAAGCTACATTTTCTAAGGTGAAAAATTAATGAAGTAACCCTTTGCATCCTAAAGCCCAAATGGGATCAACTCCCTGTGTGCAGATTCCCTGCTACTATAGTTGATATAAGATTGGAAAAGGCTCCATTGCAAAAAAGCCATGTCCTTTGATCCTGTAGGATAATAGGCTGCAGTGTTCCCAGGTTACTGTCAGAAAGCAATCTCCAAGAGGCCAGCTAACTGGAGCAAAAAAATGGGTTTCTGTAAAAACTACTATAAAACTAAAGTTAGGGAAAAACTTGGAGTCCTTTGAATTCAATCACTTTTCAAGGTGTTCATCTCACTGGCATCCAAATACAAAGGTGAGAGGTGTGAAATAAAAAATGAAATAGAGCAGAATAGTTAGTCATTAGAAGGTCACAAAGTGAGACAGCTTTTTCTGGAACACATTAGCTTCAGTGGTAAGCCAACCTTAAAAGTTAAAAAATCAACTTTAGTTGGACAATCCAAAGTTGAGATATTTCTCTTACCTCTTGGACTATCTTCTTCCATGGAAAAAGAGAGCAGAGCATGCTCCACTGTCATTTACATGGTATAAATGAAAGTAACAGAGAACAGCTATTTGCCTTTTAATTTCAGTAGCATTACACCATTGATTTATCTGTCCCATCAGCCAGAACATCTCTTGAGAACAGACTTCTGACCAAAACACCCCTTTGGTTTAGAACCATGACAGAAATATCTGCCACTGGAAAGTAGCAGTAATTATATCTCCAGCTCCAACTTGAACCAGCAAATTCACAGAAGGCAGTGGAGATGGACTTGAAAGATATATTTATTTACCCAGTTTTTTTGAAAACCTTGTAGCTGGGGAGAAGACACAGGCAGAGCCATACTTTTTTCAAACCATTTTACCTTCTCATTAAACTACATTTTTCACCAAAAGCAAATAGATGCTGTCTCCATTTTTTATTATTGTAACAAGAATATCAGGTTAGAAATGCAACCAAGCTGGAAGGAAAGAATATTTCTTGCCCCTGAAGATGGTTGAGCGTCAGCTGAACAGGGTCTAATTCAATAGACTCTACCTCCAGGAAAACGCTGGGTTTCATCTTTGCTTCATCTTTAGACCATAATATTTGGCCCTGTAGTGTTTGCAGCGGTGGCTTCCAGGCTCTGTTTGAGAACAAATTCACTAGGCAGTTCCACTGGAGCATCCCACCATCCCTTGCAGGCTCAGGCACAGCTCCAGTGCACCCGTGTACTGCAGGAGTGCACGTGGACACAGTTATCTAGCAGGCAAACAGGCACCAGCTGTCCCTGCTCAGCTCAATTCCTTACACCCACTTCAGTCATTCTTGTAGCAACCTCCTGTGATTTCCAGATGAGTAGGATGGGCTTTGGACTGTCCTTTCAGGGCTCCAGTGCTGTGCTATAAAAGCACATGGATTTTGTGGTAGCTGATTACCATAGGCATAAAATGTGCTCAAAGTTAAGCATATGCTTAATTGCTTTCTTGAATCAAAAATCAATCTGTCCTCCCAACACTGATTATGGCCCAGATCTTGCAGGGCATACTGATTCATGGCTTTGGCTTCATGGAGGTTATTGAAGAATCAGTGCTAATTTCCCACATTTTAGAAATGTTTAGGTAGATGAGTGTAAGAATCAATCAATGTACTCCCTTTGCCATTATAAATCTTAGCTGCTATCAACACTGAGTGCCAAAAGATGTGAAATAAAATATTTCACTCCCCAAAACAAATGTGAATGCCTTTGAGAGGAGAGGTCAAGTGCGGTGTGGCATATATTGTACATGTACACACATAAATCATTGATAGCTAGATTAGTTCTCTATATTGATCATATCATACTTTCCTAACTGGTAGATTATCTAAGAAAATAATCACTAAATTATCTTGAAGGTACCAGCTTCCAAGCAAGATTAATGATACATAATTTACTTTATGAACGAAGCAGGCATCCAATAAATTAGAAAATGCACACCACCATCAAAGCAAATTGTTAAGTATATCCAACACTCACCTTACTGAGTAGTTGACAAATGGTTTTTACATTCTTTCCAACAAATCATAAGTATTTTCTTGTCACCCACCTCATTGTATAAGCAAATATCTGCTGAGTTCTCATTCACATGCTATTGACACAAAATTCATTTCAAGGGACAGTATTTGCATTCACATATGGCCATGTGGATACACAGTAAGAGAGGTTCAAAACAATTGAGATTCCTTTTGTGGGATCTGACCTTGTGACTTAATTGCATATGTTTCAATGGTTTTTACCAAAATGAAACATAAGTCATCTTTCAGAGGAAAGATTCATCTTGAAGTTAGAAATACAGGGCATCCAACCCTGCCTAACAGTGTCCACATGTGTTTCCCAGTCTGGTTACCTGCTTCATTTGGGTCTTTTATCAGCCCTGATAGATATGAGATAGAGAAGAAAGGGACTGTGGTCCCATCTGGAAGTTTGGGAAGTGTTTACTAATTCCCATCCCAGCAAATAACACTGTGAACAGCACAAAAATTAGGAAGAATGGCTGGCAAACTGACTTAGTGAGAAAAGGTTCCCAAAGATGTAGTTCATATCAACTGTACTTAAAAAAAGCTCAGTTTGGATAGTATTTCCATTGTCTGGCATATTTTGTGAAATGTGGCATAGTTCCAGCTAATAAACTCTTTGATACAGTTGTTATGAAGATGAGCTTTCTGATGCAAGAATATTTAAATAATACAGCTGGTGGTTTCTGTTGGAGGTTCTGTATGACCAGAAATCTATCTAAAGAAGCCTTAATGATTAATCTTTAAAACTGAGAGATAATGTAACTCAGTACAAGAGTATTGAGAGGAACTTAAGCTCTAAAAGCAGTGTAGAAGACAAAAACAAACTCCTCCCCAACAACAGCAACACATTTTCAGTGACTTTACAGTTCTGGACACCTTTGTTTTACATAAACAGGAGGAATAAGCATTTTTAAATAAAAAAAAAATTGAAATTTTTATAAACAGTGGCAACATGTTGCTGCTTCAGCATTATGGAGATAACACAGAAGCACAGTTCCACATTCAAGGAGGCAAAGAACTTTGACATATTACCTAGTCTTGTACAGAACACACATTTCCAAAAATAATGGCTTATTTCTTATGGAATGTTATTACAGCCTGCAATGTTATTTCAGAGTATAACCATTAATGCCAGACAGCATTTCCATTTGGCAAAGGCCATTTGCAAAGAGGACACAAAGAGGAAGGTACAGAAAAAGTCACATATTACAAAAGAGAGAAAGGGAGGGAAGAAGGAAAAATATGGACCAGTCTTCATCATTGTGGCTGAATGAACAATGGGTGCAATTACACATATTCAGGCAGATTCAGTCAGCACACTGAACACTTTCACAACCACTGTTCTGTTGAGTTCAGGCATTTGCAGGAATAATATGTTGTGTTGCCTTCTTGCTTGGCTTTCTGTGCTGTTTCTCAAGAGGCTTAACATTTGTGTGCACAGCAGCTGTATCCACCTGTGTCTGCTAAGTCAGGGTGCCAGGGCCTAAAATTACCCTTAAATGGTGGTCCCCAGGGCACAGTGAATTTCACTACTGACTTAAAACATGCCCAATCTGCAAATCATCAAAACATAAGGGAAAAAAATGGACATGTGAAAATATGAAAAAGGTGCATTTTCTCTCATTTAGCAAAAAAGCTGTTACAGACACAGCCCTCAGATGGATTCCAAAAAGGAATATGACATTGCAAATAAATGGTCTTCTTTCATTGCACATAGTTTTTTCTAAAACAGCTGATGAAGAGCTAACATCAAGTAGAACAAAAATGGAAACTGGTGGTGCAGTGGCATGCTAGCCACATAGTCTCATGCCCTGCATACCTTCCAAAGGGCAACAGGCACTGACAGAATGAAATAACGGCAGTCAGACCCAATTCTCGCACGCGCTACTGAAGCAGAGACATCTACCGATACAGAAATTGAACAGAGGCTAGCAGACACTGGAGCACAACTGTTACTTTATGAAAGGGTTGGCAATGTCACATTCCAGGAGTGCAAAGCTCAAAAGATATTTGATAACACCAGAGTCAAAAGGGCCACTTTGAGACACAACCACTGAAAATACAGCTATGAAATACACATTTAAATGTCTGTGTCCTGATGGTCCACCCTGTGTTACAGAGTCAGCAGCTGGGTAGAAGAGCGCAAATAAAAGGCTCACTATTGAGCCTTGCAACATATGTGCAGCATCAATCACCTTTTACATAAGATAAAGTCGGTCTCTTTATAATCCTGGATGGCAGAGATGTGCACAATGGATCAAATCAGAGAGCAACATGTTGTCTGGGATCAGCATTCCTTCATCTTCTCAGCAATACTCTTATTCACATACTGTTGGTGGAGGGATGGCGGGGGTGTGGAAAAAAAATAATCCTGCCCACTTGGAGGAGGATAGGATTATTGACCCATTTTTTTCTCACAATAGTGAAGGGCTTACATAAGCAACAAGAAAAATAAGCCAAAAAGGCACTTGTGGTTCTGCTGAATCCCATACAATTCCATTGCCCTCTGTTTGTGCTTCTTCTGACTCACTGTTTAATAGTGAGTCATTTCTTTGAGACTGCATATACAGTTATAAAGGGCAGGTGAAACAATCCTCTACAAAAATATTGGTTTGAGGGCTTATGTCCATTGGGTCTTGCCCCAAAAAGGCACAAAACATATTCTATATCCATGAACCAGCAGGTTCAGACTGGAGAATTGACAGGACCAAGTTTACTACTGTCTGCAGCTTTGTCTCATTACCTATCATGTATAATCTCTGCTGTGAGCTAGCAATAAGCAGTCTTCCTTATTACCATTGCAATGTTCACATAATTAAATTGTTCTCAAATTGTAGGCTGTAACAGCTTACAGACTTAGATGAAATTGTCGTGACAATTCAGAAATGTTTATTCTCTCTAACCTGTTTATAGGAAGAGACGCATCCCAATTGTATGTGAAAAAAAAAAGTCCTAATCCATTAGAAGTAATGTCATAACTGAGTATGTTGATTGAACTGCTCATCAAAGTTAAAGGTCTCCAGAAGTCTTTGGAAGTATATTTATCATCACTGACAAAAGTGTTACCCAAGGATATGTGGAGCTCTAGAAAAAAGTTAATTGGAAAGAAATTGACCCCTATTCTCACAAGCTGTAAAAATCAGCTATTTTTCTCTACCAAATGAACTTAACAGAGAAGACATAAAGCTTTGCTTAAATCTCAGGTAATTGTGAAGTTCATATCCCCTCTTCATTTTTCACATCTGGTAGCTAATCTATTTTTGTTACATTTCACTACAATAAAATGATTTTTTATTATTACTATTGTTTCCAGTGTTACACAGAAATTCACTTTAGTGGGATAATTATGAGTTTCACATTTTCTCAGAGGACCATTTATGCATACCAATGTGTAAATATATATGTTACCTACATTGCTCATAGGTAAAATACATTTTACCCAGCTAGGGGCAGTCTGGAAGAGGGTCCTTCAACAATTAATTTAGAGGAAGGCCACAGGCCCACTGGGGCAGCAAATATGTCTTCTATGGCAGAAGGGTTTTCATTAGACACAAGACAAGATCTGAGCTTCAGTGCTGTGCAAAGCTGGGACACAAAATGTTTCCTATTCCTTTTGCCACTTTTTCTCTTCTTTTCTCTTTGCCATTCATACAATGAAAGGTTGGAGTGGGCAAGAGTGTCATTCTACAACAGCATCAGAAATAAGAGACTTTGAAGAAAGAATAAGTAAAAGGATAAGCTATGCCTTTGGCATTACACATGAAAAATACAAAATTAACTAACATCAGGAAGGAAAAACATAAAAATTTCTGCATCTTGCAATTTTTGCAGACAAAGAAGCTATTCAATACAGGACTTCTAATGATTAATGAAGAGGATAGGATTGCCTTTCCAAAGCTGCTCTGAGTACTAAATCACAAATGACCTTTAGTGTTTCCAGCTGAGAGTGATTTATCTCATTTTACCACTAGTGTCTATCATTGCTTCTTATAAAAATTGGGTCTACTTCTACTAATATATGTTGCTCCCCTGGGGATGGTTCAGGACCCACCCATCAAGACCTCCCTTCTAAAACCACAACAATCTGGCTGAGATCAACTGCTCTATGCACTCCACCCCTTGCTATCCTTTGCTCTCACAACCAGGAGGGAAGCAGGAATGAGGTCAGGTTTACTAACCTTTCCCCAAGCTCTCAACAGGACATCTAACTCTTCCTTGGATCTATCCTCAGCTTTAAGGCTCCCCATTCTTGGGGAAAATGTGTCTGAGAATTTATGGTATATTAAAAATGCTTCTTTTTAACTTTTTATTTCATACCAAGAGCACAGAAGTACAAAGGGTAAAGAACTAATTTAATGTATAATACAAAATTAAAAGGACCAGACTTTTAAAAATAAGCTTTCTCAATCAGCTTTCCTTCATATAAGCCCCTTTCTGTGTAATCTTTCCAGTGTCATTCCTTCCATGCAAATCAAAGTGCCTTTTAGGATGAGGAAGTCAGGCCAGGCAAATAAAAGATCCTCCTCTATCTTTAGCATAGGATTAATCAAGAAAAGTTGGGATATAATACAGAAAAAAAAGATAACAGAATTCTACCCCAAGTTCCCTGCCATACGCTTTCACAAGGCAACCTACGCTCCCCCACTTTCTTCAAGAAGGGTAAACAGAGAGGCAGACATGAAACAACACTGGAGATATGGATATGCTTAGTACAAAAGAGAAGCGAGAGTAAAGCTTAAAGGAGTGGATTCACAAGTAGGATTTTTGTCATTGTTATAGCATTTAACTTTTTAAGCACTCTTTTATTTTGTGCCTTGAAAGCAAAGATCCTTACATAATGTGGTGAAGGTGGGGACAGGCATTCAGAAAGAAAGAAGAAGGTTGGCAATTTGGACTTTTATCAGCATATTGGAGCTCATATACATTACTTTGTATACTCTGAAATTGCTGATACTCACAGAACCAAAGGAAATGAAAGGCATGAAATACCTGTGATGATGTATGCCAGCAGTCATTATATAATCCGAGCCCTTAGCTGGTGCTTGAAACCACTCCTACCAATTTCAAGAACAAAGATCTTGCTTTCAGCCTCCCTGACCCGTTCAGCTTTTGTCCTGCATGCAGAGAGAGAGCAGCTAGCATGTTTCCATTCAGGGAGACCATGCAGATATCATAAGAGCAGTATCTCTCAGTATTATTTCCACCAAAAAATAAAATACATGGTACATAATGAGTTATAGTACCTAATGAATTTTAAAATTGCAACAGCTAAGAAGAGTAGCATGACTATCAGTATTCTCTAATTATAAAACTTAAGCTGCACTAAACTGAAAAAGTTTTATTTTAAAAATGAAACAAAATATACCCAGGGCAAAAAAATACCTCTTCATAAGGGCCAAGGATATTCCTGGTCTCCTGTTTGCAGTGTTACTTTTTCCAGTAGTGATGCTTCTTTGAAGAAAACACACTTGCTACACTGTCCTAGTCTATATTATATCTGGTACAGATGCAGTTTTGTATCAGTTTCAGTTTCATCTATTTTTATAATTTTATTTACCTATATTTTATCACATATGCTTATTTTAAGAGCAGGACTGACTTTTGCATATTCATTAGCATAATTTTTTACTGTTTTACCAAACTTTGTGCTTGTTTCGTATCTTATATTAAGGACTTAAGCCACATTTTACAGACATAAAATGACACATACAGGAGAAGAAAGAACAAGTATTTAACCCATACAGTGGTGGCTCTCCTTATGCAAAATACTTAAACACAGTACTAGTCAGCAAGAGTAAATTTAAAAAATTGCTCATAATGAAGGAAATGCTGTAGCAAACATAGGAATAAAATCCATATTTCTTACCTTTCGTGTAGGCTCTTAACAAAGTTAAAATTACTTGTATTTAGTGTAATTAAATCTTGTTATCTCATTCCATTTCAACTCACAATGACCTACATAGATGTCATCTGCAAGACTGCAACTGAACTCTAGTCTTGGAAGTGTTGGCAGGAATTGCTGCTTCACAGAAACCCATGCATTTCACATGTTACTGGCTTCCACTTGCTCTCTCTTTATTGCTACTCCTATGGTACAGAATTGCATGCAGGATGTGCATTCAGGAATGAACAAGATGGGTCTTCAGGGAAGTCTGGGAACCAATACACATCCTCCTCTAAATCATTTTGCTGAGGTGCCATTGCTTTGTCCCACCTAGAGTTTATTCATGCACCTGCTTAATGTACTACATTTTATTTATGGATTCACACCAGTAGAAAAGGATGCAGTAAGAATCCTCTCCTGTAATAAAATACTACTCACTCTGAATTCAGAGAACACACCATTCTATAGAGAATGGTGTCTCCATATGAAGAAGATGAAATGTAATACTATGTGTTAATGAAATGTAAAACTAAAAGGGACATTAAGATAGACTTTTCAGACTCCCTTTGACATAAATGCCAGAATTGTACCCAGTAACCCCTGCATGTAGCAACATGTCTCATGATTGACCTAGGATGTATCATTCAATGGCACATTTTACCTTGTCTAAATAACTTATGACGTGGAAAATAAAAGGCTCTTAAAAGGTTTGGCGAACCTACACCCACCTTTGGAGAGTCCCACTTGGCAAGTACAGAGGAAAAGGTTCTTGCCTTGTGTTCATCAGTAATCAGTTAATCTCCGTTGGTTTGTACATTCAGTAAGACAAGCCTGGACTCTTCCCAGACATTTGTTCTAAGACATAAACCACAAATGCTCTGGCAATTATCTGACTCCAGCAAACAAACACTGCTACATGCAAGTTCATTGTTTGACACACCCTCTCTGATTTCTAGTCTTGCTGGCAATCCTTTTTACTCCCTTCATTGCTATTAGGACACATCATATGCCTCAAACATTAACTTTCATGTGTTTCTTCCTCTGGTGTTTTCTCGCTTTTTCTCTTTTCAGGCAGCTAGAACTTTCCTGGTACACACATCCTTTAAAATAGCTGCTTTGACCACACTTTTTTAACAGTCAATTCCCTAGGGCTCAATAGCCTACTCTCTTTAACACCTTATTTATAAATTTCCCTTCTCCAATACATTATCTGCTAATCCAATTCCAAACTATTTACCAGCAAGTACTCGGGAAAGAAGTCTCTTTCTTTTAAAAATTCAGTTCATATTCTTATCCTGCTCTGGGGTTAGCTCTGGCTGGACATGAAAACAATCCTTCTGCAAGTATTTAATAATCTCTCTTTCTACTTTTATTAGTTTTCAATATGATGGACAGCTCCATTCTATTAAATTGCTCTTCAGAAGTGCCATTATGTCCATTTCCTTCCAGAATTATTACCTCTTTCCCTTACTCTTACCCATTTTCTTTGCCTCTCTCTGTCTACTTTCTTCTATTTCCATGTTAATTCTTTCATTGACTAAAATCCCCACAGCTTTAGCAGTGTTTCTTAATATTTCTCACTAAGATATTTACCTGTTTCCTATCTCATTTCTTCTCATTTCTACCACTGAGTGTCATAAAATTCCCAGAGGATCATAATGCTACCTGTGACCAGTTTTGGAAAAGGAGTCCTTTATTACTCACATCTCCTTTAATCTGGATGACTTGTCATTTTGATCAGGGTAGCAAGAACTCCAGACACCTACCTAGCTTAAAAGCTACCCAAAACTAGGGTCACCAATCTTTAGTCCTTTTTCCTCCAGAACAATCATTGTGAAACTTTAAATGCATTTTTGGCATCCTTCCACAAGGTTTTTTTATTAGGCAGCATACAAACATTCTTCTCCAAAGCAGTCTGCAACATTTCCAGCTACTCATACTGTTTTAATTGACGGATTTCCATAGCTTATAAGAATCTTCATTAAACCTTCCTGATCATCTGCTGTGTCTATAAAGCAAACACTGCATTACTATTCTTTGGCTGCCTAGTCTTCATTCTTTGGGTATCTCTAATTACTTCCCTGTCTATTCTGTCCATCTAACTTTGTGGTATTAGCTTCATTTAATGTAAACCATTGTTTGAAATATGTTTATGGGCAGCTGGGACAAGAAAATCTTCACACTTCCTACTGCTCTCCATGACATATATTCTACAGGTTTCTTCACTTCCATCACAACCTTGATGTCAGGGTTGATTCTAAGTTTTCTCCTGCTGTGGCTAATCTGCTTCTGTGCTATTCTCTGTATTACTCCACTAGTTTCTGATAACATTATCTTCAATAACTTTGTGTCCTCTCATCAGAGAAGACTGAGTCTTCTCCTGGTTTTATCAAATCCCAGATCCCCACTGCTGTCTATGGATTTTCCTTAACACAAATTACAATTCAGAAGTTTTAATTCCTTTCTTGCTCATCTCTGAATATAGTCCAGAGTTAGAGAGCAATTGGTACAGAAGCTGCTTCAGCAAAAAGTTTTTCCACTGAAAAAAACATAGTTAATATAAAAACAATTTTTCACTGCAATAAGTTAGTACCACAATGAAATTTTCATCAGCAAAAGGTCTTGTAAATCCAGAAATGTAGAACTTCTGTTTGAAACTAGCAGCACAGAAGACCTCAGTGTGGCCAGTTATTCATAGAAAAAAGCCTGCTCACATCCCTGCAATTTCTGATTATTTTGAAACTTAAAATTTGGTGTATACATAATAGTCACTCCATACATAGCCAGACAAATTAACTTTGTTTCTTTGGGGTTTTTTGGTGTTTTTGTTATTTGCTTGGGTTTTGTTTTGCTTAGTTTTGGTTATTGGAGGGTTTTGTGAATATCCCTTGAAATTTGCTCTGTCTAGTTTGGCAGATTAGTGGTCTCACTTTTCTTCTGATACCAAGCAGCAGCAGTGGTGCAAGGGTATTGCATGTTTAGTGACTCTCTGAATTTCTGTGGACATTAATTTTTCAGTGCAGACATTACTGAAGCACCTTTCACTTCCTTTCTTATAGTTCTGAATTCTTCAGTACCTTGTTACTTATTTTATAACTTAATGAAGAGTTTTGCTGTGACAGGTCCTGAAAACAGGTTCATTGTATACCTTTTCAGCAGGGCAATATTCCTATTAGCATAGCAACCAGCAGATTGAGACAAATTTGAATTTTTTCTCTACCTCACTATAAACACCTTCACTACAGTGAATACAAATTCCACTGCATGCAGGCTGTAGGAAAATACACAACAAATGAGTACTTCCAACATTCAGGGAGACTCCAGCAGGGCTCTGGCTTTGGCAAGTGAAAGATTGCAGGCAGTACATCTTATTACATGGGTGGTCGAGTTATTGAACTTTATTGACAAAGGGTTGGATTTTCCAGCAAGACAGAGCTTCATTAAAATTCTGCAGAGACTGAAAATTCAATAATCTCTCTCACAAAGCACTGCATGAGTAGGGCTGATTAGGCAATTTCTCTCTCATTCCATTTCTTTTGCTAAAAGCGTTGTTACTTCTTGTTGGTACAAAAAGACAATCATTAAATGAGCATTCGCTATACTTGATTAAGCAGAAAGTTTTAAAGGTGCATTGGCTCTCTTTCTCTAGAATTAATTGAGGCCTTTAAAAAGTTGCAATAACAACACCACTACCACTTAATCTTTCTAAGCTGAATTATTTAAAATTTGGATCTGATGAATCCATTTATGGCTCTTTGTGGCCTTCAATTCTCTGTTTTTGTAGTTACTTGTACATTTGCAGCCAGGTCTGCTGGGTACTGGGGAGAGTGTGTGAATTAATCTCTACTTAATTTCTTCCCTTGCAAATCACAATTTATTTGCTCTCATTTGGTTTCAGATTAAGAGACCCCTTAAGAATAGAATGGTGGGACTAGATTGAAGATCAGCTACCTGATTATCTCTTTTTTGGAAGTGGCTATCAGTTGTTAGGAAGGGAAGTAGCATAGCAAGATAATTATTATACTTCCCTTGAGAAAGACAGGGGTCTCAGAAATCCGTAGTTTAGGGAATTCTTGACGAAGAGATTGTCTCCTCAAATTAAATAACTGTTAGTGGATTTTTCTTCTGTGACTTTGTTTATTCAAGTGCCCCGCCATCACCGCTCTCTTGTACAGCATGATGGTGCCCCTGCTGCTTGCAAGAATGTTTTCCTGTAAGCAAAGCCAGTTTAGAGACTAGGAGGCCTTCTAAATCTGCTCTTAAGAGTTTGTTCACCATAATCACAGAAGCAATTTGCTCTCTTTGTTATTTGTAGGGTTTTTTGTTGTGGGTTCTCTCCTTTTTTTTTTTTTTTCTTTCTTTTCTGTTTTGGCTTTCAGTTTTGGTTTGGGGTTTTTGTCGTGAATTGAGAGGGGGAGATGTTAGGATTTCATTTATGCAAAGACAGATGTTGAAAAAGATCCAAACCCTACAGGATGGGAACCTAGAAAGAGAATTAGGGGACAGACCATTTCACTTATCTTCTCTGCTCTTGATAAGTCCTGTATTACTGATTGTTCTTTTTCCTAAAACAGTTAAGCTGCACCCAAAATAGGGTGTCTAATACCACAGACAATGTCAGTGTGTGGTTGCTCAACAACATAAGTTATATAACCTAGTTTGGTCCTCAAAAATAAGGTGAGGAAGCTGCTGCTGTAATTCAATATCTTCTGCTAAGATGTTTTGGGAATACAGACCAATCCACTTTGACTCTGACTGCATTAGGAAAAAACACCCAAAACAATCAAATACCACAGTCCTGATTCCACTTGTATTCTGCTCAGCTGAACTCCCATTAACATCAGTAAAATTTTGTCTAAATTCGCACTGAGAAAAACAAAACAAATAGTCTCTAAATATGGTCCAGTATTGGACCATATTGGTGCAGGTACATAAAACTGTGCATTGAAATACTAATGCAAAGCTTAGGTATTGCTGTGCCTCTCACCCTTTGATCACCATACCATTTCTGACCAACTGTTTGATATTTATCTTAATAATTTTTTTCAGTTAAAGGCACCCAAAAATATTTTAGAACTCAGTATAGTGAGAGACCACAGGCCGGAGGAACAGATGTGTAGCCCGAGACATCTGGGTACCAGATGAGAGTGTAAGAAGCACCAGGTGGCAGCAGGACCCAGCAACATGCCAGCAAAGGCTTAAAGTACGTGGGAGACCTGTCCTGCAGAGAGAAGCAGTAGAGCAGAAAGGCTTAACTGTTTCCATGCTTAAATTCTGAAGACACCATTCTTCAGATTAAAATTTTGGACACAGTTATTGCCAAATCTGAACGTGACACGTAAACAGACTTTCACCAGATCTACCATCCTCATAAGGTTATGTGTTCTACAGCCTGGAAAAGCAAGTTTCAAGAAGCAACTTCTCTTTGTTAATGGCTTGGGAGATACTCCAGTGCAGATCTCTACAGCTGCCTTCATACATCTATCCTTTCTAAAACACTGTCCAGCACAACTGCTTTATCTCGAAACTCTTTTGCACGTTATTCTATTTTGCTATTTCTCTGAGGAGACTTTTGAGAGACTTGCTGGCAGTGCTCACAAATCCGCACGAGGGGGCAGGAGAGGCTCACACTTTCAGGCATCAAAAGCTGCCTGTGATAAGAGAGTAAGAGAAAAAAGTGACTTTAGCACTGCAAGTCCCTCCGGTTCCTTACCCTTCTCCTCTCCTTGAAGACAGCCTTTGCTGCAAGGCTATTTCACAGTAGTGGCTGGAAAATAAATATGACTCGCAATAAAACTTGTGTCAACAAAAGTCCGCAGATTTGTCTCAAACACGCATAAGTGTCTGAGATTGTTAGCAGGAAAAGGCCATTTTTTCATAGCAATTTCCATTCCTATAATTACTTTGAAACAAATACCAGTAGGAATTGCAGTTAAAAGACAGATCAGAACATTCCCTTCCCTTATGTTTTTTTTCTGACCATAATTAAAACACTGTGCTGTAAAATCAGGAAACACAAACACCACGGCCTGGGAAATGTGAGGAATAGGATTGTAGGAGAAATAGTAGGATGCCTCATTGCAGTCAAAGTAGTCCAGCAAAGTGGATCAGAGCTTGAGAGAGCCAAGCCATGATCCCATGTAAATCAACATCAATCCCTTGATGCAGTAATACACAATTTACACCTAATAAAGAGTGGCTCACATTCTTCTGTGGGGGAAAAAAAAAGTGCTGAGAAGAAAAAGCTCTTGTTCATATGTTTACCTAATCCAACTATTTGCTACAGTAATAACCACTAAAATTTGTTTTGGACCACTAACCTCCAGTCTTCTCATCTCCCATACATTTTTGAAAAAATAAGTGTACAAACAAGAACCATGAGAATGTTTGATAGGTCTGAAGCTGAAACCAACTATTTTTTCTGTAAAATAAATAATGTAGCCTTCCAATACTTTTAGAAGTTAGAGGACTATTTTTTCCTGTAAAGAGATAAAAAAGAGGGTCTCACAAAGGCAGTGACTTGACAGAGGAAGACAGAAGAAGACAGAGTAAATGGGAAGTTTCTTGTTACTCAGCATCTATTCACACTCCATCACAATTTCTGAGGTTATCACCTTCCCTTATCTGCACAATAATCCTCAGTGTCTCAGTCCTGCAGCACTGTCCTACATAGGGAAGCATGACATGAACCAGGGTAGATCACTAAGCTCTGAAAATACAGGGCAAGAAGTATGAAAAATGTTGACCTTGCATGAAGTGGTTGCATTTGTCTAATTCTCTCTCTAGAGTCCATGTCCCTGCCACAGCTGTGGACTACTTCTGCACTCTCCTGTGCATCCATTACAATGCTTGTTTATGTTGCAAACTAACTTAACTTCCTAAACTAGCTAATAATAAAGCTGACAAAGTACCAAGCTCACCTCTTATAAAAAGAAATGAGATATCAGGCCAGTTTCAGTGTCCTGGAAGCTTTCACCTTAGTATTCCTCAAATGCACAACAAGGTCAAGTCACCAGGTCGACTCTATTGGGAATGCTGCTACACCTTTGCAGATCAGGAGACCCATGAAGAAAGCATTAAGGTTGAAGCCATCACAGACAACTGGTCATATATGCTATAACACAAGAAGGGAATTTAGCTCCAGCCTTCTATTAACTTTCTGCATCTATAGCAACCACTCAGGCAGAGGCTTCTGGTCTAATATTTAGTTCTGAGACTGCTGGTCCTCTTTCACCACTTCTCCATCAGTGGATATATTTGTTCCAGTGACTAACTTGAGACCATTCCTGTCAGGTATTCCCTTCAAGATCATCTCTTTCTTTTATTTCTCTGACAAATAAGTGCTTTGTTTGAGATCCTTCAAGAGAATGCCCCCGGTCCGAAGGGTCCCATCTTCATTCCACAAAACCACAGCAGTAGTTAGTAATGTAGTATCACTGAGGATTGCTAGATGTGGGTATGGCTATTCTAATTCTGCATTTTAAAGGCTTGTGTGAGAACCTACCTGATTTTAAGTGCCCAAGCAATGGGCACTGAGCCTGATTTACACAGGCTCATAAGGTGACTTAAAATTAAGAATGTGTCTGAAGCACCTTGCTAAATCAGACTCTACTAAGTGACATTGCCTGTAAGGGATGCAACAATAAAAAAATCCAGCTGTTGGCACCAAAGAAGACTTCTTCATGCTGGGTGGCCGAGACCACATTTTCAAAGTAGGGAGATGAAGGTTATAATAGAGGCTTCCCATGTGTGTTCAAATCAGAGCCTTACATAAAACTGTTAAAAGCAATGAGAAGCCTTGCACTGACTTTAAAACTTTTTGAATAAGGCTGTTACATTGCAAGTACTGCAGATAAGGCTACCACAGATTGGCACTCAGACAAAAGAGGCAGATTTCAGGTGAAATCAACCACTTTGGTGCAAACATACTATTACTGAATAATTTTGCCCCTGATCTGATCCTTATCATAGCCTGCAACAAAATCTCAAGCTTGTGTGCTACATCCTGGGTACATCACAATTACTTGACTTAGAGATCTCTTTGTATTCCACCAATTCAACTACACAAAAGAACAGATCTGCATAGTGCAGAAATCAGTCATTGCATAAGTTCATTGGTTTTATTCTTTAAGGCAAGGGCTCTATTTTGGCTACATTTCCCTGCAGAAAAATTGTATTCAATGGCAATTGCAAGTCACAATTTCGCACTGCTGAGATAGAGGTGAAACAGCAATAGTTAAATGCTTCCCTCCTGTGATGGCATTAGCATGACTGCTAGGAAATATGTGCTTGAAAATGCCAGAGAAAGTGATTTGTCTGTCACAGAAGCTGTTTTAAGAAGAGAGAAAATGAAAACCACAACCACACTAAAATAAAGCCTCTTTTAATGAGCTTCGGATGCCTTCTGGAAAATTGAGAAAAGATTTTAATGCATAAATGGTTCTTCTGGAATATCATTATATTTTCTGTTGGAAGGTTTTGTTGAGTAGTTTTGTTGTTGTTGTTGTTTGGATTTTTTTACCTACTATGTATATACTTTTTTATTTAACTGAGAACAAGACTTCTGTTGTTAGAAACAGAAAGCAGGAAGAACCAAATTGCTCTAGTCATCAGAAGAACCAGTGTGAGAGATGTTTACCTGAACCTAACCTAGATTCCTGAGGATACCCACCAGTATTTCCTGGAGGATGGATTGGTAATCAATTTAGCTTTGTGTTGCTGAGCATGAGTCATTGGAAATCATAATGATCAAGTGTCATCTCTAAGGTGAAAGTAAAGAGAGGAAAGTACATGAAAAAAATCTAATATGCTTTTGTGGACCCTGTTTATGGGCACAGAAAGAGCAAAATTACACCTCTTGAGGGTGCAATGGTTTTCACTCTGATTGTGGCAACCGAGCTGCATGCCAGTCTATTGCTCCCCTGTTGAATTCCCCTTTGTCATATTGTCTGCTCAGAAGAACTGGCATATATATGTCTTACATTATCTGTCCTTAATCTATCTCATTTTATGCCACTAGAGACATTAGTGGGGTCCCATTACTGCTATACTCATTGAAAAAACAGCACTCTTATCCTTCACTCTAACACTCAAAGTGCAACTCTGGCATTGAGGAAGTAATCTGAACTTGTTAACTAGCATCTGACAGCTTCTTATTCATATCTTTTAATGAAGTTGTATGAATTTATAGTTTTTGCCTTCAAAATGAAAAGAACAAGTAAATAATTGAAAATTATGAACAATTTCAAGGTGCAAGCACTGTATTATTCAACTATATTCTATTTTTACTTGCTTTCCAATGAATCTGTGCACACTAACTGAGGCTCAAGAAATGCAGAACATTTTCCCTATGAGAGTTCTTTATGGCATCATTGCAGGGAAAAGGCCTATACTCATCTTTAACACTTCCTGAGTGAGTAATATAGCTATGAAACAAGGATTGTTGAAGGCTCCTCCTTCAAACAAGTTTTATGAAAAAATGACAGCTTTTACCTGAAGCATACATGCCAGGCATTTATCTGCCAGAAGCAGTTTCAGAAGCTGAATATCCATTTCAAAATGCCATCTCTGAGATCACTCTCTAAATCCAGGCAATATGGAGAGAGGTCCATCACATTGCCAGTTGGCTGGATCAGACTTTCTCTCATCCCCTCCATTCAGTGTGACTGCTATTCTTAGACACCTAAATTCATGACACAATGATCCAAAGTCAGCCCCATACATTCATATGCTGTAACCAAGCTTTTGAACTGGGGAGGAGGGAAGGAATTCCTCTACTTAAAGTCATGATGCCTAAATCCTGGTCTGGAACTAATCCTAACAAAGGCCAGCCTTGAATTCCCTTCATAGAGAGGAGTTTGTCACACCTCATGACTGTTGAGCTTGATATTTTTTCAACTCTGGCTGATCATTAACATGCAGGCTCTATGACAAACATTTATTCTTTATTTTGCTCAAGTCCAACTGCCCAGTTAGACCTCAAGTTTCCTTTTGCTCATTCCATCTGCTTATTCCATGCAGTCAATTTCCAGGCTAGGAGGGAACATGCAGCACTGCTGCTGTCTGCTGCATAAACAACACAGAGGATGGGAAGAGAAACATCTTACCCATGCAAATGGTATGTCACCAGCCTTTTTTTTTTTTAAAAAAAAAAGCTTTTCAATGATCAATTGCCCTAGGAGAGACAACTGAAAGCGTTTTGTCTGGCAGAAGAGAGATGTTCATAGGCTGCACGGAGAGTCAGGTTTATTTTATTACTTTGGTTTGTGGCTGTCACAAGTCAAAATAATTTATAGTGACGGTCTTAGAGAGACCAGAGTCAATGCACTCCTTGCCCATTTATAAACTTCACCTGCCTCATGGTGAGATGACTGTCTTGTCTAATATCTTGTCTTGAAAGCATGCTCAGTTTCCATTTCAGACCTATTCTATACAGGCTTTCGACCACACATTGCACCGGTAATTCATGTAATTGAAACCTTTCTGTAATTAAATAGTCCATTTTTCTCTGAGCTGTGTCAGACACAGAAGTGTCACTGAGATTCAGATCCTTCATCTGCTATGCTTTTGCAAAGGTTCTCTGAGAACAATCCAATTCTTCTGACATCAGTCCTGTGATATTCCCTCATCACAGGACAGAAGAGAAATGTCTTAAAGTTTCAAGCTGCCACTTTCTCCCACTGCATGCTCAGACTTTAGCCTCCATTTCTAATTTGGTTGCCAACAAGATCATCTCTAAAAGGGCTAAGAGAAAAAGGCTTATGGAGGAGACTGGAAGACATGGTTATTCAGCATCCACCCCCATCTTTGCTGCTGTCTGCTCTGTACCTCCATCTCTGCCTTATTTCTTTTCTTTCATCACACATTTGTCCAGCAGAGAAGGAGGGCATTTGTTAGGTGGAGGCCTAGTTTGTATTCTTGTCTTCTCTTCTAGGTGCTACCATACTCTTAACGATTAATATGTAACAGTGAAACAAGTCTGTAGTTTCACAAGCTCATCTCACCAAGGACTGAAGAAGTAGCTCAGTTGTTAACTCCCTTGGCTGTTACTAAACTCTTCCAGGCATCAATGCGAAAGAGACAAGAAAAGTCCTTGGGAATAGAAAATGTCTGGTCATAATTATAATGCCGGCCTAATCTGTCAAACCAGAGTTCAAGACCAAGACTAAATGTTTGAAGTCACTCCGGAAAAAACGAGACCCAAGCTTATAAAGAAACTACTAAATCTCTACTACAAAATTAGCTACAGAATCAGTGGACCATGTTAACAAACAGCAGCTAAAGAATAAATTCAAAGAAAAGCATGTATCTCACTCCCCTCGAGTTGCTTTCCTTTTGCTTCTGTCTGTCTACATCAGTTAATGATCGCTCAAGAGCTTATCCCTCCAGCTGCCAAGATATCTCAAGCCCTGAACCATTTTTTGCCTATAGCTGGCCAGCCGATCCACAGAAGGGTGGAAATCATCACAAATTTCAACCATGTGCAACTTGAAAGTGGTATCCTGTCTCGGCAGGATTACACCAGTTGCTCATTCATCTGGTAGTGTTTTTCCCATCCTGAGAGCTAGGACTTGGAGTGGGGCAAGAGACCACAAGGCCATAAAGTTCACAGGAAATAGTAACAAAGGGTGTTGCCTTCTATCCAGAAGGCAGACATATATCAGTGATGCATCTAGTGATCCTTACATACATACCAAAAAATCTTCTCTGCTACTGCAGCAAGTACAAGTAACTGCATTTAAAAAGAGGGCTTTTATAAAGATTAAAAAAAATGAGAATGAAATTCCTTCCATGCAAGGTTGGTGTACACCATTACTAGTTCCACAGATGCATAGCAACTGCTAAATCCATGCAGGGTCTGATGTACCAGCTGCATCTGCACACTGATCTTGGCCCGAGCCAAGCTTCTGTTGTGTATGGGTGCCAACACTGCACCCACACTGCTTACTTTCCACAGCCTGATTCTCCAAGCTCTAATAGGAGAGTTGCAGGAAGTTTCCCTTACAGGCAAACAGGTGTTAACACCCTCCTTATATAAAGAAAGGCACAGGGCTTTGGGACTAGCTGTTTGTGTATTTACACTCTGGTTCATCAACCATAGTACTTAATTGCTTTTTCCAAATTAAAGCAGAGAAGAGAGACAAGTTCAGTTAATGAATAAACTGTTCCCATTGTTAATTAATCAGTGGCAGAATAATGATTCAGAATCAGAGCTCCTCTGTTCTAGCCATACTCAAAAGGAGATCAGCTCACCTCCTCCCAAACACTTGAGAAAGGCAGCATTCAGAGGTTGCCTAGCAAGTGAGCCAACACAGGCTGTGCTACAGAGTGTGCTGCCACAAACGTCGTCTTGACGCACTCCCACTTCAGCTCCCTCGTCACCAGCTCTGGATATGTGCAAAAATTGAGAATTTCCCAGGTAATCAGGGCTTTAAACAGCTAGGACTCCGTTTTGGCCCCAGGTCCTGGCACACCACTCAGATGGCAGAAAGCTGGTGTGCAGGGTTCCTGGTGTGACATGCATAATAAGCAAATCACTATCACCGCTACCATCCACACTTGTCACACTCTTCAAATGCTCTCAAGTGTTTAGCTTCATTTGTTGGAGCCATTAGAGTAGCCACAGTAGCTAGTGGTGAATACATTCAGGGGTTCACTCTGAAGCTGTTATCCTGTGATTATGTTCCACAAAGAATTAGATGGAAACTTTTTCCAGAGCAAATTATATCAGACCTGAGACTACCTGGTTAATAAGTAGTGAAGAGCAGCCAGGCAAATTGCCAGGCAAAAGTGGAAAGCATGTCACCAATGGAGAGGAACAGCTCACCCTCATCACAGACAAACTGAGATGGCATCTGCTGTAGGTCTGCCAAGTGGCCGCATTTCCTTGCCTTGATTTCACCTGTGGCAGCACAGGCAGGAGAACTAGCTGTGCACGTGGCCAGGACATTCTGCTTTGTTTGAGTACTCCGCAGTCCATTGACCTGGCGTTTTACAACGAACTCAAAGCACATTTATCCAGAACACTGGGAGATGGGGGGCTGGAGGGCTATTCCAAGAGCTGAACTGACAGAAGTTGATGTCCTCATCATTTATGGCTTAATCAGTTTAATCATTGTGTCACCAGGGCATTACAAAAATAACAACTAGCTTCCAGACCGGTCGATACATTTATAAGGTTTTTGTACATTGACCTTATAATACACAGCTGACTGTAATCTGCCCTGATGGAAGAAAATGGCATTTTATCGTCAAAAAAAAAAAAAAAAATTCTGGCACGGTATTACCACACTCCACAGAGACTAGCTAAAGTAAGCCCATAACAAGTGTACTAATTAGAGGATGAAAGAAATTGATATAAAGTCAAAAAACCCAGGAAATCAAATTTCCAGGGATATTTGCAAAGCTGTGGGTGCTTTCTGTGTGCAGCGAGACAGGGCTGAAACATGCACAAAAGCAAGGATCTTCTTTCCACAGGCTTCAACAGACAGTTCAAATTTAAGTACTGCGAAGAATGGCACGTGAGGAAACAGAAGAATTTGACAGAGAGGTGGACAAAGTAATTATTCAAGGAAAGAATGAGTGAGGAAAAACTTGTCACATGACCCAGCCAGTGGATGCTAAAGAAATTAAGGGCAGGGGTGATATGGGGGAATGAATTTTGGAAATCCATGATCTGAGGACCAAGTCCACAGTGACAGAGTTGAAGGCCTGGGACACAAGTGGATTAGACAGTAGTTTCTGAAGTAGCAACAGCAGGAAGTTTATGCAGGAAATAAATAGCAGACAACTTCTTCAGAGAAAAATATCCTGTTTTCCTACAAACTTTCCTAGTTAAGAAAAAAGAAAGAACCCAAATAAATCCCATATAACAAAGTCATCAGATTATTTTTTTTTTTACTTTTTAAGTAAGCAACACGTTCTTTTGAGCTCTGTAAGAGGCATTAGTGGGTTTTAAAATAAGAAAAATTAACACCACATTTCCCACAACTGAGCTTGCACACCCCAAGAGTTTTACTGCCCACTCTGGTTTCCTTTGTTTTGTTAGTTGTGCTCCACATCAGAAACAATGAAAGCTTTTCTTTTGTTGTTGTTGTTAAGAAACATCTTTCAATTGGGCTGTAAACCACTCCTGGTGTATGTGAGCATGGATGTGTGGGGGTGTGTGAGCAAGTTTGTGACAGAGGAAGAGTGGATACATGTGTAATAGAGCTAAGAAAGAAAAATCCAGTCTAGAGTGGAATTAAGCAGTTGTGAAACAGGATTATAACAAGATGAGGTTATTTTTGTGATTTTAGGCCAGTTGGGGAAGTGGGAAACCTAGAAATTCTCTCAGTTAATAGCAAGGCAATTCAGAGCTCATTAAATGCTCTTGGTTGTTTGGCTGTTTGTTTTAAATCTCCCAGCAACAAAGGGGAGAAGATTTGCAAAAAAACTATAGGAGGGAAAAGCTCCATGGGCTTAAAAAAAAAAAAAAGAAAGAAAGAAAAATGAAAGAAAAGGAGAAAAAACTCTATCCATATGAATAAAAGCTCTCTCTGGGCTGGGCTTCTTTTAACAAGATTTGCTCTTGTAAGTGTCTCTATTGTAACAGCTGGGCTGCATTTTTTTACCCTTCCTTCTTAAGCAAAAAACCCAGGGATTTTAGTGGGACCTGGTGCAGATTACAACAGCTCAGGGTAACTCATCAGCTGCTGCTGGGTCAAAAAGAGAAGATCCACTTCTGAAAATGGCAGGAATTGCTCCCTTCATTCGATTAAAGTGGTGCTGAGTACTGCTTCCTTCTGGCAGTTTCTGTGCTACAAATTTTTCTTTTAAAATCTTATTTACTTTTCCAGCAGTGATTCAGGCAGTTACTTAAGGTCCTGCAGCTAAATCAAATATTTAATTTTCATCTAGTGTCAGTGAAAGATAACAGAGCTTGGCAGGTACCCAGCATGAACAAATTGAGATTTCGATTACTACAAGTACTTTTATGTTCTCAGATAGCCATAGATACAGTCCGTCCAGACAATGGGTAGCTAGTAGGAACCATTCTTCCTAAGAAACATTTTGTCCTGCTCCTTTCCCAAGGCTGCCAACAGAGCTAAGTGGTTCCTTGGGAAGCACACACTTGACTCCACTGGGCTGAATCCCACCATGTCACGCAGCTGGCATTTGAAAACAATCTGCCCTCACTGCTGGGACAGCACAGGGCTGGAATACTCACCTACAGGTTAAGCAGTCAGCATTCCATTTCCAATCCTGCAAAGCCATCCAATTACTCACCATGCAATTACTTGGTAGTCAGTAAATAAAATTCACATGATCAGAAAAATACTGCTTTGTTAAGGAAAGGAGGAACAGGATAAATAGAAAATTAGGGGGTTCTTTTCCAGTAGAGAAAAATATTAGTTTCAAAATTTGTATCCATATTTCTTCTCCAGTTCAGGGATGTTTTTCTGGATCCATTTCTAGCCTTAAACTGCTAGGATGACTTACCATCTAAAAAAAGTCTCACATTTGGGCAATGCGTCTTAAGTCCTTTTCCACTAATTCAGCCTGCAGACTCCAGAAGCTGGGCCACCTCAGATTAGGTCTATGTGCTGTTAGCAACTGGCAGTGTGTAAGGCAATAGAAGTATTATACAAAACCTTGGTAATGGCTGAATTCTGCCTGTTAACCTCAATAAGTATAACAAAATAAAATTGCTCAAGCCTAGCAAATCTAATGACTTTCTAAAGCTGGAAAGGACCCAAATTTACTTTCTCCTCAGTGCTTAAAGCCACTATTTCATAGACAACTGAAATAATAATTAAAAGAAAATTGGCCCAGTAGTACTGCAGCTAACTTTAATTCTATTGCCCATGTTAGATATAATGCAGAAAAGCCCTCATTGTAAAAGATACATCAGGTTTAACACATACACCAGGTTTACACGGGAAAACCAAGTGGAATTTTCAGCTTTGGAATATGATGACCTATGAGCACTTTCTACATGGCAGAGGGACAAGTGGTGGTGCCACTTTCCTTCAGGTTCAGCTAGCTTTGGGGATGTGAAAATCTAGTTTAAGTTCAGATGGCTGTAAGTTTATGTGGAAACATTGGGTAGAAGGAGTGAAATAAAAGTTTTATAAGGATGTGGTCCCAGTGATCTGACGGCAAAGTGATCACAATTATCTGGTAAAGCAAGAGAACTGGGCTCCAGAGCTTTTGTTCAGAACATGTACATAGGCCATGTAGACCAGTTGCCTGGCTCAGCAGGTTGCTCCCCAATGCCCTTTCTAGTAGTGCAGTGAGAAGTGCTTTAAAATGCATGTAGGGAGATTCTTTAGATAGTATACAGATAGATTCTATAGATATATAGGTAGGTTTCTAGTGTATTTCTATTCTGATATTGGTTGTCCTAAAGAGCTAGGATTATGCAACTGTACTTGCAACTCAGCTGAATGCATTTTAATTTCAGGATTTTTCTTATCATTTTCCATCTCAGTTTTCCTTTGTTTATATTTATCCTGCCTACACTCCTAAATATTTCCTTTCCCCTGACCCCTCTCCTATTGGTATTCATGTCACACAATTTTTTCAGACTGTTAACATCTTTCTATTTCAGCATCCCAAAATTAAACAAGGTTTAGAATCTTCTCTCATAAATCAAACACAACATGAACAACTAACACATCTCTTAAAGGTGACTCCTCTCACAGAGCTGGACTTGAGAGGCTGACAAACTCACAGCCTAGGACTTCACAAATTAGGTCAAACAACTGTAATTTCAGCTGTGCATTTCCTGCCTTTTTTCCCCACATGAAAACATACATTAATAAACTGATGCCAAAAAACTCCAAAGAGCAAATCACAGAGTTTAGCCAGCTGAAGAAAATGAAGAACCTTAATTTGAACACACAAATCTGAAAGTGTTCTTACCCTTTGATTTTTCATCCTTTTTTTGCATTGACAACAGAGGTGGGAAAAATCCCCTGTCTATGACAAATGCATGATACTATAGAAATTTGCTTCTCTGCAAGTATGAAAGCACTATATCATAAGGGGAAGGCAGGAGATGTCTTTGCAGGTTTTAGCCTACTATTTCATATTTATAATGTAGACTCTTTGGATTAAGAAGCTAGCATGTCTCAAACATATCCTGCTTGCTTGAGTGCCATAGTATTGGAAAGAAACATTCAGAGCTTCATGTTTCTTCTGTATTACAATAGTATTAGTTTCAAACCATGCATGGAGACCGATTACTTTGCCCCAGAGCTATTTGGCTCTCCAGGCTAAACAACTGCTCACTGTCTCAGAACAAGGACAGAAATTAAATACACAGCTGACTCTTTGCAAATCTTGACTAAAAGCTGGAAAACAGCATGTCCACCCTTCTGCTTTCAAGGAGGTCTATGGGAAAATAATGTGGAAGAATAAAAGAAAGGCATGGGAATTACTTTGTAGGACAGAATGATTCTCTAATGGCTCAGGAATTAAGAGGTGAGATGTAATTAATCACTACAACTAATTCATTATTTAACCTTGACAAAATCCCTAGTGATTGATTCTGTGCCCAGGTTTTCCTGTACACATACTCAGAATATTAGCTAATGCAAAGCAAGTCACCCAGATTTTTAAAGGCCTTTAGGAACTCTCAAAACTAACAAGTATCTCTGAGAGTACTCCACTTTTTAGGAGGTAAAGCACTCAGTTAACTGTTGTAGCCACATTACCAAGTCTCCTCACATACAATTTCCAAGCTTAAGTACCAGTTGCAAAGAAGTCATACCCCAGATAGAGAGCCCTTTCCCACTACCTCATTGTTCCTTTGCAGCACAACTGTTGCAATAACCCTGAAGACAAAGCCAGGAAGTCTGTGATACAGCCCGGGCCATGATCATCACAGATTTAATATGAAAACTTTGAGGGCAGTCAGCCTGAAACAAGGGATGATAAGTGGCTATCATCTTTGCTGTGGGATATTTGCGTAAATGCCAAATGTTGTTTTAAAGACTGTTATTTTTGGTGTCCTCGACAGGGCAGAGTGGATAATCAGCACTGAAAGTACCAACCTATTTGACCTAAAAAAAAAAAAAATGTTCTCCTACAGAATGCAGTAGAAATAGGCTAGGGGAAAATGCATATGAAAAGAAATAAAAGATCCTATCCTCTTTAAATTTCCTGGTCCCAGCCAGGAATTGTCTGGAATTGATTTGGTATAAGCAATATGGCCTTTCAGATTTGAAAGAAAACCAAAATAAAAGCCCAAAAAACATTCACTACCACCCCCTCTTCCTAAAGAATAGCCCAAGTCTTAATAATAGTTCCAAGAGCACATTCCTTGCACTGTATCCAGACCTTTATGCAAAAAAATACTAAAAAATAAAGCCTCCTCTTGCATGTCTCTGCAGAGGAGCTTCACAGCCAAGCTCTCAGCTGGAAGCTCTAATATAGGAATCAGAGTCCTTTTGTGCCTGCTGTGTCAGGGCAGTGTAAATTTACACCTGCCTCAGGTTTAATTTAACAATTAGTAATTATTTGGTAAATTAAGGAAGGTGGGTAAATTAAGGAAGGGTTATTCGTCTCAAATAACGCTATTATTAAATAAAAGAAAAACTGAGTGCTAAATGAACTGAGCATGTTATTTCTGCCCTCCAGAGTGCCAAAGAGACTAGGAAGGTTTGTAGAATTCTAGGGGTTTCATTTGCAAAGATGTCTTAGAGTCTTTCATTCTCAACTTTGCTAATGCTGTTGTTGACTTTGCTGTGAAAATCCACTTTCTTTCAAAATTTTCTTCTGTCTTGAAAATCATGACTGGCCCAGCCACAGACAGTAAGTCAAAGATCAAGTCTTTTCCATAGCTGACCAGCATCAAGAAGCCTGTGTTCCTCTGTGGTGAGCTGCACAACTCTACTTGGTCTAGCAAAAACAGCTCCAGTCATTAGTATCTGAGGATGTATTGTTTGTTCCAACTAATCATGCATCTCTTTACTTACTAAAACCAGCAGAAGACAGACCAGGTCCAGGTCAATATAAAGCAGGTACTTTTTGTTGGCTAAGTATAAGCTCCACCTTATCTCTTCAGTAAAAAAAAAAAAACCAGCAGCCCATGACTTTCCTGTACAGAACACGGAGCCCAGTTTTATGGGGAGAGCTTAAAGAGAGGGCATTCACTGAATGACAAACCCCAGGTGAAGGCAAGGGTTTAACAGGTCTGATGAGATTTGCTTTGAATTTCTTCTAATCTGCATCCCAGCCAGTACATAAACAAGAAAAGGGACTGGTCCAGAGCCTGCTGCCACTCAAAGTCAAGCAAGAAGCATTAACCCGTATTAAAGAAGACAAAAATAAGTCTAGAGGCTTTTTCTTAATGCCTGACATCTGAAACCAAGGTTCTTCTAACATAATTTCAAAATATTTTTGATTTTGGCTTAGTATCTGATGTAGCAATAAAGCAAAGCTCTCATATTTTGAATACTCAGAGAGCTCCCAAAATACTAATGGCAGAATCTCAGTCCCATTTATTCCAGTTCACAGAACTGGCATGTCAGCCTCCTCTGGGAATCTGATCATTAAGAAATTAGCTGGATGGGAGCTGAACTCATTAGAAATTCAGCCTCTTAACATACAAAGAGCATGTGATGCCTTTTCATGTGTGGATGTGCACATGTGTTTTAGGGTAAGGAGTAAAGGATAGCAATGTTTGAACATATTGTGTCAAGAATTAAAAAAAACCAAACAAAAACATTGTAAGGCAGTTTCACAAGAGTCAGTTAAAAACTAGTCTGTAGGCCTTATAAACTGAGAGCCAACAAGACGAACAGCAGTGCTTTGTTCCCTATATGTGAACACAGGTTCTGATAGTACCATTTGTTTTTAAGCCATAGGCTATACACTTGGTAAGTCTTTCCTTCACTGGCAAATTGATGCACTCTTTCTCTAAGTTTGGTTAGAGTTATGGCAGTTCCACGAGTGACAAGCACTCGACACTGCTTGTCAGCTGTTGTCCTCTGACCACCTGCTACCCAAGGGCTGCAAGAGCTAGTCCGTGTCTGAGCTTCACATGAAAGCTCAGGGTGCCAGGACTGCAGTTGTAATATGCAGGACTGAGTCCCTGCCTGGCAAGAGCTGGGCAAATGCAAGGAAGAAAAAGAGATTTGCGCAAACTATTACTTTGAAAGCGAGTGGGGAAATACCACTCCTCTTGTGCAAGCTTAACAGAAATTCAGCAGTGCCCAGGGTCACCGAGGCCTGCCTGGCAGCAGTCTCCAGACATGTGTTAGAGGATCTCTAGTGCAATACCAATTCAGAGAGCATGGTTCCAACTGCTGGGCCACTGATCATCTGACATCCTGCAGCTGCCAGTTATTCAGGAAAAAAAACAAACCCAAACTCTTAGAAAAATGCCCATGGAGCAGAATGCTGCTGAAGCAACAAGGCCTATCTGTGCCTTTTGCATGAAAGGTAGAGATCCATAATTACATAAATGCATAAAGAATTGTCCAGGAATAACGTCAGGCCTGGAAGAACAAGAACAGAAATAGGAACTATGTGGTGTTGCAAGAAATAAAAATTTATTTCTAAATAAAATAGTTATCAAGAGGAACAGCTACATTTCCCTTGCTTCCCTGAGTAATATTGAAGAGGTGGTGGAGAGGAAAGATTTTCATCTTTTATGGAAATAAGTCCAAAAATCTGAATTCTTATTGTAACTGTTACCAGTATCAACTAACACTCTACAAGTAACGTCCACAGCATAACAAGATATTCAGTGAGTATTTAGTATTCATTGTTGTCTGAATTACCAGTTTCCTTCAAAGACCTACAGAGGCAAATTTAACACATATTTTTTCTTCTTTAAACAGAAGATAGACAACAAAATGTCAGCTTGTATGCATCCCAAGCAAAAAAAAAAAAAAAACAAAAAAAACCTCAATTATATTTGCAGATATCTATTTACAAAAGACATAGATAGAATGTTAGCTATTGATTTTCCCACCTGGGATTTTCAAAATCCTACAGCTACTCTAAAACTTATTTATATGTAAGTGATCTTTAAAATAGATTTTTGGACTAGTCAGTGTGGTCTAAGGTTTAAAGGAAAGGGCTGAGAAACAGGAAACATAGGAGAATTGGGTTGGATGAAAGCCTGGATAAAGGCCTTTGGTTTGTTTGCATGATTCTTAGTTAATAACAAGGGAGATTGGGTGCCTCAGTTCAAAAAAGGGAAAGAAACCTTTATCCAACAGAAAATAAAAACAAAACCAAGAACATTCATATGAAGGTAACTAAACTTGTAAATACTAATGGAAAGTAGTTATGTATGTCATCACTTAGAACTGGAATGGAGAGAGCCCTAGAAACTGTTTTCCAGGGAATTCTCTCTAGAATAAGAGAATCATAGACTGTTAAGTGTTTTAAGGGACTGGAGAGATCATCTAGTCCCAAATGCCTCTGCCATGGGCTGGGACACCTCCCACTAAATCTAACACAGCCTTGAATATTGCTGGTGTTGGGGCATCCACAGCCTCCCTGGGCAACCTGTTTCAGTGCTTTATAGTAAAGATTTTCTTCCTAACACTAGCCTAAATCTCCCCTCTTTCACTTTGCACCCATTGCTCCTTGTCCTATCACTACAGTTCCTGACAAAGAGTCCCTCTCCAGCTTCCCTGTAGGCCCTGTCAGATACTGGAATGCTGCTATGAGGTCTCTATGCAACCTTCTCTTTTTCTGGGTGAACAGCCCCAGATTTCTCAGCCTGTCTTGTCAGGGGACGTGCTCCGGTCCTCTTACCACTTTCGTGACACTCCTCTGGGCTTGCTCCAACAGGTCCATGTCCTTCCTATTGGAAGTACCAGAACTCTATGCAGCATTCCAGGAGGGATCTCCCAAGAGCAGAGTAGAGGAGCAGAATCACCTCTGTCATCCTGCTGGTCACACCTCTTTTGATGCAGCTCAGGACTGGTTTGGCTTTCCAGGCTGCGAGCACACACTGATGGCTCACGCTGAGTTTTTCATCAACCATCATCCTGAAGCCTTTTTCCACAGGCTTGCTCTCAATCACTTCTCTGCCCAACCTGCAGGTTTGTCTCAGATTGCTGTCACCTAGTTGCAGGACCTTGCACTTTGCATTGTTGAACTTCATGAGGTTTGCATCTGCCCATCTCTCAAGCATGTCAAGGTCCCTTTGTTTGGCACACCTTCCCTCCAGTGTGTCAACTGAACTACTCGCCTTGGTGCTGTCAGCAAACTTACTGAGGGTGCACTCAATCCCACCAGAGATAGTGAACAGCATTGGCCCCACTACCACCCCCTGAGGGATACCACTTGTCTCTGGTCTTCCTTACTTTCACTCATTCCGTCATATTCTGGCAAATTTGCCCATTTAGGGATGCAGGGAGAACACAGAAGAAAGAAAAAAGTTAGTTTCAGCAAGACTCTACAGAAATAACTAGAGAGATAGTCATAATGAAAGTTTGGCTAGCCACAGGGTTGATTTCACCCATGGCAAGAAAAATCTTCTGAAAATAGAGACACACTATGTGGCACATATTTTCCTTTAACCGGCTCTGGCTTCTTATGCAATACTTCCTTTAAAGAAGTCAGCTTCCATGTTCATCCTTATGATTTGAAAACTGATAAAGTCCTAGCCTGTGGAAAGTACTATTACAATTTGCATTATGTGGTTGCTTTGTCAGAAAAAAATACTCATCTGCAGGTATCCAACAGCTTACATGAGTGTTATTTTTCCTGAAGATTTCTACTTCAGCGGTTTTATGCACAATATATCAGGTGAAAAACGTCACTCATGCTTGGTATGGCCATCTCCTCTTTGAGTGTGATCATGTCTTCTTTTTTTACCATGGGAAAAATACCAGTCTGTGTGTCTCTTTGTGGATGTATCTCTATTCTTTACCACATTCTGAAATAGCAATGTAAAATGTCTTGACATTTTCCACAAAAAAAAAAAAAAAAAAAAGTAATAACAAAAAACCCAACAACTTTGGAAAGAGTTCATGGTTGGAATGTTTCTGGGGAGAAAGAATTCACAGAAGATTATGTTTCAAAAGAGAGTGATGAATAATGGAAAGTATGAACTGTGAAGTCCTATTATATCGGTTGCATTTAGGTTAACCACATTTAATTTTTTTAAGCCCATAAATGCTTAAGAAATTTTAATCACATGATGGACTTATTTGTAAACTTACATACTACCCTGAAGGAGACACTGATTGTTGCATTCTGTTGTGACTCATGTGCATCTCTGGTTCAGGCTGCCAGGAGTCAGAAAACTAAGTAGTATTTAGTGACTAAATTTCCAATAAAGTTATCCTCAGGACACTCCACTTCATTTCTTTTAACATACTAAGATGTGAAAAATATGAGGGTGATATAAAACAGCCTTTAAAAGTTTGAAACTCAGCACTGTTTTCTTTCATTCTGTTAAAAGTAAAAATTACATAGTCTAAGCACACTTACACATAACAGGAATATCCTTTATTTTTGTGGCCCACTATGTTTAAAATAGGTATTTCAGCAAATGTACACAAAAACATTTAAGACAGTATGTGAAAGCCCTTTTCCTTGATAAAAATACTACTATTACTTCTGAATTTTCCTTCAAAATTCATGTATCACCAACTTCACACAACAGTTCGTGTTCTCCAAATATGAGAAGTAAACCTGCATGCATTCTACATCTTGATAATACCTCTATATATTTTTTTTCAAATTTAGTTCTTTATTGCATGTCAGTGAAAACGTAAGTCTGCAGTAAACTTGAAGCCACATCAAAGTATTGCCATCTGTTTTTTCTTCTATTGACAAGACAAAGAGAGGTTTAAGATACATTTAATTAGAGCATGATCAGTGATTAAATATATCATGAGTGACAACATATGGTAGTAGTCACAATTAAAAAAACAGTTACTTGGGTTCCTATTTATCTGTCAAGTGAACTGGTTTATCTGCTGATCGTAAATGAATGTCAGATGTCATCTAATGGCTTTTTAATAGAAGGAAGCTTGACAAAATACTGGCAGATGGTATTCTGGGTAATGATCCAGACTGTAGTAATCTCAGTAATGACTTATCTGTTTACCTGGTCCCAAACATAGAAAGGAGGAGAAGGGAGGGGCCACAAAAAGATTCAAGTAGCTTGGGCTGCTTTGGCATTGTAAATGTTCAAATCACTGAAGCAGCACATTCACTTCTGTAGTGGGAGAAAACATGAAATTGATTAAAACCGTATAAATTCAACAGGAAGATCTTCCTCCTCCACAGTCAGTTTGGGAATGGAAACTTACCTAGTTCTCATGGTCTTTTTTTTTTCCTGTTGTTTGCTCTGAAGTGGTCAGTTGAGGGGAAATTCTGTCCTTTAAAAGAAAAACATCTCATCTCACCACTGGGCCACCCCGGCAGGCTTTTTCTCAAGGGGTGGTGATCCACTCCAAAACAGAGGCAATAACATTAAGGAATGCTTTAGAAGCCACACAGGACTGCTGTGTGCCTGAAAAAATCTTCCTTTTGCCTCACATTGACATGGATCATGATACAGGACAATGAATATTTTTCTGCTTTCCTTAACAACTCACAGAAAAATCTCTAAGCAGCCATCATGAACTTTAACGAGTATTTCCTGACTTTGTCACAGTTACAGTTTCTGAAATCTGAAAAAATACTTGTGTCTTGTGAAATTCCTTTTCAGATACTGAAAGTTCCATTGACGTTAGAATTTGATGTTCTAAGTAAATACAAGCCTCATGAAAATTTTCATATGTAACTAAACATATAATAAGAAAACTCTTGCAAGCAACATTAAATAATAACTCCCATTGGAATAAAAAACATCTGTTGAACTTTTCTTCTCTCCAACCTCACCTACTGTATACTTCTACTGCTGAAAATAGTGCTGGGAAATTTGTTGATCTATTGACTTGGAAATGTCCATCCTAATAAAAACAGGATGACCTGAACTTCAGCTCAGCACCAGTGTCACACAGAGTAAATTAAGAGGTCACTACAATCTACTCAGGAGGAGCTGGGTGTGATACTGGACTGTTTGCCCTGGTTTTGGACAACAAAGCAGTGTTATACTGAGCTATACAGATGTTGGTGATGGGCAGGAGAAATACCCTGAGAAAATGGCTCCTATGTTTACATGCACTTTCAGTCAGGCATCCAGCCTAGCTGTTATCAAATTAGTCTGTAGCAGAGATGTACTTCTGTTTTTTAGGTGCTTTGAGAAACACAGGTGACAAAGTTGAGTTATTTTCCATTAGGTGTGTTCAGTCTTTATGTGAACTACTGTGGACAGTTTTAGCACTGCTGTTCAGCCCACCTGTGAAGATCTGCAAGGATCACTTAAGAGACAATTTCTGCAGCTAGCAAAAATCTGCCGCTCCTTCCATAGCAGAATCAGCTACAAGATTTCCTTTCTCACAAAGCAAGTGATTTTCATTTCCAAATATAGTCTACCAATCTCTGATTTGAAAGGATTGGGCTAATTTCCTATGAATCTCTGAGAAAACCTCAGAAAGATTTGTCTCATAAGACATCTGCTGAGGTCCAATGTATGGGAGTCACTCTGCCCAGACCCTTACTCTGCATGAGGCTGGAGCATTGTTGTGAATTTTTACAAAAGGTTGGCAGACGTAGGGAAATACAAACTCTGGTAGTTAGGGTTGAGCTGAAAACCTGTATGTTCACTCCCAGTCTGCAGAAAGCTATTTAATGTTCTTATAATCTGTCCAGAAAGCCAGTTTTAGCTCTGCAGGCTGGCATACAAAAAAAATATGTTTGAGAACAAGCCCACATGCAGATGATGTGCACTGAGAATACAGAGATAAACAGAACAAAATACTGTATTCTCCCATATCTCAGTTGACTTTCTGACAACTGACATCCGCACACCATACTTGAAATGAAGACCTCAGCTATTCTGTAGCCTTCAGTAAACTCCACAAAACCAAAGACTGAAATTGGGGAAACATCACAGTGATATGACACATTCAAGAAATATGGGAAATCAGGTGCAGGAAGGATATAAGGGAAAAAAAAAAAAAAAAAAAAAAAACAGAGTCAAAATACATCAAAACCTGATCAATTCCTAAAAAAGATAAGACTTTTAAGACAATTTCCCCTCCTATTACCTGCACACCTAATCAATACCTAAGTCACATTAGCTTTTCTATGGAAAAAAAAATATACATATTAAAAACATGGGAAATACTGACTTTAAAAGAGCATTTTCCCTGTCTGCTACTTCTTTAATTTTGTATAACAGGCACTTAGAGACAACTAAAACTTTTGATATATTCATGTTTCATATATATAACCTAAATTGGACTCTCTTTCTCTAGTCAAGTCACATAACAAGGCTTAAATATCCTTAGGCCTTTAGGATTTGAACAGGATGCCCATTCAATGTGTTTCCATTTCACATTAGACCCCTAAGACACGTTCAAGATCATTGATTCCCTAACATGAACATTAGAAGTACACAGGCATATACAGTGAGTTCCCTTGTCTGTAATCGAGGTTTTTAACCAAGATTTAGGTCCTTTGCTTGAAGACTATATTTGTAAAAAGTTTATTATGCCTCAGAAATCCTCTGTTAGAAAGTAAGATCTTGAGCAGTAGTCGATCATCTTAAGCTACAGCTCCACAGATAATCTGTTTTCGTTTTTGTTTGTTTCTACCATGGACATCACCTATTCCAGAAAAAAAAAAAAAAACTTAAAACACTCTCACAAATATTTAGAAGTATCCAGAGCCTAATTTTTGTTAACAAGTTATTTATTGATGTTTCTATTTTCTAATAAAACTGTTATTTCATCACATCTGCCTTCATCTGATTTACAGAGCTGTGAAATAAGAAGCAAGACCTGAAGGGTATTTTTATTTCTTCCAGAGTACTGAGTAGCTACTTGTAGGAACAACAGATATAATGGTCATAATCACTAACAACCAGACTACAGGAAAATTCTCAAAACTCAAAATTCTCCTTTCAGTACTTTTGGGGGTTATTTTTGTGATGTTAGCTAGATAATCTAGAGAGAATTATTTATTTGATTTTTTCAAGGGCTAAAAGTATACTGTAATGAACATTTCTGTTTGGGCAACTAGGATATAACCTTTTCTCATGGTCTTCCTTTTGCAGATTTGTTTTGTTCTTTCTCACCTATATTCACAAGCCATTTTTATATGCAGGGTCCTATAAAACTTACTGTAACAAGAAGAAGAAGAGAGAATTTCTAAAATACAATTAAATCACAAAGTGAATTTGTTTTAAAAGTTGCTGCACATTTTTATCTTTTTCTTGTAGCAGCTATTCAGCTGTGGTTTTAATTTTATGTTTTATCTTTTGCCCGTACATTGAAATGGGAGTGGCATTTATAGCTCATGCATTCATAACCAATTTGCCTGGGTTTTATGTGCTGTATACAGCTTGGCATGCTTTTTCAAGTACTTTTTTTTTTTTGAACACTGCAATTCTGTGCAGACTCAACTATTGTCCTTGTAGCTCTCTGTTTCCCTCCCCTTTACCTTTCTTAAAAGTTGAGAGTAGTCAGATAGTAAATTAACTCCACCACTTATAAGGAACTTTGCTTGTATTGCTTAAGATCTAGTCAGGGTGGCATAAGCTTTTGTATTAAACATAGGTCTAAGTTTCCTTGGTCAAATGTCGAGATTCCACTGTGTATTAGCAATCGGAATAAAACACAGAAGAGGTATATTTTCCATTATCTTTTATTATAATACAAGAAAAACAAATCTAGAAAGCACATTTCATGGAGCACCATATTGTAACAAAATTTTGCTGGCTCTCCTGCAGTGTATTTTTGACATTTAAACAATGACACACACAGTACACACAGGCACCTACACCACGGCGATCTTATTGACAGACCCAAAGAGACTCCTCTTTCAAATACAGCCACACTAAGGTGCACAGAGGAATGCCAGTGTGAGGGCATCTGAAAGCTAACTGAGTTAATCACTCTTTTGTTAGCGATCTTCATGAGCACACAAGCCTCCTCTGTCTCACCCTAATCCCTCTTCACTGAAGACTCCAAGTTGGGCCCAACTGATTATGGATTTGTCAAAGACATGGTGTCAAGTTGTACAAAACTGGCCAATATTCCCTACCTGACTCCACTTATTGCTTTGGTTATAGTATTGAATGAAAGTCTTAAAAACTCTTAAATCTATACTCCACATCACAGAAAAGCCACTTTCACACATACAGAAACATAACTTCCCTCCGCACGCACCTGGATGCATAGCACAGATACCTTTTTGAGAAGTGTTGTAGGTTTCCTCACCAAGATCACCTTCCTAAAAATCACTGCATTTTGTTGTTCAAAGTGTTCAGACAGTTGATCAACAACATATTTCATATACATATTTTCTTATTTTTAATAGATGGGGCATGTTTTCCTGCTGCCCTAAACTTATGTAATTGTCTACACAAGGAAAGAGCAAAATGCTAGTTTCTCATCTGCACAAAACGCTTTACATTCCTTTTATACAGTGCTAAATACAGATGCTAAGCACAGAACAATGTAGAATGATAGCCCAGAATAGCTTTTTATGTTGCTCAAAATGAAAAATACTGGAAGTTTCCCATACTAATGTTGAGACACAGTATTGGGGTCTCTATTATATACAGTAGCCTTCCAGAATGCTTTCAGGCACCTATTTTGAGAGCTGTTGCTCAAACATGTATGTCACACTGGAGCACCTCATGTAATATGGTATAGTGCCCTGGCACAGTGAAAATGAGACAGGAGCAAATCCAGTCTCACAGCAGACTAGACAAGCCTAGCAAAGTAGTAAAATCTCTGTCTGGACCCAAAACAACTCTTATAATAATTTTGGGTATCTGACATATGGCTACTTTTATTATAAATTGAGGATGACATTTCATTTTAAACTTTTCAATAAAATGTTTTAATTTTGTAAAAAAAACAACAAAATTATGTTTCTGTCAGCCTCCTAGAAAATACTCTTCCATTTTTTTCCCTTTATGCCCATTTTACTTTGAAGAAAGCCCTGCTTTCTGACCAGAAGTTTTCTGGGGAAACCCAAGATTTTGCAAAATGTATTTCTGTCTTGATAATCAGTGAGGCTGGAATATCTTTAAAATTTAGGCAGGACAGTTATACATGTTGCCAAGAAACAAATGAAGTTATTGTGTATTTTTATTTGTGGAAAAACAATTTGTTTTTCCCATTTACAGGAACCAATTTTATAATTCCTGTATACTATGTGATGAAGAGGCATCCATGAATTACAAAAGAAAATAATGGAAATTCAAAAGGAGAGAATGGACTTGAAAAATAATTTTAGCTTTAGATATGCAAATGGGTATTAACAAACTGAATTACTAATTCCGACTTCTTCCTCTGAACTAAATATGTTTCAACAGCTGTGTTAAACATTTGGCTAGCATTTCCCATATAAACAGTTCAGACTTCAACAGTATAATGATGAAAAGAAGAAAAGACTTACTAGTCTGAGTTTTACAAAGGCTATGGAGTTGCTATGGATTAAAAAAGTTTCAGATGACTGAAGAATAGGATATAATAAAGAAAAGATGCTGTGCTGGGTCTATCAATATAGATTTTCACTTGGATTAATGTCTACACCTTTACTCACCTGAGTAAAAGGACAGCGTAGCAAAAACAGAAGAGATTCAGTGACAAGGAAAGAGTATGAATCTGTATAAGAATATGAGTTATTGTTTGTCTTAAACAAACAAAAGGTATGCAAATTTCTATATCGATTATAAAATTACTGACATACAGAAGAAAAATTGGGATCGCTTATGTTTAGTGGTTTAGCATATAACAGCAAGAGATAAGAATTATGTTGAAAAGCAGCCTATTTAAATATGAAAGAAAAAAAAAAATCTGGTTTCATTTGGTTTTCTTTAAAATTAAAAGGGATTTTTTTTTATTTTAGTAATCCCCATCTCACAAAATATTTAAATCTCAATACCCAGAATCAGCCTCTCATGAGGGATGATGAGACATCAATAATCACTTCAGATGAGGCAAAAACAATATGGGCTGAAGCTAATAAAAATTCTCAAAGTTAAAAATTATTGCACCTTCCCCTGAAGCATCTGATACAGTCAGAGGTAGGACACTGGATTAAATAACCGTGTAGTTTGGCTATGTTACTGTTTCTATGATAACAGGTTTTAAAAATTCAGTTATGTATCCCAGTTAGTCATGAAGATCTGTAACAATCTTCCACATTGAGGAACAATTTACAGTAACATTAATGAATGATAGGACAGGATAATGATTATTAGTGGTCTTAGACAACATTTATATGTGCACCCATATATACACACACATACATAAAAATGTATTATATACATATGAATGCATATATAAATGCACACACTGAGAGACACAGGCCTTCTGAGAAGTGAGGCTCACTAAGAGATCTGACAACTACTCTTTACACCCTTCTCCAGTGCACATTACCAACTGTGTAAGTGCATGTGTGTCAATGTTTAACAGTGTGTGCAGGACAATTGAGAATAGGAAGCATGAACCTGAGTACGGGAAAATTACCCATGTTACTGTCATTATTTCAGATCTGTGCTTGAAAACACATTTCCGAATTCCTCCTACATTGGCTAAGTTGACCGAGAGCCAAGCTGGAGGAAATACACAATATTAGCGGGCATTGTGAAAATTAAAACACTTATGTATTTTCTATTCTTTTCTATGTCAGCCTCAACACATCATATTCCTGATGATGGGCAGGATGAGAAATTAAGAACTAATTTGATTTTTGCCACTTATTCTGTTTATCTGTTTCATGTTTCTGCCAAATATGAGGGAAAACTTGGATAGTCCATCTCCATATGGGTTTTCATTTATCAGCTCTAATAGGTTAGCCCATTGTAAATCTGCCTCTTCATCAGGCTTGATTAAATAATTTTAGTTTTAGAAATACCTAAACTTAATGTGTACTCTAAGTTCACAGTATCTCTTTCAACATAACAATCCATTCCTCATATTCATTCATATGAAAACTCTGCCATCTTTTACACTTACTCACATTAATTCAAACTATTTGTCCTCCCTGTTTCTCTTCTGGGAAGATTTTCAAGAACATGAGCAAAACAGACTATCAGCTCATCCAGTAGCAGAACTGCAGCTAATCAATTCTAAGACTGCAAACATCTTAACTTTCAGATTCACATAGATATAAACAAGGTTCAGGTATCTAAGACAGTAAAAGTCAGCATGAGTACATTTAACAGGGTAAATGACAGAATCAGTTTTCATTTCAATGAGGTAAAACTGTGCATAAGTTCTCCTGTCCCCAAAATATACCTGCAAGGTCACATAAAAAAAAAAAAAAAAAGAGAGAGAAATAAGTTATTTTTTAAAGCTAAAAGTGAAATTACCTTTAATCCTATTGCTATACAGAAAGAGATGGAGGTGGGTAAATAAACAGAGATGAGAGCCAGAGAACACTGATAAATGTATGTTGTCAGCTCTCAGAACCAAGGATTTGGTTGGCATCAGCTGAGTTTTGTCTCACAATGCTTGCTCTAGATGGTTCTCATTGTTGTGTTATAATTACTCCAGGTATTTCAGTTTTCAAATGGTAATGGGCTTATTTGATCACCTTTGTCTTTGTGGTCCAGCTCAATAGATTTTAACACCTTTCTCAGCAGGCACAGGCCTCTACACTGGATACAAACATGTAAGGTAGCATTACATGGTTAATATGCTGTGCAAAGGTGTCTACAGAGAGTACAAATACCTGCAGACAAAGGTTCATCTTGCTCTGAGCAGCCAGTCTGCCTGTGCCAGTCTGCACGTGGTTCCTGAAGTCTCTGAACAATAAATTTTCTACCAAGAGAGGAAAATCACCACACTGCACTGCATTTGTATGCAAAGCAATTGCAAAATCCCTGCTCCTCTCAGGTTCCTTGCATTGGCCACAGGGGTTAAAGAAACGTTTCTGATGAAATGTACAGCATTGCCTTTCCTTCCAAGCAGAAACGCTTTCTGTGCCTCACCCCAGGACTGGGGCTTCTGGGAAACCCCAGTCTGGGCTTCAGGTCTTACCTAACCACCCTACCTGCTTGCCAGCAGCACCTTTTTGGAGAAGTCTGTTTATCTCTTCTGTCCCATAGCAAGAGCAGGAGTGCAATTTTTTTTTCACTTGACAATGTTTCTGTGGAGCTAGATTTTTATTTTCTTTTGCTAGTTAACATTCACTTGACATTGTTATCAAATGTGTTCTCCTGCAATCATCTGAAAGTTTTTTTTCAAACTAGAATGTTTTCCTTTATTTTCCCTTTTGCATCACCTTAAAGGGACACATCGGTTGATGTAATTCCTGTGGAGAAAGGATTTCATCTTTTGCTGAAGTTTTGTTCCAGCCAAAGCCGGACCTCTTGAAGGTTGTAGAAAAAGGGGCCTTTGCCCCCCAGGTAGGCAATTTTTTGTCTCTGCACAATACATACTCGCTCAAATGAAACCCCGTAGGCCACATTGGCATTATTGTCCATGCAGTCAGCCACCACTTGGCACTGAGGTGGCAAGGAAAAATGCTCTAGGAGCTGGTGAGCAGCTGCACATCTCTCTTCCTGGCTTTTGTGTTTCTTAACTTCGAATGATGAGGGAGAGATTCCAGGTGCAGCCCAGCCATCTGATGGGTGAGCTTCGTCGATGTAGACCAACAGAAAGTCAGCCACACCAGAGAACTCTTCCACCAGCTTGCTGAAGGCTGACAGCTGGCTTGTGAATGGTGGTCAGGTAGCTGAGCCAAAGTTGACCACCAGTGGCCGCTCTGAGTTGGCAAAATCCAGAAGGTGGCATTTGGTTCCACACTTTCCACCAACATTCTTCCAGCTGCCACTGCTGCCATCACTGTCCTTGGCTATGTGGATTACACTGGAGTTTGGGGCTTCTCCTCCCAGTTTGACCTGATGGCAGAACAAATTAAAACATAGCAAGTTAGTGTGACTTGCTTGTGCAGTATCCCTGTGACTACTCTCTTCAAACAGTCACCTGTTCAGAGTACACCTAACAAGTCACATGGGGGCAGAGCAAATCATCAAAAGTAGCAGCTTCAAAACAGCCATCTTGTCCACCTGCACTCACAGTTCAGGAAAATGTGGCATTTCTGACAAATATTCTTCTTCGTTAATGTTAGAAAATTTGATGAGAGGTCTGTCCTGCCCACTACATAAGTGGTCCTGTCTGTCATTATGTATTTGGAGACTTGTGTTTGCTTTCAGACAGATTACCTTAAATTTCTTCTAACTTTCCTCTGTGATACATAGGGTTTTTTCCACTGGCATGTTCCATGAGTTCTCTCCACTTGGTTCACATCATCCTTGAAGCTCACTATTCAAAACTTCAACAGTGTTTTCACTAATTTTCAGTATAATCAGACAATTACTTTGTATAATGAAGTAGCTCACACACTACTCCTGTTTATATGTTCTAGATGTTTACTTTTTATGAGACACCATGACTGTTTTGGAAAAACAGTAGCCTGTTGATTAGAGATTAGCTAGTAAGGTGTTATAAAGTCTAGGTCCCTTTTCAGCCCACAACCTACAGTTCAAGCCATTTTTCCAATTCCCAAAAATCATTCTGTGTTATATTCCTGATTTTCACAACACACACAGCGCCTCTCAATTTTGAGATTTGCATCTTAGTGTATTCTCTTTCATCCTGCAGTCTAAGAATGAAAATATTCAAGAGTACCAAACACAAGAGATCTCTGCAAATGCCCACTTAATATATACACTGCCTTGACAGTGAATTCTTCAGGATTGTGCTCTCTAAAATTTTTTCTAACCCCTTTGCAGTAATTTCATCAGTGATTGTGTGACATATTTCCTTCTACTGCAATGTTTCTTTACAAGATGATTGGGAAAAAAAATCCAGCAGGAAAAGGGGAAAGTTTATATCATGGCTGAAAGTAGGATGAGGTGAAAATCAACTCTTCTCAGCTCCAGCTTCAGATCTAACTCAGACCCAACAGTCAGTGGTGGAAAGGTCATTATGCTTGACCATTTCTGTTTGCATGTCTATAGAACAAAAGACAGAATAAAAGCAACTCACAGGAGGGAATGCCAGAATAAGGTGGTGCTTGCAGAGGTCTCCAAGATTCTTAGCTGATAACTACTATAGAACCACAAAACATTATTGCATAATGCAACTAATTTTTAATGAGCTCTGCCTCAGAAATTCCTATGTCTCTGCCTTTAACATCAGCCTCTAGTACAGCAATGCAATTATCCTTTTGTATTTTCCTGATGCTTTCTTTCTCTGTCCCCTGACTATTTGATTATGTTCAAGATTCTTGCTTTGAAGAAAACACATAGGGCCAAAGTCTTTAATATCTTATGTATTTCTTTCTGAAACTATACTGCAATTAAAGTCTGTAGATGTTAACACTACGTGAAATCTGTGTAAAAACTGAATAAACAACTGATTTTTGGTACACTTCTATTTTACATTGCATTATAGGGTATTTGATGCAGTATAGGAATTAGATGCAGTAAGAAGCTGAGTGAACAGCTGAATACTGAACTCATGCAGTTGCTGCTGAACACAGATCCAAAGGCAAGTATATTGCTGATACTGGATCCTCCATTTCTCCCTCAGAAACGTGACTATCTTGAACAAAACTGTGATTATTCATGGTTCTGCACTATTTCATCAGAATAACAACAGAAGCAAGAGTCTAATCAAAGAAAAGTTTGTAAGGCGCAGCCATTAATGCTTCCAGACTTCACAGCTATATGAGAATGTCTCACAGTGTGTTGGCACATGATTAGGAGCATTATTTTGACTCTTTTTGATAGGGCATATTGAAACACAACCATGCCACCATTCTCACTCAGAGATCAGCAAGGAAGAGAACCACAGAAAGATGGCCTGAGACCCACAAATCTCACCAGGCCAAGTATGGGGTGATCATGCCATTGGAAACAGAGGATATGCAGCTGCAGCACAGTCAAGAGAAACAAGGATTCTCTGGGAAAGCAAAGCCCCTTTTGCCTCCATCCCTGTAAACTTCCATCTGCAGCATTGCTATCTGCTAGGGCACTGGTAATAGTTTAAAAAAAGCCTTGTGCTTCGCCTTTGAAAGCAAGAGGATTGAAACAGCTGAGTTTAGCACCTGATGTGTCAGTGTACTATCCACTGAACTCAAAGAAAGAAAATAACTATATCCCTGGTTTTTGAGAAAAAATGATCTATCTGGAGAGGCAGGCTCAGAGACTCAGGCTCTTGCATTTAAGTAACATTAAGCATCTTAAAGTATTTAATGCTACCTACACCTTAGCAGGTAGTCTTCTGTTCAACTGTTGATCATTTCTCTCTGCCATTCTGTGACATAAAATAGGTAAAGCAGGAGTAAGGTAACGGGCTGTACTTGAATAAAGAAACACACAGGTCAAGATCATGTGGCATCCATGCAATCACCTGAGAGCTAATTCAATCCAGAAGCCAACTAAACAATTCAGCAAATTTTAATAAATTGTGATAAATTTTTGTGGTGACTACCACAAAAAGGGACATCTCAAAAAACACAGCACGTGCATATCTACACAAACACTCAATCCCTCCTCACCTAGAAAGCTTTACTGTTCATGAACTACTATACGTGCTTTTTCAGAGATAGCTTGCTGAAAATGTGCCTTTTGGGCAAAGCCTGACATGTAAGTATTTGTGCTTCATCCAGCCCCCTAGATGAATAGTGAGCCTCAGTATTTAAGAGTGTGTGCTCATCCAGTCAAGAAAAGAAGTAATGGCATGTCATTTATCTCACAAATCACAATTAAACAACACACTTTGAATTTCTTATATTTGCTCTCACTCTTCAGAGAAGAAAAATAAAGGTAAAAAGACGCACCTATGGGTCAGGAAGGAACAGAGCTGCTTAGGACAAAAGAAACATCTGAGCAGCTGCTTCTACTTACACCTCAGGTTTTATTTTAACAAAACTATCATGACTGAAAATATCTAGCCACAGTTTGCTTCTTGATCATTTTAAGCAGAAAAAGAGGCTATGTATCATAAGCTCCTCATTACCAGTTCCTCACTCAGGTCTACCAAACCCTTTAATTTCCTAGGCCAGTTTGCAAACTCTGAAGAAATAGTCTAACAAAACAACTTCCAACAGACATCAACATGGGAATGCCCTTCAAGTCCTATCTAACATTGATACCAAAGATGACAGTGTATTTTCTGTTCTTCAATGATGCAAGTTTCCATTCTGCCTCTCATACTCCTTATGGACTATAAAAATAGACAGAGTTAGGAAACAAAGTACAAAGAAGCCTTTATCCATCTATGCAGTTATACATCACCTTACTGCAGTTTCTCTTCATTTCCCACAGCCATGAAGGAAGTCTCATGGCCGCAGGTTACCTATAATTTTAATTTTTGTTTCTAGGAGTGCTTGTGTTGGGTTTTTTCCCCTTAATGAGACATCCTTGCCAAGCAGGCATTCATGAGGCATTTTCTGCTCTTGTAGAGAAGTAATTAGGTCGGTGCCTTGTTCCATGCCAGTGTCAGGCACTCCAAAAAGCATCCCTGCCCAGTCGTTAATGCTTAAACATAAGCAGCAGCGGCAGATCCACTAATTGGTCTTGATGAAGCACTGACGTTCCCAAGGGACTGTTTATTTCACCAGACTCTGAACCGATTGACACAGGATGACAATATCATCCTTACTGATCATCTGCATTGTAGGCCTTGGCCATCTTCTTTGTTGTTATGTATTGAAAGAAAAAATAGCTCTTGGAAAAGAAAACCAACGCAATGAGAAAACAAACAAAAACACTTATGTATTCAGCCAAACTGCTTTTAAATCCTACACAAAGGTAGGCAAAATATAAATTCTGAGAAACAAACCAGCATAATTCCCCTCACACGCAATCCGGCATTTCCATAATCACATACTTTTGTGCGTGAATATTTGTCCATTTGGTGCCAGCGTTCTGAATGAGGTAGCAACTGAGCAGCACGCAGGCATCCCCTCCCACACAGCCTGCATGGGACACGCAAGGTAGGCCAACCAAATCTGCGAGCCAGCCCAGCCATCAGCAGGGGCAAGCAGCTACACCAAAGCAGTGACTCGCATCATTTGTGAGAATTTTGTGTTTGCCTGACAGCCTGTTCTCAGTCTGCATGTCGAGTGAAAAGGGAACAAGATTGCTGATGTTTTAGCACACAGCCTGCAAAATTAAGGAGACTCAGGAGCAGGAGAGAAAGCCCTATTCATAAACTGCAGGGTAGAAATAGCACATACTGCTAAATTTGTAGTACATTTACCATAGGAACTAGGTAAAGCTCCACAAACAAAACATTGTCTCCTCATTTGCCTTTTCTTTTTTCCTGTTTTGCTTTCATCAGCTTCAGCATAACCTTCCTGAGATCCTGTGCACTGGAATACAGCTTAAATTCCCTGCATCAGGGATTTTCATACAGTTTGGCAGACTCATCAGGCTGTGTCAACCCCCTAAAAAAAAATAGGTGCTGCCAGACAATTAACAGTTTATGATATTAGTCATTTGAATATGGACATGTTGTGTTTGGGACTGGAGTACAGTGATTGGTAATGAACTGAATCCCTGCAGCCTTAAGCATTTTTTAAAATTCTCTGCCTTGATTTGATCCCATTCAGCTAGGTATAGCTTCAACCAAATCGTAATTTGACTCTGGTTGGCAAATTCTACAAACTATTCTTTTTGTTTTCCTTATTTCATGACCCAGAGTTGTGCAGTTGACAAAAATCACAGAAGACCCTTGTCTGGAGTAGAATAAGGGTGTAGAAGTTCTTCATTTGTCTTGGGAAGGTGTCAACTTGAATTACTCAAATTGGAGAGTAGAGACTAGAAATGGCTCAGGCTTTCCCAGAGTCTTTTATTTAAGATCAGGTATGTAGAGCTGACGAAGGGAAGTGGGAAACAAACAAACCAGGCACAGTCCAGATAAAAATAGCTAGTCAAATGCTGCTTTCTCAATTTAAAAGCCACTAGTCCCACAAATGAGCATGCATGGCACAAGGAAAGCATAAAGGAGCCTTTTGCCTTGCACTCTTACAGTTAATTTTAGTTCCTGTGATTGAGGAGCCAAGAGCAAACTTCTTAAGGGCTTTATGTTTCACTCAAGATGGGAGCATGGCCTACTACACCATGGCCACAAAGATCTACCTATGCATGACAGAGGCCTTCACCAGATTTTGTTACTCAGCACATGAAGGGAATTTGATATTGATTTGGATGATGTTTTTTTACATTTTTTTTTTACTCAGCTTTATGAGTATGAATACACAGTGGTGGTTTTGACAGAGAGGTAGAGCCAGCACTCAAGAACCATGTATGATCCTCTTCCTGAATAGTGCCCACTAGCTAATTTTTTGTGTCTATCACAGCAAAAAGGGGTTTTCACAGGGCTTTGATGAAGCAAGCACTCCTTACAGTCATTTTTTCACACATAAGGGTGAAAACAGAACAGTGCAAAGAGGTGTGGAAGAACTGAATTTAGATCTGTAAAATGAAAGGGGATGAGAGCCCATGTGGGATAAAAGTCCTCATATTCCTTTTCCTACTCTTTGTCTGTTTTGAATGTTTGAACTCTTAAGTTCCATGGGATCAGTTGTCTGCTCCTCTTGCTGGGACTCTGCCTAGTGCAATGGGTCCTTGGCCTAGGTTGATCCTCAGACACAACTACAACAAACATGATTATATATTAGTAATAATGAGAAACTTTTAATAATAATTACAATTTCAAGACCAAATCCTGTTGAATTTACATTCCTAACTTTGCAGGAGAAGTTTTAATTGTGGTTTGGTTCAGTTTTGTTTTTGTTTTAATACCACACAATGTCTAGTTCTAAACCCTGAAATTATACAACAGAATTTTTTTTACAAATTCCCTTTATCACTGTCAAATGCAGAGAGAGAGACTTCCTTACCTTGCCAGACAAAATAAATACAAATAGTAAGTATGAACATTGTGTCTTTGTTTCAACCTTTAAAACATTTCCCCAAAAAAAGCAAAGAGTTACTAGACAGCCAAAGAGCAGGTAGAGGATCATGCTTTTATATTACTTTCACATATATCTTTGTGATAGTGTGCAGCATGCATTTAACATGTAAGGTTTAGGACTGTTTTGCTTTGCATTCTGATTTATTTTAGATTATCTACCTACCAGGCAGGAAAAAGCAGCCAAAGGTAATTTAACTGCCTGCATGAAAATGCAGGAAAATCTCACTGGGTGTTTACTAAACCACTCTACTCGCTGCTACATCCAGAGCTGGGTCTACGCCATGAACCTGGGATCCTGTGCCAGCCATTCCCCTGTTGGGACCGTCATGCCAGAGCTTGCTGCTGGCCCATTCTAAAGACAGTAAAAAGCTGTACAAGTACACACACACCCACCACCATCCATCACTTGAGATACCAGCATCCCTCTGAGGCCCGTGACGCACAGCTACACATGTCTCTGTGCGTGTGTATGTGTGCACGTTGCCCCATAGGCACATCACAGCATTCCTAATTATTGGGCTGCTGCAGGGAGAGGCCACTAAGTCTTCCCTGTAACTACCCTACACTGAGGTGGAGAAGAGGGACGATTTCCTCAAGGATAACATTAAAGCCTTCTACTGGAGACCAAGAATGATGGCTTTGCGTTGCTGAAACAGAGCTCGTATCTGGCACTGGAAAAGCTTCCAGCACAAGGGCTCACCACTGCGCATGTCTAATAGGTACAACCATTTCTTAACCTATTTCAAAAGCATTTTAAGGTAACAATTTCTCACCTTTGGTATCTTAGAAAACAGATTCACCTTTGGTATCTTAGAAAACAGATTCATCCCACTACTAAATAAAGCACAGGACTTAGAAGGTAAAAAAAAAAGTTTTAAAATTTTTTTCAAAACTTCTCCAGCTTTTTCTTTGGATTTTTGCAGATGTGTGATACATTCAGTATACATGCTTTAAGCCAGAACAAATACCTCACTGGTATTTGTAGAAATAGCCTATGTAAATCATGGTTACACTAACACCCTCCGAAAAAGTCTTGGTTTTTCTCTCTCATCAATAGCTGTGACTGCATTCATATCTGTATGTATGTATACATACACACATCCATATGTGTATATACATAGGGAGAAATGAGAGGGACTGGCTCCTGGAAATGTATGCTTACATATGTGTACTTTTCCCTTTTTATGCATATATGTATGTACATATATAGAGACAAAGAGGTATATATAGATCTTTATACAGGCAAACATATAAAATTGCAGATACCTGCACACACATACATATATAAAAATAATATTTAAAACATTTGCACACTTTCAATTAGAGAAAGTAATCTAACTTGACTGCAAGCTCTATTTATATCTGTTATGATGATTAGTTTGGTCCTAAAGACTCCCCTGTAATGTAAGACACACTTGCCTCTTGGAAAATAATAGAAGGATGGTCTATAAATCACAAAGCTGATGCAGTGTAGACAATATCAACAGTGAGTCTGACAGATATTGAACTCAGAGCTAAGGAAGTAAAAAGAAATATATTATTCATTAGCAAAATTTACATTAAAAATCAAAATAAACAAAAAAACAATTATTTTGATTCCAGTAGGACTTCAAAATGTGGAGAAAACCAGTCATTTAGAATGTTCCAATAAAAAAGAACACAGAATATACTCTACATACAATACAACAAACTTTACATTGTTTCCCCGCTGATGATGTTAAAATCTTCAACTGTTGCTAGGTAATCTTGCCTATGAAATAACTGCCCTCACCAAAAACTTTGTGCAATAATACCTAATAACAACAAAAAGCCAAAAAAAATAGTTGAAATTTGGATGAGATATTAATAAGGTTTTCTAGACAATGCGAAAGTAAATCAGAATAGCTTGTTTGAAATATACTCTAACAATTACAAGATTATATCTTCTACACACTAGCCTTGAAAAAAAATCTGGGACAATGCATGCTTTTGAGGCAAGGTACTTTCCTGTAATAAGTTTACCTTAAATTCAGAATGTAGTATATACCCACAGTGTAGCTTCCCATAAATTTTTCTTTGACTAGAAATTTTTAAAAAGTAAAAATAGTTTTGTGAAAAATATTATGAAATGTACTCAGGAAGAATTCTGTGTAAGTGACACAAAACACAGTAAAACCAAGCAAAGTTACTTCTTTGATTCAGTGTTCCGCTAACTGGCAGTCTGGCTCTGGTTATCTCAGACACCTGCAATTCTGTTGTTCTACATGAAAAATGGTGATTTTCTCATAAATACTGCTCAGTGGAATGAGTTTAAGTACCTTTTTAAGTAATTTGCTAATACCTGGCTTCAGCTGGTAAATTGGAGCAACAAACAACATGTTACAAAGCTGGGTATGTTTCAATCTTTTCTAAATCTACTAGTAGAACTTTTCAGATGAAACTTTTTTCCTATTTCTTCCTTACAGAAGCAGCAAAAGATTCTCATATATTGTGGAGGTGATGAGTCTTCTTCCAATATTGCTCCTCAGTTTATTTTGTCCCCTTTACAATTTGATTTCTATACTTAACTATCTTTCTGTGGCAATCAAGAGTTTCCAATGATCTTCTGTCCTTATGGCCCATAATTCTATGAAGTAAAATAGTCTTTCCATGAATTGTTGGTCAATTCATTTTGTCTTAAGGATAGCTGCCATGAATGGACTTTTTCCTCTTTTTGGAGCAAGGTAATAAAATCTGGTTGTGTTTATATGCATTTTCTGCTGAGTTCATTGAGGCACAGAGTTCATTCTTGGAACCTTATGGCCTGACCGATCTGAACAACCCAGGTGATTTAATCATGATAAGGGAGAGAATAAAATTATCAAAGTTCAAGGTATGAGTTTCATTGCCAACACCAAAAATAGCAGAGTCACCATACCTGTTGCTCCCATGGTTAACATCAGGATACTGAAAGAATGGCAAAGTATGACTTTGGAGACTACAGAAAGGCATGCAACACCTTAATTTTAAATAATTGTGTGTAATTTAAGCAAAAAGAGATTGAAAATATCTCATGGATATAAGGTTTCTAACAGGTTCACAACTTCTCCAGACCCCAGGCCACATGTAGTTTGCAAATATGGGAACTCAAAACTTGACTGTTGCAGAGTTGTGCTACCAACATCCACTGGAGCCTTGACCAAGTCATGTGTTAAATGTCCTGCCTTGCCTTGTCTGTAAAATGGGAACAACTGTGTTCAGTGACCCATTTAACAAGGCCACTGTAAAATTTACTTACTTAATGTCTATGAAGAGAATAAAAACAAAGACTAGAAGGGCTAGGAGAATAGTGGGCTTCATTCAGCATTATTTTATTTGGGTAGCCAGCTGGATGATTCCTGGGTTGCAGTAAGAGGTTGACCCATTTGGCAAAAGCTAAAGTTATTTATATTTGTCTTACACTGAAAATTAATGTCCCCATGGCTTGAGTTTCAGGCTAAGCAGATGGTATTCCATATCAAAAGCCAGCAAAGACCAGCATCATCAGCTCTTCACATTTTTAGATAAGAGCAAATACAAAGGCTATTGTAGAGGTGTGAAAGCAAAGTGGGGGGAAAACACAAAAAGAAATATTTCAGAAGAGTATCATTTGGACCCCTATGACATCACATAGAGTATGTTAAACTAGATGGTCTAAATAAGACAACAAATTAACAGACTAAGCACTGTTTTGAAAGCCACAGAGCTCTGAATCCAGTTCTACTTACTAACTGGGTGGTCTGTGCAAGAAATTTAATGGTTTTGGGTTCACCTTTTCAATCTATAAAAGGGAATTCCAGCTACCTCATGAGACCTGGGCAGTACCACTGGGTAATTTTTGTAAGAAATCTTAAAAGGAAAAGAAAAGTGCATGTTGCATAACTGTTACTGGCTTTATTAACTTAAATCACCAGGTAGCTGTCCGACAGCTAGTCAAGTTCATTTTTAACCTCTGACATGTCCCTCTGCCACTGCTTTCATGAAGGAAAAAGGTCACTTTTTCAATTTGTGTACAGTGTTACTTGGATACTTCCTCCAATATAAAAGTTAACATATGAGTAATAGAAAATGCCAGTGTAATGACAATGGTTCATTTATATATTTTGCTCTAGGTAAAAAAACTCTAGTTACATAGCTAACATCTATCTATGTCGAGATTGATCTGAAGATGCAGTCTTTTTATATCTGAGGATCTCACATGGCAATAATAAACTACAGCTGTGAAAACGTCTAGAGTATTTTACAATTACTCTTAAACTAAAACCTTAAAATACTTTAAAAACGTGAAGATTATTATTTATGCTCTTGGAGAAACTGAGGCACACCTAAACTAAGTGACATGGCCAAGGCTGCACAGACAGTTAGCAGAGGGAGTCAGCAGCTCCAGAATTTCATGAATCCTCAACCCCGACTTAGAAGCACCGCTCCTTTCAGCTTATACTTCTCCTATGAAACTTAACGTGAGATAGGTTTGCACCACACAGTGATTCCCTTCCCTTCTCCGCTGACAAGCGGGATGCTCATCCCAGCTCAGCCGCCCCAGCCTCGCCGTGCCCATCCCCGCGTACTCACCTGCTTGTAGGCGTCCAGGAGGAAGCTGTTCCAGACGCAGCGCAGCCCCTCGGAGGTCAGCATCCTCCGCCACTCACCGCGCCCAGACTTGGAGCGGCTCAGAAACAGAACCATGTGCTTCAGGAGAATCACAGAGTCATAGAGCGCGAGAAAGAGGCAATTGGAGAAAAAGACCGGCAAGATCTGAAGCGTGATCAACAAATCCACACTTAGCAGACCCATCTTCCTTGCTGTTTCGCTTCAGCCGGATACCTTCAGCTCTCTTTATTGCTCTGTACCCTCATTTAAAAGAGTAAAGCAAAAGGCATTTCAAAAGCCTCATTACCCCTTTCACAGCTGCTCTATTTAAAATAAGCAGAGATAGTAAAGTATGAGCAGGCTGGTTAAAACCATAACAGCACGATATTCATTCAAGTGCAAGCTGCTTATTTTTCAGAAATTTAGATGTTAACAAAAATTCTTCTCTTAACCAGGAGACCTGATTTTGCTGAAGAGAGAGGCAGCTGTTTTTCCAGTTCCCTGCAGTTACAAAATTTAAGCTGAGACTGTTAATTGTTAACTTTCCTGCACTATCCCATTGTTTCTCGGATATTTAAGCACTGAACAGATCTCTCATTTCTGTGTCAGTAATGCTAGCTACTAGGTGCAACAATACTTTAAAAAAAAAAAAAGGTTTATGTACATAAACTTTCTGTTCCTTCCTCCCTGCTTCCCTCCCTCTCTTTCCCTCTCTGCCTCCCCCGTTCCCCCTCCTACTCCGCGTCTCTGTATTCCTGCCTTCCTCCTCTCGCACTCTCTCTTTGCTATCTGCCTATGGTGCAAAGTGCTCTCCCCTCTGGAGTCCTAGCTTGCTTCCCTGAAGCCTTTTATACATTCCCTAGCTAATTGCTGCAATAGAGAAATGAAACCCTAATCTTAGTAAAGATCTTGACGTCAATGTAAAAGAGGGCTTTACTTTGGCCAGGACTGCAGTGAATAGAAAAAATGAAATTCTCAAAACTTTTTTTTTTTTTTCCCTTAAGAGAGAGGAGAAAAAAAGAGAGACAGAGCAAGGGTGGAACTTTGCTTTGCTTTGAAAAGGAGAAAGAAAAAACCCAATATGTTTCTGAATGTTCTTACATATTTTGGAACAAGTATTTTCATGTGACGTGGAAGGTGACACAGCAACACAGACTTCTGTTATTGATAGGTTTTTTTCTCCTGTTTTTTTTTTTTTTTTTCTTTGTCCTTTTTTTATTTTATAGGAAGGTCCTCTGAGTTGATGCATCCCAAGAAAGCATGAAAGGGCACACATTTCTGTAACATTTTTCTCCCACCTGCCTGAATTACATGTATAGTGTTTAAATATCCTTTGTTGTTTTCTTGGTAATGTAAGTGAACACCTGTAACTGACTTCATCTACTGATGTGTAAGAGAAGGAGATAAGAAAGAGAGAAAATAATTTTTTTATGGATTTGTGTTTTTGAAGCTAAAGTTCCCTGCCTAAAAAAATATATGCTTCAGCCTTAAATGCTGTTAAATCAACTGAGCTTCAAGGACTTTAATATTCCTATTTAATATTAGGGTAACTAGCTTTTGGTTAAAAGCTTGTAAAGAAAAAACAGAAGTTTCCTCTGGCAGAGCCATTGGTACTTTAAGAACTGCAAGAATCCCCTTCAGCTTCATGCTGAAGGTTTTTTGTTCATTTGCACTTCTCTTTGTTTCACCTTTTCAGTCCAGTACTTAGTCCTCTTCTCACATGATTTTTTTTGGTAGCTACAGGTAGACAAGTTTGTCTGGGGTTTTTTTAGCATGGTTCTAAATCCCTTAGGTAAAATTTCACTAATTTCCTGTTGCAGACATCCATAAGTTTGGGTTTTAGTGGATGTCTTCACTATATGCTTACTAGGCTCTCCTCACTGGATGCATTTCATTCCCAGAGATGCCAGCATGATATCTAGCCTCTGTCAACTCACATCCTTGATGAGGAGTACAAGCTTACTTCATTAATGTATCTTAGTCTTCATCAGTCATCACTATCCTTTCACTGCTAGCAAATGCAGAAGGTAAACACCATCAATCTTCCTTATTCTGGGGTCTTTAATTTTCAGACATTTTAATATCACTTGGCCTGTTATTATACTAGGATGTACACTTCTAGAAAAGCCACCCCGTGTCTTGTTTCACCAAAGAAAAGTTTGTTTAGGCAGCTTAATTTCAGGCATTCTCAAAAGATATCACCCAGACAGGATATCTTCCAGCAAATGCTTACTCATAGAAATAACTTTAAAAGGTTGCACACATTAAACCAATGACTTTCTGCATTACTAGCATAAACAAAACAAACAAACAAATGTAAAAAAGACTGTTTCTTTTTCAAACTATTTTTAAGTCAAATGTTGGTGATGACAGTGTTCTGTTGCCATAGAAGGATTGCAGCCTCACAGATCTGGCTTTATGACTAAAACTTGCAAAAACACGTTATAAGAAGGCATTTATATATCCCCACACATGGATGAGTCAGCGTGCTCATGTCATGTGAGCACAAGACAGGAACAAGGGTCTCCAGAGCTGCTAAACTCGCTTACTGTCTGACCTCAGGCAAGCATATGTAATCACTTGATTACAAGCACTCTTAAGCCTAAGCTACTCCTCTGTAGATTCACCACTAAAAAATACATGATTCTGTGTGGGAAGGTCCCCTTTCTTTATTTTGGGAAGGTCTGTTAAACGGCAGGCCTGGAGATTGTTGATGACAGTGCCAGATGAATCATCAGCCATTGTTTCTGAGAACAGTTTGCAAATAGCTCTGAGGACAGTCCAGCTCAGGCTCTTCCTGTTCCCTGGAGGTAAAGTCAGGCAAGACCTTACCCTGGGAACACAATGTATTCTGGGTTCCTGTGAAACAACTGCCCCTACCCACAGCATGCTTCATGGGTGAAGAGGTTGTTTGTAAGACAGCTGGAGACCAGACAGCTACAGAGCTTTGAAGTGCATTGGGAGCCGAGCACGAACCCATGGAGCACTGGTGTGAGATGGCAGCTCCTATTTACTGTGTCACCTCTCTTGCCTATAAAGCCAACTGTGTGGATAGAGTTAAACAGAACTGCAACAGATTGTGTGCTTGGGAGCGTGATATTGTGTTTTGTGTTTGTGTCAGTCAAAAAATGGATGATAACTCCCTAATACAACCATAAAGTCAATAAATCTTTTGAGTAAATAAATGTAAAACTTTAGTTTTTCTCATTACTGTCTTCAGAAGTAGCCTGTCTCTGCAGGGAACAATGTGCTTCTAGTCAGCTTGACAGTAGAGTCCAGTAGCCCTCAACAGGGATGGAAAGCTTAACCCTACTTCTTGACAGTAGTTAGTAGTTTTTCTCCTTGACTGAAACAACTGATCCCTGTGTTTATTTCAGACATCAAAAATACAAGGGAAAATCACTATTTGTATCTTTAGTGCAAGTCAGATATGTAGAGCATAATCTTGCTTTTGAAGCCAAGAGTCTGGTGCTATGTCCCTGAAGATGGGCATGAAACAAGGAAGAAAGGCTAGATGTTTCAGACCTTGAGACGTTAAGAGAGCCTTGAAGTCTTGAAGCCTTCCTTCTAGAAGGAAAACCAGAAGGAAAACCGGATGAATTTGGTAACGAGGAAGAATTAGGCAGGACTGAATTTACACATGAAAGAACTGAGATAGGGTTCAGCTAAAGCTCATTTCAGTTACTTGCTCTGCCATACCTTCCTATATAATTTGGGCATAGCCCTACAATGTACCTCAGTTCTTCATCAGCAAAAGAAAATAAAAGTCCTCTCGTAATCTAAGGAGCAGTCAGGTTCAGTAATGGGAAATTAAACATATCATCCATAATTTGTCAAGGTGGAATGAGCAAAGCCAACAACATTAAAGCATTTACTGTTACTAAACTTTGTATGTGGCTAAAGTCAACAGTATCGGTATAGATGTTCATATTCTGTAATGTTTATAAAAATCAGTGCTGTCAAAACCAAAACCATGCATAGCATCATGTTTCTTTCCAGTTTCAACCACAGTAGCATGAAGATTAGGACATGAGTCCCTAGTAAGTTTGCTTACTGCAACTCTCTTGATAACTGTAATTGGACACAGAAAATTTGAGGTGGAGTTACTATAGCTCAAGTAATTTTTTCTAATCTCATTTTATAGCACATCCATACTAACATTCTGCATGTCAGAGAGTGTGTTTTACAATCTTCAGTTTTTTGCATAGGTTTTTACTTGCTTGTTGCTTAATTACCTGTGTAAGCTACTGTGGCACTCAATCACACTGTTTCAAGACCAAGTAGACTGATATTTTGGTTACTCAGCCTTTATTTTCTCTAAGCAAGACTATTTTGAATACACTTACTTGTTGCAGCACAGCTGTGAAAGAGTACCTCATCGTGACAGGCAAGCAAGGCTGCTGCTCTGGTCCTACCCCCAGGAGGTTCATGGGAGAGACCATCCCAAAGGATTCAGTACAACCTGTGTGCCTGCCTTGCTGCTTCTCACTGCTTTCACTGCCAAAACCAAAGAATGAAGCTTTTTGTTTCAGAGCTAGTTAGTGTGTCCATGAGCTTATCCCTGGAGAATTGTGCAGCTGCAGAGTGATACGGCTAGAGATGGGGAAGAGAAAAGTTTAGCTTAGCCTTGCCGCCCTGGGCAAAATTTGTTTATTAAAACCAAAAAAGAATTTGTACCTCTCATAAACCCGCATATTTTCTCTTCGCCAAAAGCCAAAAATCAACCCCATCTCTCGGCAACAATTCCCTCACTTAAAATGCCATTGAGCATTCACTTTCTATTTATACTTTTTGATTAGGATCAGCAGCATATTTCCTTAAAAGAAATAATATGTTTAATGAAAAAAGGATTATATTTTTTTGCACAATTGCATTGTTATCTGAATGGATTGTCCACGTTGTGAATCTCCAGGCATTACATTCCTCCATCACTCCTGGCCACATCACCTCATCTGAATTGAGCACCCTTTGTGCCCAGCCTCATTCTGCCTGATTAAAGCTGCCTCTGCTCTACAGGAATTTGCTTACCAGCATCTCCAAGGTGAGCACACTAAATCTATCCTTACTGCTTAATTTATTTACCTTTTGTATAAGCCTTGGTTTTGTTTTATTTGGGTTATTCTACCATTGCCATTATGCTGCATAATTGAGTTGATTATTTTGTGAAACTGGCAGCTGTGAGAGCTGTTGATTTAATACCCCACAGACCTGATTCCTTGAGTTTATCTGCAGTGTGGCTGAGTACAGGTAAGAAGAGTGCAAATTGCCCACAGGAGCAGCTCTCCATAGCAATTTGGAGTGAAGTCCCTGAAGCAGATAAAGGAAGTCACCCTCACTGCCCACTCAGGCTACACAGCAGCACTACAATTAGGGGTCATTTCATCCAATGGGGGCAAAACTGGAGCAGTTTTCAAATGAACTAAAGAAGAAAAAGGCCATATAATTGGGTCATTTCTAGATAAGGAAAGAACAGACTATCCTAGGAGATGACAAGTTATAACTAGATACACCAGGAAGTAACTGAGGTTGCCTTCTAATCAAGCTGCAGTTGTTCAGAAAGATCGAAGTGCACAAGGAGAACTAGGACTGCTATTGCCTCTGCAAAACCTGTTCTGTAAACTTCAAAGCTGTCAGTCTGGCACCTTCTAAGAGCCTGCATTCATTGTATGATGGCACAATGAAAAAAAATTGACTCATGGGCGTGGTTGTATAATAGTGACAAATTTGAGACTACAAGAATTCCTCACATCCCTTCACTAATGATCCCCAAATTTCTATGCAAAACAAAAATTGTCTCGCTGTTTCAACAAAGCTGATGCTAAAACACACCTGGCTGAGTCAGACTTAATTCTGGAACAAAACAAAACACCTTATCCACCCTAAAAGTTAAAGTAGTTTCTTTGAAGAAAAACAGGAAAGTTGATTTATTAACAAGGATAATCAGAAGACTTTGTCAGAAGAAAAATTAGTCAGCCCAAATATTCTGAATAATGCACAAGAGCAAAAGAGACTTTTATGTCTTGAATATGAGAACAAGTTCATCTATTTGTAGGTTGTGTAAATTACCTCCCAAATCCCCCAGAAAAGCTGTGTCTAGAATTTAAAGTCTACCTCTCCCGTGACTATTCACATGAAATACATGTATGCAGGAGGATACTGGCAGCCAAGTGTGTAGCTGTAGCTGTCAATGGGTTATGATGTTAATGTATTCCTATCCATCTGAAAACCAGAGAGATGGGGGGAGAGGGGGAGAGTATGTATAAAATTTTATTATCATCTCTGTAGCCCCTTCTAAGTTATTTGGCTCAAAGCTTTAGAAAAGCCCCCCACAGCCCCACCTTTTCCAGTTGAGAATGGTCCACTTCCTTTTTCCCAGCAAACCACTGACCTTCTTCACAAAAATAGCCTCTTAGATGCATGAGATTAGTAAGTATATATACCCAAATACCATCAATGCTCAGTCTCAGATCAGACAACTCTGGATTTTTTTTAGTTGGATTCTAATTTCTTACCTAACCTTGCTTCTCTCAGTCCTGTTAATACTCAATTACCATCATTTGTATGACTTTTAGAAAGCATGAATTTGCAGCCAAAATATCCTAGAAGTTTGCATCTTCTGGGAAATCCATGAGTTTATAGCTCTTCATCCTTGGGAATTAGGAAAATACTTAAGTCTTCTTGGATGAGGCAGTAAGGAGTTAATGGACAATTTCCCTAACTGAGGACATGGAATTTCTTATACCAAAGCTAGAAAGCCAAGCTTCTTCTTGAAGAAGAAGCTCAGCTTCTTCTTTCATTTCAATGTTTTAAATATTCATGTCAGAAACTACAAATCTTTGAATGAAATAATATTCTAGGTGTCCAAAACTCCTTTCAACAACCTGGTTTCACGTTCAAGGGTATAAATAATGGCTTTCAGGCCATTGGAAGATTGGCATTACTTTAATGAACTCCTTCAGTTTCATGGGTTTATTAAAAACTGTTAAATGTATATGGGACACATGAACAATATTGCTCAAAGTCTGCCTTAGCCCAGGGCTCTGGCTTTTCCTAAACTACTCGAACCATCTGTTCATGCTGGGTTTTCTACTATATTTTCTTCAGTTTGAAAAATTGTCCATACTGAACATTTTCTTTGCTGCATTAGAAAAAGTTTATTATCTTAAAAAAATCTCAGTGATAATGCAAAAAGTGCCCATTTTGCTTCTTATAGAGTGATGTTAAATATGTATAAATTTATGTGATTTTTTAGAACAGAGGAAAAGATTTCAAGTCAGTCACTTCTCCAAAAAAATAAACCCACTATTTCAATAGCTTTTCATTTTTTTACATGAAACCCAGCAAATTTCTGAGCTGCATTTCCACAGATAATAGGGATGTTAGACAGGATACATACTCAACAATGTGAGCAGTAAAATGTACTCAAAAGCTGTGTATTGTAAGAAATAAGAATACTTACAGGCTTCAGCTGACACTGACTTCAGATTTACTGAGAGGGTAGCTTTATTGAAACTTCTGCTTTGATTCTAGTGAAATTTGACTTGTCCAGTCCCAATTTGGGTTCTTTTGTTGTTTGGTTTTGTTTGTTTTTAATTAATTTTAATCCCATTACCATTTTTTCCTTTGGAAATCATTTAGGCCTAGGATGCCTTGTTAAAGCATGTTCTTTCAGTCTTCAGTTTCTGTGGTTAGAAGTCTGTGACACTTGTACAATCCCATGGCTGCCCCCATCCATCTCCTACCACAGTTCCCCACATTAGGGTCGTGATTCATGCTCATTTCTTTATGGTTTGTTCATTTCATTTGTACATATGATGTTTAAGTTAAATCACCAACATCAACTATGCTAAGCCTTGAATTAATATATATTATAGAAAATCCCTGCCTTGAAGAGCTTCAATTTAACTAGAAAAGTTTGAAAGAACGAGGTAGAGAAGGGGGCAGAACCTCAGAGAATTTCAGCAATTTGTAGTCACAAGACAGAACTTGAATTTCAGGGTTCTGTAATTTTTTTATTTCAGTATATCTCTCTACCCCTTTTCTCAAGGCAAATACTCATTCCAGCCAGAAATAGAAAGAAAATAGCAGGTTTGATTCTCAGGTTATTTACTTGGTGCCACCACAACTAATGTTCAACAATAGAGAGCCAAGTAAAGAAGATTTTGATCATTTAATGTTAGAGTACCATCAAAAAGCAGGTTTATAAAATGGGGCAATTCAGTTAAAAAAAAAAATCAGAACTTTTTCTTGGAAATAAATTTAACACAAGTACAAGGTCTAGGATTTTTGCTTTTTATCCCCTCACTATGTTTTTTGCTCCAAGTACATTTTGCTCTTTATATTTGCCTAAATATCTGTTGTGAGGTCTGTTATGCTGCCTTCCTAACCTGAAGAAAGAAAAACACTTCCCACAGCTAGCCTTCTCTTGGGAAAGGTGAAGTTTTTATAGATGATGAAAGCTGCTTGTTCTGAGGTTCAGCATTACAGCCCATTTCAATAAACGTAGTGAGCATGTATCCAGGAGCATTAGTTTTAATTTCCTCCTAACAATATTTGAACAGGCATTTGAAAGGAAATGTAGTGATTCAGAAAGTTAAATGTAATTCCCTTTACATCAGAGGAATTGTGCTGGTAGAAATAAGCATTTTAGATGGAGGGGTAGATTAAGAGTCAAACAACCTGTCCACAGTCAGCAAGCAACTCACTGTGTGCATTTAATAAGCCACTGAAAACCTTTGCCATGCTTTGCCTATATTCCTATTTTTACTTAAAGACTTATATCAAACACAGATTTTTAGGAAACTTAAGAGAGCTTTTCAAAGCTTTAAAGATTTTAACATCTTCAGAGAAAAGATGTATGTAAGATATTACTAACAGCAGTAGTCAGAATAATGCAGAAGAGACACAAAATAATGCCATTTACCTTTGGTTACCTAGACAGTAATCTATTATTCTCTCACACTCAAAGTACCAAGAATCTTATCAAGTTTTTATGTGATTTTGTTTATGAAGTCTCATTGCAAGTGAAAACGGGGCACTCATCTTCACTGTGTACAGGTAGAAATAACACTAATAATTTAATAAATTAAAAAGCTATATGGCAATGGATAGGACATAGTCTATTTCTTTTAAAGACTCCAATAACTAAAGTTTTCTTCTGGTCGTTCTGTTACAAGCAAGCCAAAAGGCAACTAAGTATGAGTAGTATTTTTGTAGCCTAAGCTAAGTAATGCCATGTAGCATTTACCCTAGAGGTATCCACAATATATTCTACCCACACCTATTTATTCACAATGTTTCCCTACAGCAAAAGTCAGGTTTTTACATCAAAACATTCTGAATATATGTGGATAAGGTACATATACACTGAGAAAAACAAATGTATTGACATATTAGTGGTAGACTTTTACATTTACTATTTAATTAGTATTCCTAATTATTAATTATTACTATTATTTAATTATTATTACTATAATTATTCAATGGCAAACTTGACAGAGTGCCTGTTTTAGGGGGCTAGCAAGATTCTAATTCCACATGAAAAAAGTTAAAATTCTACCTCTTCCCAACAAAATCAGATAATTTTCCTAAAACCCACAACTAACACACACACCTAACTTTAAGCAAGGCATATTTAGTCCAGCACAGAAACCTCAAAAGCCTGGATTTTCAAATGCACTTGTACAGAAATAAATTTCTTATGACAGCATTAGTAGCTGAAGTGTCCCATTCTTGAAACACATATGCACAGGCATAATGCAATCTAGATGTCTTCCACTTCTGACTTTCCACTGCCCTGTACCTCCTGTGACCACTGACACAATTTGGTGTATAGTTACCATTTTCCAAGGGTGTACTGTTTGCATGTACTGTGTCTGTACAAAGAATGGAGCAATGGCAAATCATGTTCACGTGTCTGTGCTTCCAAATGGGGTCATTATGATCAAGTGCAGCACAGCAACTCATCAGAGTAGTTTCCTAAAGAACTGTAACTACAGCTGATCTCTATATTGGTTCAGTTAGGGTTCATACCCTGTCATCACTGCTGTAATCAGTGGCAGTAGTAATTTGCCATGGTTTAAAAAAAAAAAAAGTCTAAGCATTTTCTAGTGTTAATTTTCCTTGAGAACTAAGAAGCTTAACAGCAGCCAAGTTATGGCTAGTTTTATGATAAAAGATAATGAGTTGAATAGTAATAACACTTTGCACTTATGTAGCTATGTGTACTTTCAAAGTGCTGTACACATACTGAATAATTAATTTTAATTAAAAAAGCCTTGAAAAGATAGATTAAAGTACCCTTGAAATAAGTGAGAAGTGTTGGTCATTACTTCAACAAGGGGAAGATATGTCCCCAAATATCTTTATGTCTGAAAACTATTAGGAAACTAACATAGCATCATAACTTAGGAAAACAATGCTTCACCACATGGAATAAGTTTTCAGAAAAGAGTGAAACTACTTAAACAAATGAAGCTGTAAGGTCAAGCCCTAAATTATACATCACAGCTTTTCCCCCTTTTTTGCTTTTTCTTTATTACAGAGATTTCAACCTTTCAACATACCAGGCAAAAAGTCCCACTGACTTTTACCAGATGAAATCCCTTAGCAATTTTTATGTGCTTTCTAAGTTGTTTACCTTTCCTGAATTGTTCAGTTTCATGTCAGCAGTGGCTTTACAGCATGTCATAGCTATAAAACAAAGAACTTTTTATTTTTTTGTGCAAAACCACACCTTACATTTCTAAGAACAAGGCTGTTCTCAGCACTCCTGCCCTCAAGAAAAATGCTGCACTTCCCATCAGAGACCTTCATTTTGTTCCTTACAAGAAGGAGGTGGCCAGTAAAAGGGCAGTATGCTTCATGAACTGAATTTCACAGCTTCATTTTCCTTGGTTTTTTTACACTTTGCTAGAAGCTGCTCTTCTAGGATGACAATTTCATACCTGTTGCCATTCTCCCCATCATGCCAGGCAAATTGTCTGGGCTGCATGCAGCAAGCATGCAAAAGTAAACTTCAGTTTCTCACAGTTAAAGGCCATATCATCTTGTGTAAAAATTTTCCCATACAACTATTCACCCTTCCCTCTTCCAACACATTCTGCTTTAATAAAAAAAATATATGTGGACTTGGGATGCATCTCTCAACTTTGCTTTTCATTTACAAGCATACTAAATTTTAATCCATAAATACTAAACTTAAATCCATTAGACTCACAAAAGTAATTTTTGTAGTGCAAAATCTTTTTTGTATCTAACTGATCCAGGCAGTGCTACAATAATCCCAGCCAGTCATTGCTGTCTCTGCTGAGAAGCGGGAAAAGATCCCTCTAGCTAGTGAACTCCATCAATTTTCCTAACCATTTTCAGCAATCTCTTCCAAAGATATTTTAGAGTAAATTTATATAAAACATCCTTTCTGTTTCTCAGAGATATAACAGTTTCTTCTCATTGTGCTCTCAGAAGTCACTGGTAATACATGGACATCTGAATGTTTCTAGCAGAATTCTGTAAGTGTTCAAAAGCAGCAAAATCTTTATTTCTGGTCAGCAGATTTTATAAAAATGACCATGGAATTACTGCTTGCATCTAAGGCTTTATAAAGTTGTTTATGGAAAAGGTAGGAAAGTGTACCACTTAGACATGTCATGTTCTCTTTGGAAAAGTTGAAGTTGTCTATGGAAAAGGTAGGAAAGTGTACCACTTAGACATGTCATGTTCTCTTTGGAAAAGTTGGTACAGAAGAATCATAGAACAGTTTAGGTCAGAAGGGTCCTTAAAGATGACCTAGTTCCAACCTCCCTGCTATGGGCAGGGACACCTTCCAGCAGACCAGGTTGCTCAGAGCCCCATCCAAGCTGGCCTGGAACACTTTCAGAGGTGGGACACCCACAACCTCTCTGGAAAACCTCGTGATGGTTCCAGTGCCTCACCATCCTCACAATTAAAACTGCTTTCTAATATCTAATCTAAACTTACCCTCTATCAGTTTGAAACCATTCTCCCTTGTCCTGTCACTACATGCCCTTTTAAAATTTCCCTGCCCATCTTTCTTGCAGCCTCCCTGCAAGTAATGAAGGCTGCAGTTAGATCACCCCAAAGCCTTCTCTTTTTCAGGCTGAACCATCCAAATTATTTTAGGCTGTCCTTTTAGGGGAGGTGCTTCATCCCTCTAACCATGTTAGTGGCCCTCCTCTGGACTCACTTCAAGAGGTCCATGTCCTCCCTGTGCTGGGGACCCCAGAGCTGGATTCAGCATTCCCGGTGGGATGTCACCAGAGGGAGGTAGAGGGGCAGAATCCCATCCCTTGCCCTGATGGCCAAGCTGCTTTTGATCCCAGGATACAATTGGATTTCTGGGCTCAGCACATGTTGTCAAGTCATGTCCAGCCTCTCACCCACCAGCACCCCCACGTCCTTCTCAGCAGGACTGCTCTTGATCTGTTCATCCCCAGCCTTTTGCATCCCCAGCAACTGGTACTGGGGGCTGCCCCAGCTCAGGAGCTTGGTCTTGTTAAACTTCATGAGGTTCCCAGGCCCACATTCTGAGCTCGTATGGGCCTCTCTGGATGTCATCCCATTATTCAGGTGTTTCAAACACACCCCTCAGCTTGTCATCTGCATATTTGCTGAGGGTACACTTGATCCCTTTGCCTATATTAAATAACACTGGTCCCAGCAGAGATCCCTGAGGGGCATAATTTGTCACTGATCTACATCAGAACTCCGAGCTGTTGACCACAATCCCCTGAATGTGACCATCCAACCAATTCCTGAAACACCAAACAGACCCAATCCAATCCATCTCTCTCCAATTTAGAAAGAAGGATGTTGTGGGGTACTGTGTCAAACGCTTTTCAAAAGGCCAGATAAATGACATCTGTAGCCCTTCCCTTGTCCCCTGATGTCGTCACTCCATCAGAGAAGGCCACTGAGTTGGTCAGACAGGACTTGACCTTGGTGAAGCTGTGCTGGCTGTCTCAAATCACCTCCCTGTCCTCCTTGTGCCCAAGCACAGCTTCTAGAAGGATTTGTTCCATAATCTTCCCTAGCAAAGAGGTGACACAGATAGATTAGTAGTTCCCAGGGTCGTCCTTTCTACCCTTTTTAAAGACTGGTACATTTCCTTTTTCCAGTCACCTGGGGCTTCACCTGACTGACATGGCTTTTCAAGTATCATATCAAGAAGACAGCAGAGTATAAATTAGAGGTGGCAGCACATGTAAACTAGAAGAATAGATACTAAAACACAGTAATTCTGGATTACTTTTGTAAACCAAGATATGATGTTTGTAATGTTAGGCAAAACTGGGTGAAAGTGTTTGGTGGAATGGCTTGTCTACATAGAGTTAGGAATAATTTTCATATGACCATAGCCTGAAGAAACTGTTTAAGTTTTCAGTTCTACTTCTTCCAGCACATGCAAAATGCCAAGGCTCTGGACCTGAGTTTAACTCAGTCATTTTAGAGGACAAAAGCTTGAGCACTAGAACATAACCTTTGAACAAGACAAATATTTTTAAACAGATATTGAGAGTGAGAAGGGTGGGGGAAATGGGAGATATTCTAGTGCTTTATGCTCCCAAATTGGAAACATGAACCCCTTTTGTCCAGTCCATGATCTGAAATGATCTTCCTGACAGGTTCTCAGATGTCTATATGCCTCACTGTCCCCACCTTACAATGAGGGCAATGACTAATTCAAATCAGAGCTAAAATAAAGATACAAGTATTGCAATTACCTTTTTTTTATCATGAAGGGCAGAAAAAGGAATCAAATTTGTATATTTTGAAACAAGACAAAATATGTTAAATGTTTTTCACTAGATAAAATTTACATTATCTGCATATTCTTCTTCTTTCACAGTGTCTAATGAAGGCCAGGTATGTTTCAAGTTTGGCAGCTCTCTTCCAGTCACCTTATGGTTAAAAGCACTATAGAGGGCTGTAGATCCTCTCTGTCATGGATGGCTGGTATGACCTTGAGTGATCCAGAGCAGATCTCAAGGAAATAATTCCTTGTACAGAGGATCAACTTACACCCATCAGACTCAAGTCCACTTCTACTTTGTCTCTTCTGCTTTTGCCCCTTGGGCTCTAGTAAAACTTAATACATTTGTATTTCTGAGATATTTTGTATTATAGCATTTCCAGCCATAAAGGAGACAGTTCTGGTGGAGCCACAAGCAAATTAGAGCTCTCTCTTCAAGATGTATAAAGTTCAGCCACAGTTCACAGTGACTGTATTTTCCAAGGCACCCTGTGCAATGCAATAACATGAGCTTCATCAACCAGCAAAAAGAATAACAAGATGTCATTGTAGATGTTACTTCTGAGAGGCAATGATAATTCACCAGTATTTGCACAGATTACTGAGAACAGGTGTGCAGCAAAGTTGATTCCATTCATTTGTATTAATAAGTATATTAGGGTATTGTGTCTTATCAGTTTAATTTATTAGAGTGGATTGAATTAAGGAGTTGACCAGCAATTAATAAAAATTAATAAGGGACCATGCAGTAAAAGGTAATCCATAGATGCTCTATCAGGTAAGCAGTAAAAGAGGTAAGCAGGTAAGGAATATCTGAGTGAACTCCCACACCATACTGGGAAGGCATTGTTAATCAGCTTTTAAAAAATATTTCAGGCATATTTAAAGGTATGAACAACGTCAAAATCAACAAAACCTCCAATTTCAGGTCCTGCAGATGGGTAAAAGATGTAACGAATGAATAAGCATTCCAGGAACCAGGAAGGACACAGACAGACTAGCAAACCTGGCTTCACACATTTTGCTTTTTTACCTCCCGCTTGCCTACCCAGATACATCCTTCACACAATCTAGAATATAGGAGAGCTAGCTCAAACTGTTTGGGTAACAACAGTACAATGCAAGTCACGTCCCACTGATGATTACTTTCTCTTTTTCTTTTTTTTTTTTTTTGCTAGTACATTAAAACTTGCTTTGAGCCATTGTCATGTACAAGTACATCTACATAACACAAATAAAATACTGCTTTAGTAACATGTGTCCCTTTATGGTGAAATACCTGAATCACAGAAATTTACCTGTACAGGCAGAGACCTGTGCAGTCCACACCATGCCAAAATAGGCTTGTTCTCTACAATTATTCTGAAAGGATTGTTTCAATTGATAGAAATTTCAAGGCATGTGACTTCTGCCTCTTCTCTTGCAGAAGATTTGACAAATCTACAATTTCTAGAGTTCAAAAGGCTTTTGAACTCTATATTTTCTTCTCAAAAGATCATTCCAGGACACTTTAGTTTTGCTGGGGAATGCAAAATATGGCAGCAAATTTTCCCCACAAGTGTTTATACAGTTCAGTTACCTACAGATAGCTACACAGAATCACAGAAAGGTGGAGATCAAAAGGAATCCTCAAAGATCATAAAGTCCATTGTCCTTGCTCAAAGCAGGGCTGGCTAAAGCAGGTTGCTCCAAGCCTTCTCAAGTCAGTTGTTTGATCTCCATGACAGAGACTCCACAACCTATTTTGGCAACCTGTTCCACTACTTGACCACCTTCACAACAAAAAGGGTTTTTCTATGTTAAGTGGACTTTCCTGTGTTTCAGTTTGCGTCTATTCCCTCTTCTCTTTTCACTGAGCAACTCTGAGAAGAGTCTAGCTTCATACTCTTTACCTTTTGTTGCTCTACTGGCAGAGAAAGATCATTGCACAGTTTTGCTGAATTATGCTAGATCTAGCAAAAGTCTGTGATGAGAAGGGCCCTGCTGATGTCTATGCATCTTACACTTAAAATGACATAAGTATCCTTTTGTTAATTTTCTAATTCAGAATAACAAACCTCTCCTAAAATTGCACAGAAAGGGGGAAAAAGCAAATTGTTTTTCAAAAGTTCAGGAAACTAGACAATAATATATGCTAATCATTGGCTCACTTTGTGTCTGTGAGTAAGCCTTTCACCTTCACCTCTCCCATTTGATACAAATACAAAAGCTGATGAGAAATAGTAATCTTACTTGAAAATTTATATTTAAAATCTCATTCCCTGAGCATCCTACGCATATCCTCAACTTCTACAAACAGTCGAGTAATTTTCCCTATAGTGAATGCCTTTTATTATATTTTTTTAAGTGACAAAATTTTCTTCAACATATTTGATTCACATTAAAGAAGCCACCTGCCTTTACACTCAGCTCACTTAAGCAAGTTAATTATGCACATTAAAGTCTTTTGCACCCATTGTGCCCTGAAGGAAGTATAATGTGTTTGCACATTGGCAGCAAGTGCAGTAGTGGTTGGCCAAGGGATTTATTACCAAATACATCCTACATGACAAATATCCAAGAGACACTCTGGTAGGGCCACTACAGACTAATCTTGGGGCTACTAAAGGGTAATAGTAAAGCAGCCCATGCAATTCATGTAAGACAGAGAGGCTTCCCACACAAATTAAAAAAAAATCAAACCAATAATAAAATCAAAACCCTCAGGGTCCATATTGAAGAGAATGATTCAGCTTTTTTACTTCTAAAAATACAGAAGATTTATTATTTCTAAAGTACTTCAAATTGAAGAATCATAATTTTGTTATGAATCACTAATGCTGTTTTCTGTATAACGCTGATGTTTTCTTGGAAATCATTCATCCTCTTACCACCCAGCCTCAACTTTGCTTAATTTTTAAGACCAAACAACATACTAACTAGGATGTCATAATGAAAAAATACATTGTAATGATAGAATGAAATGACTCAGACAATATATACCAGACCCTGGTCAGGATGAATTTCATGGTGAATAAAGGAAATGGTTTCAATGGTACAGAAGGAACAAGTAACAAAAGGCAACAAAGAATCTTATACTCTGAGGTCCTTGCTCACAATGAGTATTATGCTAACATACTCTTTGCTTTTAGAGCTTACGACCACATTACATGACAGAGCATTTGTGGAACCTTCTGTGTTCCAGCACAATCATATGACCCACACAGATACACAAAAGCTTCAGTTTCAAATTACACTATAAATCCCATATGCATCTGTGGTAAACAACATCAGAACCATGATAGGAGAAACTATGAGGCTTTGCTTTCGGACCAAAGCTATCAAAAGAGGCGACTGAAAAGCCAGAGACTGCCTAGGCAAGTAGATATGTCCCTAGAGCTGATCTAAATATGATGTACATCCAGAGTTCACTAGGAATACCAGGTGGGGAGCCTACTGTCAGCCTCAGCTTCTTGCAGGAACATAACACTGAAGGGCTGTTATTTCAATCTCATTCTGCCATAGATACTGCCCAGTACAGTTTTGGCACCCCTTTTACTCCGGTGGGTTACAGTTAAAATGTCCTGTGGCAAATCACATAAGGTCCTTGTGTGTGTCGCTCTCCAGTGTTCAGCCTGCTGTCATAATTCAGCCAACAATAACAGCAACTGACAGCCACCACTTCATTTCTAGAATAGCAGCTTCCAAGTTTTTTGGTTGTGGGGGGGGGGGGGGGTTGTTTTGTTTTTTTCTGGAAATGTCTCTTTGGGCTTACTATATTGTTGTAGTTCTGAATTTCACTTTTGCAACCGAATTTCCAGTTAGCTCCCGACTACTTGTATCATTACTATGATCATAGGATTTGGAACTGGCAAGTTCAGGAGTTCATCTCCAAATTTTCAAGGTCAGAAACAAAGAGATATCTGATAAAGAGTTGGCAGAAGACTGAAATTATACTGGAAAAATGAAGAAAGTAAAGATACTGGAGTATGTTGATGAAAAGATAACAGCTCAGGAAGAGTCCAAATTTCATCTGGAAATCCAAATTTCTAATACAACTGTGCCTCTTGTCAGCACCTTGCAATCTCAGGATGGGTTAATTAATAAAAGCCAACCTACATATTCACTTAGTTTGTGGAGAGGTAAAGGATGCTCAGAGCTCAAAACTCTGACCTGGCCACTGAAAATATAATTAATAATCTGGCTGTGTTGGAAAACAACACTTTTGAACCAACCAGGTGTCTTCTTGGCACAGAAGCCCTTTCATGATAAAAATCAAGCTGGAATATTTGGGTGGGTTGGGGTTTTTTTTCCATTTTGTTTTAATAAGTCAGTATGAGTGCAAGCCAAGACTAAACAGTGAGAAGCAGACAAAGTATTTTACCTGGTTTCACAGTGCCTTCAGGCTATGCCAGCTACAATACCTTTCAACACCATTCTCTGTCCCATTGTGAGGAATAAAAAACTAAAAAGCCTTTTTGGCAAAAGTGGCTGAGTCATTAAGGATAAAATAAATTGCTTTTAGAGGAAAAAAGACAAGCCATGGTGAAACTACCTGCAGCTGACACCACCTTCTTTAAAAGAGCAGGGTCATTGAACTCCATAAAAAATATTTGAGGCAATTATCATCCACAGCCAATCTCTGTTTTACTCTATTGTGCAGAACCACTGGCTTTTCTTTGACTACTCAGGCTTCTGCAAAAGGTGGGCAAGCCAGACAAGAAATCCTAAGGGATTTCCCACTAACTCTGAAATGTGGAAAAGCATAGTGATCACATTTAGTAGAGGTGTTTTATTTAATCTGGGAATTAGGAAAAGTAGACTTTTAGGGGGAAAAAAGCACTATAGAGTAAGTAAAATGTTTGTACTGACTTAAAATTATTTATGATGATGTTTTAGTTCCCCAAAATTAATCAGAGAATGGATGACTAAAACACACAATGACTAATTTCATGCAGTATGATTTGCTTACTGCAAGGAATTGGGAGTCAAGTTATAAGGTCTCATGAATTAGTTTATGTGTCTCACTAGTTCCTCTTTGTGGCCTCTCTATCAATTGATCTAAGTTTTCTTACTGTAAAAATGGAAGATTTGTTTCCATTAACTACTGGATTTTTTTTTAATTGGTTTTAAATCACTGTTAATCTTTTGCTTTAACTTTGCGCTTTATTCTTCAGTTGCCTCGGGAAGTACAGAAGTCATTTCACCATGTACATGCAGATTCTTCTGCCTTTGTTTTAGAGATCTTATGGCCCTATTTCTCCTCACTGCTGTGATTTCTCCTCACACAGTGTTTGTGCAGCACCTAAAGAAAAGGAGCTTCATCTACAGCCATCACTACCATCACAGCCACAACCACCACAATAGCAAGAACCAAGTAAATCACCATCTAACTTACTGACCACTTGTAAAATATTTTCATAACTTTCACTGAATTTCTTCCTTCAGAGTCAATAGAAATAAAATGCTTAAGCAATTGTTTGATTTACAGGATAATTAAACAGACTAAAGGGAATTTTGATTTTTTTAAATTATTAGAATATATATACCATGTTCTGCTGCCTATGTGGTTCTCATCTATGTATCCTGTCTTACTGGTAAAATCTTTTTGATGTTAACAACAATGATTGTTTAAATGGATATCATTAATTTCTTGTATTTAGCATAATTGAAGTTATTTTAATTGAGTCATTTGCATAATCATTGGTTAATGGCATCACTTTTTAGATAATTTTTGCAGCAATAATAAGAAGAACAGTAAAATAGAAGAGGGGGTGGAGAAGAAAACACCCCAACACACATGGGAAACAACCTCCAGGGTATTGTCTCTACCCTGCCTAGGCACTTCATCATGATTTCTTGAGATTGTGCAGAGAGATAGCATCCCTCAGCCTGACAAGTCCTAAATTATTACATTTGTGTATTATTTATTTATTTTTCTTTCTGTGTACCCAAATCATGACACAGGCGTGAGGGAGAGAGACTCAGTGTATGCCTATATACTCAAAAACAGTATTAATATGATTATTCGCAGTTGCATCATAGTAGTAGTGGAGTTACAGAAAAATCCAAGTCCCTTCACCCACATTCACTAGGCCAAAAGCCCTAAATCCATAACCCACTGAAACCAGGGAGTAGAAAGTTTTGGCTGAAGGGGGCTTGTGGCAAGACCAAGAACTAAGCCTAGATTTCTGGAGGCTCATTCAGGTGCTTTGAAGGTAACACTATTTAAGAGAAAGAATAAAGTCAAATAGGAAAGAGGGGTTAAGTGTGATGCTGTGAGAAGGTAAAGAGCTTAAGTGAAGGTCACAGAGCTCAATACTTGAAGAAAATTAAGAGTACAAGGAGTCAGCCTTTAGAATTAATTTTTTTTTCTAGGACCTGGTTAATCATGTCTTTTTTGCTCATGTATTAAAAGCTAACCAGCACTTCTAGGCTAAAGAAAAATTCTAATTCTGGATTAGAAAAATAACAATTTCTCCCTTTCCAGTTGAGGGGGAGATCATGACAGAATTAAGCTTGAATCCAGCACCTGTGTATTTAATTTTCATATTGGAAAAGAGAGGCTATGTCATACTGGAAAGTTGCACATTTTCTGCACTTAAAATGAGAATTATAGTATTTCTCTGTGTCACTGAGGTACTGGAAATGTATATATTTTTAAGACATGGAATTGCTAATATGACTGGGACAAACTCTCCAGTGACAGTATTTTTACAAATTTGAAGATCTATATAAACAAAATATAAAAGAGTAATTCAGACACCAGAGCACAAAAAAAAAACCAACTTGATAATATAATGAAAAACAGCCAATACATGCATGCACCTTCCTTGTCCTCCTCAGACTTCCCAAGGTGTCTGTAACACACTATGCAAACACACTTCAATTGTCAGCTGTTCACACAGAGAAAGCCTCCTGTAGTATTTAAAGTTAGAAGAATACTATGTGATTGAGTAAAATTTCAAAGCTCATAAGAACTCATTCAAAACTCATTTCTGTACCAGTATGTGAAAGAATGAACCTCTTAAAAAGTCAGTAAGATGCAATCCTGTATATCCAAAATCACTAGAATATATTATTACACTTACCTGAATTCATCATGTTATTAGGAATACCTGGTATTGCAGATTACTGCCTATTAGGGAGCCCACTGCTGAAGTTTCTGAAAGAAAGATGAGATAGAAACACATTTCCTAAACATTGATGCTCTTTGTATATCTATAATTATACTCTGGTATCTTATCTCAGGGGAAGGAAAAAAATAAAAATGTTAGAATGGCAGTGCTGCTTTTAATTTAATTAGATATCAATTTAAATAATATAAAACTGATGTTACTTTCTGATAAAAGGCTTAAATTGGAAACTTGATGGAAGAAGCTAATGAAAACATATGTCATTATCTTTACTTCTTCCTTCTAAACAGCACAGGTCAAACAGAACCAAGTTTATCTGCTGCTTGGATGCAGATCATGTCTATTAAAGGTGGCTGTAGTCTCTACTGCCACTGATCAGAACTTGGTTTTAGTCTAGAATTTGTAACATCTGTCTAGTTTTCATACCAGTCTCTTCCATTAAATCCCTACACAGCATTTTCCAAAAATTCCTTTGCACACCTATTTCCCTTTCAGCAAACAGCCAGACCAAAATAGAAAATTATTACACCCATTGAAATTGAATCAAAATGTCATGTCTCAGCCAAAGTTGAGATAATTGAAAATTGAGAAAATTGTTCTTCATTTGCAGTTAGAAACTAATTCCACAAACAATGGCCAACTAATTGCTTCCTATAATACTGCTGTGAAGCAATGAAGATTGAAACAGAGGAATAGAAATTCAAAGCACTGATGTCAGGGCAGGAATCTGTTAAGATATTCCTAGTTACCCCCTAGTTTTACCTCCTGACCTTAAATTAGTGTCTGAAACAAGAGATGTTCTGTTTTCGTCATCCACATCAATTTGGTTTTATTTTTGCTGTTAAGAAGACTGTATCCATGATTTTCAGAGGCAAGAGAAAAAGCTATGTGAATTCATGGTCCTGCCTCCTTTTTTTTTTTTTTAATTTGCATTTTGTATCTCATGAATCCACACACAAAGCCCAGTGAGCTAATCACACGACAGTCAAAGGCAAGCAATGCAGTTGCCAGTGTAGACCTATGTTCACAAATCCTCATGTATACAGATACCTTTTACTGTATACATTGACTAAAGCCTTGTACACAGCAAAAGCAAAATACACAAGACTCTTTAAACAACAACAACAAAAAACCCAAATAAAACCACTAAGTAAGATGGCCAATACTAAATTTGGAGGAGCTGTTGACTCTCTAGAAGGCAGAGAGGCTCTGCAGAGAGACCTGGATAAATTAGAGGACTGGGCAATCACCAACTGTATGAAGTTGAACAAGGGCACATGCCAGATTCTGCACCTGGAGTGGGGCAACCCTGGATGTACAGACAGACTGGGACATGAGATGCTGGAAAGCAGTGCCATGGAAAGGGACCTGGGGGTCCTGGGCACTGGCAAGTTGAACCTGAGCCAGCAGTGCCCTGGCAGCCAGTAGGGCCATCCCTGTTCTGGGGTGCATCAGGCACAGCATCACCAGCCAGGCAAGGGAGGGGATTGTCCTGCTCTGCTCTGTGCTGGATGGCCTCACCTCGAGTGCTGGGGGCAGTTTTGGGCAACACAATATAAAAAAGACATTAAGGCATTTGAGAACATCCAAAGGAGGGCATTGAAGATGGTGAAGGGTCTTGAGAGGAAGCTGTATGAGGAGACTGAGGGGAGACCTCACTGCAGTTACAACTTCCTCAACAGGAGAAGAGGAGGGGCAGGCACTGATCTCTTCTCTCTGGTGACCAGTGACAGAACTGAAGAGAATGGCATGAAACTGAATCAGGGAAGATTTAGGTTAGATATTAGGAAGAGGTTTTTCACCCAGAAAGTGGTTGGGCACTGGAACAGGCTCCCCAGGGAAGTAGTCACAGCACCAAGCCTGCCAGAACTCAAGAAGCATTTGGACACTGCTCTCAGGCACATGGTGCGAGTCTCAGGACAGGGCCAGGAGCTGTATTTGGTGATCCTTGTGGGTCCGTTCCAACACAGGATATTCTATGAATTCATGATTCTACGAGTCAGTATTGTAGTATTTTGGCTCATTCAGAAAGGTTATCCTGCATTTTAGCATAGAAGCAGGCGACAAAATGGTGAAAGAAATGCTCAGACAGGACAGGTAGAGGTAATACCATGCCAATAAAATAAGATGCAAAGAGTAAACAATTTGCATATTTGATCTTTGAACTCAGTGGCTGTCTTCCTGAATAACAACTACAGCTGTCTTCCTCTGTAGATGAGTTAAACCAAGAAATGCCCTGAGGGTGAAGACAAGAATTTTGATTTCTAAAAAGCTGTGAAAATAGAAGAAAACAAGTGGAGACATAGTCCAAAAACAACCAGAAATATATAAATAGCAACATTCTGGCCCTTGTGCAAGGATGGGCTTGTGAGTACAGTGACAGAGAGATGTCTAGTTAATATCACCTACCTGAATGACTAGTTTTAATGGTGTAGCCAAAAACGTAAAAATCTCTGACACAAAAATAAATAAGGGCGTACTGGACTCCAGGTACTCAGAAATTACTTTCACCATAAAGCTGTCAATGTTTTGCCAAAGAAGTTGTTCATTGTAATGTCTGCCACCTTGGCTGAAGTAAAATTACCTCAGCAGTGTCACAGCAGCTATACACCCAGCAGAGAAGAATGATTTGCAATGAAATACAGACAGGATAAACTGGCAGCCCTCAAGGGGCTGATTATTATCCAGAGTGTGTAGTTCTGCAGTGTAAGCAGTACAGGACAGACCCTTTCAGTCTGTTCTTGCTGTCGTGCGCTCTCAAATCTCCTGGGATTCCCTGGCAACACTGTTTATGTTTGTTCTCGATATAGGTGGCCCTTATACACGTAGCTCCATGGAATATTCCCAGCAGTAATGACTACTTTCCCAAGAAAGGTGTGTGGAATCTCATGTGAGCTTGACTGCAGCTGAATTATTCGTGCATTGAAAGCTAAACACATGCAGAATCGCGTTTCCAAGTACTGAGACCAGCTGAATATCAGTGTAGAGAAAAAGGCTCTGTTTGCAGCTCTCCTACATCTACAGTAGGACACACTTCACAACAAGTACCAGTGTCCCCTTTTTAATTTAGCCAAAATCAAAGCTCTTCTATCTCCTCTATTATGAAAGGAAACATAGCTGTTTTGTGGAAGGAAGCTATTCTTTCATCTTATACCTGCAGGAAGCAGACAACTGAAAACATTGAGGTTTTTTTCCTTAAAGATGTGACTTTCATAGAAGGTAATGCTGTCTCTTGTCTCAAAAAAAAAGAAAAGTCAATCTAGATTTTCTTGTGTCCACAACTCTCAATGTCACCCCAAAATCACTTTATAAACACATGATTTTTCAAGCCCATGTTTAGCAGAAAATAAATAAGTGTTTAAATATTTGCTTTAAAATCAAAATTACCAAAGGACATTTGATTCTTGCTTATAAAAAAAGAAGAATATTAGACTAGTGAATGCAAGAAACAAAGCAAAAATCCCTGCATTTTCAGTATTAAAAAACTCAAGACTTGCACATACATGGGGAAAAAAAAACAAAAACAAAAAACAATTACACAGCCACAGCTAATCTCACCTGAGTGCCCATCCTCTCATTAACTTGTGAGGGAATTATATTATCTGGCAACCCAGAAGCTATTTACATACTTCTGCATTGCTCTGCTCTTTTTGAAGTGCAAAGGAGGAGCAGCCTTAAAACTCAAAACTGAAACAAACTGAAACAATAAGGAAATATTTCTGCTTTACTGTAACAGCCCTTTCAGCTTGTCACCACAGGTGGATGCAGAAAAGGTGGTAGAAGCAATGAAAAGACAACCCTTTCTTGGCAAGATATAACATTGCCAGATCCAAGGACAGCTCAAAATAAACTCGGGTCTATTTCTAGCCTCCAAAGCAAGTCCCAATCTCAGAGCATGCACTCCTGTGCCTTGCATGTTCATTTATCACACAAGAGTGATGTATCCAAGGTGTCAATATTGCTGTTCCCTATTTTACTGTTTCTATGCCCACTTCCTGTCATCTCCCTGTTTTTCACACTCAGATTGACTTCCAAAGTGCACTCCAGTTCTGCCTAAAGCATGACCTGCTTCGGCTGTAACTTTCACTCACCTGAAGAGCCACATTTCACCCTACTTCATCTAAAGGGAGGCAATTTTGCGGACATACCTGAGAGGCTTCTCTCTCTTGCTGACTTATTCACAGCCCTCTTCAGAACACCAAAAAAATATCTGACAAAGTTCAACTATTTCCTATTCTAGCACTTGCTCATTCATTTTCCTTTGTGCCAAAAACAACATTATGGATAGACATAAATTTTGCTTATAGCTCTGTTGGCTCTCTCCAAGTTTGTAGTCACTTCTCCAGAGTTAATAATTTCCTTCACAAAGTCATTGGATAATACTGGATTTGATTCTCACCACAGTAAAATCCTATTAAAAACCTGATTATTCTATTTTCAGTGTTGACATAAGCAGAAATAGGAGCATTTACATTTCAAATGGATGACCAAGGAAAAAAATAATGAAAACATTTTTGATTGATTTTGCTGTTCTTGGCAAAAAGTGCAACTGTGACTCCCCAAATTCATGGGTTTGAGTTCTATTTTCTTTTTAAATACTTGAAAATTCATATTTTTCTCTTTTTTTTTTCCTTCACCTTTATTTTAAGCCATTTTTCGTTTAAGTATCACCAGATTCTATAGAAAACATAAATCCACAAAGGAACTTCTGATGCTTAGTCATGATGGAATTGGGGTGAAAAGAGAGTACTAACAGTTTCTAGGATGTTAGAGATTTAACTTCAGGATTTTCATTGCAATTAGGCAGATGGCCCTGCACACTGGGCTATACCTGCTCTGCAACTGCATTTCATCTTCACTAGAAATTCTATTCTGGATCTACAACAGCTTCCTAACAAAATTGTTACAGGATGTAGCATAAGTCCAGAAAAGGTTTTTATTACAACAAATTAATTTGCAAATTAATTTCTTCATCAGGGAGCAAAACATCTCCATTTGTTACCTGTTCAAAAATATAAGTGAATTCTAGATAATACATCAGACTGAAATACATTGAAACTACCATTAATATTTCTTCTTAACTATTCCACATACAAAAAATTACAACACACAAGAGATACATCATAACTCACATCTTCATCTTTTTGCTATACCAGTGGGCTGTGTTGACAGACTTGACTTTAATTCAGCTCATTTAAATCTGCTGTGCCTGTTAATTCTTATGTTATCATGAGACAAACTTCACCATTCAGCCTTTTTTATACAAGTACAAGATACTTTGAGAACCAGAGGAAATTAGCGAGGTGGCAGGAAAGGTAAGTGGTACACAAGTATTTCAGAAAGCCCCCAAAAGGGGAAGGGAATTCCTTCCTGGTTTATAAGGCCCAGGGTGAACACCAACTAACTGCTGAAGTGCTCCAGGCCCTCCTGAAGCCCCACATAGCTGCAAGGTAGATCATCTACCCTGGGTTAAATTTATGCAGGTATTCCCTATTACATAAGAGAAGCTCAGCCTGTGCAATGTGGAGCTTTGCATACCTACCTCAGCAGCCATGGTTTGGTGAAGGCACAAAACCACCTAATTATCAGAAAGATCTATGATACCTTCTACACTATCAGTCAATCCAAGACACTGCTCAGTAAGTTTGTCTGGTCATCTGGAAGACAATGGCTGAACTGATCCCAGAGTGCTCCTCCTACTCTGATTTTGTAGGTATACAGGTGATCAAGGATTAAATGGTCATGAGACCTATGGTATCTTCTCAGGCATTGTTATCACCTGTTCTCATTGAATAGCAATGCTTCATTTGGCAAATATAATTTCAACAAATAAAAAAATTCTTGTCCCTCTGCTATTACTTAACCTTTTACCTCACCATTTATGGAAAGCCCACAATGATGACTTCTTTTTCTTCAGAACCTTCCCTCAACCCATTCTCTAACCTTCCTAAAGGCTATTCCACCTGAAGGTTGTCAACATTTTCTGGCATCCCAAAACGACACCATACTACCTTTTCCTAGAAAGTCTTGGAATATTTCCACTTTCTACCCAACAGGCAAACACAAGTTCCTATCAGTATTCTCATATTATGCTTCTTTTTATAGAATATGCTCCTATCCCTGATCTCCAGCTTGTGTTTTTGCCTGCTTTTAGCTTTTAAGTTAAAGTGTGTTCTTTGGGATCTTGGACAGTTTCAAACTCACAGCTGATATTTAGCAAGATAGAAATAACAGTCTGCATTTTTATTGTATAATTATGGGAAGAATGCACACAAAAGGTCACAGAGTATTGCCCTGCATCTTAGCTCAAGTCTTCAGCTGCCATAGGTTTGTAAAAGCCAGAATCAGCCTCACCCAAGGACAGCCTCTCTTACGAGTCCAGTGGTTCACGCTGAGTTCCAGACAGGACTCCATTCTGGAGCAGAGAAGTGCCTTTCTCTGAGCATTTCAGCACTTCCTCTTCTGTCTGGAACTTCTAAAACATCATAAAGAAGGAATGTAGCAGTGGCTGTGAAAGCCTGACTGAAGCTTTTTACCTAAAAATTACTTGCTGTGTCAATGTTAGCTGTATTTGCTGCTTTTCTTACAGCTCAGACTACTTGAAGATGTGGCTGCATGACACCTCAAGAGCTGAAAACAAATTTTTATTTTAAATCTATGGGGGGGAAAAAAGGGTCAAAAAAATTCCTCACACCTAAGGCTCAAAAGACAATGAAAATTTCCCATGATATTTTTTTATTACTATTTTATATAATGAAATAGCATGACCTTAAGTCATTCCAGGAGAGATTCAGATTAAATATTAGATAAGTTGCCCACAGAAGTAATGGAGTCACCATCTCTTGAAGTGTTCAAGAGGTGTCTGGATATGACACTTAGGGTTGTGGTTTAGGGGTGATTACAATTCTAAATTGATGGCTGGACTAGATGATCATGGGGGTCTCTTCCAACCCTAAAGTTCCTGTGATTCTCTGTGATTCTGTGTCAAGTGTCCACAGTGTTAGAGGACTGATGCACCGAGGCTGGGTGCTCTGATCCAGCAAGGGTATAGTAACTAGACAATCAGTGAAAATTTTAAACACACACTCATGTACAGTAGGCCTCCCTACTGCCATGGCCCTCATAAACCAAGGATGCACTTTGGCATTAGACTGGAAATTATCTACAAATGTATTAAGATTCTGACAACAACCAACCCTGTGTGTGCATATATGCTTCTCTGAACATACTTATTTTCCATAAGACAGGTGCTCACAACTATGTAATGAGTACATAATTTATATTTCTAACAGAAAAATATTACTGTTGCATTAGGAAATTCCAGAATGTCAGGAAAATGTGATGTAGAAATGTCTGTACATAGGCCCTATTCTGATTCATTTGTAGCCATAACTGGCCACTGTTAGAGGTGTGATACTAAGCTAGTTGGACCTTTAATTTAAAAAAAATTCATTATTTCATTGCAAAAAATCTGTCATATGGTGAGCACTGAAACACATCCAGCTCTTATAGATGCTCTTGGGATGATCAGAGCAACAGTATTACTGCTTGTACATGGATACACCAGTAGAGAAAAATACCAGAAGGACTTGGATCTACTTAATTCAAATTCTTTTTTTAATTGAAGACTGCTGCTATTGAATAGCTATACACTGTAATATGTAAGAGAGAGAATTATTTCCTCTTTACTTCTCCAGCTAGGTAATATAGCATGGAGCATTTAGCTCAGATTTTGAGAATGGTCACAGTGTGTTAGATTTTGATTTTCTGAGAATGTTAAAAGGAAAATAAATGAGGTTTTACATGAAGAGGACTATTAGTTATTTCCAGTTCCTCGGGGCATTCACAATTAATTTCAGAGGGCAGAGAAATAGCTTTTTGCTTAGTACCATTGAAAATTATTAATTTGCCTTAGGATTCCAGCTGGACCTAACTTGAGTCAATAGTTAAAGTGGTCATTTCTGTTTGTATAAGTGGGAATGACCAGACAATCGCACATGCTGGATTCTGGTGTGCAGCACTTTATGCTGTATTTCAACAGCAGTATTAAGCCCAGCTCTATAGCTCCCTGACATTTCTTTGAAGAATATTTGCAGGGATGAACAAATAACACAAAAAAGGCTTGTGATAGTGGAAGGTGTAGTAAATAGTACAGGGATAAAGCTGCAGGAAATACTCGTTTTACCCTCCTGTTGTATATTCCTCTAGCTGAAGTTCAAGAGAGGTGCAGATGCTGACCAGCTGACAATCCCATATCAAGGTATAAACATTCCCATATAAAAGGTATCATGTAGACCCATGCCAGCTGCTGCTGTCACAACTTTTTTGTAGCTCTCCTTGCAAAGCCAGATTGTTAATTCAAAAATCCTCGATTTTGATTAAAGTATAGAATAGTTTGACAATACATTCATAAATTCAGAGGTAGGATTGCGGAACATCAAACACCAAGCAATAACTGAGAACTTTTAAATACCATTACCTATACTGCTGTTCCATCCTTGCTAAATTACTGGAAGACTGCGAAGTTGTTTAATATCTGTTACAGGATTATGTGAAGATTTATTCAATGCATAAATGTAAACAAATATATTAATGTATTCTGCCTCTTCATTTTTAAAGATGCAATTAAATATAACCTGCCTCTTGCAAGTAGAATTTTTCTATTTTACATATAAATTTTATATATTTTATTCACAGAATTACACTAAAATTCCACTGTACAAGGAGGGGAGAATTCACATGCTCTTCATCTCATCACTGCTTCTTCACAATATCCAGGTGATGGTAAAAATACATATTTCTTTCTGTAGGCATTTAGACTTCAGAGCATTTCCCAGTGCAATTTTATGCTAGTCTCAGAGTCAAGCATAAATATTTTGAGGTACTTTTTTAATGACTAACAAATGTCAAAGAGAAAAGGTGTACCTGTTGGCTCTCATGAGGATGACCAGTCTACTTCCATAAACCACTAAATGTGACTAATCCAATATTTGCAAGGAGTCTATCACTTTGATTATATACAACTTTCCTTAGAAATGACAAATATATAGCATTTATTACTCATATTTATATAGACTTAAAAATTATTTCCATGACTATTTTAATACATCAGGTGCCAAATAGTTCACTGTGATGTAATTATTCTCTATTCTAGGTTAGCATTTACTTTTGTATACATTTCTATCAAGACAGTAATTCATCAGTAACAGATTAAGTAGCAAGGCAATATTTGTAAATTGTATCATCCAGTAGGGATAGGATAAAGGAGAGAAAAAATGCACTAAATATGCAGAATTCAGACCTGATTAATATAAAACTTCAGACTGGAACTGAAGTTCAAATGTGTGCTGGAAGTTAAGCTCTGAACAGAAAGAGATTAGCTTACCTAAGTGTATCAAAAATCTCACAGGCCATCTTAGGAAAGTTTCAGTTCATAATTACAAAACCTCACAAAACCCTAATATTTCTACTGTCTTGATCTACGACACCTCCAATTCATATAAACCAGCACCACACCACAGAATTCAAAATCACATCATGTATGCTACCCTGTAAAACTGTATCCTTTTAAGTTTTTTACTCAATCAGAAAAAAACATGAAAGCAGGATAGACCTGAAATGGGTAAATAGAATTGAAATGCCATTCTGCCTTGTTTTTCTGCCTTGGAAATGCCCTCTTCCAAATTCTGCTTGAGCACCCTGCCCTTAACAAAGTCCCTGAAATACAGAACTGAGGTTATAAGAACATCCTCATTTGCATCCCAGACAGGTCTTAGAAGCTGCCATCACTCTTTCACTTTCAGCTGAAAACATTGGCTTTTTCCTTGCCTCTCCCTCTGGAATATTTTAATTCTATAGATATGTTATTTAACTTGGTAAAGCATTTGTTTGCAGAAGTACGTGGAATGAAAGACTTTATAGAAGTTAACATTCTATCCTCTTGCCTCATACTTCTCTGAATAGATAATATCATTGACACAAATTACTGGACAAAAAAAAGTCATGAGAACTGAAGATGTGTGGGCACTGAAATATTTCAAGAATTGAATAATGCTTTCCTTTCTCTGTTTAGTCTGACAGACAACAATGTGTCTTGGACACTTTGGGACTGAATTATGGAGAAGATGAAAAAGACATTTGAGAAATGCCATTCTTATTTCAAATGCTTCACTTTGCCTTTCAAGAGTATGTCCAAATTGGGCATAAAGTTTATATTACTAAGGGCAATGTATAAGACACATAAATAGTTCTAGTTACAATCTAGTTTCATCCTTCCTCCCCTACAAATAATGACTGCAGGTTTAAACTGGTCTTTGGTTCTGGAGGAAATGCTATTTTATTGTAACTTCTAATTGTGAATTACAATTATATTTGTAATTGGAGAAGTCTGTGGTTTTTCTTAGCATGAGGAAATCTCTAGCATTTCTAGTAGCCAAAAACCTTCAGGCTTCTAGGAAATGTCCAGATTTCTTTAACAATATTCTGGCAAACAAGGGCCAGAATATGAAACTCCTCCTTGAATGAAGACAACAAGATCCTGCTCACAACAGAAGAGAGTTTACCAGTGTAATTTTTTTCAATGCTGAGCTCTTAATTTTGTAGAAGTTTATTAAATAGGAAGATAAAAAATTCATTTATATTTGTTTGTTGCAGGCCTGGTCTTCTCTAGTGCAGACCATGTTCTTCTTACTGCAGGGAGTGGGAGAATATGGTCCCCTCAGTGCCTAGGAATGCTGCACCTGCCTGCAGCATCTCATGCACCAGCTTTCCTCCACAGACCCCCTGCAAAGTGAGCCAAGGGCAGAAGGTGTGGGTCTTTTCCTCACTCATTGAAGATACACAAAGAAGCAGCCAAAATGACACAGAAAAATTACCGATTTTACCAACTGAAAATACAGCAACAATGGCTGGAGATTGATAATTGATGGATGTACTAGATTAGGATCTCTATCCTATGTAACCCAGTAGCGACCTACTTTATACCCTTTTTTAGCATCACCTTATACATTTTAGCATGTTCTGTCTAAAGATAACACACTACACTACAACAATGATTTGTGTAATGATGTGTGCCAAAAAGATTGAAGGGCTTTGAATTAGTAAGATTCTCATATTTTTCATATATAATATTTACCTGAGTCATACTGAAACTGATACCTTTGGTTTCTCACAAGCTTAAGAGTACAAACAAACATTTTTGCAATACACATTTTCTGCTGCCTCTAAAAGCATCTTCCCTGAGCTTGCAGATTGTGAATGAAATTTATACTTGCAGTGCCATCAGCTAGCCTAGACAGACCCAGATGGATGCTATGAAATCTCATAGTCCAGAAAACCTGCAGGGTTCCTTCCATGAGAAGGAATCTGGAAGTCATGAGAAACCTGCTAGACACAGTAGTCTTAAGGTCCTCTGGCTATCTGAACTCAAAGACTTTCAGATATATTATAGTCAATTTTAAGGAAAATTTCCTGTAGAACAGTCAAATTTTAAGACAAAGAAATGGGAAATGCCTGAAAAAATATATGAATTTAAATTTCAGAATAAATACTTTTTGTCCTTGATAGGTCATTTATTATGCTGCAAAGAAGGACTTGGCAGTACTGGTGAATGAGAAACTGAACACAAGCAAACAGTGTGCAGTTGCAGCCCAGAAATCCAACCATATCCTGGGCTGCAACAAAAGAATCCAGACCTTCAGGGTGAGAGAGGTGATTCTTTCTCTCTATTGCACTCTCATGAGACCCCATCTGCAGTGCTCCATCCAGCTCTGGATCCTCAGCACAGGAAAGACATGGACCTGTTGGAGCAGGTCCAGAAGAGGGCACGAAAATGAAGCCCCTCTCTTGGGATGATGGGCTGGAAGTGTTGGGATTTGGGAAGACCTTACTGCAGTCTTTCAGTACTTAAAGGGGGTTTATAAGAAAGATAAGGACAGCTTTCTGGTAAGGCCTGTTGCAGCGGGGTTTTAAACTAAAAGATGGTAAATTGAGACTAGATATAAGGATGAATTTTTTATGAGAGTGGTGAAACCCTGGAGCAGGTTGCCCAGAGAAATTGTGGATGCCCCATTCCTGGAATCAAGGTCAGGTTGGATGGGGTTAATTTCAGAGGCAATTGGATTAGATGATAAACGTCCCTTCCAATCCCAGTTATTCCATGATTCTATACTCCTAGCAGATCTTCCACATCATAAATGCTACAGAAGCCAAAAACACTACAAGTTATTTTAAGAATCCACCTTCAGTCTGGCTAAGGCTAATTTCCTAACACCCTACAATATATCTCAAGGATGTAGCTATTTCACAATACCTTTTTTTGTAAAAGTGGATAGACTGTATTTGCAAGAGTTACATGGAAACACACATCACCTTGCTTGAGAGATGTCTGAAAAAACAGCTGTTTTTCCTTTGCAGTGCAGCATGAAACAGGGACGGAGTCAAGTTATAGAAATTTTCCTTTCTAATAAAATTGAGGTTAGACACGGAAAATTATCCCATGAACAAATGAAAGCTTGAAGCTTAATAGAAACATTTCAAAGAACTCTGGGATTTTGGCTATCCTATTCCTAAAGAAAAATGACTAAAAATAAAATAATACAATTGTATTTTCTTATGATCCAATTTGTAATTGTTTTAAATTGTTTAAAAATCCATGGGTAAATCCTATTTTTAAACAAAGACATTTTAAAAAACTTTAGATCATTACAATATTTTAGACACTATTGTTACTTGCTACGTGTGATCAGCTTTAAGTAGACTGCTTTGTTTTGATATGCCCGTGTAAATTTCTGACACCTTAAAAGCAATGATTGCAATCATTATCTTTGTCATTTAAGCAGCATTAACAGATTTTATAAGAAATAAAGTGTTTTGATTTAAGGAACATTTTGTCCCCCAGAAAGAAATGGTTTGCTTTAAAGCAGGAACTTATAAAACAAGAAATCTAACACTTTTTTTCCTGTCTGCTCTCCTAGCTCCACAGCAAGCCGTGAAAGGACTGTGCCCTGGAACAGGGGAGACCCTACATACAGCTTGTGCTTTAGTGGTGGCATAGGCCTGCCCAGTACATCCAAAAAGCCTTTTCCAGACTTCCAATGCTGTAAATCTTGGCTTCACAGTAGGAGCCTGAGACCCCTTCCAGCAGGGTGGTGAAGCCTAGTCACGCTGCAGACCTGGAGTGTGCAGCCCTACCCTGGAAATGCTCCTGCAGCTACCTAACCCAGAGCTGCAGATGCTGCCTGGCAGTGTTAAATCTGGCCAGGTTCAGAATCCAGGTCAGGCTCAAATTCTCTGAAAGTTTTTTAAAAATGAGACATTTTGGACAGCACATTCAAGACTCAACAAAAAGGCATTTTTAAAGTAAATTCTTTTACTGTGCAATTCACAACAAATACCAACTGTGAGTTAGCTCATTACATAAACAGCAAGGGATTGAATTTTGGCTACCTTCAGTAACTTAGTCTATTGCTCTTTCTAAGGAGAATGTCAGTCTCTAGTGAGATGCTAATTAAGCTTCTTGTTTCTCTTGATACCTGTGTGAGTGTTACCATATTGTCAGATTTTTTTTTTACAGTCACTAATAAATAGTCTCACAAAAGCTTCTAACACGGGAAAGTAGTTATCCCCATTTTAAAGCCAAAGGATACAACACTGGCTGTAATGTTGGTAAAGGGTATTTGTGGATGCACCAGAGCATTAACCTGATTTTTGAGTTCCTACTCCAGTCTGCTTTGCTGACCTTAGAACTTCCGTTTTCATCTTTTTCCCCCCACTTACTGCAACAGTACAGTCTCAATGTCACGTTTTTGTCTTTCAGCTGCATCTATTTAATTATGAGTCAGTATCCCAAAAGAAGAACAAAGTGAATAACGCAATGTGAATTTTCAGAATGTTTATCTGATTATAGATATATGAATGAAAATAATGTTTGAACATATAAATAGAAAATTAGAGCTTTATTGTGGCTTCTTTGAAAGCCTGGAATGCATCTCAGAAGACAGAAACGGAAACCAAAAAAAAGTCTTCATTCCAGCTGATAAATGTTTGTTCTCTCAATTCTTAAATCTATGGCAGAGAAGGCTAATAAAAGAAGCCCACCAGCAGAGGCTAGATGTATTAATTTAACTTTTATTTTGAACATAATTATATGAAAAAAAAATACAAAATGGGTTTTTAAGGTGTTTAATTAATCAGCATATAGAAGAAAATAGGCAGGAATCATGTGTGTTAAATGCTGAATTATTCTGAGAATGAATACTATATTTCTTTCTTTCTTTTTTTTTGTTTTTTGCCAGAAACATTACATTTTTTTCTTTTGGTAGCTGAATGTGGATTTTGAAATAGACTCAATTCCTACAGAGCTGCTTTTGAGAGTCAGAAAAATATAAACTGTGGCCTCAGGCCATCTTCTTTTGTTACACAGCAATTCCTCAACAAGTCAAGAGCCACCTCGAGGGACTTTCCAGACCCTTTTCCTGTTATTGTGTGTTCAATTATCCCATACACCACTAGCAGTATCTCCAAAACCTCGTTCCTAGTTTGAGACTAGAGGTATATAGTGGACATCCAGAAAAGATAAAAAGCCAAAGTGCTGAGGTGGATCTGACATGACTTTGTAGGTATTTGCACTTTAGTAACCTCAGTACAAGTTTAATTCCCAATTCTGTTCACCCAAAGCCTTTTGTGGAGACAAGGACATCATTGCCAAGTGTAGGGTGGGAGTGTTTACAGAGCCCCAGCCCCATCCCTCCTCAGTGACCCTCAGTGCTCCACTTGCCTGTAATGCAGATAGGACATTCAGAAACAGAACCTTTTGTTCTAGGAGAGGAGGGGCTACACTAAGTCCTAATCCTTTGTTTTTGGCATCACAAGAGTATCCACAGCAACTAAACTTGATGTGATACAGAAAGGAATGTGACTTCAAGTGCCAGCAGCTGTTGAATTCCTGAGGTGCAAAAATCCTGTTGTCATGTGGATGCCCCCAGCAATGCCATATGCATGAAGCAAATTATATTCACACAACAGAAATACAAACTGAAAAAGTTGGGTTTTCTCAAGCGTTATTTCTGCCTCTGACTTCTGTTTTCAGTCACTTTAGTCACCACAACAAAATGCTTCAAGGGAGCCAAAGATGGCAACTAAGTCCTCAAGGCACCTCTGTCAGTCACTGGATGGCTATTTATTTAAAAGTTCAGTAGGAAATATAAGTAACTACATCAAATTTCTGCATTTCCCATTGTTTATTCAGAGTTGATTTATTATCTGTGTTGAATAAACAATGCAGATGAGAAAACCAAGAATAAACCCAAAGTGTGGAGAGCAGTAAACTGCTTACAAGTTGGCCCTAGAACTTTGGATTTGGGAAAGTTCTTTTCCCAGACTCACCTCAGATTTGCCTTAAGAGTATGACAAAGACCTTTTTGTTGTGTCTTTAGAATACCTAGCACAATGGGGCCCTGATCCATGACTGCAGCCTCTGGGCATTGCCACAGTAAAAACAAATAACAATAGCTTGCAGCCAAAGACATTGCTGAGAATTGCTTAGTAGGCAAGCAAGCTTCTTACAGAAGTGTGTGCTCTGAGCACTTGCTCAGTTCACAGAGCCTGGGTTTTCAGAGCACTCTTTGTTGAAAAAAGCAACTGTTGGAAATATCCTCTTGACCCTGAATCAGGGCCAAGATACAAGATATTAGAGCCACTTTTCTGTACATATTACATCACTGAAAGAGCCTTCCAGGATGTGAATTTGGTGTGTGTTTGACCAAGGACTGCTCCAATGTCACAGAACTTATGTCAAATGCCCATGGAGCAAACACATAGTAGGAAATAATTACACTACACATCTACCTATTTATGTACGTGCATATATAGACACAACTAGGAAAAAATAATCTGTCGTTGCGGGCATTGGGCTGGTACACTGAAAATATGCACCTGTTTCCTGGCTCTGGCACAGATATTTGCATGCCTTTGGCAATTCACAGCTTTCTTTTCCTCCTTAAAACAAAAGGAAAACAAGAATACTTCTCCTGCCTCACAGGCATCATAAAGATTTCTAAGTATTCTTAAACATTCAGATGATGCGTAATGAAGCCAGGGAGATAAGTAGAAATTGAGACAAATCCATCACTGAATTTGGGATGAGAACTCAAATTGAAGTTATACAGAAAATAATTCTCGGGTTGCATTGCTTCCACTGCATTTTTCCACCTATTGGTAGGTCTGGCTTCAAAAGTACTACAGCCTTTCAGTAATTCCCCAGCTCCACTAATTTTGCTTTTCTTCAATAGTTAGAAAACAGTGCCAGTTTTAATGTGTACAGATTGTGTGAAAACTGAGCAATAATCTTGTCTTTTGAAAAATATGGCTGTCTTTCTGTGTCTAGGTCTGTTACCACAGGGAGAATATCCAACATATATTTTCCAGATCATTAGACATATTACACACCAAATCTAACAAAAGTTTTTTTAGTTAGATGATATCAGTAAAGCCCCTTTCTGGAGTGCCTTCACTACTGAGTGTGAGCCAAAACAGACAGGGTAGGGCTGCACTCTGGTTCCTGCACTTCAGTTTTGTCAGTTTTTCAGTTTTTCATGGGAACAAAACTCTGTCTTGATATTAGATTTTAGACCATGACTTGTGTTTATTTCTATCCCGAACAAAGTCTGTAGACAAAGTCAATATATTTTATCAGATTAACTAGTAGCCAAGTTTTCAGGCACACAGGTCATTCTTCATGCCTTTTTTTTTCATTCCTTTTTTTTCATTCTCTACCACTGTAGGCCTCACCTGAGTCATTTCTTACAGACAAAAAAAGACTTCTCAGGAAAGACTTTTCCCTGTCTCCGCTGGGACAAAAAGGTAAAAACATGGTAAAATTACTTCCCTATGGAAGAACCATAGAAATGCCAAGATATAAGTGGGCCACCCTGTCCAATGGTGCACAGAGGCTCAGCTATATAATGGGATAGCACCATCCTCGCTCTAAGCACTGTTTTTCACTTTCTTGCACAAGAAATTTCTCACATGAAAATCTATGAGCCTTTTTTATTCTGTTCCCTCATACATCAAGAATTTCTTTAAAACACCAAAACAGACACCAAAGCTGTAGTTTTATTCCCAGCAGTTAGCTGTTTTCCCACCCATCCAACAGTTCTTCCTGTCTCCCAGGTTTTTCTTTCACAATAGAGATATCTTGATTGATTTTTGGGGGGTACCTTGCCTTCCTCTGCAGTTCTCCCTGTCATTTCTGCTCTGCAGAGAAAAATTCAGGTGTTTTCAGAGTGTGCAGGCAGCACATGGGGACTAGCTTATCAGCAGAGTTACATCCAACCACAATAGCAATGGGTAGTGGTAGAAGTGAGGAGTTGCAATGGTACTCTTGTGCAGGGGCAGCTGCCCCACTGGGCAGTAGAAACTTCTGGCAGCATTTGTGCCTCTCATACTGGAGGCAGAAGATAAAAAAGTACAGGAAGAAAGTAAGGATCCAACCTGCCTCTTGAATATAGAATTGAAGGGAACTGTGTCTTCCATGTAGTCATAGGGGTAACAACTGGCAAAAATTGCAGACATTTAGGGGTAGAATTAGAGTATAAGAGCAGGTTTAGCAGTTTAAAAGACACAGCACCATTAATGATCTTTTTTCAGTCAGACCCAATTACAACTGTTTACAGAGTCCTTTCTCTTTCCCTCAGAGGCTTTGGCTGAATTCCCATTATTTCCGGGACCAAGCCCAATTATGCCACTGACCACAGCATTCTGACTGCTTATTGCAATTCCATGGCAAGGACAGGGAACTCCCAGAAACAGGAACGAGATTGATTTGCTCCATGCTGTACCTGGAAACAGCTTCCAAAGCAACATGTTATGCCAAATAACTATGCCTCAGAGCAGCCAATTAATTTGTGCAATTTTAGATTATAACTAAGACTATTCCTTGTCATTTCTTTTTGAAAAGCATTTTTTTCCAGGTAAAAAATATTGGCAGAGTCTCCCCTTGGCTGAAATTTCAGAGCTCTGTATTTTCATGAACACAGTGCTAGGAAGCAATTAAAAGGTAGTGAGTTGGGGGAAAGGGGCTTAGAGTTGAAGTAGGAGATAACAGGTTAAACTTACAAAGCACTTGTACATACCAGGGAAACCATCAGTTCTTAGAAAAACTCATGTTATCCCAGGTCTGACCCATCTCAGCAAATGTACTTACTCACACCAACAAAAAAAAAAAAAAAAAAAAGTGTTTGAAATGCACTGCAAGATGATTTATTGACATTTTTCATACCATCATTTCAGTTTAATCTGCATTCAGGCAGGCTGATCTCTTCTACTCAAGATCGTTATCAGTTTTTCTGTCATTGTAGAGTACCATAAGACACTAGCAACCAAGCTAAAAATACGCAGGACAGAATAGAAACTCTCCACTGAAAGAAACTCCTTGAAAGAAAAATTGAGACTCCTATGTGAGCGTGTGGCAATTCAGTAAACACAGAGCAAGCACAGCAGTGTGTGACAGCTGCAGGAGGAATGTCCTGTGGAACTGAGAGCATTTCAGGAGGGCTTAGTCACAACAAAGTGAGGTGAGAGTTGTAAGAGCTAGCATTTCCAACTGAGCCCTTTGGCAAGCTCTGAAAAGAAGACACTTTGAGGGACTAGGTTATGAGAAATGCAACTATTGGCTAAAATTAATGTAAGTATTTGCAAGCCTGCAGGAAAGTAATTTTAGTTTTTATGCAATGTATAAGAAATGCATAAAGGTCTTTGAGCACATAGGACAAGTATGGGAACATTAGATAGTATTCAAGTGTTCTAATCAGATTAAAGAAAACATCATCACATTGAACATGGATGCTTTTCAGATGGGCAAAAAAATGGGCATTTGCCAGTTAACCATATCAGGGACTTTTCCTCCAAACTTTACTAAGCTGAAGTTAACTTTGTGATTTACCTTACAAGGCACAGCACTACTGGGAAATTATTACCATCACAAACATGGTCAAGGCTTCATAGACAACTGCAGCATGTCAAAATCTAGTGTCATCACATAATTTTGATTTTTCTGATCTTGAAAGTTGGTCTGATAAAATTAAATACAAAGACAGAAGCAAACAATATCTTCTCTTTGATGACTATATCCCAAAAAAGTTTTAAACTGTAACTGGAGTATGCATTCTCTTTCACTGTGTTGATTTTTGAGGTTTTTTTTTTTTTATGGGGGGTGGTTTTGGTTTTTTGGGGGTTGTTTGTTTGTTTTGGCTTTTTTTTTTTTTGTTTTGGTTGGTTGGTTGATTGGGTCTTTTTTTTAGTTTCTAAATCTCATTTTACTCACTCAGCGCTCACCTCCTTCTATTTTTGTCTGCACTCAGAAGCCAATATCCTGCACAATCCTAGGTCTGGCCATAATAAAATGATTCAGTCAGCCCAGCCCAGGATTCAGAGCTGAATTTCTTGGAAGTCTAGGCCTTCAAATCCTAATGCTTCAACAATAAATCATTTTTTTCCAGAGATTAGGAAATCCTCTGAAGAACCCTAATCCAACTAAACACTTAAGTAGGTGCCCTATTTTCAACATGAGTCTCCTTTGTTGAGTGGAACAAAGAAATACATAGGAGAGTATACTTGGAGGCCAGAAAGGAAACCTGAAAGATGAGGCAGGAATAAGGTACGAGAGTCTGATTCCTACTTGCACATGAAAAGTATTCATTCTCTACAAATTTCTCAAATTACTTTGTTATTAAGCAGCACCAAAACAAAAATATATAAATACTCAATAACTTTTTATTGGTTCTTGGATTTAGTTGGACTAGCTCTCACAGAAATCTGAAAACAACAAAGATGGTCATTCTTTGATGAATTCTCATCTTTTTCCAAAGGGAAGCTGCAGTTTGTATAAATAATAGGGATTTATTTTCTCTGGCCTGATTTTGAGGATTTCTAGTAGGCACAGGAATGTTGTCTTCATTGTAATCAACAGTGGCAGCAGCACATCAGTTCACTGGTAATATTACTGAGGTAGTGAGCTGCTATAGCCTAAAGTACAGTACTGCTCACCTGGAGGGGCTTGTGCATTCCACCATGACACAATATGTGGCCAAGTATTTTGTCACATGGAAACTGCTTGAGATAGAAAAATATAAATGCCCCTTCTCACAGCTGCAGAGAACTGGATATTACTCCACTCTACACCTGTTCCTAAGCAAAAATCAAGCTCTTCATGCTGTAACACTTCCCCAGGTGATTATCTGGAAGTGATAAGTCTTATCTGTTTTCTCCACATCTGCATTCCTATAATTTTCTTTTCTCTCTCTGTGACCTGCCTTTCCTTGTCTTTCTGGTCTTCTTTTTCATCACACCTTCTTGCTTCAGTTAAAAGCAAAGAAATATACATGTGTCCTTTCTTCAAGATGAGTATTTGCATATTTTGTGACCAGAGACTCTATGGCTAAAGCAACATTCATGTGCCTCCATAGCTGCAAAGCCAAATACTTCAAAAGAATTTGAAGAGGAATGACTAACTATTGTGGTTCAGGAATGGTATTCTCCAATTTAGTTCCCAGTGAAACACTCCAAACCTGCTGCTGCTCACTCTCCACCTCCCCTTCCTCCTCTGCTGTGGTGGGCTGGAGAGGAGAACTGGAAGCACAAAAGATAAAGATCACAAACTGAGTTAAGAGTAATTGACTGGAAGCATCAATGAGATACAAAAATGAACAGTCACAGTAACAACATTAATAATAGAGTGTACAAGAGAGGCGAACAATTAACGTGCAAGTGCTCACTAGATGGAAACTGGCAATACTCAGCCACTCCTCCACACTTCCTGAGTGGAAGGGACACCTTCCCAACCACCCTCTGCACATGGTCTGAGGTTGTTCAGAATAACCTCATGGTCCTAGCCATGCCCCTCGTGGCTCCTGCAAAAATTACCCTTGTCCTGGAGGGACCAGGACACAGACGAAGAAGAGATGCATCTTTCCAACTAAAGGGCAGTGGTAATTAGCTCATAGGCTGATACTAGCAGTGTCAATTCCTTTATGTACCTTCTGTTCTTTAGGCAGTATTATAAAATTGTGGCTATTACTAATAGCTTTGGTGCTTTTAAAATTTTTTTGGTCTAGGTCACTGTATTTTAGGGATGTTTACCCCTAACTTTATCTCTCATCCATTGCTCTAGTGCTGTTTTACTGGTCTCCTAGAAGGAAAAATCTCTAATACCACCCTACTGCTTGCCTGTCTGCCCTCCTTCTCCCTCTCCCTGCAGCTTCTTGCATCTGTTTACTTTATACAGTTAAAACCAAGCACAAGCATTTCTATGTTTCAGATGGTTATATTCCATTCTCTTTGCACTCGTGCTTTTCAGAAGCTTTATGAATCTGTTAGGGACCAATTTTTGGGGCCAATACCAGGCAGGTTCCAGACTGATCATGGCATTTCAGGTCAGAAATATAACAATTCATTTACAAGACCAGTTTTCACATTAATTCATCTTCATAATAAAGCCCTGAGGCAATGAAAGACCACAAAACCAAGTACAAACTCAACATGAGAGAATGGGTCACTTCAGGTTTAGTGACTGTTAAGATACTATATTTATTCTTCAAACCCCCATACATACAGTGGAACTTGTTTTTCGTGTATGCTGTAGAATTTGTATTGTATGTGTTGAAAGACTTTTTTTTTTCTTCCTGGTAGTAGGGAATCTGTGTTATTTGCACATTGCAAAACTTGTTCCACAGGTATGTTGTGAAATTTTATTGGGTATTTCACAGTTTGTGATTGATGTCATGTAAAAGTTGTCCAGCTCAGATTTGTGTTTTACTGATTTATAAGTATTGCATAAATGTGATTTGTTGCTTGGTTTTCCTGGGATGAAAGGCTAATACTACTGTTTAAAAAGTCAGCACTAACTTACACTTTCCTTTATGACCCTGAAAGAATTGTTAAAGCACAAACTGTATATCTGCATATATTCTTTAGCGTGGAATAGTGTTCAACTCTGGTTGTCTTAAATAGGTGTTTATGAAATTGAATTTACTGGAAATAGAATTCCCACTTGCTTTCATAGAAATATGTGGAGAGTTTGACACTATTGATGGGGCAACCCCAGTAACTGTCTGATAACCATGTATTTTGAATGGGCAGCAACCACTAAGTTAGTGAGTTTCACACAGCAAATTGACATGTATTGTATCTGAGTGTATAGGCCAAGAATATATATGGACCAAGATACTTGAAATGCTGCTAAGGATCCTCAGTGAAAGGGAAAGCATCTATTCATGATCCCTCATGAATATTTAGGCCTATATTTATTTTCCAAATGTAGAAAATCCTGCCAACCATCTCTAAGCTTCCCCTGCTCCCTTCCTCTTTGCATTTGACAAAAGTGTCCATGTTTTCTCACTTAGAAAAACTCAGACCATTCTGTAGTTGAAGGTGAAATATGTCTAAGAACAGTAGGATTACTTAAAGTGTCAAGAGGAAGTCACTATATGACTTAAAGGAACCTGTCTAAATTATTTGTCTTTGTCTCTATTTTTGTGTGTAAAATAACATGTAAAAAGGATAAGACGTGATGTACCCGCCCATCCCTTTTTTCTGCAGTTCCAAGCAAGTCTAAGTTCTAGGCAATGAAAACCTCTTAGCTTTACTTAAAATTACCACACATTCTTTTTTTTCCCCGCTAATTCATTTCAGTGATTGAATTAAGAGCCTTTTCAGTTTCATAGGCTACTACACCTCTAGTCATAGTATACCAGTGTAATTAGTGTCTCCCTTTCACCACTTCATTTAAAGAACCCTGCTTGTAACAGAGGCATTTTACCATGCTCACACTCCAATTGTAGTCCATAATTGTTAGTATCTGGATCACTTTGCAAATGCAAACTATTACAATTATTCATGTCTGAAATGGCTTCTACATTTCTCAGTCTCAGCTGGAGCCAAAGAGGAGCACCAAAATACTACAGGAAATGTTTTCTTTGTAGTATATTTGGGCATACACCAAAAATTTAATTTTAGGAGCATTAGGCTGCTTATAAAGCAGACAGGCTATTGTATTCTCCTTCACCAAAAAAGAACTTGAGTTTCCTTGTGATGTCTACTTCTGTGCTACTAACAAAAAGTTAAATTACATGGGAAAAAAAACATGAATGTCTGTCTAAACTTGCTCTCCTTCCAGAAATTAGTAAGTATTTTATCTTACACAAATCAATTTTCTTATAATAGATGTCCCTGAATAAAGTTGAGAGAAGGTTCAAAAGAGTCAGGCAAAACCAGACATCGTTTCTGTGGCATCCTGGTGTCTCCATTGCACTGGCACCACAATAGGGCTGGTCTTTGCCCAGAACTTAGAAAAACATTGAGATCTGGACCTCAGCTTAGGAAAGTGCTCCCCACTCAGCTGTGGAAGGGAGGGAAGGATGGCCACTACCTGCAAGCACTAATTTGGAATCATGAACCTACCTTGTTTCATGATTTCAGAAAGCTAACTCTGAATGGCAAAATTTCTCTCCTTTTATCACCAGCCTTCAAGTTTCCACTCCTAGGGAAGCAGTGGCAGCCAGCCATGCATCGAGAAACCTCGCGCTGTCCTAGGCTATGCCAGGTCACAGCAGGCAGGAAACCACGCTGGGCTGTCTGAACCATGACTGCTTCAGGTCAGTGGCTATTTGACTTGCACATACCTGAAGTAATGTGTGCAGCATTATAATCACCCTTCTCAAATGAGTGTGTTTTTTTCCTCCACATGCATGCATTCCCAGAGGGACCAAACCTTCTTCTCAGTATGCACTTAAGATCTGCTGCCAATACTTGAAAGATGATGAGCAAGAAGATATTATTGCTTAGTTTCAACAGAAGAAACTATTGTTTAGTCAGCAAATGGATAATTATCTTCTAATTAATCAAAGTGATGTTGAATCTGAAGAGGATTTACTTTAGAACAGAAAAGTGTTGGGAAATAAAGTCAACTTCCTTGCCACCCAAACTTTTCTGTTTTCCTCAGACTGAACCAGAAATAATTCATTTTGAAAGTTCAGAAATAGTTGATGAACTCTTGCTTCTTCCAGCTCTTGTGTTTTGTGTCTGCATTTCTGGGTTCCAGATAAATCTGGAAGTAAATGTGAAGTAATGGTCTCATGGCATTTTGGCAGGAACCTCTGGAAACCTCACAGAACAGCTTTTTTCAGACTCAAGGCTGATTTTAAAAGAGCATAACTTCAGCTACTTAAGAAATACATTCTTTCTGTCAGAAAACTTACTTTTTCATGTGCCAGTAGGCATGATTAAAAACCATCTAATTAAAATAGCCACGAAAAAAATATACAAGAATCAAGTACAAAATTTATGCAGAGCTCCATAATGTTACATCTGAGTCTAGTTCAATATTGAGTACATTTAGATACAGAAACAGAACCTATGTTGGGGTCTTATTTCCAGTTGAATGTCAACCAAACAATCTTTACAATTGTCTCTATGCCCCAGTTATTGTATTAATCTAGATGTGCATAATAGATATATATTGTCAGCACATATATAAATTTAAGTATCTGTTACACCAGAATCTACTTTCACATGCAAATCCAGCCTTAAAAACCAAGTATATATAAGGAGGTTGTCTCTTTGGGTGACAGAGAGCACTTTTAGCTGGAATAAAGGGGCCACAGCTTTCGTAGTGAGACAATTATGTAGCAATAAAAGTCTTATTGAGTGGCAAAGTAGGAGGGCCTCATGTCACACTATCTGCCTCTGACCACAGTCTGTTCCTCATTCCCTTGGGCAGGGAACAAAGACAGGTTGATGGTAGCTCACTTTGCTCATTAATCTTCTAGGTCATATAGGCATTTATGTTCCCTGTGCCTCATACTGCCATGTGTAAATTCAACATGATATAGATGTATTTATTTCTAAAAACCTCCACATTTATATACATGCTGGGACTACATATATTTTTATATTGAAAAGCCACAAGCATATAGGTTTTTACTGATCCCCATTATTAATTTTCTAAGTGAAAATCAAATTCTGCACAGCATATTGTGATATGTACAGTGCCTTGACTTTCCACTAATTTCAATACTCATTGTCTGTTGTTATTGTTCCAGAACTGAAACAGCTCTTAAAATCATGGCTTTGTTAAAGACAGGGGTGTTTGGTCTGGTTCAGTGCTTAATAAACATCATTTACTGGTAAGATCTGATTGGTTTTTCCCAAAATTTTGCCATTGCTTTATTTCTGAGTATTTAAACACATGTAGATTGATTTGACCCTGCTCCTTACAGAGTCCCTAAGTGTTATGCAACAGTAACACAAATCAATATCAAAGCTGCGTTCTGTGTCACTGAACATTCATTCTTTCACTATATTTGCACAAAATTCTACTACAGAAAGTCTGAGCAAGAGGAAAACATTTGCTTATCCCTGGCAAAGGGACATGGCACTGCTTTGGAGCAGCACCACCACTCAATTTACATGGTCACCTCAAAAAGCTCCTTTCCAAATGAAAATCACTGCAGTCTTGCAGGACCTGACACACTGATTTCTAACCACAGGTGATGCTGGGGAACAGAATTCATTTTCTATTTTCACAAGGGTGTGTTCCAAAGTAAGAGCCCTCCTGACCTATACATCGGAAAGATAGAAAACTTAAATCAGAATCACACTTCACTGGCAAATAAGTGGATTCAAATTTTTAAGCCATGCAAAGCAAAATTGCAAGTCATGTTTACAGGAACCTGGATGCCAGCTTAGATTTCCGAGTTTCATATTCAGATGTTTGATCCAATTTTCAAAAATCAGTATTAGAGAACAATGGTCACATGATGAAAAGTTCAAAAGAATAAACCTGCTGTTCTGAAAGTGAAAAAACACAAAGCCACCTGTGCCTTCATAGTCCTTGTCATGGCTATTTGTACATGAGGAAATGCAGATGAGTGACTAAAAAGCATATTTGTTTCCATATATAACATACAAATGGTATATTTGCCAGAAGGCTGATATTAAGGATCATGAAGGACGTATCCCAAAATGCACCAGGGAGAGACTGCAGAAAGATCTTAAAGACCCTTATAATAAATAAGCCATTAAGCAGATTCAGTGTCTACAGTTTGATGAAAGCTGCTGAAATTATTATTCATGCTGGAAGGTCACCTAACAATAATCTACTGTGTGCAGTGTTTGCTGTGAAGGCAGAGGTGCCTGGATAAAAACAGGTACCCTAAAATTCTCTACAGGTGTGTAACTCGTTAATCTCCTCAGCAAAATATCAACTATGCTATATAATCACAAAAATGCATGTGCACATAGGTGTAAGCACACAAACAAACTTCCAACTCTAGGAACCCGGTGAGCTGATTCACCCTCCTATTGGGGAAATGCCATATCCGTGGCTTTAATCTTTTCCTGTGGGGAGGTGTCCTGGTTCCAGCCAGGACAGAGTTAATTTTTTGCAGTATTCAGAAGGGGGTATGGCCAGGGCATGCAGGTTACCCCATACCACCTCACATCATTGCTGGGGGTGGGGGAGAAGGAGCCTCTCCAGAGAAGAAGGAGTTCCTTCCAGGGGAGTCAGCGCAGCAGGAGGAGCGGTGGGGTGATGCTGGCTCCAAACCAGAGGGAGAGGTTGGGTACCAGCGTTTCTGAGCTGCAGGGAGCCATGGGACTGACGTGGCAGAGAGAGCGGATGGGTAATGTCTGCTGTTGGGAGTTTCTGAAATGCACAATAATGTTTCTTTTCTTGAACCCGCTATTTTGTTTGTTACTGTTCGTTTTCTTATCTCACTGCTGTTTCCAGTAAATTGTTTTTATCTCAACCCACGATCTTTATCTTTTATAGCTCCAATTCTCCTCTCCATTCTGCCACAGACAAGGGTGAGGGGAAGGGTGGAAGGAGAGAAGTGTGTAGCCTGGAGTGATTTCAGGGGAAATACTACCATTCCTAAACCATGGCAGGGAGAAAAAAGAACTGTTTATCATGAGTGCCCAGCACAGCTGAAAGGGGCAGCTTGTGTCCTAGACAGTCATAGACAAAGACTCTGTTTTCTTTTAACTGAACCATACTGGCAAAGGGCCACTGTGCCTCCCAGGCCATCATGGTCTTCTGTTCCTAGTGAGGTGTAATGACAAAGGTCAGTTTCCCAGTCCTCAACCCTCCCCAGAATGGCAAATGGGATATTCCTATCATTTCCCTCATCCCACAATTATGTACTGTAATTTTCCCTTTCTTACTAATCAGTCACTTCCCATAGATGAACCCTTAAGTGAAGTAAAAAGGTTATGACATGAAGATACTTTTGGAAAATCCTTTTTTTGTTGTCTTAAGCCCATAAGAGCCATCAATGACAATCCAATGTAGTTAGTTAGTTGACTCTTTCGTTTCTCTTTACAGTGAATTGCTGACAAGGCTTGCTTGTGCAAAAGGAGACTAAATAAAGACAAAATATCCTAAAAGCAGCAAGTCCCTAACAAAAAAAAAAAGTAAGCACCTTGGATTCAGTTGCTGCAAAACTGCTGGCTGAGTTTTTTTTCACTCATAGCCCATGCAAATCCAAAACTGAAGTGTGGAAATACAGTTCACTGTGAGTGATTTCTCCAGGCAGCAGAATTGCCTGGGCTAAGCCGGGACAACTGCACGTGCCTGCCTGACTTTCAGTGTACAAAACATGCTTGGGAAGAACATTTGGTCAGGAATAAAATTTTGGCTACTTCTTGTGTCCACAGAACAGAATTTGAGGACTTTGGCCCTGACCTCTGGGTCAACACCCATAGGTGGCCAAAACTGAAGCACCTCAGTTAAGTTATGAGATTTCTTTTTTTTTCTGGATGTGTGTGAGGTTGTGTTGGGGGCAGGGGTAGGAGGAGGGTGCAATGTGTGCTTGCAAAGCACTGTGAGGAACTTTTTGAAATGAAGAGCATTGTTGCATTGACTTAGACAATTAATCTGGAATTGGTTTTCTATTATGATACAGTACATAACTCTCAGACATGTTTGTGTTTTCAAAAACTGTTTTTCTAACTACACAGTAGTTTTGAAACTCTTTTTTTTTTTTCCCCAAAGACAGAAACTTAAACTCTCTGATAATGACATGACTCCAGCCACTGGGGCCCTTGGCCCTGGTGTTTGTCATTTAATCCGCTTCTGTGTGGCGATTTTATGGGAACTCTCTTTACGGCTAGCACTCCATCTTTAATAAAATGGACAGAATATTTACTCATTAGAGCACATTCCCTCAGAGAAACAGTGGGAGGAAAGAGATTAACAGAAGATTATGTAACCAGAACCAATTAAAGGCAATATCCTAAATTATTTAAATCTTAGGGTTCTTTGCCATTAGCATGACCAAGGCTGTGATGCCAATCCAACTTTCCATTGCATTTTTCCTCTTCCATCCTCTTAAAACAAGCATCCACATCAGAATATCCTAGAGGTCTACTAGACTTTTTCATATTGAAAGGGATCCAGAGAGCTATGCAGACTGTGTGAGTTGAGGGCATGATATAGTTCTGACGCTGCTCACATCCACATTGCTTTTTTTCTATATATCTCAACAAAGTGTATCTCCCTGCAGCTAGCAAATTCAAATCACATCGGCCCTCACTTTACTAACAATGAAGCTTAAACTTTGCAGCTGCTTAGTTGCATCAAGCATAAGCTAAGGACTTCTGATCCATGAGTGTACTGCACAGAACTGAAAGCACTGAATCTTTTCGGGTCAGCAGAAAGTGCTGACCCTCACTGTGCCAACACTCCTGCTTACACAAATGCTGTGGAAACATTGGTAACCACAAGAAATTGAGGCTCTAGTTTTGTTTTTCAGTCCAAGCTCACCAGAAATCTCAGAGCTTCCTATAGAGCAGTGTCTTTGCTGTGGGTGGTAAAAGTAGAAATTGTGGTGTTTGCCCCACCTGCTGATTGTTTATAAGGTTATAAAAAAATTGGCAGGTAGAAAAATGTCAGCAGGTGTGTCTGCCATTCAGACTTCATCATCCATGACTGTTTTGGTCTATTTGAGCTGTTCCTCCTATGCTGGGAGTAGTTTTGAGGTTAGAAGCACCCCTAAATGATCCCATTTGTGTTCTACATTAGAACTGTGTTGGTCTCAGGTAATTTATACTTTCCTGTTTGGTCATTAAAACTGTGCCTTTCTTGAATTATAAAGTCTGTGAAGAGGGTTGATATTTTCTTCATAAAAATATTTTCCTATCATGTACATGCTTTAGCAAAACATTACCGTTTTTCCCTTCAGACTTTGTAATGGCATATATCATTTGCACAGCAACTTCTTGCCTGGTCTACTACTCAGCCACACACCAGAATTTGCATTAGGGCTCTTACACTACAATCCTATTCTGTATCATTTTATATAATAATGTACTTTATTTTTTTTAAGCAGAGTTTTTGTAATGACATAAATTAAACTTACAAAACTATGTTTGGAAAAATTTTCCCTACTGAGTAGCAGAGGAGTATTTATAATTGGTTTCTTCTGATTTATTCTATTACCTGTCTTATCAGGAGATGCGAGTGTCATTATTCAGGTGTTTTTCAAAAGACATATTTACATTGCCTTAAGTTAAAAGGGAATAGCAATTCAACTTTTCCCAAAAAACGCATTCTTTCAAGATATCTCAAGACAGGAACTCCAAAGATACAAAAATAAGTGATATCATTGTGGAAGCTGGTGCTTCATCCAACATCCGAACATATGGAAGAGAACAAGGAAGTTCTGGTAAAGAAAGATGAATCTACTTCAACTTCTACCATGCCATAGCCTTTTAGCTGCAGAGAATGTCCGTTCAGGAAAAATCAAACTGGGAAGGCAACTACCATGAATTTCACTGTGAGAAGGACTAATAGAAGAAAACACATGTCAAGAAAAGATTTACTCTGAGGCCCTTAAATTCTCTTCACAGTCCTGTTGTTGCTTCCCCTTATATCAGTAAAACCACATTTCCTCAAAGTTATCTAAGGAACCCAATACATGGGGCAAAAAAATACTTCAGCCAGTAATACATAACTACTCTTTCATAGCAATGGAATATTTTGCATGTGATTAAACTATTAATATTAAAACATTGTTTATAAATCAGGATGGTTTTCAGCATCAAAGCAGTAAAGGAGAGCCAAAACAACATTTCTTCTCCTTTTAGTTGAGACAAAAACATCAATGATGAATTATCTGCCTTTTAATTAAAAAAAAAAATCTTGACAGTTACATTTTGACTATGTTTGTATTTTAATACAAATCTAAGAAACAGTAGCAAAACAGAAATGAACCCTACAACTTTCCATGTGCAATCTCAAAATAAACACAAGGAACTCAAGATACTATGTCATCTTGGCTACCATAAGGTAGTAAATAATGGGTTGGTCTTGCTCCCAGATAGGGTAATGATGGCATTTTGTTCTACACCAGGGAGAAAAGAGCTGGGATATTATACTCCAGCTATTCTAAGAAATTAATTGGTACAAGTCCTCCCATTTCAGGAGCTCATTAACTGTTCTTAGGCCTAAATGAGCTGAGCATTTCAGAAACATCCTTTCCTTTCACCTTTGTTAAACCTGCTAGCACTGTTGATACTATTTATTTCAGAGCTGATGAATCCCATTTAAAATGGCTTGTAAAACATGTGCCACCTTTCCTCAAAGCTAATGCTTATTGCTTGCCCTAGTTGAAAAATTTGCTTTCCATCAAAGACATTTCTTTAAATTTCTGTGTATTATTAAAACTTGTCCTTGCCCTGATGCATTTCATTAGGAATATGTTTGACTGGCTCCAGATGTATGTGATAAAAATCCATGTGCAGAACAAAATTTTTATTTAAATTCTGTGACTTTTAAAAGGTTGCCTGCACAAGAATGTATTCAATGCAAGTAGTTACCTTAGATGGACACTGCTTAAGTTGTCATTCACAGGCAATGTGACTGTCACTCACAGCATGACATCAGACCCTATCACTTCACCAGCAGGATGGATTTTTTAATTTTTAAATGTTTTAGGAGAAGAATGGTCTAATGGATGTAGTCACTACATCTAGGGATCCAGTGAAGTCTTATGTGAGGTCAGCCATGTGTTCTATGAGCCGTACTTGCTGCTCTTTTTACATTTGTCTGTATTCCAGTAGTATAACTGGAAGGAGAGTGTTTGTGTTGCTCAAGTCAATGAAAAGACACAGGACCTACATAAAACAGGCATAGAACTAAGCATATGATCCTGTTTTTAGATTCAGCAGCCTGAGACTGGAAAACAGGTCCAAGAAGGAAGGCAGAGCTCATGCTTTCTTTCTCTCTCTCTGTGGGTCTGACACTGTGCCAGGGAGCTTGGGTTCCTTCCAGGGGTGGGTTCCTCACCATGTTCTCCACTTGGAAGTTACTCAAAAGTGGTCCAGATTAGATGAGCAGAGCACTGCTGAGCAGACAGTACCAAATTAATTAAAAGTTGAACCTAACAGAACCACAGTGGCCAGAGCTGATTTCACCATGGCTATACAGAGGATGACAGCCCAGAGCCAAACTTCTTGGTCAGTGGAAGCCCTCGATGCCAGGGCTGGACTGTGGAGCTCCTCATTAAATGAGGCCTGCTGCATGGCTGAGGAAGAATGGTGCAGAAAAACACATCCCAGCAGCCTTCACTTTTAAATCTTTTTGGGTTTACAAGTGGATTTTAAGAGGCTCAGGGCTGCTCTGTGAAAATTTTCATCTTCATTTCAGATAGTTGCAGCTGAGAACCCTGAAGCTGGCCAAATTTCCAGTGAAAATATTTGTTAGTTTTCAGTTTATCACACAGATGATATACATGGTTATCATGTTTCTTGTGGCTTTTTGTTTTCCTCCACACTCCACAAAAATATTTTATATTTATTCCAAAAGATGCCTGAATGATTGCAAGTTGAGAAGAGTAATCTTCAAAATGTGATAGAAGAACTTATGCTTCTATTTATTTAACTTATAAAAAATATATATATATCCCTGGCTTTTGCTCAAACCATAAATGTTTCTCTCAAGGAAAGATTTACAGGACTCGAACCCAACACATTTTGCAGCTGCTGACACCTACAGAAACCTACACATAGCTCTTGTAGGGTACATTATTTAGCAGTTATTCTGTTTTATGATTTCAGATTTGGCACACTGTCTTTTGTATATTTTACTGTCTAAACAAATGAAAGTGTAGGGACTATGGAAAGCAGCAGTAGGGATGAGGATCCAGAACCTTCAAGAAGTAGGAGACAAATAACAGTGTCTCAGACTGTGGGGGCAGAGTGTGACAGATGAGGTTCCATCTGCCCAGAGACCATAAGAGGTGATACAGAACCTGGGCAGAATGGCAGGAAGCAGAATGCCAGGCTGGTCCTGGAAGATGGAGAAGTCAAAGGTGAAAAACAGTCTACACTGGAGAATGGGTTATAATAGAGATTTTGCATACTGGCTTCAATCTAAAAAGTCTGTTCAAGAGAGTCAATTTGAACTTGTTCCAGCACAGAATACAGAGCACAAAGTCACAGTGCTTGGTGCTCTGCAAAGAGATATAACTATCCTTCTTTGGGAGCTAACAGAGAATTTAAGACAGAAACTATAGTTCAGGCCTATCCAGTAGTTGTTGATACTTTCAACTATAAAAAAATGAAGTAGAACTGTTAGAGAAAATATTTCAGAAAGAAAGTGAATATAAATTTTACTGCACTAGTGTACATTATTTACACATATGAGATTTCTGGTCTTGTCTTACCTCAGTTGTAACCCATGCCAAGAGAGCATAAGCCTTATATGATGGTTTGCTTTCATATTCCTGGCAAATTCCAAACTCCCTTTCAGATCAAGGGCAACCTGGGCATGGAAGAAACACAGGACTGGATCTTTGCTTGCAAACTATGCAGGGCTATGTTGCTCACGAGCATATTAATTCACAAAATGGAGGGAGAATAAATAATACAGAACAAGGACTTGAACAATTTTTCTTTGTTCCCTGCAAAATCAAATTTGTTCTAATTTGGATAATGTTCTTTGATGTATGGCAATAAAGGAGACCTCTGAGCCATTTCACACCACTGTATTTCTGCTTCTCAACTAAATCAGCTGTTATAAACATTTGTCTGTAGGATAGGTAATGATGTAGAAAGAGTCAAAAATAATATCAAAGGAAGGGGAAAAACTGTCAGCTGTAGCATGGCTGATAAAGTTACTTTTCAGGTGCTTAGAAGAGCCAAGGATGTGCTCTGGTGCATTTTAATACATAGCAGAGACCTATTTTATAGCCTAATCGAATTTGATGGAGTATTCAGCTTAGTTTGGACCAGACACAATAGCATATCTCATGGAAAGCAGCATCTGGCTCAGTATGATAGAACTCCCACCATAACAAATAATTTAATGAATGCTCACCACTCCCAGAGGTGCTTAAATTACATAAGCAGATTAAAACACATTTAAACCAGTTAGTGTGCCAGTCCTGAAACACTATCACAAAACAGCTGAAAATTCCATAAAAGTACAGCTTCTCAGATGCCAGAGTTCTGATTGTGCCATCTTTTTCTGATTTCAGCATCCCGTTTGTTGCCTGGAGCACTGTGTGCTTCTAGCAGGGAGAGCTTATGGTCTCCCTGACCATAAGCAGAGGCAGAGATCTTGTGTGTTACTTTTCCATCCATTTATGAAATGGTCTTCATAAAGAGTGAGCTGAACTGTCAGCTGATGCTCAGATTAGACAGGTCCACTGACACAAACTGGAGCCTTTGCAGTTCACACCATGTGAGAACAGGGTGGTCCATTTCTTCAGATACTTTGAAAATATTTTCTCCTTTGCCACAGTTCAACAAATCTCTACTGAAATTATCACTAGCATTTTTTTGCCTCAATACTGTTAGTTTCAAAGCATTTTTAACGTGAGAAGGACATAAGCTACCACCTCCTTCATGGAAAAGTAGCATAGGGAAGAGGTAGATCAAGTAGCCTGATCTAAAAAAAACCAAAAAAAAAAAAAAAAAAAAAAAATCAGCCTCATATCTGAGAACAGAGCTCATGATAAAATTGTAATGACAATGTAACTATACTTATTTTGTACTAGATTTTTTTGTCTCTGACTAGATCTAAGGTGGGTTTTGAGCGCACCCCTCACAGAGGCTATAAGCTATATACATCCAAGCCTCCTTTGCCACAACCAGCAGCTGTTGCATACTTGACTCTTACCCTAAATGATCTCCTAGGCTGCCAGTTTAGACATGTGTCCAACTTCCCAATCATCCTTTCTGCCTTGCTGACTTCTATTGCTTGTTTACATTGTATAAATACCACACTCCTTCCTAGCCCCAAATTTAGCTCTAAAAGTGCTTTACAACCCATGAAGGCTAATTTCATCTCACATCTGGCTGGACACATAAAGGAGAAGCCTATAGAGAATGTGTGATATGAACAATTTCCCTAAATATAATTAATAAAAGAATTGAAAGATAGAAACTGCCATGGTTTGATGCTGGCGCAATGCCAGCGCCCCCACGAAAATGTATTTTGTTAAATAATTGTTGTGAGATGTGATTAGGAACAGAATACGCTTAAATTTAAGAACAAAGGGAAAAAAACTTTATTAACCTACTACTACTATTAACCTATACCTACTATGTATAAAAGACATACACACTAAATCTAAAATGAAAACTTCCTAAAACACTTTTCTTCCCTCAACTTAATTTCTAACACACTACAGTGAAACACCACCCAGGATTCTTGATTAAGTTGCTACTTTTTAGATAATCTATACTTAGTTTATTAAGGGAGAGAGGAGTCTCTCTTGTACTATAGACTCCCCCAGGAAACACAATTGCCACCCTTGGGTTTCTATGTTACACATGGCAACTGCCCGGAGAAAATCTGCTGGTACGACACTCTCATTTCTATGTCACAGTGCTCTTCCTACTGTGCATGGACAGACTGCTCATAGGGTTTCTTTAAGGATGTTTTACTACGGACTAAAAGAGATAACAGTTCAGTTTTTTATTCTGGGACCGCAGTCCCCCCCATTTCTTCCCCCCCTGGGGCCGAGGGTCCCAAGAACAGAGATAATCTTCTTCCTGAAGACAGAGGGCACCACTACACTCTCTTTAGCTTTTCTCTGTTTTTTTCATTCTTGTGCTGGTAGTTGTTGAAGCAGGTCTCTTGGCTTACTATTGTATCCCTTTAAAAATGTAGTCTCTGTTGTAGGATAATTTGGTTTAGTCTGTGGTTAACAAGAAAAGTCTAGCTAAAAGCTACTCTATCCTCTCCTTCTACCTAAAAAAAATTCTACTTCTAACATTTCAGATTTCAGACTGTCTCTCTTCTACATTAAATCGAGGAGGTGTAATATTTTACAAAACTTTCATTTTCTGGGAAAGGGTTAAAAAGTTCAGACACCCTGGACGGTTGAAATCTCTGCCTAGAACGCCAACTCCCGCTGCTGGGCATCTTCCTCTCCCTCTCCTTCTCTTCTGTCGCAAATTTCTAGGTGCTGTTGGACTTTTTGTCTCTTTCCCTCTGTGGGGGGAACAAAGGCATTTCTGTTTCTCTCTACTTTTCTGTCTGTAGGAGCTGGCCTGGTTCCAATCCCTTCACCCTGGCCTACCTCGACTAGGCTGCATGGCTTCCCGTCCCCCACCCAGCTTGTGGCTGGGCAGAGGAGGTCTGCACTCTCCGAGACCAGAACCAAAGAGACAGTTCTCCTGGGAGATTTTGCTTTCAACCCCCTGTGTTCTCAGAGGTATGTCCATACCTTCAGTGGTCAGTCTAAATACTAATATCTGACCCTGACTACTGATTGGTCTGACTACTAACTTCTTAAGAAAATTCACTTCTATGTCAAACCATGACAGAAACAAAACAAACTTTCCTATAAAAGAAAAAGAGTGTGGTTTTTGGGATAGGACAATGTGAAGAAAGGAACAAAGGCATCAAAGGAAAAGATGAAGATGAAGCAGTTGCATAAAACTATGCTATTGTCACTGCTTCTACATTAAACAGGTGTCACAGCTCTTTTATTATGACTCTCTCACCGGCTTTCTTTTCTCCCACAGTGCTTTCCTGTAAGCAATAGAAAATCAGGAGAGTCACAGAAAGTGCTAAAAATGCTGATTCAGTTTGAGCTACCCATGCACATTTCTAAATGTGTATTAGCACCATTTATCTGTAGTTCAACTCTTGCTGAGTCATATGGCCACATAAGAAGCCAAAAGGAAAACCGTATCATCTCCTGTCGTTCTTTTTATGTTGTGGCTGATTTGGCAAACTTGGCAGAGAGAGAAAATATCTGAGAGACAGAAATTTCCAGGAAATCTTTCCAACATGTAACTCTAGTACCATTAAGATCATTAAGGTGCATTGATTGTCAATCCTGTACTGCTTTGAATTTTTAAAAAGTTGCATTAGTGGAACAGAATTCAAGAAATTTAACACAGTGAAAAGATACTTCCCTTCTATCCTCTTGTTCAACATGGAGAAGATGAGACTGAGGGGAGACCTCATTGCAGTACAGCTTCTCATGAGGGGAAGTGGAGGGGCAGGCACTGATCTCCTGTGGTGACTAGTGACAGAACTCAAGAGAATCGCATAAAACTGAGTCAGGGGAGGTTTAGGTTGGATATGAGGAAAAGATTCTTCACCCAGAGGGTGGCTGAGCACTGGAACAGACTCCCCAGGGAAGTGGTCACAGCACCAAGCCTGACAGAGCTTGAGAAGCATTTGGACATTGCTCTTGGGTACATGGTACGAGTCTTGGGGCTGTTGCAGGGCCAGGAGTTGGACTCAATGATCTTTGTGGGTCCTTTCCACATCAGGATATTCTGTGGTTCTGATTTGTCAGCTTGTTCAGAAGCCAGCAATTCCATGTCTCACCAAGAATGGGAAAGAATTTAGTGATGAATTGTCTCAAATAGTATCTATGGGGCTTAGGGCTATACCATATCATGAGATTTTTAGGATTTAGAACCAGATGAAGAGCACCTGTGAATAATGAAGGCATTCTGATTTACATCAACTAGAAACAAAAATATTAAAGATGGGATATAAAACCGGAACAGCTTTCATGTGAAAGAGGATCAAGAGGGTCCACTAAACCACCATAGACAGTCTGAACAGGTCACAAGGTTGGTGCTCAGATTGGGTGCCTGATGGAATAAGTTCTCAAAGTGAGTGTTCAGACAGAGAATTGAGGGTCATTTTGTCATGTCCTGTCTCCTACGCACTCTTCTGCCCAGTCACTGCAGCTATCAGTGTGTACAAGACCTTACTGTGGCCCATCTTTGCCTCTTCCTATCCAAAATCTGGGGCACATGGACATGAATTGGACAGAAGCAGTAGTATTATGAGGAATGTGAGTTTCCTAAGGTGTCTATTAAGAAATCCAAATGAAAATTACTCTCAACTTGCTGCATCTCTTACTCCTTTCTCTCTGTGAAAATGTTAATTTATAAACATCCTTACTGAAAAGTGTGTATTAAATACTAAGGGAGTGCAAAGGAGAAACTTTTCCCAACAGAGAGCACGTCTAATTTTTCAATATGTTTTTCAAGCCCATATTGGAAAATATCTGAGATGGATTGCTGTGAAGTCTTGGAAGAAAATACTCATGCATTTAGCTTCTATAATTCTACCCATTACTAGAGGGTTAACAATATTTATGCATTATTATTTCAGAAGATCACCAAAAACCAGGGAAGAAATCCAGTTCTGCATTCCAAATATGGAATGCATATTCCATATTTGGAATGCAGAACTTAGTATTAGTTTAGTATTAGTTTAGTATTAGTTTAGTATTAGTTTAGTATTAGTTTAGTATTAGTTTAGTATTAGTTTAGTATTAGTTTAGTATTAGTTTAGTATTAGTTTAGTATTAGTTTAGTATTAGTTTAGTATTAGTTTAGTATTAGTATAACTGCAACTGTTATTCCAAAATAACAGTTGCAGTTATACTAATACTAAACTGTGGACTAAAGGCAGAGATGTGACATGGCTGCTGCCTTTCTGTGAAGCCCCAGGCATTCAGAATGAAGTTGATGGATCATTGTTTGAAATTTCACAATTGTTGTTATTGAGCAAGATGCAAAACTATACTGAGTGGGGTGGGTGAAGAGAGAGAGCATTAATACTTTATTCATGTATTTGTCACAGACAAGTGGACACATGAAGATGGAAAGATGATACTTAGCTATTGAGAGAGGTAAACCATATAAATCTCTGAACCACTGGTTCCAAGGAGAGAGGATTAAGTCAGAGCACTTCATTTTTCTAAATCTGCAGTAAGAAGCTAGATTAACAGCTACCAAATACAATCATCAGCAGAAGTTTGGTGCCTTGAGCTTTAGGTATTTCATCACCTTAACAACTCATCACAAGCTCTGATATAATCTTGTAATAGACTGAAAAGTGAAGATGTTTACTTCCTAATCCTTCTAGAGACTCAATTTTCAGGCTCTCATCCAATGCCTAATTTAAAGAGATGAAAACTACATTTTTTTTCAAGTTCTTCCTTAGATGTGAGTTTTCTTTTCATTCTGATGCACCTTTGTTTGCTTGCTAGATGGAAATCCTTTTATGTATTCCCCAACACTAGACCAATTAAGCCTATCTTTTTATAGCTTTTCAGCAGACTAAGGATGGGACCTTTTATGAATTCTTTCAAGAGTGAAATCTGCACCATGATTGAAATCTCCTGCTGCTGTTTAAAAAAAACCCACCACCCACATTGGACATGCTTAGATCCCCCAAAAAGCATCTGCAGCAGTTTTTAAATGCAATGTAATTTCTGCCAAAAGGAGGTGCACATATATTAATAAAAGCACAGCTAAGGTTGCTAGCACTGCTACTTCTACATTAAGCAATTTTCATTTTACAGCCTTTTGAATACCAAGACTCAGCATTTCTGCCTTTGTGAGAGTAAAGCTGTGTCACACTGAGGCTGCTACCTTTTTGCTGCTCAACTATAAGTACTCACGTTATAAACAAGAGCATCTCCTGAAAAAACAACAAAATAGCATAGGAAACATTAACACCACTGGTCATCAGGAGAGATGCAATCTTAGAAATGGGTATGAAAAAGGTCAAAATATATTCCCTTATATAGGTTTTCAATGACTGTATGCCTTGAAACTAACTTGTGTCCTATTAGAGCTCTGTACTCAGTTCTCTGTGCATATGAGTGTATTCCTGAGGGACAAGAAAGATATAAAAAGGATTAAATCGGTCTGTGAGATATTTCTCCTCTTCTGTCCACAATGTCCTCCAGTCCTTCCACCCATTTGTGCTGTCTACTGCATAGCCTTGGAAGTGACCAAATATTTTCACAGGAGAAACAGCTTTTAAACACCTTTCGTTTGAAAATCATTATAACAAATTCTTACACCACCAGACAGAGCCAATCTAAAGGCTATTAGAAGCCTCTAGTCAATGAGTTCACCTTGCACTTTAAGGGTACTTGTGATGGCAGTTCTTTAGAACTCTAGATTTTTCCAGCTGGCACCTGCACTGAGATCCCATTTTTCCTGTAAATCTCATCATGATACACAGCATCCCCTGTGTTTTTGGCCATCATTAAACATTTTGAAGACCCTAGCAGACATGAACTTCTTAACTCAAGAAAACATGAAAGCAGTTTTTTTGCTGTTACCTTATCTATAATTTAAATCTCTCTATATACCTCAAGTTCCTCAGGATTCTTTCCAATCCTTAGAAAATCATTTTTCTATACACTAACTTGAGTTCCACATGGTTTGTTTGTGACTCACCAGTCTTTTGATCTGGTGAAATAGTCCTGCTTGGACATCATGGTTCAGAGTTGAATTCAGCTTAAATCTGCAGCATATATAAACCTGAGACTGAAGAGACCTTTAGTGTAGTAGTAAGGTAGCGTTTTTCTCACTACCAAGGCTGTGTCATGCTCTATGGCAGATTTACTATTAACCACTCATCTTAGTGCCAAAAAGTCTCTCTCGGAATTAGGGCTTTACTGGACTGTGCACTATGCAAGCAGATGGACAACCCTTTTCCAGGAAAGGTAATGAAGGAAGTGTGCTCACCCACTGTGCTGGTCTTTCTTGTGTCAATACTGGTGAAGAGCATTGTTGATTCAGGTAAGAAATCTCTCACCCCACCTTCCCAGAACTAGATTCAGAAATTTGTCATAACTAGAGGGCAGATTCTGTAACAGTTGTTGCCAAGGCAGAGCATGTATAGGCCTTCACATGACGAGCAAAAAAGGACCTGATCTCCAAAAAAAAGTATCAAAATGACAATTAAGAAATAAATCAATTGACCAGAAAGCAGTTTTGTTGGTAAAGAAGAGCCAGTGTGCAGTAAAGGTCCTTACACTCTTCAGATCCCTTTAAGAGGGATCCCAAAGGGCATCACAAAGGGTTAATCACAATGATATTACCATTAAGTATCAGTTTCAATATTTCCCATAAGTTGTGTCTTTTAAGACTTGTTTTCAAATTATATATGCTGTGCTTGTGTTCTACAAGGTATGTTTAACTTTGAGAATTTTATATCCTAGTCAACTATCAGAAATAATAGCTGAAATCAGAGCTCTTTACACAAATAGAGCTTTTGCAAGCGCAAAGTTTTCCAAGGGAAACAGCTACTGGAAATAAGAATTAACTAAAAATCTAGATTAAGAGAGAGAATGCAGGAAAAAGATCACATTTCGGACTTGAATTTGGCATGCTACTTCATACTAAAAGTTTATTCATTCTTAATGGAGAGCGAATGTTTTCCTAGCCAACATTCTAACCAAATGCAACTAAAAAATCCTTCTCTGATCCATTCCTAGGAGGAACACATGTAAAGCTATGCTTTCTGTGCCAGTTTTGAAATTCATTTAATTTGGAGTCCATTATAACAGTTGCAGTTTTTGGCAAAGTTATTGTAGAGGTCCCCTACAGCAAAGGTAACTCATTAAACTGCAAAAGATTATGAAACTGGTCCAAAACCAAAAGTGCATTCATTCCTTTACTGTGCTATTGTGCCTATAGCTTTCTTCTGACTACCACGCTTCTGGGTAGTGAGAGGACAGATGAGGTATAGTGTAGGAAAAAAAAAAGGTATTTAGAAGGAGTAAAAATGGGAGAGAAATAAAGAAGAAAATTTCTTAACATGGAACACACATATGGGAAAATGACACAGTAGAAACAGATGATATATAAAATCATCTCATCATGATGTAACTAATTAATCTCACTGGAGGTCATGCAGTGTAGGAAGAGTTTTCAGTTTCATTTGGAGAAAGATAAAGGTCACCATTCAGATGAACTAGCTGCGGGAAACTTTCTTGTCTGTGTTTCTTTTGCCAAATAATCTTCAAAATGAGGTCTGGCTCTCAGTCTTGTTTAAGGGTGGGACCTGTCTTGTCTTCTTTTCTTGTGGAGACTAAAGAAAAGCAAACAGCTCTTTGGGATGTTTTGTTGTCATGCTAAACCTTTCCCGTGTTTGCTCCCTGAAGGTACACAGAAGACCAGGGTAGACTAAGTGCCCTAACAAGTGAGAATTTTCCCAGCTTTAACTTACTTCGGAGATTTTCACTGATTGTTTCAGGCAAACCTTCCTGACACATAACTCCCACTGCTGCAAACTTATCCACCTCCCTGAAAAGACTACAGCAACTGTGTTTGCTATAGGATGTCTTTCAGCACTGATCATCACACCTTCTCTAGCACGTCCATGAGGGAGGGAGTACCATATTGCTTATCTTTTGAAGATGAGGATAAACAGGAGAACTATATTTGATGTTAAAAGGTTTCAGAATCAGTTTCTTTTAATTATGAAAAAGTGAAATTCTGCTGTGTGAGCTTAACAAATACTGAATTTAAAAGTATCAGACTGCATTAAACAGCCACTGAGTCTGAACTCCAACACTTATGTAAGTTTGAAAAAAAACTAAGTATAAAAAGTTATAAAACTATCATCTCTGTTGTTTATTTCCACTTTTTGGTCTTGTGTAAGCACTTCAGACCAAGTTTAACTTTCTCTATTACACTGAAAAACATATTAGGCACAAACACAAGCCAGGTTCAGAGAATAAATTATGAAAGAACTATCATATTTCACCATTAAAAGAATTTTCTCTTTAGAGAAAAGATTTGAGCACGTTAGATAAGTGACATTTCAGACCCACTCTCTGAACATTTTTTAATTATAACAACCCAGCTTTTTTACTTAAGTCCTTTTTTGCAAATCTAGTGCAATTGCTTTCAGTGTGGTTACATAGAGTCTGTACTGAAAATCTGAAGGTGTCTTCTCATATTTAGTGCTACAGTTCAGTCCCAGAAGCATTTCCAGTTGATTCTAGGCAGAAGTAAATTCAAGTATGCTTTTCTCTTTATTCCTCTCAGTATATCTAGCACAATATACAACCCCTAAATAGGTGCACATTGCTGACCTAGCAGTTCCAAACACAACAAAGCCCTGAGTGGAGCTGGAGTTCAGCAGCACAGGAACACAGCATCTGCATGCTCAGGAACGTCAACAGACTGACTGACCTACTCCTGTGAGATTGTGTCCATACACTGAGTGTCTGCCACTGATGGCGCATTTAGAGAATCCAAAGACGAGGCCAGAAGTCTTTAGATGGTATTTCCTAAAGATTCTCATTTCCTTGTTCAGCTTCATATATCCTTCCAGCATATTTACAGATAAAGCATTAATTTATATTTTGTCATTAACTTGTCATGTCTTCCATTATTAAGTACTGCAGAAAGATCAAACTAGGGACAGGGATCCCTTGCCTACTTCAAGTTGCATCACATCATTAAATGCCTTTGGTTTTAAGCAGTGACAAGCAGAATTGTAAAATGAAAGCAAAGGAAAGGAGAAAATTCTATGCAATGGCAGGGCTATTACCACCTGCATGATTAGGAGCAGATACAGAGATTCAATCTCTCCAACTGGCAGAGAAAGTGTTCTATCTTTAGAGGAAGGTTGAAGCCATAAAAATATTAGACCATGCTATTCCCAGGTCATTGATATCTCAGGAGGCAGACTTTGCCCTCCTGTACTAGCTACTTATGTGCATAAATATCCCTGCTCAGTGGGGAGTGAACAATACCAAAAAAAGGAAGAAAAAATACGTGCAAGGCAGGTCTCAAGGAAAAGCTCTTGAGCAGAAGATATGCTGCGTATTTGCTGAGGATGTGGGGAAACAAAATTACACAGAATGGACTAAGCAAGAAGTATCAAACAGAAAACAAAGTGCTGTTTTTTTCTAAGCTATTAAACTTTCTAGTCACTCTCAGTGTAAAAATAATTTTGTTTTCAAGATTAGGTCAATGACAAAAGAAAAGTAAATAGCTCTGTGAAAATGTACAGTGCATATCAATTCTGCATCCATTAGCAGCAAAATGGGAAACAAGATATACTTGGAATTTCTGAGTATATTCTATAAAAAACTGAAGTAACACCATTCCACAAGACAATGTGAAAGACAGTCCACTGGGATGACAAAATGTTTAATTATCTCTCCAACAAAGGGTCCTTGTATAAAATTAAAAAACAAATTCTGCCCTGACAGAACGAGTGCCAACTCTATCTGTCTAAATAACTTTTCTTCACAACTGATGGTAAGAACAGAGGAAAGCTGGGAGTCCTAAGGATGACTTTGATAGAGGCATTTTTTTCTTTAGTAGGCATACCAGTCAGATTTGCTGTGAAAAGGAAGGAATTACCTTATTGCAATCAAAGAAGTGTGCTACTTGCCTGCACTAATTTGTTTCCTTCTTTCAAGTTTAAAATTAATAGATTACTGCATAGAAGAGAAATTCTAATGAGAATACTCAGACTGTAGTAGCTCTTTGTTGTTCAGCTATTGGCAATTAAAGCATTAATGTTAAATTAAAAAAAAACAAGGAAGAACCACAGGGGTAGAACTAAATATGAGCTGCTAATGAGCTCTAAATAGAGGCACAAGTCAGATTTCTTTCTGAGCTTCCTAAAAGAAAATGTATCCAGGGTTATATAACTATATTTTTTACTTAGCTCTGAAGTTAATTTTTATACTGCATGTAGCAATTTTTAAAAATTACTTCACAGCATTATTGGCATACATGAGTTAACATCTAATAGGTCTAGTGACAAAATTTATCATAGTATACCAAGTATTTTTTTTTCTGAATTAAATCCATGAGAATCAGAAATAAAATCAGCTGAGGGTAACTACAGCTGAATTATTATAATAACAGAATACTAAAGAGGGTGTGTCCAAGAACAAAGTCCAACCCAAAAAAAATTCTAGAGGAAGAAACCAGATTAAAAATCCATATAACAGTTATTGCCCATACATAATGAGCCAAATTAATCTCTGGAGTTTATGAAAGTTGAATTTGGTTTTAAGTGAGATTCTTGTTTACGGGAAATTCTGAGGATGGGAAAGAACTATAACATAATACCAATTTCAATGAAAGCTAACATTCAAAAATCAAAGTAGAATTTCAGAATGTTATCTGAATCATACAAGCTGTTCTAATCCAAATGTTCATTTGTCTCAGATTCAGGCAGTGAAAAAAGTATGTCTATTCATTAATGAAGTACATCCACAACTACAGGGGCTACCAGCTTATGTAAAAGCACAAAAGGAGCAACGAGTCACCTAGAGGAGACTTCTATACTTCAAGTATTCATGTGGCTCCTAGATATAGTACTGCATGGAGAATAGACATAGAATTTATAGAATATTTGGTGTCCTTAAATTCTCACACATCCAATGAATTTGTCTGTCAAGGTATATGGATATTCATCCCTATACTCTTATGTATGTGCATTCATGTGCCTTTCTGTCTCTTACTCCTTCATCCCTCACTAAAAAACCAGATAGGGCGAGGCTTCAATTTTACTACAGTACTTTTTGATCTGAGACAGAAAAGCAAAGCTAAAATAAACACAAAAATAATTATAGGACTTGTAAATGTGCAAGCACTGGGGCTTCCTCTTTGTGTATTTTAGATAAAAAGATCTGTCACTACTAGGTGATACTGCAACATAAATATATATGGGCATACATAGCAAATACATTAATTTACCTCAGACTCTACAAGGAAAGTCTACAACCTCAGGATAGTTAACATTTTCACCTGTAGTGAAAAAACACACACGGCTGTATAATCACTGTTGATTGTAGAGAACCTACAGTGGATGAAGTTGAAGACCAGAGGCTTACACATTTAATGTTGTTTTATCAAGCTTCAAGGCAGCTTTTAAGTTACTCCAGCCTTCTATACAAATAAAGGGATCGCAGCATGTAGGGAGTTTTCAGTGGGAATTCCCAGCACCGAATCCATTTTGGAAAGGATTAAACCAATCATCGCATGCAAGTATGTCCCCATTTTGCTCACCTAATCAAAAAATTTGAAGACCAGCAATGGGAAAACATAATAGGGAAAAAAAAAAATCTCTCTCACTTAGAGGAGATCCCCTGTTTGAATGTGAAGAAGACAACTGTAGACAGGCCCTTTCAGCAGCAGCTTGTGTGTCCTGACCCAAACTTCCAATAAGTTGGCTCCTCATCTCTTGTCTGTAAGCATTCCCAGCCAAGAGACAGATATCCTTGGATCACATGGTCCCTTTAATTCCCACTAGTAAATATGTTTTGGTCTTGGTGGAGTCAGTTTTTCCTCAGAATTTCCATGCACATGAGAGGGAACTCTCAGCCACTACAATACTCATAGCCATTAGCTCTAGCCAGCTGCAGTAAATCCTCCCCAATTCAGTCAGCTTATTACTGGAATGAAACATCAGCTTCATTCTATCACTCTATTTGTTCCTCAAGTGTATAATTACGAGTCAACTGAGGGTCATACGTTACCATAACACCAAAGAACAGAAAGCCTGGTAAGAGCCAGAAGAACGACTCACACTTATTTTAAAGGATTTTGCCTCAAATCTTCAACAACTCTCACACTGGAGAAGTAGATGCAGTCCACAAGGTTAAATCACAGGAGGAGAAAACAGGAGAGTGGCTGCAACTTGGACATAATTTAGGAAGCAGTGCTTGGTGTTTCAGTCTCCATAAGAACCATGGAGGAGACATACTGGGTACTTCAGTGAGTTTGTGCTGCTCAAAGTATTAAGAAGACCCTTGTGAGGGTCTTCTCCTTCAGCTTTTCTTTCAGGTGTGACATTAACTTCTAAAACATCACTGCAGTCACAGTTAGTCTTTATTAAAGGCCTCATACATCTTTTTGGGAGCCAGCTACTTTAAAACTGCCCTAACATGGTCATAGACCACAGTGGAATCGTCAGGGAGAGGCTACCCACTCTATCATGTAATCTGAAAACATTAGAAAGGGATTCCTCAGCCATTCAAAACCAGTCAGTAAACTAGTAAGTCAGCAAAAGAATGCATTACAGCACATATGATTTATTGTGGCTATCTATAGATACAGGATTAGTTTTTACTATGTGTATGAGAATTTTAAACCAGTGGTGAACAAATTTTCCCAGCAACACCTTTAAGACTAGATAACAGCAAACTGCAGTAGAGATAAATTAGGGTCTAAAATTACTTGTGTCACTGAAGCTCATGTTTGGTGCTAGTGTACATGCACGTGTTTGCAAATGAACAGCCTAATCCTTTTACGTTGTCTGGTACTACCTAGTCACCCCTGAAGCCAGTATTTCATTTACACATTGTGATCTTGGTATCCAGTATGATTTGCAAGCTTCTGAGGAAAGTTCTCAACTTCAGTTCTCCACATTACCTCGCCTTCCAAACATTAAAAAAAAATAATCTTAAAGCAGGAAGTTATAAGTATAATCTTTTCACTGGCCTGACCACAAATTAAAATGAGAAAGCATTGGAAAATCATGGCTTTATACCAAGCCATGGGAAACAGATGAAAGTCAAATCATATCTAGAAATTCCTTCAGACATCCTACAAAGGCCATACATGACAATGTTGTTTCTGGCTGTTTTTTTCACTCTGGAAGGAGATGTAACCAGACCCGGGTATACACGAACAGGAAAAGGTAATATAGCTCTGCACTGGCACCATCTGTGATGTGCTCATATGCCCTTACTTAAAATTACACTAGATATTTAAGCTGATCCAATGGGATATGGATGCTGACAGAATAATACTACATTTTACTCCCTACTATCACCTGCACAATGCCACCCAGTCTCTTGTCTCTGGAGTGTTTCTGATGCTTTTCAGATATGTTCTGTCCTGTGAACTTCAAAAACAAGCACATTTGTTCACTGTACCCCCTTTTGTCTTGTGGTCCTTCTCATGAAACCTCACCCTCTTTGCAAATACATCCATCCTGTGATTTTCTTTAAGGCTTTCTGCTCCATAGCCCTATACTGCTGGTTATCGACGGGTTACATAAAATCCCTGTGTGCCAGTTTGACAGAGGGAAAAAATGTAATATAAAAAGCTAAAGGGCCTTGGGGCAAAACTGAGTTAATTCCATGAATTTTTACACTTAACTTCCCTAAACATACCCAAATCTGTGTCTTCCTATTTTTTCTCTCTTTACTAAGCACATTTTATTAGGCTAGAATAACCTTCATGACTGCAAAAGATGGAGTAATATTTGGCACTATTCATCTTTAGTAAATATTCAAAACACAGTGTTTATTCTTTTGTGCATCTTCTGTGGGCATAAGTACTTTATCACACCTAGGAGTGGGAGCATGCAATTCCATGCTATACATGCTAAAGAAAATACTACATTTGTATTACCAGACCAGCTGGCAAAGTCATTCTAAAGAAAGAGACTTCAGAGATGGACACCAAATTAAATTATCATAAATAAATTCTTGCTAATGCAGTAAAAGAAAAACAGATATGCAAACCTGCTATGCCTGACCAAGGTGTAATAATCAAGTAACAATATTTGTCAGTGCCACTTCAGCATTGCAGAACTAGCTCAGCCAGTTCAGGAAAGCTGTGGGAAATACACTGAGGTCTGAGCAGTTGCAATTACTGCAGACAATAAATGATAAACAGCTGGTAATCTCCTAAAAACAGGTGCCAGGAACCACTAAGTTAGCTCTGGTGGCCAAATTCCTATTAATTTAAGAAATATTTTAAATTTATAAATGTAAGCATAAAAATTAAAAATATATAGAAATAATATCACATACTTAGTATATACTTGATGCCTGACTGGAAGAAGCACACCTAAATGTATTCAGATTCCATTAGGACATCTGTTACAATCAGTGCCCCTGGTATACCACCAGACAGGGAAATCAAATTAATTTCATGGTGTCCGAAACATTCCAACTGCAGGACGTGGTTTGTTTGTTTATTTTTGCAACTCGCACAAAGGAAATCCATGAAATTCTGTATTGAAGGGAAATCTTTCCCAAGATCTAGTTACAAAAAGAAACTCTCCAAACTGTGTGTGGCCACATTCCCAGCTGTACCATTGTTCATTAGATGTAACTAAGGAGGAGGCTGAGGATGAGATCCATGAAAAACCAAGGCATTTCTCCTATCCTGGGGGCAGTTTTTCACCAGCCCTGCCCTTCCATAGATGAAAGCAATCCAAGGGCTCTTCTAATCTGTACCAGCTGCTTCACCAAAGCCCCTCGTTGGTCAGGACTTGCTGCAGCACACCAAGGTCAGGTTCCCTTCTCCCTCTCCCCTTGCAATCTCCACGTGTAAAGTTGGAATAAAGCATGAGGCAGGAAAACATCCAACATGGGAGGCATGCAAAGAAAGCATCACTATGCCAGAGAAATCTGCTTCCCCAACTCCCATTAACACAGCAGCAGTGAAAAGGGAATGAAAGGGAGACCAGTCTCTAGTCTCTCTGCCTATCACATCTGTTTATTCTTACCTCTGGCTCCAGCTCACAGTGGTCTTCAACACAAGTCTGCAGAAATGACCACCTCAAGACTAACAAGAACATGACCCATGAAAATTTATCATAAATCACAGGCCACCACTGTCCCCAGGGGATTTTACTTTCTGAATATCTCATGAGAATCACGAGTCCATAGGATGCATTAAAAGCAAAATTTAAAAAAAGTGTGCCAGCTTAACACAATTAAGCAAATGTATATAGTGCAATGGTTGAAAGGCTGGTTTTGTTCTGCAGTTATGAGGTCATCAAATTCTGCAAACCAAAGTTCACCTTGGAAATAGGGGATAGGGTGGGATGGGCAAAGTCTCTCTGGTAGCCTGATGCCAAGATTTTGTAACCCCAGGGACAATAAAGTCATTGCTGCCTGCTTAACAGATCAGAGCCTGCAATTACACAAAGCATTAAGCTTTTTTAACTCTCTGTCCCTGCAATCTACAACATCAACACAGCAAAATATTTGTAACAAAGGGGGGGTGGGGGTTGAAGAAGAAAGAATAAAATTAAAATGCCACCAAAGGCACTGAACTTCTACTGAGAAAAAAATATTTCTGTGCAGAAAGTTTCTGAAGATGAAAGAGTGGGAACAAAGCCCTGTGGACCCTTGAATAGCAGTAAATGATTTATTATCAAATGGTCACAACTGCTTCTTCTAAGACATGATCAAAAGTTGTGGACATTGCAAAGGCTTAGAAAAAGGCTTACAGCTCAATGTGAGATCTTTAGAGTACTCAACCATATAAACTCCATCAGAAAAGTTAACACACATGGTAAACAGACAGAAACTAAATTTTAAAAGGTGGGGAGGGTAAAGAGTGAAGTAATTTTAAAACTGTGCAGATTTACTACTTTTTTTTTTTTTGCTTTCTGATGCTGTATTGAATGTGCTGTTGTCTCCAGTAAAGTCTGATATTCCTATCCTGAACTATGCTGTTTTTTCAAAAAGAAGGAAAATCACAAACACTACATGGTAAAAGAAAATAGTTCTTGCTCTTATTTGGTCATTTATATCTTTGGGGAACAAAACAAAACATCCAAAGTGGTGAATTTATGCTTACATTAAATGCAGATTAAAAGAGAAATAACAACATTTTAGAAAATTGCCACTGAAATTAAATTTCCACAAAAAGTAATTTCTTGTATAAACATTTTCTGTGTTTTGCTCAAAAAAACCCCAAAGACTCCCAAAATACACAAACATAAAAATTTTCATTAAGCTCTCTGGCGAAAAATTGTTGATTATCAAACCTTTGACAAAGTGCTTTTAAAAATTCAAGCTTTATTTTTCTGATTTATTTAGTTTAATTGTTAAAAACCTTTTTCATAGAAAATTAATATATTCACTACTACTCTGGGTATGTAGTTTTCCCTTACAGTAAAAACAGATTCTTATCAGATTCCTAGGCTGATAGAAATCCTAAGGATGTAAGAGTCTCCAGCACTGGTCATCTCATGGCCTACCTCAATGGTTAGGCTCCACAGTGACATTTAGTCTAAAAGGTTTTGCTTAGAGGTAGAATTGGCAAGCCCAGACTTGCATATTTAAACACTGTTTCTTCCATCAGAAGACTTGCTGCCAGCATCCAAAAATCAGTCAAAACCCAATCTTTATTGGATGGAATACAAGACACATCCCTTTGCATCTCTATGAGAAAGCAAAAATGCTGGATGGTCAAACTCAAGTACCAAGTTCTCATTATTCAGGAGCAGAAAGTACAGTCAAGTAGGGAGGTACTGTGAGTATGATGAAATATAGTGAAATTTGGATTATTTTTTTTCTAAATGGCTGTGAACTACCATATTAATTGAAGATTAATTCTTATCTTTGAAAAAGTGCCCAAGTGAATCCCATTTTATCCAAATTATGCAGAAAAGACACAGATGCAGATTGATTCTAAATACATGATGACTACTTTTTTAGTAGCTTTAATAAAGGAGAAAAATAAACTTTCTTATTTCTATTGTTATCTGCAATACCCTGAATGAACACCATGGCTCCTGCCCAGGATCCCTGTTAAAACAAATTCCATTTGTACATTTAAAAATCAGTACAAGGGGGAAATATGACAAAGCCTGAAATGTGAAACATCAAATTTTCTGCTTTAACTATTCAGATCTGGCACACATACATACGGCTTTTAAACCCCAGCTTGTCCCTAGAGTGCATCATAGCAGCCAAAAGACTGTTCCAATTAACACCTGCTACTATTGGTCCCAAAGGGTCATTCTGAGATCTGAGGACCTCAGAGGAAAGAACAGCTTCAGCAGCTGTAAAGAAAAGGGGACTGGACCTTACTACACAATTCTTGCTGTGAGACGGGAGCGATCTTCCAGTGTTTGGAAGAACTGGGTTAAAGGAAGTCTTGAGACAAAGGAAAGTCACAAAATACATTTTGCAGCACTGGAAAAGTCAGGTCTGTGATATATGTTTTGCTACACATAATCAAAATAATTGTAAAACCTTTCCGTTTCAGTTAGCTCCTTCAAGTGATCCAGTCTTTGCAAGAGAAATTCCTTTTTGGAGACGGAAAAAGGGCTAATTTTTCCCAAAATTTCTAAGCAAAAAAGATGAAAATTGATAAGCTCATCTGAGACAAGATAGTGGAATTTTGTTGTCCTCACAAGAGCAAAAAGTAACTTTTCCCATAGCAATCCAGGTCTCTGAAAGTTCCCTAAAGTGAGCCTTCTATCTTACCATGCTATACAACCACCAACCTGTGGAGCAACATATTTCCATTTAACACTCTCAATGCCCCCAGTCCACCTCTCCCCTCAGAGCATTCATTCTGTGGACTTTTAGTCTCCCATATCCCACTACTCAGTGCTTGGCAAGAAATAAGTGAGTGGCAAGGGAACAGCAGGACAGTCATGTGCCATCTGTCCATGGTATTATTTTGTTTCCTAGTGATTAATGAGTCTCAGAGAAGTTCCCCTCTACCAACCTCCTTCAGCCTTGGTCATGCTACTTGGAGTACTTTTATGAGAATTTTTAAGCATTTATTTTATCTTAAGGAAAATCTAGAAAATTAAATTTAAAAAACCCATAGTGAACACACTGTTATGTTCTTGCAGACATTTATCTAATGACTAATGTTATCCATGTATATACAAAGTTATACAGAGGCATAAATGTTTCAAAATCTGATCCAAGTCTGGTAAACCACTTTCAAACTGAGGAAATTCCAAGGGAAAGGTTAGCTACATTTGCATCTGTATTATTTTCGGTTCTTGCTTCCATTTTTGGTGAAAATTTTAATATAATCATAGTCCCTTAGTCTAAAGTATAAAATAAACAGCAGGTTTAAACTGTCATGGAGTCTAAGGCTAATGATGCCACTCAAGCAAGTAAGAAACCATGGAGAGGAATTTTGTTTGTTCATACTGAGAATATTTTTTAAAAGCTGAAGGAATTAAAAAAAAATGCTTTATAGTACAAGGAAATCAGACCCAAGCTTTGCAGAACAGCTGCGGTAAAGACCTCAGATCTGGGAAATTTCTGACTAAGAACCTTTCATCTTAAAGGTCCATTTATAACATTGGACAAGTCTGTCTCTTTGAGCCTGCCTCAGCAGAGATGAGCTTCAGTACAATAAAGGAAACAAACAAAAAACCCAGAAGAAAATCAGACTGTAATGAACTATTCTTCAAGAATAGCTAGTCCTCAGAGTACATCCAGAAACCTGTCAGAACTGAACACTAAACACTGGCTTACACATTCAAGCAGGATGCCTTTACAGACATAATTCATAACTTTTAGCACATTATCAGCACTGATATACATCAGAGTACTTACTGTACTTGAAATTTGGCTCAAATACTATACTACATATGAAAAGGGAAAAGAAAAGGACAAAGGGGAATGGGAGGGAACAAATACTACAGAGCAGTTTGTTCTTAACTACAGCCACTCTACCCTTGTTGTTCAGAGCCATTTTCCAGATGCACGTGTGCCTGCAAGCAAGAGGAACTTTTCTGATACACATGAGTACAGCAGACTAGCTCCTTCTGCTGCTACACATGCAGCAGCAGCCAAACCATAAACAAGACCTAGACAGATTAAAAATTTACCACATTCAGTATTCTTAAGCCACCAGTCATTTGAGTTAGGTACTAATGTTCTTTAAAGGACTAGTAAAGATGAAAAAAAATTCCAGCAAGTTACTTGCATTTCATACCTTCGGTGGAACATGAATCAGCATCATCACAACTTCACGTTTTTCTCAAGGATTAATTCTCTTAGCCAAGGAAAGAAAGCTATTCTTTTCTTCCACTAGTAATGTACTTGGTTACTAATGAAGCATATGCAAAGCTAACCAAGAAGAGTGTTAAATTAAAAACAATTAGTAAGATTAACAGCATTCAGATGTGCTGCTGAAAGGGGGGATTATCTGCTTAGTGCCACACCCCAGCTGTGCTAATTGAAGTGAAGATCGGGAGGGAAAGACCAAGCCTCAAAAGACAAGTCCAGGTTTTGTTTCATAACACTTCCCTTCAACATCATCTGTTCTACAGACCTTAAAAAAACCAAAATCCAAACACTAGGACCAGTCTCAAATAAAGTCACTCAATGAAAGTCTTCAGCCTAAACCAGCACAGCCTTATATATTCACAGAACATGTACAGTGGAGGAAGCTGAACTGGAAGCTCCATGGCTTCTTGCCAACGGGCCTGCTCCCTGCCCTGAAAGAATGCTGGATATTTTCAGAAATAAGAACAAAGACAATTAAATATGAGGCATTCATACATTTTCGACGTATTTATTCACCACTACCTCTCAAAACTGAGCAAGAGTCATCAACATGCAGCCTGGATTGGTGTTTACAGCACTGGTATTGATCACTCTCTCACACATCATTGGCAGGGAAAGGGGCAGCGGGCAGAGGGAGGGGTCGGGTAATGCCCATTCCAAGCAAGCACATGTCAATTATCGGCCTACTACTCTTTGTTATTAGTATTTTTGCTGTTAGTGTTCATTTTCTTATCTCATTGCTGTCTCCAGTAAATTGGCCTTATCCCAACCTGTGAAAGCACTAAATGGGGAAATACCATTACTGAACTACAACAGACTTTTTTGATGGATTATGAATATAACAACCTGATACAGTTTACCAGGCTCTGATCTCAAAACTGTATTTTTTCTATAATTCTCTTTATAATTATTGCATTCATTTTGCTTTCTTCCAACTTGTACTGTGAAATCTGTAGAGGAGGGACCACTATTTCCACTCTCTCCATTTTTTAAAAAATTATTAACAAACATGCACAGCTTTTCTGAAAACATCATAACATGTCCTTTCCCTGTGGAAAATTCCTAGGCTTTGAACTCAATATATGAAGGATATTAGTGCCTATATTCCCTCTGTGATCTTTCAGTAGTACAACAGCTTTATCTAACTGGTGATCAGGTGGCCTAGATCAAAATAAATTTTCCATCCAGAATTAATGATGCTTGACATATTCCATCTCCATCACTCACTGCTAGAAAGGGGTGTTGTATCCCTTCACCATTGATGAACTGTTTGTAGTATTTCATTTTAAACTGAAAAAGGGAAATTATCCTGTTTCAAAATAACCTATCAGAAAAGAAGGGTGTTTTTTTCAGCACTTGATCCAGTTTATTATATGGTTTCAGAAAGATTTATGCCAACAAACCTGAGAGGGAAGTGCCAATGATAGCAACAAAGTAGGGCACTGGGTCCTTTGGTGTTTGTCCCATAGGACATGGCCTTCTAGAATGAACTATGCTTTTTAGAAACCAATTTTAACATTTGGATAGCACTCAAGTTTCAGGGAGAGCAACCACTGAGCTTTTTTAAGCACCTGGAAGCAGCAGACAAATGATGCAACACACTCTCCTGTTACATAGCTAAAGAAAAGACTAAATATTAGGTGGGGTTGTTTTGGCTTTTTTTTTTTTTTCTGTTGGGAGCTCATCCAAAAAGAAAGCAGCAAATATTTTTAAACTCATGGCCTTTATGTTAGATGTTTTTTCTATGTCTTAATTTGTCTCTTTTGTAACTTTCATTCCATTTAAAAGTTTCTACATTATTGTAGGTCCATTGTCTATCTAATCCAAGAGACTAGTGTCCAGAGCTTTGAAGAAAAAATAACATCCTGGTGTGCTCTGTCCGTCAGAAGCAGCAGGTACCCTCAGAGAGTTTCAAGGCCACAGAGCTGTGCTTCTCCTGCTTCCAACTCCCATATTGTCAGGGGTTTCAGTGTGCAGAATAGCACAGTCCATTAGAGGGGCTTGTGAAATGAGGAGAAGAAAAGGCATCTACTCCATTTCATTCAGGACATTCTATCAGTTTCTGATATGATTTTCACTGGAAATTCATGACACAGGAAAGCCTTTACAGAGGTGAAAGGATTTCACACATGGGAAGCTTATCTTATCTCTGCTGCTTTTCCAAACTTTGTACTATATTCCAGGAAGTATTGATTTTTTATTTATTTTTACATTTCTGGAATAGATTCAAGAGAGTCCTATTCTGAACATTGAAAGAGGTGAAGGTCCTATATTTTATCTGGGAAAACCTGGAAGGTCCCAACATTTCACAGTATTACCTTATCACTTTGTTCAGGCCAGGGGCATATTTAACAAATGTTTCATGTTTAAAAGTTTCAGGGTAAGAAAATTAGGGAAGCTAAACTGAATATATTATGTTGCCAGGTAGTATAAAATTATTTTCTTTGCTTCTAATGGCTTGAGGATGGGCAACTTTTAAAGAAGATTGTAACTGCCAATTCATGACACTAAAGTTGATAGCACATAAAATGTCACAATAAATCTACAAAAACAGGAATAAACTCATTTTTAAAAACGTGCTTCTGATATCTGAGTCATAAAGAAAAAAGATCTAGCTCAGCTGTCTTCAGTACAAAATAAATGTTATTTTACAACTGACTAATCATTTTCAAGTTACTGCAACAACTAAAAATGGTATTCATTTTTGTAGTGCAAAAGTGCATATATTTAAATTACCTGAAGTACCTTCTTTTTTTCTCTTTCATCTTCCTTTCTCCTCTAAAGAATCTTATGCAGAGGCAGAGATGGCAGAAGCAGCAAGGGTTTAAAGACAATTCTGTATATCTGAGAGTTGTATCTAAACTTCCTATCCCTACATTTTATTTCAGTGGGGCCCAAGGCACGGTAGATCCAAAATAGAACAATTGGTATGAGGAATTTTTAAATGTTTTATATTAAAACTAAATGCTTAATGTGTATGACTTCAAAACACTTATAATAGCATACAATTGTAAAGTCCTTTTTTAAACTTTTAATTACACGCTTTTAAAAGTAAGCATATAACCCATAGTATTTAAGCTAGAATGAACAGAAATGTATATAAGAAACTGCTTTGAATACAAAATAGTAATTGTATTACTGTAAACTGGTAGTTTCCAGTTCCTGGCAAAACAGACCACAAAAGTCAAAGTGGGTCCAGATAGCTTATCTTCATATGGACTTACTACTGAAAAAGAGGAAACTAAAAATACACAACAAATACTGAAATCTGAATATGCTGAGGATTTAAGACACCAATCGTCTAATGTCAGTTGGTTGCAAGAACATACAGTAAAAATATTTCATGTTGTATTATAATTTCCAATTATTTCTACAGCTGGGACATACAAAGTAACATACCAGAGGTTACAAACTAACCAGAGCCTGAAGCAGGAGCAGAAGAAAAGTATCAAATTCTGCACCCTGCTTTTTAATCAGCAGATAGCATAACCACTGCTAAGAACCATACATAGACCCATAGGTAAGAACAAATACACCTCCCAGTAAACATTTTTCATTAGCTGACTTTTTATAATGCTCCATAAATTCACATACAGAAGTATTGTTATTAAATTCCATTAAAATAAAATTAATTCTTTAGGTGAGCATGTTGATATTTTGTTCCCTTCATTCTATGTCTGTTTTTCTATTATTTGCATCTAGCAAACTTAAATCCTCAGAATAAACAAAAATATTGACATGGGTCTTTTTTCTTTGACACTGTAAGCCAGCAGAATAAAGCACTTTTTCTTCCCCACATACTTTCACACATTTTTTCAGTTTTCTTTCTCAAGAGAGGCTGTATACATCCCAGTTGCATCCCTCATACTTCCCCTATTTAATCCTCTTTCCCCACAACTGCCTCTTAAAGCAACCAGCCAAATGTTTAAGAAAAGAAGCATGTTCCTTGAAAGCCACTGGCCGTCTCTGTTTTTATTTTCCTTTCTTTATAGTTAATTTGTAATATTATTCAAGCCACTGTTCTAGTGAAAATGCGGACTTGCTAATAGGACCAAGATCATCCTAGCAATGGCACTTATAATAAGAGCAAGAGAAATCCATCTGGTGTTTTGGCTGTGTGACAGTCCTGGCCCTTAAAGATCTGAGTTCCATTTTCTACTCTACAGTAAACATCCTGTATGCCTTTTAGCAATATCATGAGTCTATCCATTGCTGGAGCATAGGTAACATTTTCCTGCTATCCTACAGAGCCACATCAATATGCTTGGTGACCAGAAATATATTCCCTTCCTCTTCACTGCTTCTTTCTTTTAACTTTGTTCTGTTCTACAGCCACTCCTCCTATCAGCAGCTTCCAACTGCAGCTTGGAATAACCACCATTTATTGGATTCTCAGGACAAAGTAGTACTGCACATAAAGAAAGTCTCAGAAAGCACCAGAAGAAACCAGAATAAAATCAGCTTTTAAAGCGTGAAATCACACCTTCAGAAAATTTCAGTGCTGGCATGCTAAGTTAAAAAAATAGCACAGTAAGGCGAGTTAAAAAGAAGAAGAAAAAAAAATCATGGTAAGAAACTTGCAAAAGACATATGAAATTGATTATAAGCTACCATCAACTTCTGTTCATCCTAAAGCTCTAAGGTAATTCTAGGGTAGCTCTAAGGTAAAATGAAGTAGAGAGGCACTAATTGTGGTATATTGCATCTTGTACCTAAAACTAGAAGATGGCCAACATGTCACTGATTCTTTTTCAGAAGTTTCAGAGAGACCCAAGGAAGACCTCACCAATGAGCCTCCCAGCCCTCTGAAATGTTAGTGGAATCTGTCCTACATATTTAAATTAACGGACATGTGGATGAATATGAACACAGAAGAGTCAACACTATTTGTTTCTTGTGGGTTTTTTTACAGAAAATTTGTGCCTCGCAAATTTATTTAATTTCTCTGAAGAAGCAATTAAGAATGTGGACAAGGAGTATCCCTTTGATATGGTCTACTTCTATTTTCAAAAGGCATTCAGTAATGTTCCTCACCCAAAGACTCTTAAATAATCTAAACAACAGAGGAATGTCCTTGGATGGATAAAGAACGTTTAGGAGATCAGAAACAGAGTCAAAGAACAAAAAGACAGTGGAGTCCCACAGGGTTTTGTGCTGGGACCTAAGGCCCTCAGTGTATTCATAAATGAATTAAAGGGGAAGAATACTGAGGTGACAAAGAATGGTGCTGACACTAAACTATTCATGGCAATAAATACGAGAGACAGTTTCAGTAAAGCCTCATGATAATGAGTGGCTTGGCAAAGAAATGACAGTTGAAATTCAGCTTAGATAAATGTATATGGGGAAAAACAACCTGAACTTCACATATAAATTCTTGCTCCAGGCTGACTAATTCAAGGCAGGATAAAAATCTTGAGGATTTACTAAATAGTTTGATGAAAACATAATCTGAATAATTTGTAACAGTCAGAAAAAGACTGTAGAACACCAGCAGTCACAAGAACAGGATTATTCCACTGTGTAATTCCCTGACTCATTGGTATTGTGAAAATTGTGAGTAGGTCTGACCTCTCTTCCCCAAAAGAAGGAGAATTGGAAGAGATATCAAAAAAGGATGTGTAGTAGTATTGTAGAGAGCCCAAACCAGAAAAACCCTAATTAACTGAGGTTCCACAATCTGAAACTGAGATAATTTAATCTGAAATATAGTAGTGGTTTAAAAGATGAAGAGTAAAATGTGGAAGAATTTTTAGTATACTTTTCAATATAACTAGAGAACAGCAAGATGATAAGGACTAGATTCAAAAGTATCAGAAGGAAGTACTTCATGATCACTGTGCTGTTTAACTTATGTCCATAGAAGACAAAGGTCATGCAGGTCCAAAAGGGAATGTACAACCCACAGAAAAAAGATCATCAAAGTTTTAGAAGGATGTGTAGACTCCAGGTTGCTGGGAGAATATTCTGGGGAAATATCAGTATGGAACTGCCTGTACTTCTCTTGTCATTGTCTACATGTACTATTTCTGGTTTGGTTCTAAGACATTCATTGTTGCAGTCATGCTACAAATTTAGAGCTGCAGATTCTGGAATAAATTATTTTTCTTACATTTCCTTCAAATTTTACCTCAGCTTCATACTTGGCATCACAAATTAGTATTCAATGTCTGAATGCACCTTTATTGACAGCAGTGTTATACAAGGGAGCATCAACGTAATAGGTGTGGGCATTAGGTAGTTGTAGTTATAAATCTTAATAGAATACTTCATCTGGAACTTTACCTTCTCCTGCCCATTGCAGCTGCGTGCTTCCCTGAGTAGCAATCAGTACTTGTCATCTTGGAGTCTATGTTCTGCACTAATTGTGGTCCTGTGCAGGGAGCAGCAGGTGGCTCATGAACATCCCTGTCTCAGAGATCCTGGTGCAATAAGGTTCAAGACATATGAGGGAACCACTTCTTCACTGACCATTCACATTTTGACTCTTCTGCATGACTTCTGCTTCTTTTCTTGATATGAATCCAAGTAGGAAAGGTGTAAAGTAGCTGAAGAAAGTTGAGTACAAGTGGGAGGATGGTGAACAAGGTATTTCCCAGCCTACTGTCTAGGTTTTCTAGCTTTTGTGACTTTCTAGCTTTTTCCAAACAGACAGAAAGAATGAGAACCCTGTTTTTTCATTATTCCACTTTGACAGCTTCTTCTGTTTAGAGTACCAATTCTTTGCATTGTACTCTCTCTTAGAAATCTGTACCACTGCTAGCACAAAGGGGTGTTGACACTTTCAAGTGATACTTCAAGTGACACTTCAAGTGCACTTGAAGTCTAGTAGTCATGGCCATTCTTGGTATCTTGGCCTTCTGTCCCTCTGATAATGGGATCTGGATAGGATCCTTCAGATCCTGTTCTGCTGCTCTTCATAGCCTTCCAGGCTAGGGAAGTAAAATGGGTGATCTGGCAGAAGGTTTTAATGCAAAAAAACAAGGAACCATTTTTCACTCAACAAATCATTACAATGGGGAATTGGGGAATCCATTACAATATGAATTAAGCACTAAATAAATAAATAAAAAGAGTTCAGGAATCAGAATAATGGAAAGCATTATCAGTGCTGAAAGTGCTCTGTATGCAGTTTCTAAACCACTGCTTAAGGGAAACTGAATACAGAGTTCACTCATTACATTCCTCTCCAGGCCTTTTGTGCTGGGAAGTGTCACGAACAGGCTGATAAATTACACAGATCACTGCTCAGACAAGGAATGGCTGTTCACACGTTCTTACACTGTAATTTCTGTAATTGATTGATGTCTTTAACTCCTTGTCAGGTTTTAAAGGAGATGAAGGACGGATTGACTAGTAATCTTTGGCAGAAGACAGTTTGAAATCCTTGGATGCCATTATACATGTCAGTCATTAACATTTTATCAGACTGGGCACTACTAGCACACAGCAGTCAAGCTGACAGATTGATACTGAACCTAATAACATCTTCAGGGTGAAAGTGAAAGCAAGGAAGCTAAGATTACTTTATCAAATAATCTGACTGCATTAGTAAGAAAAGGTGTTTCCTACTTGAAAGAGCTAAAGGTTCCAAATATAGACATATCTGTATTTCTTCATGTAAATTTGAAATAATACACTAAACTTTTTGATCCTTTATGAACAAATTTAGGCTAAATAGTAGGGAGAAAATATTCCTAGCTATTGTTATATTCCTAGCATATTGTTATGTTAGTATTTAGCATATGGACTGTAACATCCTTCTGAGGTCTCTACCAGTACCAGGACTGACTGTATTCACAACGTGACACAGATCTTTTCTAAGGCAGTATTGCACTACAAAAGTTTTAGCCTAAGAAAGCACATACTGCACAGAAGATGAAAAGACAGAGAAGCAGCCAGACAAAATATTTTTGTGAACTTCATATTTAAAGTCAATTACTCCCACTGGGGCAGCTGTGCACTATTGCTCCCTGTGAATATTCAGTGAGAAATGAATAGTGATATTCAAAAATGAACTGTGATCAGTCATGTCAAGGTGTGCATAAATATCAATAACGGCTGCAAGTACGTGACGTTAAAGGCATGTGCTAAATCTGAGCTATTTAGCATAAGTTCTTCTTCCCTCAACTCAAATTCATCAGTGAGCACAATCAGATCCCTTCCTACAGAATATATAATTATGTATGTGAAACTCATGTGTTGCTGGAGATCCTACACCATGTCTTACATGAGAGTGAAAACTTCAAAACAGAGACATGCTGAAGATTTTTGTTAGCATCAGAAAACAGTTATCCGTTAGGGAAGCCAAGGGAAACCCAGAAAAAAAAGAACCCAAAGGAAATTGGCATCTTGCCTTTTAGATGGAAGGCATTCAGAAATAAACTTCAGACAATGGCTCTAACACCTCCCTACTGATTTTTACCAGCCAAGTAATAATTTGCAGTCACAGCTCAAAACTGTGCCTGCAGCTCTAAAATGTCATTATGGAGAACTGTTTAATACTAAAGCAAAGATGACAACTGCATTTGTCTCCACAGGACTGAATTCTACAACAATGGAAGCAGGCACTGTGGTCCAGATTCCAGGATCTTATGGACTCCTTTCCATTACAGGGTATGAAACAATGCAAATTAAACACAATGCTCATAAGCAGGATGTGTTCTGCAAGCTACACAGTAAAAGCTATTTTCAGCTTCAGAGTTTCAACTATTGTTTCAGGCTTGAGCTTAGGTAGTATATAAGGTAATGGAGGTTGGCCTAGAAGTTACAGAAAGCAGGCTGTATTTCATTTAAAGCTTCTCCACACAAAGCAAGTTAAGAGGAGAGACTTGACTCCAGACTCTTGTTCATTGGAAATACATCTGGATAGCAAAAGCTGTAATATCAAGTTCTTGTGTAGAATGCAAACAAAACTATCCAGCTCCTGCCATACTAATACTAGTCTCCTTGACTCTGAGTTTGCACCTTTTCTGTTACAAAATTACTGAAGTAATTTTTTCCAATCTTAAAAGTAGATTGTACTAGAAGAAACATACTAAGAATCATACATAAGAAAAGTACTACCTAAAGTACTTAGGACATGCTCTGCATGGAATACAAAACAACAAATATCTGTGCACCCTACCAATACCTCCTAATCTTAGTTGAGAGTTATCATCGATGATTTTTCATTCTATTTAATTGTCCTATGCAGCCTACAATCTTGACTCTGGCAGAATCAGTCAAATTTCAAAATTTTTAGTAGCGCTATTGATGCAAACCTGGGGATGTTGAGTATAACTTGCTCAAGCAAGGCCATTGACCATGATGACACCTCTAGTTCTCAAATTTTAGCTGAAAAGTATACATGCACAGAGGAAACGTGCCTTTAATCAGAGCTAGTTAGAAGCTGTAACAGTTCCATAAACTTTCTGGTAGAGAAAGTAAATGCAATTTAGAAAAAAGGTACACACACTAGAAGGGAAATGTACCATGTTGTCAGATTATAACCAATAAGAAATTGTAATCATGGGAAAGGAATGTTTGCTTCTTAACTTATAACCTTTTCATGTTCAGTGTTGACTTCATAATGTCCAGAAGGTGGCCTGATTTTTACAGCAATCCATACCAGTGATTTTGATGTCAGAGCTGGTAAAGTACTCAAGCTTTCAAAGATGGATTGGGAATAGAAATCAGAAGTGCTCACCAATGATTTTTTCAACGTTAAAGAAATATTTGAAGTCTTTCTTTTCTGTATCTATAGCTTGAAGCAAAGCTCTTTCTTTCCTATAAATACAGAGTTACATCACCTATGAACTGTAAATGACAGATCAGCTCTTTGAAAGAAGTGTCAGTTGCTGCCTCAACAGTAACAAGTGATCGTGTCTGCAAGGGTCAGCTCTAGAGTTGAACACACCCCATGTCTGTAGAATGGGTATCACACTTCTGACTCTGGTCCAGACATACAATCCACAAATGGTTAATGGGGGAGTGATTAAGGATCCCACAACAGAAGATGCCCTTGAGTTGTTGCTGAGTAGTGCTCAGAACCTCATTTAAAATCTTTATAATTAAAGAATTGTAGCATCAGCCTTAACATGCTTAGATTCAGTATCCATGAAAGAGAAAAAACCACCCACCAAATTCAAAAAATCTACACAATTGCATTCTCTTTCAAAAGTAAAAAAAAAAAAAAAAAAAAAAAAAAAAAAAAAAAAAGACCAAGAATGTTTCTTTTAAAAACAGCTGGAAGGAACATCTAAGAGAGGTAGAACCTTTCAAGCAGAGGTGCCTAAATAGGCTCATGGTGAATGCACACTGACTATTAGGAAGCCTTATGACAGAGCCAAATTATAGCAACATGGCCAAGTAGAAAGCTGATACACATAATTAGTAAATTCAGAAAAATAAAATGCTATCCAAAAACCCCAACCAACCAAGCAAAATCACCAACACAAATAAGTTAAAAAATACCATGAAAACTGTCATGCTGAAGACATAAATGTTGGAAACAATTTTCAAAAAAACTAAAAAAACTTGGAGCAAAATAGCTACATATGTAATGTAGGCTCTGGATTAATAAGAGCTTTTTCCCTAAGAATGGGAAAGTGACATGTTTTATGCCAATTTTAAACTAATATTGCAGTGGAGACTGCCCACCTTGTGGAAGTGCCAGCCATCTGAAAGGCTGCTTGGCTGCTCAGTGCAGACATGTATTGTTTACCCTATTCAACTATGTTCCAGGGAGCCAAACTTCCTGGAACACCACTTGAATTTGTTTTCTGCCCAAGGGATCTTAGTTTGCTCTCCAGAAGAAATAGGACTGGCAGAATCCTCCATTAAAAATCTGTCTCAGAGTTAATATCTCACTAACACACAGTTGCTAACCTGAGATCATTTAAGGAAGAGTATGGATCAGAAAACATTTCAGTTTCACAGAGAGAAGCTTTCAATTTTCACTCTGGAGCCTCTAGTGTTCTGTTCCAATATCTAACCTGTTCTGTTTCTCATCAAAACCAGATTTACCAGACATTGTTTTCATCTAGATGGTCTCAATTTTAAGAAGATTGAAAATTTTTTTTTACATTCAAGTGCAATTCGGACCATGAAAGACCAGGTATCCTCAGTTGGCATGGTCTGAGTACATGCAGGATGCTCTCACCATCTGTCAGGCTTTGAATGTCATACTCATTTCCCAGATGCTTTGGGGCACTGGGAGGGCACTTCTGTGCCAAAGATTTAGCAGGAATTATATTCTGTTGTTTAGCTGGCTGGCTGATTTGCTTATTACTTCTCCCTTCAGATGGCTGTTTCTGATTCAAACCATATGCAGCCATTTTTTCAACCACCTTCAGTGTCCTTCTCAAAACTAACTTCTCCATAAGACAAAAAAACCCTGCCGTTTATACTGCAGTCCAAACATAAAGCAGAACTGATAAAAATATTCAGAATAACTCAAGCTATAAATAACAAATTAAAGTTTTGCTAATATTATGTGAAGGCATCTAAAGTCAACTACACCAATTCTGCAAACTGAGTCACTCATCCTAAAGGATTGACTGTTCCACTATAGAAATTAGTTACTTAAAGCTGTGCATTTTTTTACTGGCCTTTTTAAAAAAACATAAAATTAAGATGTCTATTAATATTATAGAGTGATCAGCAAGAATGGAACTGTGATATGTCTGAATTTTAGAAGGTTGCAGGGTCAATAACAGTGAAGTTTTTAAGATAGCTATAATTTGAAGAGAAGAAAATCTTGTAATTGTACAATAGCTTCTAGGTTGCAGCATGAAAAACTGAATTTAATGTTATTGTTGTGAGACTTCCAAAATCCTGCCTGTATGGTCAAAGATGGAACCTGGTGCACTAGAACCTGCACATGAGAACTGCCAGGGTTCCATTCTTATTGACTTACACTAATCAAAAGACTGAGATTGAAAGAGTCTTCAATGGCTCAAGTAGGTATAGTCAAGATAAAGAAAGAGAATCCTAGTTGCTTGTCCTTCCTGAAATTGATGCTAATTTTGGAATGTACTTTACTGTGACGAGATTTCACCCTAATGTGACATCCAGAAACTGAACTTTGACGCCTATCTTGCTTTCTTTTTGATTGCAGAGGGTTTAAGTTTCTAACTCATTTAATTTCTAATTTTGTTGAAGAGTGGAAGTTCTGCTTCCTACTTAGATTTCCTAGACTTCTCTCTCTTATTTTCAAATGTCAATTATTATTCAGCATCTCAGAAACAAACTAGTGGGTATTAAAAACATTTGCCAACAGAAATAGCTTAATAAAGAAGTTACACAAAGTACAAGCTCAAGCACTGCCTAATCAGTTTGGATTAAGCACATCAGGTTTTATTCTCTCAACTGGAAAACTAACATTTGTTCAGCTTGGAAATTCTAATTCTTTGTGCTTACTGGTGCTAAAAATGTGCAGTTATCTCCAATACAGTGTTTATTCAGTACCTGTGCAAGCATCCACTGCTTGGTTAGATTAAGCTGACAATTCCAAAGGTATTTGGAATTCCCAAAGAAAATGTTTAAACAAAAAAATCTTTAATGCTTGGAAGGATACTGTTTTCTTCTCTTCCACATTCTCTGCTGTGAAAATTGGTATACTTCTACTGTCTGTAAAGTTTAGACCCAGTCCTATTTTTTTCCTTAAACTATGCCTTCGAAGATGAATAATTCAGTTAATAAATGCTGCTCTTCTTTTAGCAGCAACTCAACAGCTGTGGGCAAGGCTATTCTACTGAGAAAGGAAACTAAGACAAGCTTTGAGTTACCTTGCTTGGGTGGAAGTCCTGCTGCAGAAGTACAGATTATATATATCCTGGATCAGTTGAAAATCCTGTCATGCTGGCTAGCAAAGCATTGTCCTTTATTTAGAGTGTTTCTGAAGAAGGTTGGCTCGTTCAGGAGCATGAGAGAAGGTATTTTAGTGTGCAAAACAGGTTTTCATTCCCAGGATAACTCTGGTTGTTGTTTCTCACAAAGCTTTCCATAAACAGCAAAGTGTTTTGATCTCTTAGTCATGATCTTGCATTGTCACTTATCTGTTTGCCAATAAACAAAATCATGTTTGCAGTTTTTTTAATACCTCAGTGTACTTGACTTTTCACTCTTTTAGGAAGATAAATAAGAATCTAATTATTCTTTTTCCTCTTCCTAATAAAATCAATACTTCTTCCTTAAGTCTTCTCATTGATTTCAGTATTCTCTGTTTGTTTTTTGACTGAGATACTGTATTGAGTCATGTATTATATTAGATCCTAAATCTCTTCCTTCTTTTTTCTCTGCATCTTACTCAACTTCAATTTTCACTTTTCACTCATATTTTTTTAGCTCTGTTTCTTTACTCCATTTTCTATCACTGATGATGTGGAGTTTTTTCTACTGTTGTCTCACATATATTTTCTTGGCATTAGCAATGACTTTGGTATCATTGTTTTCATCTCTAAATTTCTCTCCTAGAACTCCCAACTGGCTCCAATTTCCTTAGCAAGAAGTATAGCTTCTAGAACTACTGCACAAACAGAAGACGACGGATGTACGCAGAGCAGACATCCTTAGGTGATCGAGCTGAATTTCTGTCCCCACACATCCTCTGTATTCTCTCATTTAGCATAATTTTCTCCTTGTGCATTTGATGAATTCTTATTTCACTGTCTCCTCAATTAGCCTTTTGCAGCCATCTTGCCAACAGTTCTGCTGTTCACAAGTCTCTGACCCTCCTAATTTTTCCATTCTGCTTCATGCAGATCCCTATATGCATTCCTCAGTGTTTGATAGCTTTATTCTGCTTGGTGGATGTCCATCCATCCATCCATCCCTCCCTCCTTTCCTTTGTCAATTTTTGGTCATACTTTACTAGCAATGGCTTCAGGATGGCAGATTCCCATGATTTTGACTGCATTCCTCTACTGTCTTCATACAGAGAGACCAAAGCAGATTAGACTGACTGTATTGAATAAGGCAGGATGAAAACCCATTCCAGCCCAAATTATCAGTTTCTTTTTTGGCTCAACAAAACTATAAAGCACAAATCACAGAGATACATGGTACTAACCTTTTTTTCTTCTGTATGTTGTATAATCTATAATAAGATTCAAATTGTACTGTCTTACACTGCAGAATAATCTGAAATTTTAATGGAAAATACTAGACATAATGCTAGCTGTGATAATAGAAACGTAGCATGAATCTTCAGTGCAATAAAAGTAGTATGTCCACAGAAGCAGATAAGGAATATAGTAACTGGCTTGTATTATGGTCTCTACACACAGTGTCAAACTTCTGAAGCTCATTTTCTCAGAATCACAGAATCACCGAATATTTTGAGTTGGAATGCATAAGGATCATTGAGGAAAACTCCTGGTCCAGAACAGCACCATCCCCAAGAATCACATCACATGCCCAAGAGTACTGTCCAAATGTCTCTTGAGATCCTTCAGGCTTGGTGCTGTGACCCCTTCCCTGGGGAGCCTGTTCCAGTGCCTAACCACCCTCTGGGTAAAAAACCTTTTCCTAATATCCAACCTAAACCTCCCTCAGCACCGCTTCAGGCCATTCCCTCAGATCCTGTCACTGGTCACCAGAGAGAAGAGATCAGTGCCTGCCCCTCCTCTTCTCCTCTTGAGGAAGTTGTAACCGCAGTGAGGTTTCTCCTCATTCTCCTCCAGGCTGAACAGACCAAGTGACCTCAGCCATTCCTCATACAGCTTCCTCTCAGGGCCCTTCACCATCGTCACACTCTTTTGGGTGCTCCCTAATAATTCCATGTCTTTCTTATATTGTGGTGCCCAAAACTGCCCCCAGCACTCGAGGTGAGGCCATCCAGCACAGAACAGAGCAGGACAATCCCCTCCCTTGCCTGGCTGGCGAGGCTGTGCCTGATGCATCCCAGAACAGGGATGGCCCTACTGGCTGCCAGGGCACTGCTGGCTCAGGTTCAATTTTCCACTGACCAGCATCCTAAGTTCTCTCTCCCTGGTATTGCTCTCCAGTCTCTCATTCCCCATTCTGTCTGTATATCCAGGGTTGCCCCATCCCAGATGAAGGATCCATCATTTTCCCTTGCTGAACTCCATTTAATTTTGGTGACTGCCCAGCCCTCTAATTTGTTGAGGTCTCTGTGCAGAGCCTTCTTGCCTTCTAGGGAGTCAACTCCCCCCAGTTTTGTATCATCTACAAACTTGCTTAGTAACTCTTCCAGTTGTGCATTCAAGTCATTCATGAAGATGTTGAAGAGTGCAGGGCCAAAGATAGAGAGCCCTGTGGAACCCCACTAGTGACCAGTCACCAGTCTGATATCACCCCATTCACTATAACCCTTTGTGCTCAACCTGTGATCCAGAAGCTCACACATCGTATGATGTGTTTATCCAGCTATTTTCCTTCAGATAGTTTGTAAATGGACAGTACCATATACTGGAGGTGGAGGTGAATGTGATATTCAAGAAAACAGTAAATACTGCCAACTACTTTAAACAAAGTGCTCACAGAAAGCTGAGACTTCACAAAGTCACAAAGGCTGTCTGCACTAGTGAACAATACAAGTGGATCTATAGATCAAAGCAGTGTGCTCTGAAGCTCCCACATCTCAGCTGTCTGCTTTTTATGGAATTTCATGTCAGACTAAGTTTATTTTGGTCAGTTAGAATGAAAGTGGTCATGAATATGGTTTGAAGTTGTCACAAGGCTCAGTTCCTGCTGCTGGTGTCTCTCAGAGGCTGCTTTGCATTTGGCATGTGGAATGAAACTTCTAATTTAATTTTCATTGAATGGGGAGCCTTGTTCTTATGCACCAAAACTGATAACTGAACTAATATTTAACAAATTTATTTTAATCTCTATAAAACTATACTCACTTTACTTTGACTAGTGGAGTTTTGATGTAAGTTGTGGTCAGGTACAATTATCTTAAAAGAAACCATCAATTTCTCCAGTTCAGTATCTAGACAAGCACCTGGAAAATACTGAGAACCATTTGCAATTCTGACAACTGAAATTAGGAAGGGGTGGAGTGGTGGTGTTTGTTTTATTTGAAAGATTGGTTAAATTAGTTGACTCTGCATTCAAGAAGTTTGTGAAGTGTCTAAAACTCACTTCACTTTAATAACCCACAGAAAATTAAAGAAAGTAGTAATGCTAGCCAGCATCTTGTTAAATCCTCATCTCTGAGCTCTGATGCTGTTTTTCTTTCATGCACTCCAGTGTCTCTCTCTGAGTAGATATTTATCCTCCTTTATTCACAGATGATAGTCCACTTTGAGACACATGAGGTAATTTATAAATGAATACAGAAAAACTCAAAATGACACTTAACAGCAATAGCTCCACTTACACAGTCCCTGCAGCAAAAAAAATTGGAAGAAGCATGGGAAAGCCAATGCAATCATTGTGGTATTTTAAATTATTCACAATATTGTGCAACACAAATATGTTACACTATATTGGAAAATAAATGGTTTTATAAAGCAGACAAAGGTGGATAAAAAAGTTTTTATGCAAGATCAGGATTACATTATTCCATGGTTTTGTGTTTTTGAACTAGAAGAAATTGTATTTCTTCTTACAGCTTTTTTTTTTTTTTTTTTTTTTTGGCCAGGATATGTACCAATGGAAAGTCTGATCAACTTTAAAAAATAAATAGTTTTGTGTGGCTGCTAGTGATATTCACTGGCCAATTTTTAAGAGAGGTTAGTGAAATTTTGGGAGCCAAAAGGTAATCATTATTTTTTAAAAGTTCTAATTAAGATGTCAGACTGAGCAGTGGAATGTATTTAGAATCCCATGTAATTTGATTGTGTTGGCCTACTTAGATAAATTGCTTTGGAAAGACAAATAAACCAGCTACTTAAAAAGTCCAAGAGGGCCAGGCTTCATTCCAGTGTTTCAAGCAATGACTGAAGCAACAGCCTTTTGTAACTATCATCCAGTCCAACAACAGACATACAATTGTCAAAATCTGATAGAAAGAATGATACAAGAACCTGGATCACCATCACTAAGAGAATAAACAGTACAAAGTGTTATTTAACTGCAAATGCTCAGCTTTTTTTTTTTTCCTTTGAACTGCAGACTTTTGGAGACCATATTAAAGGAAATGAACATCCAGAGTTTGAAACATCTGAAGCTGAAACATTGTCCCACATAAACCCATGGGATTGTTTGGGTTTGTTTAGTTCCGTTCACTAGATGTGCTAAATCTGTATGACAAACGTAAGATTTAGAACATACTAATACTGTGCTATCAGTAACCGGAAGCTCTAAAATCCATACCACTATCCTTGAAAACCAACATAAAGTCTGACCCAGCAATGTAGACTTTTTATTAATCTGCACCACAAAGAATATTACGCACACTCTGTTGCCTTTTCCTTTCATCAACAGGGACAGAGACAAGGGTGGAAAGGGTGAAAAAAGGATTTTGTTTTCCAGAGGTAACTTTGTAGTTTCTTGTCCTTGCCTGCATCATAGCAGGGTAGGTTTAGGCATGGAAAGCTTTCCCAGGAGGAGGCCAATGGGTTTCTTGGTAGTTTATCCCAATGGCACACTTTTGGTGTTCTTGGAGCAGCTTTTCTTTTCTGACTGCTGACTTTCATCTGCTGCACCTATGCAAAAGGCAGGATTTTTTTCAATCTTCATGATCCTATGATTTAAATGCTTGGTAGTGCTTTAGATTTACTTGTGTTTTCAGATTTTTGTACTGTTGATCCCAACCCAGTTCCTCCTGCCCTTTGCATCTCATGTGACAACAACCACAGCTCAGTTTCAGAAGCTTACAAAGGAAACTGTGAAGTTGCCAGAACAGATGAAACAACATTTCCTCACTGAGCTGGGGGCACAGCAAACACAGTAGTGCTCTGTAGCACTTTGGCATAGCAGCAGGGGTGCACTGCCTCCCCAGGCACCCTTCCTGTTCTCAGGCCCTACCAGGGTAGCAGGACACTCTCATGCCAGGCAGCCCCAAGGAGGATAGGAAATGTATTTGCTCTTACTTGGGTAGACCTTGATCATTCCCTTGATTTTTTTTGTTTGTTTGCATTTTTTTGCTGCTGCTGTTGTTAAGTGGGGAGAGAACATTTTCCTAGCTGGAAGGTGAACAAAAGAGAAGCAATTTTGCATGTCTTTGCAGCTGAAGTACCTGTTCCAACACTGCCTGGAAATTTTTTTTTTTGGGGGGAGGGGGGTAACTTACACTCATTAGCATCTGAGTATCCAGAGCTTAATGAAACAGTTGTATTGAATTTTAACCTACAGTTCTTCTCTGCATTTCTTCAAAGACAACAGGGAGAATAAGGCAATATTTACTGAAAAAAAAAAAAACCAACCCCTGAACAAGTTTCTGCAACCATTAATTTTATGCCGGTACCTGAAGTACTAAATCAACTCAACTTCCAATTCATTAATCAGGTTTAAAGCAATAGCAGCAGAGTGCTACGGCACAAACCTGAATAATCCCAAAGCCTTGGGGAACTGCAGTTCACATGACAGGCATGTATAGCAGCTCTCAGCCAGGACAGCAAGCAAATTATGTGAAATATTAGATACAGAGTAGGCCCTGGCATGGCCTACTTCCCTGGCATGTTATTTTACATAATTAAAATTAAATTCTTCCTATTTCTTTTCTTTCCTTAAATAGCAAAGAAGGTAGGGAGCAGTATCAATGTTTCCTGACAGCTGTAAACAATCACAGGCTCCTGCCTTTTGAAGTGTTTTTTCTTTTCCTTCCATAACTCATGCATTTGCTTTCAAGGTCTTCCTGTGTTGATTTATTCCCTCAACTGATATCTAATTCTGCTCTGTGCTTGACATGGCTGTTATTCTCAATTGCTCACTTACACAAACTGAGCAAAGCAACATCTACAGACACAATTCAAGGCTCCTGCCAGTTTTAAAAAATTCAAAACTGGAGAGTAGAACAATATCTTACATTTTGTCATGAAAAAAGTGCCACTGTACTCTTTTTCTGTTTAGCCTACTAACAAAGACAACTTGTTAGATTAATGTCATTTTTAGTGCAGATAAAGACCTTTACCCTTAAATACCTAAATAGATTGCTCCAGAGTCATTCAGATAATGCAAGGAGACTGGGGATCAGGACTCTTTCTGGTTTAGCCACAAGTTTGCAGCTTTGGCCAAGATACTCTTCATACCTGGAAATTAAAATGAAAATTCAAAGTAGATATAACTCCTTATCTACTGTGAGAAACAAGAAGGAAGATTTAATTACAGACTCAGCATGTAGGAAGAAAAGGTACAGAATAACTATGAATAGTAGAACATTTTGCAGAAGTACCAGCTCATTCATGCCATTCACTGTGCAAGGGGCCATTATTCTGAAGCATAATACTAATTATTTTATTTACCAACCATCTCCATTGCATCCAGTGTTTGGCATGCAGCATTAACAATATAATAAATAATAATTAAAACTTCATCAAATGCACAATAGAGAAGGCAAGCAAACACTAAATAGAGTAACGGAGCATTGAAAAGTAGGCTTTTACGTCTCATCCCCCGAGTAGCTTCCAGCATCCTGCTGTGACATTGTTTCAGTACTGAAACAAATGGAAGAACAACCCCTGGTGAGTCACCCACATCAGTCCTTCTGGCACCGTGGCAGATACCGCTGTCAGCACAGACTTCACTCAAGAACAGCTCCTCCCTTCAATAACCTCTCTACTGCCTGTAGCACACGCATGGCTAGAAGTAGGTCAAGACTCCAGTGGTCATACGAATTGTTAAGGAGAAACCATCCTATATTCCACAAAACAATGGACTTCTCCAGAACCATTAAGTTTGAAAAAAACATGGATCCTTCCAGAAAACACTTCCAGATAGGCAGAGATGAGGACTGATTTAAGAGCCCGGTTTTGTGCAGCAGTGGCTGCTATTCTGCAGATCAAATTTTGTGTGAAAAAAAAAATTTAGGTTTGCGTGCACTCTGTACTATCTCACAAAGGGTAATTCCTTTCATGCATCTAACAGGGAAGTTTCCTTCCTAGCTGCAGAAAAGCAGCAGCCTCCCCACACGTCTAACCAGAAAAACAGAACAAAATTGCAAGTTTTGATTTAGGAGGTTTCTGAGATACAGCTTGCCAGAAGCTGGGAGAATAGTTTGAGAAGGCAGTGCCAGATACTTGCCTAAACTCTTGCCTAGCAATTTATTCCTCACCCACGTTGGAGACAGTTCACTGAGCTAGATGGCACTTTGCTATAGAGCAATACGGGGTAACACACACTTGCTCCCAGCTTTGAAATCAGCAAATTAGATCTGAAATGCTGTGAATGAAACTTTCTATCTTAAATCACAGTAAATATTATATTTACTGTCTAGGAGACTGCAGAAACACCTTGTAACATGGTACATTTAAAAATAGGATTGAACAGGATTGGACTCGATGATCTTGAAGCTCTTTTCCAACTTCAATAATTCTATGATTCTTAATGATCCTGTGTTAGAGCAGTCTGCTGAGATCCAAGAAAAGATTACATGAGCTTTGAATTTCAGTACAAAAAACCAATCCAATATGAAACAATATTCTTCTACTGTGAGATAAAAAGAAACAGTTACAGTTATTACTCTATACCTCATTAGTCTAGGCTATGTGAGGGAACAGGGAACATCAATTCTTCCCAACTTCATTCAGAAACTCCACTTTGAAGAAAGCACTTTTGCTATGCCCCAGGTATCTTCTGTCCATCCATTCCCTTTGACCATCAAAATGAGCTAGTCTCATTTATTTTATTAGCCAGTCTTATCTGTTCAGCAGAACTGCCTTGGTTTCTCAGAAAAAAAAGGTGCTCTCTTGAAACTAGGTTGTGCCTAAGGGACATACCCTCATCAGAGGTCACAGAGTCTGTTTTACATGTTGTCTTCAAAATGCTGTAGAATAAAACCAGAAAATTCCAACTTCTGTTGAGTAGTTAACAACTCCAACAGATTTTTCGTGCTTGTTAAAAAATTCCCATCCAGATAGGATCCTTGCTGCTAAAGCACTTGCAACATACCAGGCAGCCACAGCAGAAACTGACAAGGAAAGAAACAACTTAAATCTCTGATCTTCCACATTATTTTTAGAAGAGCACTGTTCATGATAAAAGAAGTGTCTTCAGAAGACAGAATTCTCTTATTGCACTAAGAATTAGGTCACTTGAATTGGAAACTTGCAGGAGGCATATTCAGAAAGCTGACCACATCCACACTGGATGATTATGTCACAGAACTCTGCTAAAGAATCTTACAGATGATAAAACTCATACAAGTTCTAAAAGTATTAGCACAAATTCATGGCAGCAAAAAGAAACCTCAAGGCTATCATTAACTAGGAGACTATCACCACAGGTTCAGGAATTCCATGAAATGAAAATTGTTACATGTTGGAAACATACCCTTTAAAACCCACATCATATATTATCAAAATTCTCAATATTTTCTTGATATCTGGAGACAGAATTCTAGATTAGATGAAATTTTGTTTGAAATGGTGCCACTGTTCCTGGGTTTACATACCCCAAAAAATATTGCCTTAATTTGCATCAGGTACTTTTCCTTTTTAACAGAGCATTTGCATGTTAGGCAGTTTCCCCAACCTCTGTTCTTGCCAATAAAGTATGGGGAAAGTTGGCTAAATCAGAGGTTACTGCCAGTCAGTAATATCTGCAGCCATAGCCTCAAGATACTTCAACTTGGCAGTAATGGAATATGTGGAATGGCTGGAAATGAGCAAGAAAGGTTTCCTTCGAGAGTCTAACTGGAAAGATCCCAAAGGAGACGGAAGATATATTTGCCCTAGGAAGGACTAGGAAGAAGCTTCCTTACTGGACAATTATGTGCATGTTAAGTAAGGACATGACATCAAGAAGACGAAAAATCTCTAGTCATCTTGTGACTAATTAACAGCCTTCTGGTAGAAGACCAGAGTAGCTGTTTCCTCCAAGGACAGAGGCTAGAAATAAAAACAGGAAACAGGAAAGAGAAGTAGGGGACAGACTAGAATAGCTGCCAGGGAATGAACAGGAACAAAAAATAAGAGGACAGGTGCATGTAAATAGTCCTACTGAGCAGAAGGCTTCTGTAATTGTGAGAGAAATGTTAAAGGTTAAAAGACTTAAACAATTGGACGTTTGCAAAAGCAGCAGGTGCTTTGCTAAGGCCAGGTTTGCACCCCCCAACCAAATGGGAGGAGAGTTTTTATGTGTTGTGGCAAAACCTCAGATTTGCATAAGAACAGCCCAGGTGCAGAGAGTGTGCACTCCCACCACCAGGGGATGATCACAACAAACAAACCTTTTTTTAGCAACAAGCTGAGATTTGAGCCAGGTAAGTGAAAAGGTTGATAAGCAGCAGATCCTTAGAGGTGGGAAAATGCTTTTTATAATGCCAATGCCCTCCTTCCCCACGAGGCTCAGGTGTAAATCTTCCCTCCCCATGGGACTCAGATGTAAAATTTCCCTCCCCCTACCTCCGGGGAGGCACTGGGGCATCTACACAGAAGTCTGAAGGTGTTCATCCCTTCTGATAAGGCACAACTGGCTCAACTATGCAGGTGTGAGAAACAGCCATCATGTCTTAGAAGGGATCATCAACCACCAAAAAAATCCAATTGCTCCTAGAGACAAGAAGAAAATTGTGCAATGTAATTCCATATCACACATCTTATTTCACAAAACTAAAAAGATCAATTATATAAAACAGGCCTTTACATAAGTTTGGCAATGTTAGGTAAATGAATACAGATGCTATGCATTGCTTGGAAAAATAATTTATTATGTTAGCTTACAAAAATGACAAGTTTTTATGTTATACTTTAAATTACAAGTACAACTAGCAACTTTGATCCTGCAAAGGTATCAACTATCTCCTGAGATGCAATAAAGACTTGCAACGCTGCCTTCAGGAATTGCTTGGAGTAAGTCCCAAGTCAGCAAAAGTGCAATGTATTTTGATATTTTTGTTACTGCCTCATTGGCTAACATTTTATAGTCTAATTGCAGAAAGTAGGTACAAATGTTGACGTTAAATTAACATATGAACTTTCCTAGTAGACCCTTAACCAAACTTAAACATACCTGCAGACTGTGCCAAGCTTTCAGTTTGCAGCAACATACTCAGAGCACAAAAGACAGCTTTCATATACTTCATACTGCAATCACTTGACAAGATCTCAGCACTTAGTATTTTGATTGGTACTTAGGCTTTATGCATGAGATTTCATTCTGGCTTCATATTGATATAAATCAGGCACAGGCATTCTGAAATCAGAGCAGCAACTCAACAATAAAATTGGTGTTCTGGTGTGACATGAGCTGACTAACCAAGTACCTCAAATTTCACAGGTTGGTAAGGACTTGTGCATCAAACCAACATAGTAATAGTTCTTCCTTTTATACTTCTACAATGCATTGTTCCTAAACTTGCGTGAAGTGCTCTGAAAATCCAACCTGTAGACTTACTTTTATGTGCATCCATGCCATTTACAGGAAGTAATAGTCAAGCAGTAGTTTGGCTGAACTTGATCTAAAGGGTCTTTTCCAACCTAAATGATTCTAGATTTTTTTTTTTTAATTCATTACATACTTCTCAAGACAGTCAAGTTGAACTTTTTTCCTCCCTGAAGATGGCAGATAATGGAAAAAGTGGACTGCAAACACCTTGTGAAGCTATCCTGGAACTAAAATATCATAGGACAAAAAAGTTAAAACTGGTTTTATTTTGTGAATCTTTTGTTAAAAAAGAATACCAATCGTACTGGAATTTAGATGTAAGATATAATTAGCTTCTCCCTACACACATAAAAATCCCCATTTTGGGTACTCATTGAATTACTAGATCAGTTGAAAAACTTATATGAAACAAAACATTTAGTCACGAGTGTGAAATGCAATTGATACATATTAACAGATGAACCATCTCTCCTTGGAGAGGGTTTCATTACTTTCAAAAAGCTGTAGTAAACCACATAAAAGAGGAACAAAGAGCTGTAACATTTCAGAATTTTTCAAATTTCATAAGCTTGGATTGATGTTATTCAGAAGTACCATGGTTTTCATTATATAACTAACTTTGATTTAGTCTTCTTGAAAAAAATACAGGAACCTTAGTGAACTCAAAAATCTCATTTCTTAGATTCTGAAAAAAAATTAAATATAAAAGTGACATAGTGTCAAATTATTCCAAGTGTTTTGGAGCGCACTACCATATGATTTTTATAAGATCATGTATTTTTCAGCAAACATTTATTTTCATTAGACCAACACATATTGCAGACTTGCAGACCTTCAGAATGCAATGAAAAAATAGGCAAAGAAAATATTTCTCTCCCCTTTTCTACAACTCAGCACAAAATTGTAACTCCACTGATACTACAGAAAAGGCCTCTTCTAGCTTTACTGCAGTCAGGATTTCCAAGCATAAATGGCAATCTTTCTTTTTGAGCAGTAAAATTTTACACTGTATGAACATGTTTATACATGTCAATGTCTATAAGAAAGAGACATAATGATGTGGACAGGATATACCTGATGCCTACACAGCTATTAGAAGACTGACCACAGCTTTATGTTTCGGAAATAAGTCTGAAGGAAACTGCAATAGTTCTGGTTACTACAGTAAGATGAACCTCAACATGTACAAAGAGCTGGACTCCTTGCTAAACATTCATGGACTTTATCTCAAGAAATAATTCAATGTTGAGGAATTTCATTCCACTATACCTATTTCTATCACATTAACCAACACAATAAGGTTTAGAAGTATTAAACAGACCTTTCTGACTTCATACCAGTACAGAAACATTTCATGTCCATATTATTTGTTGAAATTCTGCAGATTCCTTATACTATACTGCAGTGACAATAGTTGACTGGGAAATATGATGTAATATATTCAGTGTCACGTGTATGAATTGCCTGGGCAATCTTAGTTTTGGAATGTCCCAACCAAAATGCTAGTTCACAAGAATAATTTTGCTCCTGTTTTCGGACACTAACTGCAAAAAACCACTGTATTTCATTCAAATGAAATGAAAACAAAATATCTAGAGGAAAGTGACTCATGTATTAATTCACTTAATTAGGAGTGCTTGTAATGAAGTGTCAGAATTAGATGGTTATTTGTTTTTTTTAGCAAACCCCAAATTAAATAGAAACTGGCAGCATGAAATGGCGAAACACATTCCAGAAATCAAAAGCAAATAACATATTTTCTTCTCATACACCCCAAGGGAAAAAAAAATAGAATATCAGCATTTGCTAATAAGCACATATAGAAATGTCAGCCTTAAAAGTGATACACCTTCAAAACTTCAGTAAAACACTGTTATTATATTGACACCCTTACCTACAATTCAAGTATTTTTCTATTTGTTGCTTTCTTCTGGTAATGTAACGCCACTGCAGATATTTGAACATTTGAGCTATTTGTTAAAATACACTGCAAGAGCCTGTATTCCTTCTGCAGCACATCAGCTGCCTCCAGTGGAATTATTTCAACTTTGCTACCCAGTGCACAACATACATAACAGACTTACCCTAAGTATGGAACACAGTTAAGTCTAAATCAAAGAGAGCAAGTCTCACACATTAAGAGATGATACAAAGTGGGTTGATGTCTGTTGATTAACATATTCAGGAGCTTCATTTTAGTCTGTCACTCTACTGAAATTTAAGCAATTACTCACATTCTGAAAAAATGAAGTGTTTCTTGACTTTGATATTTCATTTTTTTGTATTTGCAGAGATTTTTTGACTATCATGTAAGAATAATTTGTCTCACTTTTAAGAAGTTTTTAAATTAATTTTTTGTTAATTTATAGACCTCTAATTGATCAATGGACAACATACTAATGGATTCATATCCCATGGCTAGCGAGCCTACCTGCTGATGTAGCTCACACTGAATAAAGTTTTCTGTATATTCCAGCTTTATGACTGCACTGGAGACTGCTCCAGTAAAGACAAAACAAACCTAACTCCAAGGCTTCTGATGGACTTGTTGACATTCTGTTAGTCAAAACATGTAACAAAAGTTCTGCCAGCTCCATGATGTCTTCATGGTTGCAGCTGTTTGAGTGAAATGGTGCTGTCAGTGCTGCACTCGGCAGTGAAAACCTCAATAAAAATGGTGCCTGCATTGAGCTCTCCACACCAAACAGCCACAGATGCAAACTGTCCTCTTGGCCACCAGCAAAACACAGCTCATCTCCATCATTTTCCACACTAAGTAGAAAACTGTATCACTGGTGGTTTCTGTGAAGAGCCTCATGCCAGAAACATAAATTGGGCTGTTTCCCAGTTCCATGCTTGTTTAACAGTGTGAGTGACACAGAAATCCTTTTGATCACATTTAGCAAATTTCAGTATCACTTTTCAAAAATATTTTAGGCGTCAGCAACTGTTCATAAGGATGATTTGATATTAACACACTGAAGAAATACACTTTTTAATATGAGTATTTTAGGCTCTGGACTAAGCACTTGGATGTCCTAAATTTGTTGTAGTCTCATTTTTTTGCCTCGAATCAATAATATTTCAGGGTTATTGCAGCAAAGTCTATCCTTTACCATTTCCTTCTACAAATTGATAGCAGAATCAATGCTGGCAATCAGAAAATCTAGACGAATGTAGTAAGAGACATTTACTTTGGCCTGTGGAATAATCTTTAAAATGAGACAGCATGTGACCTGATGTTAGTCCATTTCCTCTGTAGCTTTTATGTTAGTAAAAAAATAAGAGTGTCAGAGTTCATTTGAAAAGAGCTTCTAAGAAACAATTGCCATCAACACTAATGTAATTCTATAGGAACATAAAGTACCAAAATTATTGACAGTGGGTAGGTGAAGAAATGATGGTATGTCTTCTGACACACTAGTGCACAGTAGATGGCAGATGAGAAAAGCAGTCTAACATCAAAACAACTCTGGAAATGAGATGAAAATAACAGACTACTCAAGAATAACTGTTGTACTTACTCACACAAAACACCTATCAAGGAACCGTGTCCCTAAAAACAGACAGCAAAATCATCCTAAAAGAGACATCTCTATGCAGTTCTTGTTTTTAAATGCAATAATTTAACAAAAACATGTTAACAACCATGTTCCAAAAATATTTAGTTCCAAATAGCACCCAGTAGATTCCCAAATAAAAAGACTAGAAATTTAAAAATATCATCACTGCATATTCTCACACTATAGATTTTGTCATTATTAGGGGAATAGAAAAAAAAATCTCATTATTTCAGCCAGAAAAATGATAGAAGTGCAACTTCAGCTTTATAAACAGGAGAGCTATTGTTGTTTGCACAAATGAAAAAAGTTGGATGTTGCTGGATTTTAACCAGAGCAATGTCCCTCATGTTTGCTGTCAACATTCCCAGAAGCATTGCAGATTTTTTAATAACTTGGTTAGTGGATTCTGCAATGTTGTACCCTTGTACAGAGCACTAAAATATTCCTAAGATTTAAAATCTAATTCAGTTATTTACATAGAAAAACAAATAAATTCATCTTCACAGCAGCCCAGATATGCTTACAGTAAAGAGCTGAGTTGTCCTAGAGTAGAAAGTACTTAAGCATGAAAAAAAATTATCCAAGATGGAATTTGAATTAGGGATCACTTTCATTCAGATGTAAATATGAGCTATAAGGCTAATATTATACTAAGGCAACAAGAATAAAAATGTTCTGAAATTTTAATTTAATAATTAATTGCTTTCCATCCCTTCTACTGTTCGTTTTCCTCTATAACTGCTTCTAAATTCTACAGTTACATCAAAATCACAGGACTTTGCGTGATGTCCTCCTGCACATCCATTTTTGACAAGGCTGTGTCATCAGATATTGACCTGCAGCTCACATTAACTTCAGTATCAATTACTTCTGTGGTGTGACAAGGGCTTAGAGAGAGATAAATTTGTTACTAACACACTGCAGATACAAGGAGTTTAACATAGGTACTGTAAAATTCGATTGTAAAAAGCAGTGCCACGAAAATTTATGAACATTTTTTCTGCATGTTATAGATATGAGAACACATCCAGATTGCAGCCTTCTCATTTTTCACCATAAATATTATAGTCAGTGTAACAAAAATACCTACTGATTTCCTTTCAGAGTAATACTGGCATTTTCATTCATGAAAAACCATTTAGTGCTACCCAGTGCAGAGACTATGCCTTGCAAGCCAGAGATGAACTGATATGTAGATTCCTTAGCTCAGAGGTGGATTTTAGAATAGTAGTTTCTTTGTTGTATGGATTTTTCATATATTTTATTTACTTTGCTGTAATAATTAGTAAAAATGTGGCTGAGCTTTGAATATACAAGGAGTACTTTCACCATCACTGAAGACTGGTTTCCATCAAAAATTTGAGAAGTAAATGTAAGAAAATTGCTTTGTTTTGTACTGTAAAATTTTATTTTTTATTTTTATTTTGACATTTCTTCTTAGGATGACATAATTACACAATAAAAATAAATTATTTTGTCTATTTAGTAAATATAATCTCAAAGTAATTAAGTACTCTCAAGTCTGCTGTAAAACAATATGAACTGAAGGGCATAAAATTTATAGCTTATTCATGTGACAGCTATTTGATGCTAAAATAGAGGACCAATGCATTTTTGAAAGCACAATATTGAAGCACTGTATTTCAGTACAACATTAAAAAAAAGAATGCCTGATACTAGCCTATAAAATCTGTATGTATTTAGTACATACATTAAAAATTGCCTGATTTACCAAAAGCTAAACAGAACAAAGATTTAAACTATCATTTTTGTGTATGCAATACCATGTTTTTGATTATTGAAAACCACTGCTTTGGGTAAGAACTGAGTAACAGGTCATTAAAGGGTTAAAGTATAAAAAAATCTGGCTACCAGAAGGGACAGCAATTTTTAAGATGTGAAATATACAAAAGGTTTTATTTAAAAATTATCTGCTTTTCTACTTTAAAAACTGAAACTGTACAGAAGAGTATTATTTCAGACCAATATGGAAATAATATTATTTCTTTAACCACAAAGGGACAGTTTCACATAATGTCATGAACGGAACTTTAGCCTTCAGTAAAGAGGAAACAAATTTCACTTTGTAATATGAACCTCTATCAAAGGTGGACGAGAGACAAATATTACATGCTATCTAGACTGCCATGCCAAGAGGTTAAATTTCAGAAAGAATTTCCTGGCTTTGGAGTCCATAAGTTTACTCAGTAAGAATTTTTTTTCTGTGTGTGTGTGTGTGGTTTGATGTCTCTTCTGTTCTTCCATTCCTTTCAGAAAATTTTATAAAAGGATATAAAACCGATGAAAACCCAGTCACATGGGCAAAGGCAAATATACTAAGCACTGAACATACTTAAAGTTATAAAGCCAAAATTGTTCACCCAGTAGTAATTTCTGTCCCAAATAGTACAGAAGTCGATTCAATATTTGATGTGAAGGAGATCAGACTGCTTATACTTAGTTTTCTAACAATATAAAGCACTAGTGATCCTGTTTTAAGAATACATACTTCAGATTTCTAAGTTACAAGTCAGGAAAAAATGTATAAATACATAATATTTTTAAAAAATTCCTTAGGAAAAAGACCGTACGTATTTCTGGTATTGCTTCCCAGCTAAGACTCTCAAAGGTCCATTTATTTACCTACTTTCATGTCAAAAAAACATTTAAACTGTGGTAAAACAATTATCCATCAGCAATCCATGCACCAGACCTTGCTACCACATAAGGTGTTTTGAGAACATGATTTACTGCTTAATAATATATTTTAAAGTGACCTTTCTATGTTTTGGCCATAATTTGTAGGTACCATAAAAGTCTGCAAGCTGGTGACATTTCATTTTGCAATTTTTAAGTTTCAGCAGACCAAACCAGTTAAAATATTTTAAATGCCATATTTCCACCTCTGCTCTGATCTCATAAAAAAATAAATTACAAATGTTGGATCCACTTAAAGTGAGTTTAGTTTATAGTTGATGTGGCTTGAGCTAAACACTGTTTCATGACATCGACACTGTTTGTAGAGGGCAGAAGTTTATTTGTTGATTTTTTTTCTTGTTCCTGTCATGGCCATTGCGATCAGAACAGATGGATGTGCCTGTTTTGTTTTCTTGACCCTCTGAATGAGGAGATGTGCCAGAAGTCTGCAAAAAGCCAATGCCAGTGCTACCATGCACAGCATAATACACAACAAAAGGTAAAGAAAACTTTTTAACCATGTCAGATTCTTTTTTTTTAGTTTTAAACAATTTAAGTTCATAGAAAATGAACAGAGAATAAACTCAACCTTTCTCTCATTTCTGTGTCTGATCTCGATGTTCTCAGCATGTTGTTCTGTTTGAAACAAGCTGAACACAAGGTGATTGTCAAGGAAGTGCACTGTCCAGAGCACCCACTGGGACTACAGAACACTTCATGAGAGTATTGAAAAAAAAAAAAAAAATCCTCTTTTGAGATGGCACATCATGGCCTGTGAATTATACCTGATACACCCACAGTCCTAAAAATGACAGTGTTTCAGAGAAGAAATAGGCTTTCTAAATATGACAGAAGTCTGCAAAACAAAATAGTTTGAATGGTGTTAATGTTGCTACAGTACTCTGATAGCTTTGGCAAATCTTTTAAGGCACACTAGCAGTGATCCAGCCAGAAGTAGCACAAGAACCATCAGAAACACATGCATTTCTTTAGACAGCAGAATTCTTAGACAGAAAATTCTTCTTTGATTTGCTCTTTGAGACCACTGTAATGCAAAATTGTGTTCAATTTGTTTAGAATAGTGATATCTGAACAAATACAAATGTGCAATATTGTATTTCCATAGAACTTCACAATCAATATAACACATCTTCTCTAATAGAGAACAAAACAGAATAAATAAATGAACATTAAACATTGCTTTTAAAATTTTCACAGCCACATAGAAGTGCCTTTCAATACTCTTGATACAGATGGGTGAGATTCAGATTCTTTAAAGTGCCTAACTAAGGCCATCTAATAAAACTGTTCTGGCCAAAAGAATAATTCTGGACAACTTATAATACATATATGCTGAACCTGAAAACAAGATGTGAATTTTTACTCACTTTGAGAAAATTTTGCTTTATCACTTCTTTCTTAAATTATTTTTTAAAACTGAGGGACCTAAAATCACAAATGTGTCTGTCCAACACTGTGTGATTACTCTCTCTCATAGTAATAGGCAATTTCTGAATATCTTTTCATTATTAATTAAGTTATTAAACATAATAAAAAAACAAGTTTCAGAACAATTCCTATACAGGGGTAAATAAGCTCATAGCAGAGATTAATGTCACAGGTATTTTACTTCACAGTATTTCAGGAATACAATACATTTAGTCTAAGAGGACTGCAGAAACAGATACAAGAGAATAGCAAAGTCCCAGAAAGCCTTTGGTGTGCAAGCCACCTAAATTATCACAAGAGTTCATTAGAATCACTCTTGGTGCTCTTTCATTTGAGTGTTTGGCAATTTTTGAATCATTAAGGGTGCATCACTCCTAGAGCAGATGGAATTACTACTGTTCAAAACCAAAAAAAAAAAGTGGAATGGAATTTACCACAAAGAAAACTGGTGTGGTTTCGTAAAATATTCTACTGCTTTCCTCCGTCTGCTTGCAGCTTCATTTCACTAACAGCAGCATTAGTAGAATCTTCCTTGGTGCCACTTGTATCCAAAGGAACCATCCCTTTCATAAGTGCTAGAAATAAGTCACACAAAAAAGGTGATTAAGCATCTTCAGATACATTAAGTTCAGTTAGACTCAATGATCTTAGAGGCCTTTTCAAACCTATGATTCTTAGATTTGGTTGACTGGCCATTGGTTTTTGTTTAAAACATGTATTTCATTATATGATATTATAATTTATTCAGCAAGTAATATGGTGTTAATAATATTCAATATTCATAAGGCTATGAATTGAGAAGAGAATATTTTCTCTGTTTTCTAGAGAAATAGATTTTAATAGTCTATAATACAGGCATAGCCATGAGCTTTCTTATACACAGGAAGTGTAGACCCGGTTTTAAAAAAATTTATTATTTCATTAAGATATATTTTCCATTTATTTTCCAGAATTTTTGTTTAGATAAGACAAACCTGTCAAAAAATTTGTGAAGGAATATCTTTACCAAAAGAATGGACTTAAGTCACTAAGTGACACTAAACAGGGGCTCATACAATGTCATACTGTGCATATACCTTCACAGCAGGGTACACATATATTGCTTATTTCTAAATATATTATATTGCATCAAAATCCAAACAATATGAATTGCCAAAACATCTTATAATAAAAGAATAAAAGTCAAATATACAAACATTTAGCAAAAGGTAGAAATTAAGGGAAGGAAAGTGGCTAGCAGCTTATACAACAGACCCTTCTTCTAATGGCCTTCTTTATAGCACAAGCACATAAGAAAAGTGGTCCTACTGAATATCCAGAGTGTAAATTTTAAGAATCCAGTAAAATTGTAGCAGTACATAAACAAAAGTTATTTAACAAGGAGCAAGACTTTACAGTTTGGCTAGGAGGGGGGAGATGTTTTCATTTTCAGAAGAATGAAATCACTGTGTTTGGGACATTGGTATAACAGTGAGTTCTAAGTTTTCAGCATAAAGTTTTCAGAATTGGTTCAAAGCCCTGCTGTTGTACACCATGTCAGTTGTACCTCCTGTGAACAGTATTCAAAGTAAGGTGAAAAATCAAAAAGAAAGTTCATTGCTTAACTAATTCAAATCACATTTTTCTAAGTGATGATGTCAAGTTTCCAGTCATTCCAAGTTCTTATGCTTAAGCAGCCCTAGGTTTTGCTCTAGAGGGGTGCCCACAGCATAGTGATGTTGCAATTTCTTTTTACTTGTAAGTACATTACATTATTTATAAATGCCAATAATAATAGTCTTAAGAAATGATGAAAAAGTGTACATAGAGGGATAAAGACAGGCACCAGCAATAGAGCGCAAGAGTTAATTTTTCTGACAATAAAGCCTACATTCCAGGACAACTCGATTTTATTCAGCTGTGGTATCAATCCTACTACATACCATGTTGACACTAGAGTGTTGTCCATCAGAACTTGTGAAGCCCTGGAACATAAATTCCCAACAACAATAGAAAGCCTCTAAGACATATGGTTTCTGGGAAACCATCCAGGTTAAAACCTCAAAGTGATGAAATGTCCAAAGAGAAAGGCAAGACTCAATTCACATAGCTAATGCAAAGCATGTGTAACTCTGGGGATTTTTGTACTCAAAATTTCAGGAAAATACAGTGGCTATAAAAACAGTTTCTGAGGATTATTCTTTAGATAACAACTAGCAGTGACTGCCTCGACCAACCATTTTGGTCTGATAATAATATAGACTGCAAACCCCATCTACTGAATGTTTCCCCGAATAAATTATTTTCTTATTTCAACTTCTTAATTTCTAAGAAAATGGGTACATAAATAAAAGCACATTCCCTCAACATATTTTAAAATATGTTTGTAATGGGAAAGCTGTTATAATTGCAGAAACTATACCAGAAACAAAACACAATGTTGATGTTAATTACTTTCCTTTTAACTGCTTGCTGCATTGGCAAATTTTTAGTCAATATTTATATATATGGAAACAGATTGTTCCCTAATTTATTTTCCCATACTATGTACCCTTCTTTTGTCAACCAATTTTAAACTTAAATCCCATGATCTCCCTCACAGATAAGTTAAATTATATCAAATGAGTCTGCTCTCCTTCCAGGTGCTCTCTAATGTCATAGGAGACCCACACTGGGAAGGAAGCTTCTAGTACTAGTTATTGAATTTATAGTCTGTAAGACTTTATGACTTGAGGAGAGATGGAATGGGGAAATATAAATCACAAAGGCTTGCAAACTTCTCCAAAAGGTAAATGAAAGAAAAAAAAATCCATACTTCTTTTTCTGAAGAAGGATACAATTAATCACAGAAAATAGATGATGACATGTACAGGATGATTTATTAAAAGCTACAGTAGGTTTGGGAGCAAAGACGTCAAATTATACTTCACTGTCAAAGTCTCAAATGATAATTAATTAATATCATTACTGAAATTAAAAGTTCATTATATTTTTGTGATTATCATGACTGAAGTATCTGACTTTTCATTTGCCACTCACTGAAAAATCTCCTTAATGCTAATACCCCAGCAGAATTTTTATTGTCCTCAAGAACTATACCAACAACTTCAAAATACACATTTGACTGGTAGAAATCAGTTTCAGCATAAAGTGACAATCAGTCAAAAACCAAAGTCTGTGGACTAATCCACATATTTCAGTGCCATAAGCTCTAAGTGGTGAATTGAATCACCACTGTCTTTTATTAATCTTTTTTTTTTCTGTATTTCCAGAAAATTTTGTACTTAGTGCTGGTAAAAAACAGTTGAATCAGAGAATAAATATGCATAACTGTTTCATCACATTGGTATTCAGATCACATGGATCCTATTTCTCTTAAAACTGCCTAAAATTTATTTAAAAGTTTCAAAGCAACAAAGTCCTAGCTTGTTTAACTCAGGTTAAGCAGTATAAAGACACAGTAATATTTTAGGAACATTTATACTGCATTTTTAAACATCAGTAAATTTTTGCAGTGACCACTTTTGGAATTCTTGAAACTGGAAGAGACTGCTGGAGGTCATTTATCTGAACATTCTGTGAGGCATCAATTACTTCTTTTCTATACCCAAAACAGGTTTAGCTGTACTTTGATTTGCATGACTTTGACAGGGATGAGGTTTGGGAAAAGAGAAAAATCAACTCTGAGTCAAGGTAAAGTGTTGCTGAAGTACAGATAATACAGAGGTATTTGTGTCTGTGCTTTAGTCCCACTATTGTTATTCAGTATGCTCTGCAAAAAGATACTAACACCAACCCATAGATTCTGAAAGGAAGAGAAACCAATTACCTTTAACCTCATCAGATCAGCTCAAAACTTATTGGTGAACAGTAATGTACCACAGCACTCATTCTAAGATGCAACGCTTTCAAAGTGTAATGAAGCCTGAAATAGGACTTACCACTACATAGAATGCAACTTTCTAAATAGGTTCCCAGTACACAAACTGGCTATATTGAAAATAAATAGAAGATGATACCCTGGAAGAGAAGTATTTTGATATCCATGCACTGATATGCTCAAAAAACCCCTTAAAAACCTGGTCTTTAAATTACTTTTGACACTCATGCAAAGCTGTGCCTATGTACCAAATCAAGACGTAATACGCCCTATGTTGTATTGAACATTTCCCAGCTGTACACGTACAGGGAGGTAGAGAAAAAACAGTTAAAAACACTATTGAAGTAGAATTACTGAATTCAACTTTCACTGAAAAAATGCTAAACAAGCATGAGACTAACTGGCGCACATGAAAGATCTTGGAAAGAATCCATGTTTGAGGACATCTCTCTAGTCCCTCAGAGGGTCTACACAGTTTACACATGTATGACTCGTTAAGCAGAGATTCTGAATTCAAGGGCAGCCCTTTGGCCTAGATAAACAAAATATATTGTATGCCCCAGTCAAAAAAACCCAAGCAACTGTCAGTGGGATGTGATGAAGTACTTCCTAGGCAAAGACATCTATCCAGCATCTAAAACTAAAACACAGAAGGATACTTAAGATGGTTCCAGTGCTTGTTTTTTGAAAAGAAGAGTCTCACTCTTTCAAGAAAAAAAAATTTAGAAGGAAAAAATATGTTACCTGTAGATTTTTTTCTGTGATATAATACTTACAACCTGAACTTGAAAGCAGTGAGCTACACAAAAAGCTGTTTTGAGTTCGCCAGCTAGAAGAGTGAGCAGCCACTTCTACATCAGAAATTTCAGCATCCATTTTCACATCCTATGGGAACCAAATAAAAATAATTTTATCTGTTACTATCAAGCAGCTGTGAACTTTAACAAAAATTAGTAGCACACATACAGGCACATGCTGTGATTTCAGAAACACTGGAAAGGACTGATTTGAATTCTCTGAATTCTCAGTATTGCACTTAGATTCAAATTAATTTGCTTACGAGTTTTATCCCCACTTCACCACTATAAAATGTCTGCAAAAAACTGCTTCACCTTGAGAAAAGCAGTGGCAGCATTGCAAGTCTTTGCCACTACAGCATGTTGTAAAAATGCTCGTTCCTGTTCATATCACATCCACAGTTCAGGACATACCATATCAGCAGGGCAGACATCAGTGAACGGTGACTTCCTCATCAATGAATGGTTCATATTAATTCACTGAAATTCCACAAGTAGTAATAAATATAAATCCATTTTCTCTGCCACTGAGGAAACTGAAAGTTCATTGATTTCTCATATTGAAATACCTCAAGGTGCTTTTGAATTTTTTTGTTAAACCATTAAATAAAGCCTTAAGTACAATGTTACTGTTTATGGCTAAGCCCATACAGCATAGCTTCTTGGTGAGGAAAGTCATTCAGTCTATAAGCTAAAAAGAGATGATAAATTTAAAAAGGTCATTTAAGCAAAAATCCTTGAAAAATCTCTATTAGCTCCGAAGCAAGTAGTCCCCAGTTAAAATATCACCCAAAATAAGATTAAAAGCTTGGCTTGGTATCCAAATTACTCAGTTTCTTGAAATGAGACGAGGTAATAATGAATAAATGCATCAATTCATAAAACACACACTTTTACTGACGAATTCTTATCATAAACAGCTTCAGGGAATTTTGTTAAAACTTCTTGCAATTTATCATTCATGTTGATACTTAATTTTATGTTGATACATAAGATTTGAAAAATAAACAGAAAAAAATTTCTACATTAATTTAGAGATACAACAAGCTTTTGTTCCATCACTGAAGGATTTACTCCTGTTAAGACTAATGGGAATTATACATATTAATCCCATTTTGTGCTGATGAGAGACTTAATACCTAAAGTGTTCATAGCACAATAACAATTTTTAAAGAAAAAAAAAAGTTTTTGTCTTTCCATTCTGCTTCCAGAAATGCTTTAAAAGAAGAGCTTTTAAACAAGAAAGATGCTTCTAACAGTATCTGCAATACAAATTGGCTTTCTCTTTACAGAAATATTAATGTATAGAATGTGGCTTTTGTCATGTGCTTCATTGACAATTACATCTGTTATGTTGTGTTTGAGTAGATGGTCAATTGTCTGTGGCAGGAAAACTCTCCTAAAACATTTGTATCTCTACATCAAAATATTTGTATCTCTACATCAAAATATTTATCTCTAGTTTTCCTCTGGCTTTCTGCTTTGATTTTGCTTCTGTTGCTATTTTCTTTTAATATGTTATATTTATGGGTTTTTCCCCCAGTTTCATCTTTATCTGTTATTATTTGGCCCTTTCTTAGTTGAAAAATCAAGATCGTTGTACCTGGTGGTATTCTGCAAGCCTACAGCCTACTTTTATTACTGGAAATCTTCCATTTTAAAACATACAAATAGAAATTATTATTTTTCTGAGCACCTAAGCAACAGGTATTTTAAAGCCATCTGATAAGATTACAGAAGAGTAGGAAGATTGAGTGGGGACAAAAGAAATCATAAGAAAGAATGAAAAAGACCTGCTTTTAGAGGAACATTCAAATTTGGTTTAATTTTTCCTCCTTAAAATGAAAAAAGACTGGGACACAAGATTAGATAATGCCTGTCTGAGATCAATATTGGCAAGCAAGCTGAAACAAGTGTATTATAAGAAAAGCTAGAAAAAAAACATAACAGAGGAAAAAGATTAATTTCAGAAGTAATTTCATCTAAAATGATCAATGTAAACATTTTGTAAGAAACATGGACTTTCTCATCACCTATCAAATATCTAGGGGCACTATGTACACAGCGTGAACCAAAAATATCAGAAAGAATCAACTTTGGTGTCCTACACTTTCCAGCAATCAATTTTAGAAACTGCCAACTGAAAACAGTAAAATAAATAAATAAATAAATGGCATTTGAGTTTGTTTCAAAGGAAGGTAAGAAAGGCAAGCATTGAAAAGGCTTTTTTTAGTCTAAGCTAGCCTGATCACTGAAATCAGATTAGCACCCGTCTGTTACTTGGTTTTGAACATTCTGTTCTATTTGCAAGAGCTGTGACAGTAAAGAGTACTGTATGTCATGCAAAAACCCAATTATGCCCGACTAAATGGAAACCATTAAATGCTCCCAGTTGTCTAAAGAAAGAGAATTGTTTTGGAATCAGCTTTGTACTGGATTCTGATTATTGAGTTCAAATCACACAAGCTCAGTAAGTTCAGTCAGCTTAGTGCAATGTTATGTTCTACCATCAGCTGATTGCATTCCACTAAGCTTTTCAATGTTTTCCAAATTTCAGTAGCTACTGATTTAGTAATGCTAGTGTGGAGGAAAGAGAAATTCAAGACACTGAAGATTATCACCAGCAACAGACTGATTGTGCCTGTTTCCTCATTTCAATTCTTTCTTACAGAAGAGCAAGACAGCTTTTTCAAGTACCTTCTTACAACAGCAATTTACTAGGCTAAAATAGTTTGTATTTATTTTACCTTTTCCACTTTTTAAAACATATACTGTAAGTATGTCCTCGTCTTACAGAAGAAAGACTGTTACATATAAGTTGAGGAACACAAACATCTTTTTGATAAAGTGTATGATCCTTGATTTGAACTCAATTGCTTAGAAACACTGGTATGATGCATTGCCAAAGAAACTGATATGATTGAGACACGTAGCAGAAATACTAGTACGATTCTTCAGGTCTGATCACTTTTTTCAATCACTTCCATAAGAAATTGTAGTTCTGCTGAAGTAAGCTGTTATCACAATGACAGTGACATGACAATGAACAAGCTAGTAAGGGAAAGAAAGCATGCTAATAATTGGAAAGTTGAACTCATTACAGGCAAAGTTTGTAAAGAAGAGCACTGGATTTGTATTGTAGGGAGTTAGTTATTCATGCTTAGCACTGCTATAAGTCCAGTGAGTGGACTTTAGCAAATCACTTCCCTTCTGTTTGCCTGGATTTCATTTATGTATTAAAGAGACATCATAGAGAATTGTTTGCAAAGAATGGCAATATCAACTACTGAAGAATTACTACACGTAATTTATAAATTAGTCAACCTCTTTATAGGGGAAATGGGTTACTGTATCTTTTACTTGAAAGGACAAGAGAAAATGGAACAATTAAAAAATTGCTGTAGACAGCAATTTGACAAAGCAGGTAAACACTTCAGAGTAGTAGAGCCTGAGTTCAATTGCCATGGCAGCTGTATGAAACAGAAACATTAATGCGTGATTTCAGTCTGTGTTTGTACTAGGAGTTAATAAGGTAAGGTTATGCTGCTCATTGAAAGTAATTGGGACACAGAAGTGGAGTACACACACATACCTTGACTTGCCCAGCTCTTTGCTTTGAATCTTCCAGCTGCTGCTGCAAAGAAGTCACTATTTCTTTATACCTCATATACCTCTCCTCAATCATCTCCCTTCGGCAATGGGACTCCTAGAAATGCATTTAAAGATTTAGATAATTTAATAATGTGAAAAGGAGCTAGAAATTTTGACTATTGTAAACACAGGTATCATCAAGGATTTTCACCACAGCAAGAACAAATTAAGTAGTAACTTTCAGAGGCTGAGCTACAGGCACCATACAAAAACATAATATTCTGTACAGAAAAATAATGTCAAAATACATGTAGATCAAAATGAAAATGGCCTTATCCTTAACTGGTGAATGATTTCTTGTAACCCTTTCCAAACTTCAGCAATATCATACCTTCTAAGAAAAATTCTGTAATGGCAGAAAATTAATTTCAACACTATGGAAACAAGCACCTGAAGAAAAAAAAGTTCTAAGGATATGGACAAAACAGTATTTTCAACAAGAAAACATACTGCTCTTCACTGAACTAGCTAATGATTCACTTGAATTAACAAACCTCCTACACAACATGAGAGGTTTATCAAAACTTACTTCTTCTTGCCTTCTCCCTTCCTATGAAAACATTGAAGGAAGAACTTGCTAGCTACTATAGAAAAAAACCCAATATGTTATTTGCAAATAGAAACAGTAAAGAAGCTCCAAACTTCTGACATCTTTCTCAAAGGATGACATCCTTCTCAAAGATAAGGCATAAAGCTTAGCTCTCTTGAATAATAAATTATTTCTTAAACAAAACACTGTGTTGATAGGGGCTCATCTTCATAAAACCATCTTTAAAAAATTAAGCATGATGGACAAGGACAAAGCCTGACTGAAACCAAAGATTTTGCATTCCAATCTCACAAATATTGTCTAAGTTATAACTAGAGCAAACCAGAAAATTACAGTGTCATTTCTCAGCAGTGTTAATTGAGAGAGGGCAAGTGTGAAGAAGATTGCACATGCCTGCTGAGAACAAAATTTTTCCTTTAGTGGAAACAGAAGGTAAACATAAACCTCTGTCAGAGCAAGTAAACTCTTCTGGGGATACCTGGAATGTGAAATTAAAACTATACACCTCAACAATATTGTTCATAACAAACCCAAACATTTTAACCAGTACCTGCATTACCAAATCTGTCGATGACGACAACAATAAAATGGTGTAGAATTATTAACTGATGACCTCAGGAACACAAAATAAACAATGCTCCAAACAAGTATGTTTTGAAATATTTATGACAACCACAGATTAAGAAATGTAATCATTTATCAAATAAAATGCAAATCATTATGTATTTGTTGATCTGTGGTTTAATACTGATTTAAAATTTATATTGTGCAAGGAAATTACAAATTGTTTTCTATTTCCATTTCATAAATGGAAAGTAACTATGGTACAGGGGTTTAGCCACTTAGCCACTGAAAATCTAATCTGAGCCTTTCACTCTTGACAGTACATCACCAGTACTGTCAATATGTCCTACTGTGTCCAAACACATCTTGATTGGATAGTGGTGCTGCAAAAATAAGTAACAAGTATTGTCATTATGTCAAAACAAAACAAAAAGTTGTAAAGATCATCTACCTTCACTCATTAAGTTAAATATTGAAACAAATGGCATAATTCATTTCAATATAAAATTTTCATTTTTTAACATGTAGTATCAGAATTTACCACTCCATAAAAATATTCTGAAACAATAATTAACACATGACCTGTTATGCCCAGTTATCAATGTTTGCCTACATTATGAACTAGAGTTAATAATTAGAACTAAATTTATAATTTCAAAAAGATCCAAATAAACATGAAAATAAATATCAGTATTTCTGTCTATATAATACATACATATGCAACTACAAATAACTTATTAAACAGCTTATCTGGACATTCATATAGATTATTAAGTAACCAAAATAGTTTAGAAGTACTGAGAGAGTCAAATGAAATCTTTCTCACTCCAGTATCTCTGCAATCTTCTAACAGGCTCAGTTTCTCAGGCACAGACTCCAGGTGGTTTAAAGCTACTCGGGTACTCTAAAGAACAGAACACAAGTTGAAACATTAAAAACGAAGCCATTCTTTCAGCCATCTCACACATTAAAAACCCCAGTCTTATTAGCATACTAGTTCAAGCTTCCTCAGTTAGGGTGTTGACTTGCCCTAAAGCTCCATCACAACTAGCTGTGGGACTCACTGAAGCAGCCATGCCAGAGGCTCCAGCCAGCCAGCCAGACCTGCTGATGGGAGATGGAGCCCTCCAGGTCAGAGGCTGCCACGAGTGCCTGGTGCCTCTTCGTGAGGCTGGGGCTGACCGTCCTTTCGCAGAAGCTGAGCTGTGCTTGAGGAGTTGGTCACCAGGTGAAGGAGCTACAGGAGGAAGTGAACAGGCTACATAGTGTTTGAGCGAACAAGCAAAAGAAACACTGATTATTTTCAGAGTCTCACAGCCTCAAGACTCTCGGGAGTCATGAATCTCCATTATAGTGGAGAAGCAGATGGACTCAGAACCCTGCAGGGTAATTAGTCAAAGGACTGTTAGCTAAGGGTCTGTTAAAAGATGAAGGCTGGAAGCAGGTCACAGCATGTACTAGGAGCAAGGTTCCTCCACCTTCTCAGAATTTGATAGGTAGGACTGGCACCCTCTACATTACATGTGAGGCTCTGGAACCAGAAGGCCAGACTACTGATGAGATGGGTGAAGGTCTTTCTGGGATAGTGCAGCCTCCTAAAACAACACCACCTGTACTCTGCACCAAGACCTCTGTTAACAGGAAAATGAAGGGTAGCTGTAATAGGAAACACCCTTCTAAAGTGAGTGGAGGGCCTCCTTATGCAGACTGGACCCAGCTCACAGGGAAGTCTGCTGTCTCCAAGGACTAGAATAAGAGACGTTACTGATATGGGAAGAATACAGAGTCACTGTACAGCTTGTCACTGTAGGGAGAAAATGCATGGAGCCAAAGCTCTACTGGAGTTGAAGCTGGCCAGAAATGTGGTGGACAATAAAAAGAGTTTTTTTAAAAATATATTCATGGCAATAGGCAGTGTAAAAAAACCCTAATTCCTTTACAAGATGAGGATGGTCACTTCACAAACAGGGACAGAAACAAGGCAACGGCATTTAATGCATTCTTTGTCTCTGTCTTCAACATGGATGATTGACCAAGTCAATCACTTGGATCACAGTGCACTGAACAGAAGGACCATGACTGTGAGAATGATCAACTCCCAGTCGACCCTGAACTTACATGGGATTTGCTGCTTCAGATGGATCCCTACAAATCTATGGGGCATGAAGGGACTCATTCAAGACTTCTCAAAGAGCCAGTTTATGTCATCACAAAACCTCTTGATATTTTTTGAGTGGTCTTGAGAATCCAGAGCGATTCCAGCTTACTGGAAGCTGGCGAACCTTGTCACAATTTTAAAGAAGGGCAAGAAAGAGGACCCCAGGAACTACAGGACTGTCAGCTTTACTTTAGTGTCTGGTAAAGTTATGGAAAAGATTATGCAAGGAGGTATTGAAAATCACCTGAAAGACAACATCGTCACTGCTCACAGTCGTCTTTATTTCATGACAGGAGAGTCTTCTTATCAAACCTGATTTACTTTTATGACCCCCTTGAGTCCTGCGTGCAGTTTTGGTCACTACATTATAAGAAATGTATTAAACTGTTAAGAGAGCATCCTGAGGAGGGCAATGAAGATGGTGAAGGGCCTTGAGGGGAAGCATGTGAAGAGTGACTGAGGTCACTTGGTCTGCTCAGCCTGGAGGAGACTGAGGGGAGACCTCATTGCAGTTACAACTTCCTCATGAGAGGAAGAGTAGGGGCAGGCACTGATCTCTTCTCTCTGGTGGAGACAGTGACAGGACCCAAGGAAATGGCCTGAAGTTGTGTCAGGAAAGGTTTAAGTTGGATATTAGAAGAAGGTTCTTCACCCAGAGGGTGGTTAGGCACTGGAACAGGCTCCCCAGGGAAAGTGGTCACAGCACCAAGCCTGCCAGAATTCAAGAAGAGTTCGGACAATGTTCTTGGGCACATAGGGTGACTCGTGGGGATGGTGCTGTGGAGGGACAGGAGAGGAGTAAGACTCAATGATCCTTGCAGGTCCCTTCCAACTCAGTATAATTCTGTGAGTTGGATGATTATTTTTTTTTAAATAAAAGTATATGTACTTAGCTAAATATAGAACAATCAAATCTCCTATTTTCAGATTAGGCATATGGTATGTAGTACTGAAATATGAATTGCCACTCCAGGAAGAGTTAGGGTTGGACTCAACAATAAGATTTCACATTCACATCCCTCACACAAAAAATGTAGTCTACTGCAAAGTGGAAAGAAGTAAAGAAAACAAATATCATGGTTTTGGTTTTGTGTGCAGATGAAGTTGGTTGATCATGCACAAAGAACAGTCATGTCCCACAGGTCAGATGCCTCTGCAGCTTCTCAAAGGCTGCCCTTCTATTATTGCCAAAGAGCAAGTAAAACCAGAATTGTTCGTACTTTCTGAATAACAGGTAGTATTTCCTCCACAATTCTCAAAATCACACTTCTTTGGATAAGGTTCTGCTGGTCTGGTATTCAATCTACCAGTAATGGGCTTCATTAACCATGTTACTACCTTGGTACTTTAAAGCAAAATTTTAAAATAAATAAAATCCATCAATCCTGAAATCAAATATTATGCTGTAAAGCCTGTGCAAACCAAGTTAACTTGCCCTTAACTACAAAACCTCTCTTACTAGTTCTGGAAAATCTCAATCTGACCACCAAGAAAAACAATCCATTTAGATACCAGAAATATGACCTGAAAAGACTAAAAGTTTCAGTCACAACAGGAGAAGAAAAATCAATGGGAGCTTCTCTGCACAGTGGCATCAACTTCAAAAAGAGTGAGGAGTGGAGAATCAGAAACTAACAAGGTAACCTAAATGAAGACACACCATCTGTTTAAAAGCAGTGATGTCTGCCTTGTTGCTACTTCCCAACATTCTATTTTTAAGGTTTTAAGAAATATTCATAACAAACAAAGGTCAAATTTCATAAACAATGGGATTCATTTGCAGCTAACTTGGACTGAACTTGTAGTCAATATTCAGTACCAATAAACTAAATTAGATAGAGGATATGAGACTCATTCTTCTGCAATTATATGTATGCAAAGATATTATGTATATAGATATATTTCTCTATCTATTTACCCACTCTGTTTTAATACAGATGATCTGTGATCTGTTCTCATAAAATTGAACTCAGTCCCTAGGTGTAAGCCTATGCCTTAAGCCATTCATTTTTCAATTCCTTCTCTAATTTCAGTTTCAAGACCTCATGTCAACACTGTCTGTAAATGGATTTAAGGAAGATGTTAATCATCTGTTCTTCCAAAGTGCCTCCTAAATATATCCGCTCTATTTCATGCACTTTTTGTAGTGGAAAAAAAAATACCTGTTTCTCTGCTAGTCCTTATTAGTCATACTATTAAATATAATCCTGAAAGCAGAAGACCAGCCTTTGGGTTAGATGCATATTCAGTCCTTGCTTTTTTGGTTTTGTTTAGAATTGTGTGGATAAAGAATGGTACAGGCTACTTGGATTTCTGAAAGGTGTTTTAGACTCCTAAAGTTTAAACCTAACTTCACATTCAAAAATGATGGGCTCTAAGGTAACTGTTGCTGCTCAGGAAGCAGATCATGGGGTAGTGATGCATATTATCAGGAATCTGCTAATGCAGTGCTCAGTATCAATCAGAAAAGTAAAATGAACACTCAATATAATAAGGAAAGGATAAAAGAGCCAGAGAACATAACTGTCCCAGATTATTAATCTAACTGCATCTTGACTGCTGAGTGCAGATGTGGATCTTTATTTCAAAAGGGAAATAGGGAAAGGTCAGAGAAGTTGAACAAGAATTTTCAAAGCCATGGAGTGCTGTTTCCAAACACAATACTCTAAAGAACAGGACTCTTCGGCCAGGAATAAAGATGCCTGAGAGGATTAATTACCAATTGGTATAAAATCAGAAGTCACATAAAGATAGAAAATTTTATATGACTTTAAGCAGAAAACTGGGCAAGTTCATGAATGAGAAAGACCATAGAATGGTTCCAAATTCACAGAAACTACATCTAAGTCTGGAAGCATTTGAGCAGCTGGAATCAGAATGAATGAATGAAAAACAAAATACATGTCAGTCCTGTTCATACAGTCTTCCCTAAGCATTTTACTTTGGCCATTGTTGCAATGTCAACAGCTGGGCTAGGGTGACCTTTGGTCTTGACTAGAATGGTTCTTTTTATATTGTAAAATTCTCACAGTCTTCTGAGCAGTCGGAGGGACTTGAATAGGATTATTCACACACTAACATTTTCAGGGACAGAAATGTGTGTCTTTTCCATAAAATAAATGAAAAGAATGGACGTGCAAATAAAAACAAAAAAAAACCAAAGTTTGCTGTTAGGGGAGGTTCAATAAGGAAGGTGGCAATGAAGAAATACATTGAAGAATGTGACGGAAAGATAATGAAAGAGCTTTTAACTGGTACATAGAACCGGTCTGGTAATTAATGAAAATTACAGCAACCTCCTCAAGATGGTTCAAATGCCATACTTGTATCATTAATGACTACATGCTATTCTATTAAAAAGATAGATTTAGCCACACAGATAAAATGTGGAAAAGGATTTTAGAAGCACCTGATATAGAGGCCAATTAAGTACTGTTAAGTTTTTTCCCAGAAATCAGAAAGCTATATGCCATAATGCATAAAAATAATCCTAAACACAACAATCACATCTGTCTGCTTATGTGTAACAAGCGACAGCAGGTACTGACCCAGTGCACTGATGGTACTGATAAGAGGAAAAAACACCCATTGTACTGTCTGAGGCAGTATTAATGGCATTTTACTTAACAGCAGTGATCTTCGATAGACTGAGTGCTACTAATCTTCCTGGTTTTAAAATAAAGACTATTTACTTTTAAAAGGGGCGTTCTATGTTTTCATAGAGAATGACAAAACAAATTACTTATTTTCCATGACTTCATACAAACACTTTGATGTTTAAACTGCATGTGAACAGTTAATCCTCCTATACTGATGTGTTCTCGGTAATAGACGGTTTCACACTGTCTCAAGGGAGAGATCTAAATCAAAATCAGCCACATTTTATTTTTAGTCTCAAAGCTGCAATGCTAAATGCAAATAAATCAAAGCAGGTTTGTATATAGTACTCCTGAGGTTCGCCTTTATAGTCAATATATTGAAAACACATAAACATAAACCAGAAACCAAACTTCATTGACTTTCAAGTACAGTACTCCTTTCTTTTCTGAGGTAGGTAAAAACAAATGGCTATCTGTATTGCACAGTTTTGGGGTTTTTTTTTTGGAAATGAGAGTTGATTTAAGTACCAGTTAGCTAATCCCCAAAGAATAACCATAAAAAAGATTAAATGCAATGTCATTTTAACTGGCTTCAATGCATGTCAGCAGGCAGTTACAATTCAAATAAAAATACAGTTAGAAGTGACCTAAAATGACTTATTTTTTAAATGACCCTAGTGTATTGAATACATAAATAGCAAGAATAGGATGCACCCAGCATGTTTAAAAGTATTCTTTGCTTTCCCTGTTAAGATCTGTAAAACTATGCACTATCAGCTTCAATCTCCAGCTCTCCACTGATAAATCATATACTTTTCTTTTAAGGAGGTGGTTCTGCTTGAGAAGCCTGAGGTGCTCTGCTGCCTTTTACATGCCAGGCAAACTCCACGATAGCTGGGACATTCTGTGAATAGTACATCATATGCAGAGAGGGAACTTTCAGAGAAAACAAAAAAAATGTATTTTATATTTTTATATTCCACGTATATCATGACTCCAATTATACCACTATTTTGATGATTTCAGCACATCAAGAAGTCAAATTACCTACACTAAGGTAGGCAACACATGTAACTTTATAAAATTACAATTTCAGTGTTCAGTTGGCTTTTTTTTCTGTATTACATTGTTTCATGAGTTTTGACAAATAAGATTTTTTTTAAGCAAAAACTACACTAATGAAAAACAAATGACCTTTGCTAACAAAGCATTGCCAATGTCAAACTACTTCAACATTTAATTTAGATTCCAGATGTTTTTGCATGGGGTGGACCACATTTTAACTAAAGGAACTTCATGGATGCTTCCTTTCCTGTTTGCAATGACATAGACTGTCTTTTCTGTCATTCAGGAGCACATGACATCCCTGTGCTAACTAGGGAAATGTTTACATAGGAAAATATTAGGAAAGTATTTTATGAATTTGCAGTTGTTTGATGCATACTAGCAGCTGCAAACATGGAGGAAACTCTTTTCTTTTGGCAAGCTAGCTTTCTGTGAATCATCCGTCAGGGCTCCAAGCACTCCGGGGGTCCATAGGAGTAGTTTTTGAGAATCTATCCTTTATCATTTACTAAGATTTTGACCAGAGACATCCAGATATAATTCCTAGAAACTAAAAGAAGTATAAGACAAGAAGCAGATTGTGTAAAGTAATGCAGTGTTAGTGGGAACACATTCTCAAAAGGTGTAATGACTTCCTTGATGCTCATCTTTAACATGAAGCATTGCAGGCTAAAAATCTTTATATGTAATTTATGTTAAAGTTTTGTATGCTAACAGTATTTCATCATCAAGCCTTCCAGAAAGCATTGCAAAAATTCAATTAACACAGTCTTCATGGGAAAGAAGAAAGTGTTTTCAGATGAGAAAAATTAAAATACAAAAAGAAGTGATTTAAACAAGGATTCACAGCAAATCAGTGTCAGAGTAGGAAAAGAATTAGGAGTGTTCCTTATGGATTTCCCTATTTTAATAAAAAGCTTCACAATAATGAAAGAAAAAAAAAACCTGTGGTGCCATCAACAGGTGTAACTGATGCCTGTGCTGCTACAGCTATAACTAGATCAAATATAAAACATTTCATTCTAAAATGAAGGGCCTAGTAGCACATTAGAAATATCTAGTCAATAGTCTGCTGTCAAACAAATATTTAACTTATTTTGTGATATACAAACCAAAACAAGAAAAGCACAAATCTATGTCTTATCAAGTTAAATTCTGTGGAAGAACTCAGATACATATTCTACAGATGAAAGGCCAACATAAGTCATGTAAGAAGCAGCTGAGGGAGTTAGGGTTATTTATCATGGAGAAAAGGAGACTCAGCGGGGACCTTATCACTCTCTACAACTGACTGAAAGGAGGCTGTAGCCAGGTGGGGGTTGGTCTCTTTCCCCAGGCAAGTGACAGGACAAGAAGAAATGGTCTCAAGCTGCTCAAGCTGCTGTTCAAGCTGGACATTAGGAAGGATTTCTTCACTGAAAGAGCATTAGAACAGGCTGCCCAGGGAGGGGGTGGAGCCACCATCCCTAGAAGTGTTCAAGAAACGACTGGACATGGCACTTGGTGCTATAGTTTAGTTTAGTTCAGTCAAAGGCTGGACATGATGGTTTTGGAGGTCTTTTCCAACCTCAGTAATTCTATGAGTCTCTGATTTTTCATGAGGATCCTGTGGAAGGAACTCATAGGATCTCTCTTTAAAATTACATTTACATGCATATACCTACTATGTTAAAAAAAATCAGAACTCTGTATACTACTACTCTTAGTTCAACTGAAATAAATAACTTCATATAACTTAAGTCTTTTGCAATAAGGATTTTTTTCCTCAGATTTTTACTTTCTCTAATTAAAAACTGAAGGAATTTGGTTTACTAAACTTTGGCAAAAATGTTCAATATTTGCAACATGTGGAAAACATTTTCATAATTTTGAAAGGAGATTAGATAGAGCATGTAGGGGTTCCACTAGGAGCATTGCCAGCAAGTCAAGTGAGGTGATCCTCTCCTCTAGTCAGCCCACATTTGGAGTGGGTCCAGTTCAGAGTTCTCCTGTACAAAAGGGACATACAAGAGCCAGTCCAGCAAAGGACAACAAATTTTTAAGGGACTGGAGCATCTCTCCTGTGAGGAAAAGCAGAGGAAGCTGGGATTGTTTAGTGTGGAGAAAAAAAGGCTCTGGGAGGTCTCATCAATGTGCACAAGGATCTGAAGGAAAGGTGTAAAGAAGAGGGAGCCAGGCTCTTTTCAGTGCTGCCCAGTGATAAGCAGTGGGCAGAAACTGAAATACAGGAGGTTCCATCTGAGCACAGGAAATGCTTTTCACTCTGAGGGCTAGAAAACCAGAGATGATTGCATTAGGAAAAAACCTGAAAGAACAAGTGAAACACCAAATAGTAGGGGGCAGAGAATGGACAAGTAGCTGGGTATTAAACAAGAGCAATAAATACATAGGGTGAGAAGATAACATCAAGGAAGAAGGGAAGAGAAAGCTGAGCATTATGAGAAAAGAAACGGCAGGCTGCCAGCAGCGTCAGGAGGCAGAAGTTACTTGGTGGTAATGAGCAGAGGAAAGGCTCTGGGAAGCCCAGCAAAGGGAAGTGACCCACTGGCTCACCGATGAAAGGAAAGGAAAGGGCGAGGCAGGCAGGACAGAGGATCTCAAACTGCTCCTGGTCATTTTTATAAGATCAAAGAATGGCTGCATTCTGGGATGACCAGAAAGCCTTTGATGTAATGGTAGTTTTGGCAAGACACTACAGAATCAAAGCAAGAGGAAAAGAAAGTATTAACCCTTTGATTCAGTATTTCCTCAACATTCATACAAGCAAAGTATGAAAATCATGAAATAACCTCAAGAGCTAACAGCAAGACTTATTTATTGATGGAAGGCACACGGAGAGAGAGACAGAGAGGGAGAACAAGCTCATAAGAATGGATGGTGTCAGGCAGTCATATAATCTCTCTACAAAATGCATTTGGTATTGTTATCCTTCCAATTCTTTTAAATTAGATGATAAACCATAAAACTGATGCAAATTTGAGCCTGCTGCTGCAGGAGAATAATGTAATAGCTTTTACATTGCTGAGTGGATGCAGACAGAAATTTGTTTTACTGGTATTCAAAACCTTACTTTCTTGAACATAAAAATGCATTACAACAAAATACATAAATGTTCATACTGAACCAAAAATTCATATTAAATAACAATTTTGCTGAATACTTACAGCATTACTGGCATTAACCTAGATTTATGGACATTGTAACAAAAAGCTGAATTGCGTCCAGAAAAATCTGATCCAAATATTCTAAGAAAGCGGTAACCTCATTCTGGGTTCTATACTGAAAGCAACAAGCTATTTTATTGATCAAAGGATATAGAATGCATATGTTCACTGGAATAACTTCAGGATGTGGTTGATTTCAAATTAAATTTTGCAGTCTTCTATGTCAGAGTAGTACTAGTAAGGCAGAGGAACATGACTTGCAGCTTATGCTCACAAAGAACAGTATATACTTAATAGAAACCCACTAAAATCCCAAGCACAGCATAGTAATAGTGTGCACCTACCAAATGCATCCTGACATCTTTATGAGAAATAAATACACTTTCCATTGTAGCCTCATCTGAGAATACAATGCAGATTTTTTCCAAAAAAAATCATACACATTTCTCTATAAATGATACAGAGCCAAATCTTGTATGCAACAACTAAAGTATACTCAAGAATAAAATAACCCATTTAACTGAAAGATGAATCATATTCATTTTCTCAAAATGTCAGATTAAATAATTGATTACTAAAGTAATTAGGATATTTACTTGTTAATAGCTATGAAATAATTAAATTCACTTTAATTAACAGCATTAAACCAAATAAAAAAGCCAAACAAAACACAATCTTTAGATACTCAAAGCCTCAGTTTTGCCTATACTTGTTACTCCTCTGGCACTTCCCAAGATTTGAAGGATTATTCCAGAAAACATCTAGGTTCTTCAGCTCTTTTTATATCCACTAGTGAGTCTGTCTAACAAACCTTGTTCTTCCTTACCTTCCAGCTTCTGCTCCTGACCTGCACAACTTGCTGGAGCAAGAAGTGGTGTACCTATCTATCAAATCATACAGCAGAATTGATCTGATTGAAAAAAAGAACAAAAATATCCAAAAGCTTCTTCTAAATGGGTACTATTTGCTCTCAGGCTCCTTAAGGGAGTGATCAGATCATGTGTAATATCTTCAAGGAGATTAATAATAACAGCACTTTCTTCTGAAACAGGAGCTGGCTAAGGAAATAGAAGACCCAGGAAACTGCCTGGTACCATAGACAGGAGATGGAGCTTCCAGCTCAAACAGACTGCAGAGAGGAGAAGGAGATGACAGGGCTCAGAGAGAGGCCAGGGACCTCCTGGTTTGCAACAACTCACAAAATCACTGAGTTAGATTAAGCAACGCCTGGAAGGTTAATTCACCCAGAGCTCTAAATGGAATCTGAAAGGTTCATGTTACATTTCTTTTCCAACTTTTTTTTATCATCTAAGTTGGCAAGTTCATCTCATGGCCACTACAAAACTTTAACTGGCAAGTGCAATAGTTTGAAATGAGTGGATTGTAGAGAAAGGGAGATCAGTGGAATAGCATGATAAATAGGTCATCCTTTTCTTCTATATGAACAATAACTTACAAATCTTCCTTTCTAAAGTCAGACACATTGGAAGTATAAAAAGGAGAAAAGCTCCAGAAAAAATAGAAACATTTGTCACAAAATACAGACTGAATTTGCATGACATTGGGGGATTTGCAAGCAACTGCCCTCTGCCTGTGTCAAAATAGCTCTGGGAGCAAAAAGGACAAGGAATTTACAGGCAGTTTAACTCATGGTTTGTGAGAAATGGATGTCAATGGATACATGCCTGACTGGTTGTCATGTAAGGAAACCATGAATAAGAGAAGGTCCTGAGAAGAATTAATGTCCTGTCAACACCTGACACAGCACCATGTGAAATGCCAGGACACTGAATGTCAGCATCAGCTTCCTGCTTCCACAAGGCAGGTGTTGCAGCACAGCAAAGGGCCTTTCATAACTGAATGAAAGATTTTTTTAACAGATTGAATAAATTTAAAAAATATTTTTGAAATCAGAAACTGTTTTAAGAGATGCAGGGACTATCAGAAAGAATAAAAATTTGCTCAAATAAATTTTAGAAGTTTATACTTGCAGCATTGATATTGTCTCAGTAGTGGTTTCTTTAGATGAAATTTTCTGGATTTCTCATGAAAAGGAACTATGGGCCTGATACATACAATTTGTGATATCTTATTAGACATTTCTACATGAAGGGAAAGAAGAATGGTTCCAAATTCATAGGGCAAACTGAAGTTCATTCCAGCTATTCCACCTGACGGACTTACTACCTTGGGATATCAGGAAAATGCATTCACAGCATGTACAGCCATAAAGTTCTGTTCCTCCAACTTAATGTTATATTAAATTATATTAATTAGTGGTTAAAATTATATTCCTTTACTCTTTTAGTTGCAGTGTGCATATGGGTAGATGAACTGATTCTGTCCCTGACCAAACAAGTAAGCACACAGAGTAGTCACTGAAATAATTAGATCACATGGGCCTCAACCATTAGAAGTGTTAGAAAAATAACATCTTTTGTATGGATAACATCTACAACATTTCTCTTCCCAGGAGATGAGGACTGAACTGCATAGAAAAATGACAGCACTGAAATACACTTTATTTCATATAATGAATACACAAGTACTGTAGCAAAAATCTACATGGAGAGCTGCAGTGCAAAATTATCACATCTTCTCTTAAAAGTAAAATGACAGTTAAAAACCCAGAACTGCAACCTTTTTAAAAATATATATAAATAATGTTTTCATAACTTGGGATTGGTTTGGAAATTAATTAAAGAAACTTACCATTTCTAAGGCCATAATACGTTCCTAAAAGCAAAAAACAAGATGCCATTAGAAAGCGAAGAAGATAAACACAGTGTAAGTCAAAGAATTATGAATAGGATTCATTTGGGGGTTTTGGTGGTCTCATACATATAGTCTTTTGTAAAAAACTCATTGAGTAGGAACTTTTTTACTTCATTGGATCTTTATCATACTATCCCATTAGAAATTAGCTCCAAAAATAAGAAAACATCCAGAAATAATGTGAGAAAGGATTTGACAAAAATTACTCCACAATATATTTTTTCAATTAGTGCATTAGGTTTTCATTATTGCTGATTTTACTCTTACATATCCAGAAGAATGATTTCTTCTTTTGATCATCTCTGACTGTAAATCTAGAATGATTTGGAATTCATTGTCATCTTAGCCTCAGGCTCTTTTGCGCATTTCCTTAGAAAACTAAAAAGTAAATTCTATATCATTATTCTTTCATCCAGAAATAGCTCTGAATAATGTTTTATTAATAACAGGATGATATCAGTCAAACAAATAAAACAAACTTGTGTCAGTTTTAATCCAGCACAAAATACAGAGAACCCAGCATTAGTTAATGTACTGTATATATTTCAACGTTCTTTTCCCTTTGTGAAGTATTCTTAAGAAAAATATGAAGTTAGTAAAATCAAGATAGTGTACTCTGGTACTATAACCTAACTAGGTATGGTGTTTTAAGTAATTTGACAAAACATATATTTAAGTGTTTAGGTGAGTCCACATTTAGAATATGTGACCATTAAGACATTGCAGGAAATCTTACTTTATTGAAATTTACTCAATTTTTTCTCAGGCAAGGTAGTGTGTCACCTGCTAAAGTCTTTATTCTTCCTTAAAAGCAGGTCTGAGATACAGATTATTTCCATACATCAGAACAAATTTATGACAATCAATATTAAACTGAAAACTCAGAAATTTTTAATCTGTGATGTTTGTTCCTCCACAAAATTGCAATGGCAAACACTCATATTTATTTAAAGACTCTGCAAAAAAGCACATACTCATTACCATAAAAAAGATGGTATTTACAGAGCTCATAAATTTTTGGTGATAATGAACTGCAATTCAAATAATTTTTTTCATTTAAAGAGGACTACTTTGCAAAAAAGGTCTTAGAGTGAGTGAGGATGGTTCCAATGGTAGAATAAAGTGAGTTTTCAAAATGACTCATGCATTAAATAAAGTGCATGATACAGTTGCCAAATTCTAAAAATATAATAAACTCTTACAATCTCAGGAGATAATTTTCTGGACTAGCATCTTATGTATTAGGAAATTTACCATGGATAATTTATACACTACTTGACTGTGAAAGCATGGATATCTGAAGGGAGAAAAAACTGCTATCAAGCATTTGAATATGAAAGAACAGCAGCCAGAGCACTACAATTCACACACTTAACCAGAAGTGCCAGGTAGAGAAAGGAATACAGCAATTTAATCAGGAACATGACAGTCAGGCAGGCACATACAGCCATGCAAGACACTACGATGATGCAACTTCCTGCAGTCTAAAATTACTCCTCATTCAATCAGAGGTAACATCATTAGAACAATTTGTCAACCATGAAGCTTCACATGAAAGCAGATGCAGAATTGCTTCACATGAAAGGAGATCTTTTTACATTGATGTAACTAGATATGCACCTGTGTAAACTGCTTACGCAGACAAGTTCTCAGCCTTGTTGAACTTGAGCTGCCAGAAAGCCAAGCCAAGATTTTTGTTTGAACAGGAAACAGCTGGATTGGTGTGTTGTGCAACTTTTGGGTCTTGCAACTTGTCTCTTCCTACTGGATCAAACTGTTTGTACACTAACTTCTTTGATACCTCTAGCCTTCAAAATGCCTTCTATTTATTATATGAGAAGAGAAGGCTTATCTTCAAACAAACTCCTGAGTCAAAACTCAGGTCAATACATAATGTCATTTTCCTCATGAGCCTTATCTTCATCAATTCCCTCACAAATGTCCTGCTTTCAGTAAACTTACAGAATGCTGACCCATTGATACTCTTCATATTGCATGTAAAGTTTTTTTATATTCATATTGGGTATTGTTTGTAGCAATTTGTTGTTAAAAATTTATTTTCCTCTTTCTGTATTCTGAAGAATACACACATTACCCTCCCTCTTAGCCTCCCAATTCAGACATTCCAGCCTGTTTTTGCTTTCTTAGCCATTTCAAATTGAAAGGAAAATGTTTTCTTTGACTGCAATGCTTAAATACTATTCCAAAGCTGAGCTTAGGGTAAATCTGACTTTTTAAGTACGAATTTAAAGTGCTTAGCACAAACAACTTTACTGCTAGATGACATACAATAAGGATTTATAATATTGTATCAGGTCCTAGCAAATACTGACTGGTCCATTCTTCCTCAGAAAGGTTACTATGAACATTTAGTGCTTCAGAGGCTTTAAGTACTTACTTGGAATACTTTACTTTCAGTTTTATTCAGTTTTACAAAAGAAAGTAACACAGCCCAGAGAATTTAACCCAACCAGTGAAAAAACCCAGCAGTGAGTATTACTAGCTATTTGGTCTTTATTTGTTCCAAATCTGAATTTAAGCTATAAGGCAGTTCAGAAAATCATAATGCTGTAATACAATATGGTAGTTTTAAGAAATTTAACAAAATATGTAGCTAGTTAATTGAGCAGAAAATATACCTGGAGAGCTTCCATTTCTTCCTCTCTTCTGTGTGTCTTCTCTAGTAGCTCTGCAAAATGAAAAATGGAACTTGTAAATTCAACTTCCTGTCTCATGGTCTGATAGAAAAAGTACTGTGTAAAACAGTCATCGAGTTTTTATTTTACAGATTTCACAACACCCCTTTTCAGCTGATTAAATAATAGATGAAATGTGTCAGTGATATGATGGTTTCCAAGCATGGCAGTTGAGGTGACTAAAAAACAGCCTCAAGAACACTGAATGACAGTTTGACTGGGGGGAAAAGAGCTTTAAGACTCACAGATAAACTTTTCTATACTGAAATAAATCTTCTGGTGCATTTTTAGAATTGACTGAAAAATATCAAAGAGATTCTGTCTAAAAATTAAGTAAAACTTTGACTGTCAAAGCAATGCAATTATATATGAAAGGTTACTGTAGAATACTGCACCCTATTTTAACTGACAACTATTACCTCCTCTCACTAAAATGAAACAATTTTGCTAAGGAAAATAATTCACTGTGACAAAATATTAGAAAAGTTTCTTACAGTCTTTACAAGATAAAATCCTAATATCTTGTATTGTCATGTGTGACAATTATAGACATTGGCACATATATGCACATACGTAGCATTCACATTAGAAATTAATTTTGTTGGAATTCTGTGGCTTATGTCATGAGTTGCTTTTCCCTTTCATTTAATTCACATAGTTTTATGATTAAAATCATGTTTTTGATAAATTGTAACATATTTAGAATTCTGGGACCTAAAGTAATAACCTCATAAAGAGCAGGAAAAACAAAAAAACATGCTGCAGGCTTCTGGCTATTTCAACTATCAGAAGTTCACTCATGAGTTTTGCATGAGAAGAGCATTGCTATATCTAAGCCAGAGACTGACTCTGAATTCAGATATGCTCCAGTTTGCTAGCAATTAAGAGGGTCATGAGATTATGAAACTGCCTTGACAACATCAGAGGAGTGAATTCTGACTATCAATTCCCTCAGCATCCTAGTACAGAACAGCTAACTGAAAGTACCTGTGTTTGCTTCCTTAAGAAATAAACTTTACTGATACTTACACAGTCATAAAGATAAGCTTCAGTGATTTAAAATAGTAACTACAGAAAATATTCTATTGACATTAATCTGTCATTGCTCCTTTATATCTCTGATCTTTTCTCCTTCCCCTGTTATGAAATCTTCCTGTGAGCACCCCAACCCTCTTTTTTTATAGTTTATTATTAATTTCTGATTGCATGTGGATTGAAACTTATTTCCAAGCACCAGTCCTTTAAGAGATGTAGATACCATGTAAAAAATTTTAGTTCATTCTTTCACAAGCTGAGAGATCAACTTGCTATTCTTTCTGCTTAGCTTCTATGCCATTTTTTCCAAATCCTTTCTTAAAATCAGTAAAATTACTGTTTCTTCACTTTGTTTTGGTGCATCTATGTTTTTCTGAATTATTCTTTGGTATGCTTTTTCAGTCCAGTGATCCAACTGCCACAAAAATTACTGTAGCCAAATGCACTGCCATCAACATTAGTACAAGAATTTTGGGTTGAAAAGTAGCTACCCTGTATGTTTTCTTTGGGTATATTCCAGTATTATATGTAAGTTGATAAAAATTTGTATTGTAATAAAAGCTTTAAAAAAATTTAGGAGCAAGGAATAAGTCTATGAGAAAAGGGTGGGAAATGAAAAATTCATCCCCATATCCCATCTGACCAAAACCTCTCAATTATTATACTTGACTTTGCTTTATTTTCATTCTAATGTAGTAATTAAGATTCTACCATACAGACATAATTGTTCTAAGCGAAAAGGTTGCTATTACAAGGTTCCTTTCAAACATCTTCTACAAATATAAAACAAGGTGAACTGATTTCTGCTAACAGTCTCTAGATTTGAAAGCTCTGCATCTCAAATTAGGGTTATCTAGAATCCATTTAGTTTATTCTACCCCAGCCTAAATTGGATGTCCCACAGGATGCTTCGCAAAACTCTGTCCCTGGAAGGGCAGGCAGGTGTTCAAGTCGTGTTAACTGACAAAATATACATCTGTCCAGAGCCATCCTTTACGAACATATATTCAAAAATCAAGTTCTGTATTTCAACTGATGATTCCATTTGGCATTCCATGTAAAATAATGGCATGTTTTCTCCAAAGCTGAAGTAAAAAAAAATTAAAATTAAAGCAATATATATTAAACAGCTATACATAAATCATATATAGCATATTATATCATTCCTCTAGACATTGTTTTCCCTGACAGAATGACTTTGCTTACTTGATCTGAAAAGCTCTGTTTATTTATTTTATCATATATACAATACTGCCGGTATTTAAGTTCTTGTGCAAACTTAAATATACGTTTTATGCTTTATGTCATGTGCCAGAAAATAATGTTGCAATAAAATTAAGACAGAATGCATTGTGTCTGCAACAGAGCAAAGATGGTCACTGGTCCTAGTGGAAGCTCCTTTCATCCATCCTATGAACAGCCTCTGAGATTTTCCATTTAAAATTCTGTTCACAAAAGAAGTTGCACGGTGGCATGCTACCATCTTCTTTCAAGGTCTAATGTAACCACAGGGTACTTGGGGACTTTTCAATACATCATTATTCTCATGGGGCACAGAACACATCAATTTATAAATTTACTAGAAGAAATAGCATTATTGAAAAAGGCACCTTTAGGCATTGATGGCTCTTCTCAAAAGATGAATAATACATGGCAAAAAAGACAACAAGAGAAATGAGTTGTAGAAATAAAGGTATTCATCAATATACTCCCTTTTTATTTCTAGCTAAATATGAAGCTTGCAATCCAATAAGGAACTATAAGCTAAAACCATTAGAAAATCAGATATATTTCAGATGTTTAAAACTGCTCAAAATCAACAGCAAGCTCAGGATATTGTCTGCAAAATTAGGGATCATACTTTTGTGTAGCCATACAAAAACAATTTATTTACAGTGTCTAAATTCCAAATCATGTAAAGATTATATCTCACTGGGCTATGCATCAGTAAGATGCATCAGTAAGCACCGAGCGTCCTTGAAGTTACACTACAGTGACTTATACGTGACTAATCAAACTTACATGAAAAATATAGGTTATGATTTAAAATATTCTGTCAGAATCCTTATTTCTTGCAGTTTTCCTGACACTGAACCACCAAAGTATGTTTCAAAATACTGCAAATACTAAGCTGGAGATGAAGATTATATATTCCATCATGCCACACAGACAAGCGAGGAAAAAAGGGTTATTTCAAAAGATTTTTCACATGCAAACCCCACAGTTCTAATTTTTACTGCTGGTGAAAAGTATCAGAAAATAGATTTAGGAACAGATATTTATTGATTCAAATTAGTAAAATGCAACAGTACTATCTTATTTATCCTAGCTGATCCATTAATATGCCAATAACTAACTAGAATGTTAAAACTCCTTTATGAACTAAAATGTTCAACTCCTTTATCTTTGTACTGGGTGTAACAAAGGTGAGAAACAGGACATTGACTTCATATTAACTGGAGCATCAATTTCTTGATTTCAAACACTGCATGACCTCCCATTTTAGAAACTGAAGATAAAGATAGACAACATTCCTCCTCACATTCTCAGAGAAGACTGGCATGCCAGAGAAAAATCTACAAATTGGACCAATACCACATTTTTATGTTTACCTTGCTCTAGCCAAGGAGAATGCACAAATACAGAAGTGCACACAGAATCAATTCTTATAGCCATAGATATCTACTCATACAGTGAAAAATCCTAAAATGTGATTCAGAGTACTCTGAAGTTGACATTCACACAACAATTCAGTTTTGCATTCATAGGTAATATTCTGTAAACTATCCTAAATATCTTCAGGCTACTGGTAGATCTGACTGAATGCTCTCACCTCTCCCTAGCAGTTGCAGATCATGCAGAAAAATAAACAACTCACATAGTACAAAAATACAGCTACTATGTGGCATTAAAGCAAGAAATCCAGGTTATTACCAGAAAAGAATGGCAGTTTGGAAAACATTGTCAGCATAATTTTTGCATCATCAAGCTAAGAAAAGTTCTTCTCCAAAATAGAAGTCAGGGCTTTCAGTTATATATTAGTAAAACTATTTTGGATTTCCCAAAGTTTGTAACCCTAGACATTAAGGTTTTAATTTATACAAGTGGATACCAAACTCTTGAGAAATCACTTAATTAGACACCCTGATCATAATACCTTTAAATTTGCTTTGATCAAAAATTGTAAGGCTTTTTAATGTCAAGTATTTCCCATCATTCTCACTTCAAATATGCATTCTACAGTTTTAAGTCATTGTTTGGATATACTTCCCACAAAACTAAACACATACTGCAGCATTCCTGTAGATGCACAAGGCAGACAAGTAGGTTTCCATCAAGTATGAAGGAATTTTCAAGCAGCTGAATAAATCTGTTTCTCTCAGCTAGAAATTACTTCTCTTGCTCACATCTACACAGCCAAGTTTAATCACATACCACTTACAAGTTCTTCCCTTCACACAACAAATCTGACATGAAGGCCCTATTTTGGGGGTGAATCAAGATATTTCTAGCTGAACCAGCATAACCGAAGTGTTTCACAAAAAAAAAAAAAAAAAAAATATATATATTTTCATTCATGGCCAGTAGAGATGTTGTGAAGAATGGCTTCACAGTACTGTGATAACTGTCACAATCCAGAAACACTCAATACTAAAGGATGTTTCAATGAACCTGAAGCTTCCTACTGTAAGGCCCAACACCACAAATCACCCTGGCACTAAAGGAACTGAGATGTAAAATAGTACTGGCACCTGCTTCACACTATTTTAATTAAAACAGTACTTGCCACACATGGAAGCCATTAAGAGAATTTCTACATAACCATATTATTATCATCTTGAAAGAATTTTAGAGAAATAGGTATTTCTTAGAACATTAATTTTTGCTAGTGTGGAACAAGGTCCATAAATTATTTGTATTTCAGAATGTGTTTATGTAATCCCAAGCAAAATTTAAAAAAAGAAAGAAAAGGAAAAAAAGTCTCAAGTGATTTTTAATACTGATTAGAGCTTTCCTTGTTCATTAGCAAACTGTTATATTAATATTGAGCACATTCCACTGTCTTTAAAGATTTTAGTTCAGTTCCCACCACTGCAAGCAATGCAATACTCATGATCACCAAGACAAAAACAGCTGTTCATCTGTATCTAAATCAAAACTTTTCTCATTCACATTTAAAAAGAACTCCAGACTTAAAGTATCATTTCAATAAAGGGAGTCCCTTTTGCAATATTCTTTGCCTTTTTAGCTCGTAGCAATTTATTAGCTACTGCAGTTGTTAGCAAGTAACATAGTCAAGATTTCAAAAGAATATACTTTACAGAAAATTTGAACTTTTCAAAAATTAATTAATTCTTTTGATCACTTTTAAGTATACACTTGTATTTTTACTGTGTAAAATCAAAGCAGATTCTTCAACCTACAGTGATGCATTGGCTTACCTTAACCTGAAGCAGCACCTCTAATCATAACAGAAGGAACAGAAGAAAGGTGTCAGAAATTAATAGAGAAGGAAACAATTCACTGTTCAGATTCCCTAAGAGACTTACTACTACACAAGAAACAGAACATAGTGTTTTCTTTCTATTCCCTGAGGCTTAGGCAAGTCTGATATTTTGTAGCAAAACTTTTAAACATTCACATCTCCAATCTGACCTGGTCTATATTTCTTTATTTGCACAGAAACTAATTACTAATTTTATTGGGGGAAAAAAAAAAGGAGAGCTTATAGAAGGGAAATGTAATCACTTAGGGGCTGTGAGGGACAACAGAGAAGTATGATTTAATATTCTCAGAGAATTTCTACTCAAGTTATACTCATGACTTTTAGAAGACTTCTAGGAATGGATGATATATTACTGGGTTAGGCCTAAAATCGTGCAGTCCGTATCTCACGTCAGACAAAAAGCATGAGCAGACAGGAGGATAAAAAATGGTAAAATTAGTAACTCTAATGGCAGCTCCAGAAATAAGCATCTGAGAGAACACGTAAGCATCTGAGCAAAACAGGACTTCGTCTGGACCATCCATGACCTAGCTGGCCTTCAAAAACTTGACAATTTCTCAAAAAAAGTTTTAAAAAATATGTTCATGGCAAAAAGCAGTGCACAAATAAAATCAGTCTATTACAAGATGTGTCCCTCACAAACAGGGAGAGAGACAAAGCAGAAAAGTGTTCAATGCTTTCTCTCTCTTCAACACCATTGATAAGCTGGGGTCCCAGTGCTCTAAGCAGGAGAACCATGGCTGTGAGACCAATAAAACTCCCAGCCAATCCTGAATTTTTGTGGGATTTTCTGCTCCTGGGTCTCTTGAAGTCTACAGGGCCTGATGGGATTTTTCAAGAATATTTAAAGAGCTGGCTCATGTCTTTGAGGCCTCTCTCAACAGTTTTTGAGCAGCCTTGGAAATCTGGAGAGGTCTCAGTTGACAGAAGTTGGCAAACATTATCCCAATTTTCAAGAGCAAAAGGATGACCACAGCACCCATGGAAAGGGACCAGGGTCCTGGATGATGGAAAGCTGAACATAAGCCAGCAGTGCCCTGACAGTCAGGAGGGTCAAACCTGTCCTGGGGTGCATCAGACACAGCCAGGCAAGGGAAGGGATTGACCTGCTCTGCTCTGAGCTGGGGCAGCCTCACCCTGAACACTGTGTGCGATTTTGAGCAACACAATATAGAAAAGACAGGAGGGCTACAAATATGGTGAAGGTTCTTGAGGGGAAGCCACATGAAGAGTGGCTGAGGTCACTTGGTCTGTTTAGACTGGAGGAGAGGAGACTGAGGGGAGACCTCACTGCAGTTACAGCTTCCTCATGAGGGGAAGAGGAGGCACAGGTATTGATCCATTCTCTGCGGTGACCAGTGACAGGACCTGAAGGAATGGCCTGAAGTTGTGTCAGAGGAGGCTGAGGTTGAATATTAGGAAAAGATTCTTCACCCAAAGGGTGGCTGGACACTGGGACAGGCCCCCAGGGAAGTGGTCACAACAACACCCTGACAGATTTCAAGGAGTGTTTAGACAACATTCTCAGGCACGTGGTGTGATTCTTGAGGCTTTTCTGTGCAGGAACGGGAGTCAGATTTAGTTATCCTTGTGGGTCCCTATGAACTCAGCATATTCTGAGCATGATTCATTGAACCTATTTATTGTTTTGGATGCCAGAACATTTTGGGACAATGAGTTTCTATAATTGAAGCACGTACTGCATAAAACAAAAAGTTTCCTTTTGTTTCTAATATTATGTCTGGACTGTCAATGACATTTTATATGCATAATTCTTGCTTCTAATTTACTCCCTTCAATAAGTCTTCCTTGTGTTTCATCCTGATATTTCTCTTCATTTCCCCTTCACTTTGATTGGTATTTGATGTAGATCATTCACTTATGAATATCTCCCAAGCTTCATTTAGAAAACCTCTTCCAACTTTTTACTTGTCCCAAGAATCAGTCCAAAATTGTCCTCATCAATTTTATAACCTCTCTGTACCTGTCATTAACTAAACTACTACAGTTTCCGCCTTACAGTGAATTCAGGAGTGCAAGAGTGGATACATATATATATATATATATATTCAAGTACACAGCTTAAGTACACAAGATACTTGGCTGAGTTGCTGTAATCTCTTCTACAGTCCAAGTATGATTGCATTGCAATAGTTTGTCTGAATATGAGATTAAATATATACAAAAATCTAAAATATAAATTTACCAATCAAAACTTTATAGGTCCCAATGTGCTGCTTTTTAAGAGGCCTGTATCAAAAGAATGAGAAGGTTGTTTTTTTTTTTTTCTCCCAAAGCTTACATGAGATCTTTTAGTTCTATTCCTGGCTCCCCTCTATTCCTGGGAAATTTTCTGTGCTTCATTTAAACATGGCTAAAGAAAATATTTCTCTATCTTCTGACGCGAAGCTCAAACAAAGTGCACTGAAGTCCATGTAAAAGATTCCTATGAACTTCCTTATGAATACAAAAGGTGACGACAGCCCGAAACTTCACTATGTCTTACCAACTGCCTAAGGTATGAGCTAGGAGAGAGAGCATGGTGATTGTATTTGTTTAGGACCATATTGATTCTCAACTGAAACTACTGTAGGAGGAATATGAGGGAGGGTTGTGAATATAGATGCAGTTAACACATCTTGAAGCACGGCTATATGCATTCTGTTGTTTTCCTTTGAATGACACTTATGTACCAGCAGATATGCTGTAGAGGATTCCAAAAGCTCCTGAGGGACCTTGGGGCTTCTAGTTAAAAAAAAAAAAACCACTAAAGAACAACTTCCCAAAATAGGCATCACTTCCTAGATGCTTTAGTAAGTTCCAGTAAGTTTCATTAGGAAACAATTAGTGACACAGACAAATAAGAAGGCTAACCTTGAGGTGATAAAATAAAAATGTCTCGTTCTGGTTCAAAGAGAGTTTCATTATGAAAATATGATCAAGGCAGGTGTTCTAGTTCTGTGGGATTGAACTTTCAAAGGTGTGTGTGTGTATATTTATTTATCATCAAGTTGTATATTTATATCTACTTATTGTCTATAAATAAATATACATATATTAGGGTGGCATGCTCACAATTTTTTTACTGATAGGGCATGCAGTCAAATCAGTTTGGAGACTAGTACTCAGTATTTAGAACCTTTGAACAATCTCATTTCTGGAGTAAGCAGACTATGGCTGGTAGTCAGCATTCAGAATTTGACTTTTTTCAGTAAAGGCATTTAGATTTTACAAAGCTGAAATGTTTTCTAGCCTCTTCATCCAAAATTCTTTCTCCTTTATACGCCAAGCAGCACACATTGTAACACATGGAATTGAGAGGATAAAAAGCAAAGTTCAAGGAAGAACAAGGTCTAATGAGAAGGGTGTCTATGGGAAGAGAAACTGTGTGGGAAGAATGAGGAAGGGAAGGGACTAGAACTATTTACAGTAAAGAGACAGAACAAGAATGTGTGGCTTACAAGCAGCAGATCATATCTGGAGACCTTACTGTAGCTTTTGAGCCACGTGTGATTGGTATAAACTAATACTGAAGTGCCAAACACATCTTTGTACATAGATGAGTAACAGTCTGTATGTTAATACAAATCTTTACTAAGATTTTTTTAATCTAGAATTATGAGTGTCATCTCTAAACAGCTGCCACTATGACAAATTCAGAGGTGGTAACCCAGGTACTGCTTGTTCTCTGAAGCAGTGTTCAAATAAGCAAGCTGAACTGCAGCCAGATTAGAATCAAGGGTCCCTTCTAGAATCTAGAGAGATGTTACATCAGAATTAACACAGCTGGGATAGCAATAAAGCTGTTAACTCACAGTGAGTCACACCTGCAGAGCTATAGAAAACCTTCTGTTTGCATTATTTGCTCAACTGTTCTCTACAGAGATGTAAAAGCATATAAAAAGCTTATAAAGTCAGACCACTGGAATTTCAGTTTTAGGCAGACTCATTAATCAATCAACTTGTCTGAGCCTTAAGCAGCCACTTTTCATTGCCAGGAATACTAAAGCTTCCATATCAATGTCCTTGCACTATGGACTTTAATCTGCTTCATTGCTGTAGGATGGCACCACCATAGCTTTTCTTATTGAAGCCTTCTAAGCCATGGTTCTACTGACAGAAAAAAAACATTGCAGGCTAGAATTTTCTTTATGCCTCTATTTAACAATTTCTTTTAAAATTAATTTAAATATTCATTTAAATATTTCACACTAAATTAATAATTTAGACAGAAATAAGAACTTTCTTGTCTGAAAACAAGAACTACAGCTATCAAGAATGATACAACCAAAAAAAACCCCAAAAAACCCAAAAAACATGAACAAAATAATGGAAAATTGATCCAGTAAAGCAAAAAGTTTATCTGAAAGGCATGGCTTCTGCCATGAAAATTAAAATGGGACACACCGAATAACAAAAATGCAATTGACAATTTTTTCCCATTATTTTCAATTAATGGCTTGGAAATAGTTTGGGAGTTTCAGGATGTTGACAGTTTCTGATTACAAATCATCTAGTTATAAAAGCTACATCCACAAATCTGCTGCAACCAGAAGGATGCTGTGAAAATTAAAAACAAGTCATACAGGTGTTGGTTGAATCTATGCTCAAATTAATAATTTAAACAATATTAAAACAACCCTAATAATTGCAAGTTACCTTCATCCTTTAACATCCTTTGTGTCAATATAATGTTTTTTTTCCATTTAACATGCTTAAGGATAAAAAAGGGATAAGAATATAGCAGGCAAAGCCAGCATTGTTACTGTCTATGCCCTCTTCTTACATGAGCTAAGGAACACTGTCTGTAACTGCACTTTAAACACAAAATCCAAACCTCAAACAGTAACAACAGCAAAATCCCTCTAGTCGTTATAGATTCTGGATTATACCTTTTATTTGCAGGCAAAAAGAGCAAATTTTTTTTTAACTGCAAAACAAACTTTCCTCATGGCAAAATGTTTTGTACCATTAAAGGTAGTAATAAAATATTAATTTAATTTTGGTAACCGAGACAGTATTTTCAAATTTCATTTTGCTTATTATCAAAGACACGCCAAATAAAATTTGTTAACACACATACACATGGTATTTGAACAGCTAAACACTAGATTTGGAGTATGCTGCTATGCCTTTTTTTTTTTGGCTACTATTTACTGAAACATATCAGAAGACTCCAGCTCTTCTTTCAGACTATCATTATAGTGGCATAACTTGACTACAATAGCAGAAGTCTCCTCAGTTATAACTACACAGAATTTCTTATGGGGAAAAAATAAGATATAAAACCCTAAAATAAAGATAATTGAGGAAATAATTGAGATTTACTGAATTGAGAAATTATTCTGACACTAGAAACTCTAACAAAACACAAGTCATAGTGACTTTCTGAATTTCTGCCACTAAGCATTGTGTGATGATTATTAATGTTTCTAAGGCCTTAAATGCCAATTACTTGATTCTACTTCTAGAAACTGAAACTGTTATAATATATATAGGTATTGATTACTCATGCAGCAGTAATATAGCCAGCCAGTTCTGGAATGCAGACAATAATGTTCCTACTAGAAATAAGTCTCAAGAACAGACTTTAGAAAAAAAAATATAACGTACAATGGTCGTGAATAATTACTTCAGATTCTACTTCACAAATTTGGCTGAGAAGCCATCAATTTTCAAACCTAACAATCTAATAGCACATTTATACTACAATGAAATTCTTCACTAATAGCTTCAAATAACCTAGTTTGGCTACTAATAGCTATGTAATTACTCCTTCTTTGTGTCCACAGAAGCCAGTCCAACCCAGCTTACATGGTTTTAGCACCAAGTGCTCCAGTTCTGCCAGATGTGCTCAGATGACATCATAGATGGCATTTGCAGCTGCATTTGCCAAAATGCAGGGAGGTCTCTCTGCTCCCTGCCTCTGGTTGTGCTCTTGCTTACTTTGTCCTGCTTTGGCAAAATGACAAACCTGGACTTCCAAAAGCTCTTAGCTCATTACAAGAACAGCATACAGGCAAAAACCAGACAGTTCTATGTGGCTAATATTGAGTAATATATGATTATAGAGGGGTCCAATGAGGAGGAGACAAAGAACAAGGGATGGAGAAAGTAGCACTGATGGGAGTGAGTGAAACAGAAATAAGAATTCTGCCTTTTGTCTGCAGTGATATTAAATGTCTCCATGAATGGAAAACTGCAATTTGACCCATTAACTCATGATTATCTTGGATTTGTGTGTGTGAGCTATCATCCCACCTGTCTGTAGCACAGATCTATGCAAGGAAACTGACAATGGTTTTTTCTCCAATAGTTTTGATTAGAAAACATATTAAATAACCTGGAAAGAAAAAAAACCCCAGCATTATATAAAAGAAAATATAATAAGAAATGTCTCAAAGCAAGGTCCTCATAATAGTTGACACTTTGAACAGAAAATGCAGTTCAACACTGTTTTATCACTGCATATAATACATAATTGTTACAATTCTCTCCTGAATGGAGAAACATTTCCTTTCCGATAATGAATAAGATTTTCCAGGAGCACACAGAAAGAAATTGAAACTTAATTTGTTTTCATTTACCAACTGCAAGCTAGAAAGATAATTTGTCATTTCTTGTTTTAGAAAATTATGTTGATATGTTTATGGGCATGGTAGCTATATAAAAATTATGGTATGGCATATGTAAATGACAAAACAGGAAATTGAATGCCACTTGTTTCAGTGAGCTCTCTCTTAATATTCTAGGATTTTCTTGTTTTGATGTTTATCATCCCAACCATATTTATGCATATCAGCAAATTTCCTTTTGGCTACATCTGAAGAGCAGCTGCAGATCTTAATGCAAATACACACAGAACTGATCTTGGACCTATCAGCTAAGGAATGGTCAATGATTAAGGGTATCCAGGTTTTTGAAGCAGCTCATTTGAATTGAAGTAACTAGGCCAACCAAAGGAGGCTAACAGCTGCAAAACAGAAAGTTTCTCTAGCCAAAGTCACTTGTTACTTGAGATGAGTAATTCTCCCAAGCCTAGAAGTACATTTCTTAATTGGGCTGCTTGAAGATCAAACCTAAACAATCCATTTGCGACGTTCACAGCATAGGAGAACAGATAATATGGGAAGCTCAAAAATACTGATCCGGAAATTAAGCTTCCCTACCAATCTCAGGAAAAAAGGGATCTTTTAGCAGCTTGGATGTTTTTTTAGAAGAGTGAAGCACACAAAAAAGTCCCATCTCCATGGGATTCACTCCTTGATAAATGCTGTAAGAAAGCTTTTAATTCTCCTAGATGGCCCTATGTATCACTAGGATCCAAACAGCTTCTAAGAAAACACTTCAGCCAAAGAAACATACATGCACAGAGGTCAGTATGTCTCACTGACACCCAACATAATGCAACTAGAAATTATATAACTGTCCATTACACATGCTACAGAGGAAGATGCAATAAACTGAGCTGGCAGTTATGAAGAGAGCCATAATAGTAATGTTTACTTCTAATTTTTTCAGCTGCAGTTAGGCTTTAAGTTTATTCCTTGATGGGACAATCCTGGTTTTGTACTGTCCCATGGGAACTGATGATATACAACTGAGACTTACCAGCTCAGCTGGCAAACATTTTAACTCTCAGTGAATGGCACATTTAACATCTAAAAATCTATTTTGAAAATTACACTATCTAAATGCAATAACTTCTTATTCCTTCTGCATGGTTTATTGCAAAAATCTACAGTACAACAACTCCAGTAAATTTTTTCAAGAACTTTTTATACATAGATTTGAGGAAGAAATCTCTCCTATACTCCAAAAGAGAAGAGAATATTAGGAGGAAAATTATATATATTACATTTTAACTGAATAGCAACATTAGAGATTTTTCCTTTTCTTTCCCTCGTACAGTGGAGTATGTGTCATTTTCAACTGACACTTGACTTTCTATTTCTGATCAACAGAATTCCTGGAGACTGATCACAAAAAAACCAAATTTACACTGCTGTTTTAACAGATTAAAAAGGTAAGAAGGCATTAATCTTACAATGAAGATTACATGGAGAAATGTATATAAAGTATGAGCAGTATAATAAATGTACTATAAAAATTTTATTTATTATAAAAAGACACTGCAAATCTTATTACAAGGTTGATAAGAGCGGCAAATAAATTGTGCTTATTATAGAATTGCTTATTCCATTCTCCCAACACTACATAATTTCTACAGATAGAGACACTGAAATAGTAATCAAAGAAATGGCAAAATGACTGTCAAAATCCCACAAAATGCCATTGAAATGGGGGAATACATTGAGTATTCTATATACCTAATCCTTTACCTATTTACATTGTAGTTGCACATCCGTTTAACCTCAGCAATGCAAATGCAGGGAACAAACTGAAGTTTGCTAAAGTTCTAAAATGCCTGATATGTTCTTATATGATACCTCTTGCAGCACACGTTATAAGCTATGTTGGCAAACAGAAACTTGCTGGGGCATCATTTCCTACGTTAGGAATGGAGAGGTACCAAGCAAACAGTAAATGTGCTTTGCTGGAAATGCCCCAGCAGGGTTTAAGTGCTAAGAGATATTGGTTATAACGTGCTTTGATCTGCTCATGCCTCTTGAACAGAGAAAACAACAGAAAACTACTCTCTTAATGTACACCCAATGTTGAAAATTCATACTGTTTATGTAAGGTTTTTATACCCTCTAGCAATCTTATTAGATGGCTAAATTTCTCTTCCCTTGTGTCTTTAAGTTACGTATAACAAAATATAACTTAAAAAAATTAAAGCTCCTGAGACCAAAAGTAAAGATTTAAGCCTTAGCTCTAAAATATATTTTGTACTGTGAAAATATGGTTCTAAACTTTCTTCAGAAAATAAGTAAATAACCAAAATGAAAATCTGAGTCTGCTTTTCAGAAACTTTTTTCTACCTCTTACCCAGAAGTTTGTATGCTTTTCTGTGGCTTCTATAATTTTACTCCTTTTTCTAGTATAATTTTCCCTTGCTACAACTATTGCTGCCAGCATATTTTTTTGAAAACGCCTTTTAATTGACCTAAGGATTGGATTTTTTTTTTCTGTATGACAACCTACAGTTTTAATAATGACAATAAAATACAAATCATAGAACATCTCCAGTATCAAAGTAATATTTAAAATTAATCAAAGTAATATTTAAAATTAATCATGCTGGGTTTCTCTATTCTGTCAAGCTTTCTGACAGTATCTTTTCCAGATCTACACTTTACACACAGTATAATGTTGCAGTGCAACACACAACTGCACTTCTCCTCTACACAACTGATCCTCAAAGTTCATTTGTCCCAAAGCACTAGCATGATCAGTAACAGATATTTTCCCCTTTAATAAAAAATTGGTTTACTGTAAAGGTGTGTCCTTCTGCTGTCTTGAAGTGTATTTTATACACTAGCAAACCAGTTTACTTGAGCTGAAATACAACAATATTACAGCTTCTTTTGGAATAAACTCTTTCTCTTGGATCTTGCTTGCTTTGCTAAGGCAGTGCAAACAAAGTCTATAGAGCAATTTAAAATAAGGCAGTGCAAAGTCTTTAGAGCAACTTAAAAAAATAGAGTCATCTCTTACAGGACACAGATTGAAAGCACTGTTCAGGAAAAAGAATACTGTCAGATGTGCAACTTGGAACCAGAGTACACATGCAACTTGCACACTATACTTCAGGGTGCAGATCAGATGAGAACAGTACATATGCAACAAGTTTTAAGGTAAAGACACCTGATACTACTTTTTCTTGACCTAGTGTTATAAAATATTATTCATATTGGTGATTCAGGTAGACAAATTACCCAGCTTCTGATGACCACGCACATTTACAGAGCTTATATAGCTCTGTAAAAATGTCCTGATTAGAGCTGATCCTTGTGACACTATGAGTACTGACATTTCCTCCTAACCAGATGCAGTGTGGTTCCTGGATCTGTCCAATACTGTTATACTACTACTACTCAAGTAAGTTAGATTATTACAAGTTAGTGAATCATCTTCAACAAAATTCCCAATGAACAAAAATGAATGAGTTAGAAAAACCCTATGAGTAGCAACAAATAGAATGCTCAAATTCAATCACACTATATTTGTACATTACCACTTCAGGAAATATGAAATGCTAATTTTGTGAACCAAAAGCATTTTATGTTGCCATTCTTATAGAAAGAACAGATTAACAAATGAAAAATACATAATCATGCAACTGAATGGCCCACATAATCATACCATTGATTCTCAATTACAGTAAGGATGGAAATTTTCATAATTTAGTAGTAATAACACTGTCTTTATTGTAAATAATTCTTTGGAAATCAAAATTCCTTCCAGATAACACACAAAATCTGTTGCTTACAGCAAGACTACAAAATACTTACTTTAATCAAATTATTTTAGAAGTCACACACTGAAGTGTTTTAAGATCAGATCAAAATAAGAGTTGCAGTGTACTGTAAACAGATTAGATTTTAAAACACAATCATTTTTTAAATGGTCAAAAAAGAAATCTTAGAAGGCTTTTAGTTTTTATTCCCCTCATAATGCAATCTTCCCACAATACCAGAAGCCAGCCTGAAGAAGTTATACTATATACATATTGTATATAACATACATATATTGGAATTTATTTGGACTATTTTTGTATTTTCAAATTTGAGATGTTTTTGCAACAAGTTAGAAACATTACAACCTTAAAGTTCAGATCTTATCCTACTGTTGCTTATTTTCTCTGTTTCACTGTAATACATGAATAGTCCATGGAACAAACTTATGAAACCCGTCTGTGTAGATAAGCCTCATTGACCAAGAATGAAGTATTAATATTTCTCCAGCTTTTAGGAGAATAAGCATGTATGTAGTAGAATATTCACATTCCACTCTTACATAAGAAGCCACTTTAATAAAACATAGCCCAGCATACTTATAATCCCTTTAATACACTTGAGAAACATCAGCTCAACATTCCCAAGAGCTTGGAGAAGAAAGTCCCTTCTTCCTCAGGGAAGAAGGATGACATGAAGCTATGCAAAACAAACTGCCTCCCAAGTTCCATGACTCATGGTTCATGTCTTAACAGAAGCAAGGCATCTGAAAAACTAAGTTCTCTGCCAATTTAAATATGCTTCTGCTAAAAAATAAGATGGTTTGTAATAGGCATTAAGAACTTGATAGGGAAAACTGTAAATTGCCAAACAACTATAAGATCACGTATTATATTCAATAGTGTCCTAACTTAATTCTGTCCTTTGAGCTTTTCCTTAATAAAAATGCACTCCATGGATTTTAAGCATGTTACATTAGAACAAAATTATTTCACTAGGATTTTTTCATTTTATATAGTGTCTTGCAAGAAATGGTATACTGTCTGATCGTTTGATTTTGCAAGTAGAAGCAGTTACAGAAAACATTCAAGCCTTATTTTTAGAAAATGCTGCTCCTAGAATTTCAATCCAATGAAGAAAGTAATGTTCTACAGCCAAGTCATCAAATATAATTAAAATCAGGAAGACAAAGTTTTTGTCCTGGTAGCTGAAGTACATACAATATTGATGCAGTATGTACATATGCATGAAGAACATACATATATATTTCAAAGAATCTGTTTTATTGGGTTTGCACTTGGTTTATTTCTCTAGTGCTAGGCACCTCAATTCACCAGGTATACTAAAACAAAAAAACAAACAAAAAAATATCCACAAAGAAATCATAAGCGTTAGAATTGTGAAACAAAAATTAAGGTAAATTTTACATTTAAATGTTTTCCACTAAACACAAATTTACATACTAGAAATATATAATGTTGCACAAAGGTACTGCTCAAATACTTGAAAATAATTACAGCAAGATGAACGTGTATTGTAAAAAACAATTCTTAGAGCAGAAAGGTGGTGTAGAATTAAGTAATTCAGCTGAGGCATAGGAGACTAAGCTTTACCCTCAGTTTGCTCTTTTTTTTAATACATAACCAGGAGCAAGCACATTCTCTCTGACACAGATATTGCATCTGTTTAAGCAAACAAATATAACTTTACAGCAACAATATTTAGTAACAGTGCTTCATAATCTGCAATGTAAATCCTTTAAACTAGGCAGAAGTATCCAAATCATACCTTTGACTATTTTATGACCTTATCCTAGAAATATAATAGATGTGGACAAGAAAAATACTGTGAGACTCTCTGCCCACTCTAAAGAAGATTCAGATATATGTACTCATTATTATGTGTCTGTAGTTTTTAAAAAACTACATACAGGAACCCATAATTTAGTAAAAACAATTAGTAGCTTATTGTTCTAATCACTCATACTGTATGAACTGTTAATTTGCTTGTCTTGCTTGGCTCTAAGACATTTTTAAGGATTTTCCCCTTTAACTACAAAATATGTAAAGTATTTAAAAGTACCAATCATGGTTCCCATTTTATTGAAAAAAACCCACATGTTAGTTATAGACAGTTATTACCTTGAACATGATGATCAGAGTAAATATTCAACCTAGGAATTTGTCATATTTAACCCACTAGAAGGAAAAAATGGACAAACAGATTAAATATCACTTATTTAACTTAATCTTTTTACAGAAAAATCCAAAACCAGCTAGACTTCCTTTTTTTTTTCAAGAATTCACTTAAAATGTGTATTCTGTAATTTAAATTATTTTGTTGCATACAGTCAACATTAAGAATTACTTTTACTGATGACTGAAGCTCTTCTCAAAGTGAGGAATTTTTGGTACTGACATAGCACTTAAATTCTCCAAATACACCATATCATTAGGACTCATTTAAAGAAAAAAAGGATCTGATGTATCATGTCAGCTGAAAGGATTTAAAAGCTCTTAACAAAGCAATGAACTACACTGAAAATCATATTCTATTACAGCCCAAAAAAATCTAGGCAAAACCATTACAACAAGCACTAATTTTGAAAGATACTGAATCTATGACATAGCAAGATGAAAGATTTTAAATACTTCTTTAATTGAAAAAAATTTCACTATACTAAATCTTAGATAGCATTTTTTCATTTCTGTTCAAATTTCCAACATGATTTATCTGTATTTTAGACTAAGATGCCTTTGACCAAGGGAATAGGCACAACAGGAGAAGAACATAGAGCCCTTGGATCAGTTTTATTTCCTATAAGACAGCATATTATTAAATAAACTGACATTTTTCAGATATTGAAGAGTTTCTTCAGGATGTCATTGTTACCTAAAGAAGAATAAATGACAGCATGTTTCTGTTACATACTTCTCAGAAAAATATTGAATTCAAGACAAGTGTGGAAGTGCCTGTGTTGCTTGGGGTAGGGTTTTTTTGGTTGGGTTTTTTAAATTTAATAGCTGTAAAATGATGATATCAGTTTGGTATAGAAACACAGTACACAACCTGAAAGCATGACATCACCTTTCATATTAATTAAAGGAGTCCTGATAAATTTGTACAGTTGATTACAAGATTCTCTTTATTATACAGTGTTAAATGAGTGTTAAGCTGTAATTGTGCTTATAAAGAGTCCAATTTCATTTCAACAGCTGTAAAAAAAACCAAAAAACCCACTAGTTCATAGAACACCAGCTATTTTAGCTTGGTTTAAAGAAAGAAGTCATAATTCACAAAAGAAAGAAAAAAAGAAATAATACATTTTAATTATTTAATATACACTGAATCCCCATCCCCCAGGTTTCTTTTGTTAATTCTGATTGAGTTTCTGATATGTGCAGGTAAACCATAATAAATATAATCTCTTACTTTTAATGAGCAATACAAACTCACTAATTTAAATGACTCATCATGCTTTCAACACCAAAAAACTGTACATAAGTTTCAGATAATCATCTAAAGTATGTGATTCAGAAAGAAAAAAGAAATCAAAGGAAGTCTTAAAAACATCTTAGCTACAGTTTGATCCCATCTCTTACCTTCTCTTTTTTACAATGGCAGCCATATTTTTATGAGTGCATAAAAAGATAATGTCAAATGAAAATGGTTCCAGAAAAATACTAAATAATTACAGCAATGCATGTCCAGTCAGATATTTCCAGTTTTTCAATTAAAAAAATTCCACAGGGCAGGATTTCTTAAATGATTTGCGTTTATTTCCATTCTTCTAAGACTCTGAACGCAGGTTCATTTTGGCAAAGTTTAAAATAACTTAGAAGTCCTCCCTCCTCCTTCCCCCATCACACTAAAAAAACCAAGCATTATTTAAAGGGCAAGAACACTATTAAGAAGAAATAAATTATTTTAATAGTAATGATATTTCAACTTTAAGCATTCTGAAGCTCACTATGAAAACCAAGTACTATTAAGAGTTTCTCAAAAATTCTTCAGGTTCCTTCCTGTATGTATGATTAAAAAAGTGTTCTCTCTAGTTGATGCTCCCATTCACTGTTCAATAAAAGATGACCTGAAAATACCTTGTGATGTTTCTTGTTGCCACAGAAAGGACTCTTCTTCATACAAGGGCAATATCATGCAATATATGAGAAAAAGAAATTTAATAAAAAAAGAATCAAAGCTGAAAGGGCAGAATCAGGCTTAAAGTTGTCTTCAAAACAGTGTATGTACTTTACTATTAAATGAAACATAATAGGTCATAATAGAAAGATTTTAAACTATTTTGATTTTCACTAGTTCCCAATCTCATATTTTTCCTCAGTTTAATAGCAGAGATTGCTCAGTGTCAGTGTATTTACACTCAATGTACTACACTGTTTCTTATTTTAAATTTTTACTCTTTCTGCTTTAGTGTTCCTGACTCAAACAGAAATTGGACTTCCTGACTTTAAAATAGAAAAAAAACAAAAATTTAATTTCAAAGATTAGGTTTTGTGAGAGCAAAGTTTTACCTATATTTTTAATCTACTTTAATATACCAGGCTCTTTTGAGTTTACATTATCCACAGCAGTTAAATAACAGATCATCCTGACTGAACCTAAGAGAAAAAAAAGAAGTTAAAATAAACTGATGTCTTGCTTCAGGAATCACTTCCCAAAATCTTTGTCAATTTTACTTGTTTAAAGTGGCAAAACTAGAGGTAACTGTACGATTCATAGAGTTGACACCACCACTAAAACTACCTAAAATGTAAGTCTTCCAAACTTTGATTTTTGTATCCTCAAATCTAAGACAATGCACAATGATAAATGCAGGAGTGATAAACTTAAGGCATAAAGAAAAATACCAATCACTTGCCCAGTACAGTTTTGTGCTTGTGACAAAAGCATCTAAAATTAGTCTATCACAGCTCAGGACTACAACTGTTACCTTCCTAAGCTTTACTTAGCAGTGTAGGTATATATGTTATACCTATATAAGAGATTCTAAATATGCAATAATTTAAATGTGATTGTAAAGCATTATTTCAGTAGACACTGAGAATTGGTACAGAGTACGTCCTGCATCACCTGGGACTTTGTGTAAAACAGTATTTGCAGAATATTTGGAGATAAATTAAATCAGTCTTGTAAATGCAAGCAATGCACCTCCTCTTCTTATATCACTACAGCCATACTAACATTGTTTCATTAAAAAAAAAAAACAGATATGGTCTTGCCAAATATGTCAGGTCTTATTTTGCTAAACATATATTTGTTGACTATCCGTGTCTTCTCTGAAGTAGCAGTATATTATCCTGAAACAAAAGAAATGTGCAGACTTCATGCCCACCACTATATAACATATTATGTCTAGCTTATATACATGTCAGTATATTCCAAGATTTTCTTGGAAAGGCAATTAAAGTAAATCTGAGTTTATAAAACCATTGGGTCCACTAAGGAACAATTACAGACTTTCACTGATTTGAATGATGATCTTTTCAGACTACACAGTCTGGCTAGATCATATAGAAATACAATAAATGAAAGAAATTTGTGCCAGGTCTTGGGTACAATTGCCGACAATGGCATTCAAAAAATAATAAAAAAAAAATTCTTGTTACCCAAACTAATTTTTAAATTGTTCTTAAGAACACCATGGCATGCCCAGTGATTCCAGAATGCAAATTAAATTCTTAGTTAAGAAACTGGAACTTAAGCATTTTATTTCCTCAGACCTTTGTCTATTTTGTTAACATATTGAATACCTCGTGCAATAAATTTGATTGTAAGACCAAAATCAGTCCAAGATGAAACATGGAATCCAAGTCATTACTGAAATATCCCATTGTGTAGCATGCTAGATAAATACCTTGCTAAGTAGTGAACTGCATCCAAAGTACCAATCTGCAAACTTGAAATCAGAAGTCACATCCTCTTCAGTTCTTCTGTATTTATGAATATTGCTAGACTTCTGAATTTCTGAACCCTCCATCATGATACTCTTATGAAGAATGGAAGACAAGCATAGCTGATCTAGAAGCGTCACCAGATAACTATGAAACTTCTGCTACTCTGTAAACACAATCCTGAAACTCTGTGCTTCACAATTGCATTTTACTTCATTCTCTATTCTCTCATGGATGAATCTCTATGTTAGCTTACTTCTATTTGTCAGGATTATACCACAGAGACAGCCAGTTCATAGCACCACAGGTACCACCGTGATAATGTTAACGCTTCTACAGAGATTCATAAGGAGGTTTCAAATGCCTACAAAATCCTAGGTACGTACAAATGCTTTGGTAAAGGGAAAAGACAAAAAAATACATAGTTAAAAGTTTTAGTAGAACCTATTTAAGCTAATAAAACTTCCTTAAACATGTTCATCAACAAAGCAATTTAAATGTTTATGCCACCTACTTTTGATATGTCCACCATAAATTTCTATTTTTATTCTTTCTCCTCAAAAAACCCCATGAGTAAACTTCATTATCAGATCCAAAGAAAGTAAATTAACAAATTAATTTCTTGAGAATACAATTTCTGTCTCGTTTTCATAAGTCTTGATTTATGTGAACTTAAATTAATAGAGTATTTTCAGACTATATCAGGTACTCAGACAAGTGGTTTGTGTCAGTGGGGACAGTCAACCACATCCATGGATATTCATGGTTATTCACAGAATCTGATAAAATGCTCCATCTAAAATCTGCATCATTCCAGCAGAAAATACTTTCATCCATTTGATCAAATTTGACTAAATACCTATTTTATTTAGCAATACCTTAAAGGATACTTTAGCATTAAAAAAAAAGTGAAGGGCTTTTTTATCAATTAAATACATTCTGCCTTCATTTGCTTTATTCCTGCACCTGGTATTTGCCCATAATTTCATTACTGGGTGCTTTAGTATTGCATAAATACTTTCCATTTTTTATGTTTAAGTAAGAAAAGCCAACCAGCATTCTGTACCCTTAATTTAAATTTTTTATCATTTTGATGGATTGCTTTCTCCTTGTGGCTTAACACCTTTTTTATGCTTTTAGCTGTGTTTTCTTTTTTCCCTCTGGGAAAGTAGCTTTTCTAATTTTCATATTCAAGTCATTCATCCATTAAACTATTTACATGTTTACATTCTTGTATTACTCACATCATAATGAAGACTGGGTTTTTCATTTAGTATGTAAGAGTATTTGTTCAAGATACAAAAACAGTCAGACTTTGTCTTGCACCCTTTTTTTTAATAAAAACCCCTTTTTAAACATTTAAATGTATCCTTGGTGAATGACAGTACTCAAAACTCAGATTAACAGATATACATGTTATTATTTCTCTACCTTCTACAACTTCTAAAAAATAACTGATGTGGTATAATGAAGGTCATAATTTTCAAATTAAAATGAAAAATCTAAGTTGACATGAGTATAAAACAAACCAATTCACATGGAGATTGTAAATCCATTATTCTTGCATACATTGTCACACGCACTGTCATTACATGCACGTCAAAAAAGATAGAAATAAAGTAAAAAAAAATCCCAAGTGACATACAGTATCACTGCTCACCACCAAGCAATGTCCAGCCCCTTCTCCAGCTGTGATTGGCTCCTCCCAAACAACTCTCCTGTGTTTGTGCACTGGGAATAATATTCTAATACATGGAATATCCCTTTGCCAGTTCCCCTGGCCTGGCCCTGCTCCCTTACAGCTATTTGTGTACCATCTCACTATCAGAGCATGGAAAACTGGAAAGTCCTTGACTTAGGATGTAACAAGAAAATCATGAGTGTGTTTTCAACATTACTATCCATATTAAATCTAAAACACAGTATGTTTCAGCTACTACAAAGAGAATTAACTTTGTTCTTGCCAAAACCAAGCAGCTTTGGTTTTTGCTGCAATTCACAAACCATTTTCAATAAGTCAACTACTAGAAGCTGTAAATACACTTACTAAAAGTTTACTCTTATCTGAATCAACATCAATCAGCACAAAGCAACAACGAACAAAATAATGAAAGAGAATACATATTCTGCCCAGTTAAATCAGTATGGAGTCCTGAAAAAAGGCTGGAACAAGATTTCTGAAGAAACTCTAAAAGGTGACACCTTTCTTCCAAAACAGAGGGAACAGAATACAATGAAAGATCGGACCATGACTCTGTGAGCTGTGCAATAGCAGTCTAACTCAGACTGCCTCGGACTCTCGTATAATCCCTTTTTGCCCAGGTCGTGCAATGTCCCAGATGGTACAGCTGGGAAATAATTTCTATATCCACTGTGCATGATGTAAACTCATGTGTTCTTCAGCCACTGTGTAGGCTTGAAATGCGGCTGATTGCATTTGCCTTCTTTGTCAGCAAGGGAAAACAAAAAAACCACAAACTAAACATTATTCTTGGTTAGCACTAGCCCATTGCAGTTTGAAATAACTAGTTGATAAAATGAATGTGCCATAGAAATTATAATTAATAGAATTTTAAATTCTTAATCCCTTTTATTAAAAAAAAAAAAAAAAGGAATCAGTAACATACCTCTTTTTTCTCTGTGAAATTCTTCCAAAAGTTTTTCTTGATTTTTTATCTGTTTAAAGAGAGACTGATGTTCAGTCTCCTTTATCTGTGTCAAGTGCTTGAGCTGTTCTCGGCTCTGCAGCAAGTAGCATCGCAGCTTTTTTTCCTTACTTTCTCTTTCCTTTACCTCCTCACACAGCCACTGAAGCTTAGTCTACATTTAAAACAAAAGGTACAATAAAAAGTAAAGAATTCTAATAAAAATAACAGGACATAAATGTTCACTGACCAAATTATATTTGGAGTCACAGATTACTCATTTGTAGCTATCTGAAAAATAATAATAGAGGGTATTCAGATATATTAAGAGAACATAAGTTGATTTTCAAGAGACCAAAAAGACATATTTTGGTTGATAATTATATGTGAAAAGTGATTTTCTTTAATATTATTTTATTTATTTTAAATCAGAAGCATGAATTTGCTAGGGTAGATATAGAAATTCACATTGAATTAGTGCACACATAGACACCAAGAGATAGGCCTTCCTTTCAGAGTACCTTTTTCTCTCTATTTTATGTTGGCAGAATTTCAGAATATTTCCCCTTTCTAAAAAAGAGACATCAGTCCTTCTAGTCAGCAAGAGTCAATATTTAAGGTTCACTCAGAGGAGAAAAAGATCTCATCGATAAGGTTGTGATCAATTCAGTAAATCTAGAAGTGATGAAATGGATTATGATATGGAAACTTTCACACAGTCTATTTAAAAACAAAAGAAAATAAAAGTGGTATTTTAAGCAGTCATTCATTCTAAACTTCCCTCTAGCAACTAAACAAACTTAGGTTTGCAAAGTATTATTCGGTGCTTTTTGAAAGTTCTTTTTAATAATATGCCAGTGTCACTTTTTCAAATGAAGAAAACACTTCCTCCATAGCATTTCTCCTTTGATTCCAATCTTATCTCTGTTATAGTCTAAGTCTTTCTTGGTCTACAAGTCTTACACAGACCACACACTATGAATAACCTTCTCTTATATGCAAACATTTGCTTCTTTTTTCCTTAAGTCAATTCTCCTGTGGCTTTGACCCTTCTACATGAAGCAAAACCACCAGTTGTCTTCCCCAGTTTGCGATCTATTTTGATAATGAGAATTTTTTTTCTTTTAAAAGATACTGGGTAAGAAGTGTGCTCTATGTGTGAGCTGAGGGAACTGGAGGAAAGCTGTAAAACAAAAGGCAAGATTTATGAGTTACAGTCATCACCTTGAAGATGTTCTCAGTCAAGTGTGTCCCCACATTATAGGATTTGAAAGCTTCAACGGGGAAAGAAAAAAAGAATTCATTTTCCAATAATCCAATCTAATATATTTTAGATTGAATAAATATCAGCCTCATTTAAAATAATATCTAGATTTGTGATAATGCTGTAAGAGAAACTTAACCTGCTGACAACTTTGTTATGCTTCACTGTCTGAAAAAACTTGAAACAGATCTAAAGGCTATCACTGTTCTTACTTCAATGCCTTTTTTTTGGTGAAAATCATATTGATATTTATTTTGCTATAGTGATGTTTATTTCTTGCTAATAGAAGCATTTTGAAAATTACTCTATCAGTTGAAATAACAGTCTGGAAATATCAGAATAATTGCCAAAGGAATGCTTTTGTATTTTTCCTTTTATCCTTGAAGTGCCATTTTAAATGGATGTTCAACTAAATCAGATCCATCTATTCACAGACTCACCTTCTCACTCAGCTGTTAGGGCTGAAAAGGACCTTAAGGATCATCTAGTTCCAACCCCCTGACATGTGTAGGGACACCTCCCACTACACCATCAAATGCTGAGTATTAGCTCACTCAGTGAAACTTCAGGAGGTTTGACTATTACCTTTGTTTCTGCTAACCAGCGATGAGGATCATTCAGTACTGTTGGTGTAAAGGATATCACCTATGAAAAAGCAGGTGACAAAGAAACAGACATAAAATGGGAATTAGGCATAGAAGGAAGAAAGTCTTTTCTGCTTACTGGAAATTCATCAAAGAAATAAATTTCTTATCAAGGAAGATTAAGCCTAGTGGCTTGATTTCTTTCAAGACAAATATTTACCCATCAAATTCCTCCTGCTTACCCAAGTTGCAGTGGCAACTTCTTGAAGTAAAGAGTGAAACTTTTTAGAAACCTTAAGAATACCTGAAGTACTGGGCAGAGGAACAATATTATAAAGGAAGATTCTTACATTAAAAAAAAAATCATACCAGGACCACAAAACTAACTTTTTTTTTCACATTAACTGTCTAGTCAAAAATTCAAATTCAGAACTGGTTTAAGTTGGCCAGTGATAAAAAAACCAAGGAGAATTGTATAAACAGGGATTTGCAAAACCTTATCCAGAAACCAAAAAATCTTCATAAGGTGAGGAACAAGTCAAAGAAGGCATGGCTCGATGATCAGAAATCTGGCAACTACAGCAGATAATAAAAGTTAATTAAAAAAAAGACCTATCTGGAAGGATACAGAGAAGAAAGCTTGTTTGCCAAATATATTTTCTTAGAATTGTCATCTAGTTTTGTTCTGCAACACCTCAATTCCATGTGTAAGTGGAGAAATCCTGTCAATCATGAAAAAAAATCTATTTCAAAAGCAGCCCAGCCCAGTCAAATGACCAGGAGCGTTGCATCTCAGGAAAGTATTCTCTGTTTAGACAGCAAGACAAAAAAAAAAAAAAAAAAAAAAAAAAAAAAAAAAAAAAAAAAAAAAAAAAAGATGTAATCTGAGTGTACTCTGGGTTGTAGCTAAGGCTAAAAAGCCACTAGGTCAAGCACTTGTAAGTGTGGTGACAAGCTGAGTCAGACAGTCCGTTCTCTCTATTCTCAGAAATGTACAATGTTGATTTAACAGGATCAGTCACGTAGAATCATATGGAGGGGGAAGAGTGGTTTCTGTACCTGGCAAGCAAATGAGAATGCTCAGAAGAAAAGCTACAGCGAGACAGGGGTTGCAAGAAAAGTAGTAAAACAGCAAAAAAAAAAGTTACAGCAAGCTACCAGTTTCCTGAAAATTTGAGTATGAGTTTTCTGGGTGCAAGGACCTGCTCCTCAAAAGAGGAGGTTATAAACTCTTTTCATTTTCAGTATTCAGTTCTCTACATAAAAAACAAAAGCACCCAAGTGATTTTTTTAACAAAAAATTTCTTCCATTTTCTCCCAGTTTTAAAAGCATTTTAGGTCCTTCTTAAAGATTTCCCAATTCTAGGAACATGGCCTACGAAAACATATCTCAAAATTTTGGCTAATAAAAGGTCCTTTCACACAAGCAAAAGGAGAACTGTTCCTCAAAAAAGAAAAAAAAGAAAGCAGAACCACTTAATCCACGGACACTCCTTCATAGTACCCCATTCTAATACACAGCACTGTCCCTCTGTACCAGCTAAATAGCCATAGTTCTATTAGAATGATTATCTATGCAATAGTGAAAACAATGCATACAAGTTCCACTACAAACTTGCATCAAGGAAAGAACAAAACCTGCAGCATACTTAAAACTTAGAATTACTTTGAATTTCTCCATGGAGTCTCGAGAAAAGATTTCACAAGCAGCATCAATTTCACTTCCTATCATGGAGAGGATGGATTGCTGTTCCATTTCTAATTGACGCAGCTGATCTTTAAACTGCAGTCTGGCCTCACTCATCTTTCTCAAATGATCTTCATTGCTGATCTGTTTTTCCTGGAGTGAAAAAGGAAAAACAAAACAAAGATAAATAATTGCATTAATAATATATGTCATCAGCCATGTATCATTCAATCTTATAACCAGACCATACTCAGTCATGCTAAGTTCAACTTCTTGCCATGGAAAAATAATACCTTCTAATAGCACTTGTAAGTTCCTCCCTTGGTTCTCCTTATTATCCAGTAAATCAGTTAAGAAGAAACTGCTACCAAATCCAAATTCAACAATCATAAAGCCTATTTTCAAAGTCAAAAATAGGTGCTCTATTACAAATCTTCTCATGAGTAGAAAAAGAGCCCAGTGTAAATACTCCCATTATTATCTTTTGCCCTGAATCTGTTCTAGGCATCTAATCTCTATCGTCAGAAAAGAGATCCCAGAAGGAAAGTTTTATTGGCAGTCAGTGTGCCCTCAAAGGAAAACTACACAAAGAATATCTCACAGGAGAGCGAGTGGCACTGAAGTATTTCATGTTATCAGCTAATGTGAGAAAGTTGATTTAATATGTTACATATGTTTTTAAAATTCAGATTCTCTTATTTTGTATCTATGATACAGCCGCCATAAAACCAAACAAAACTGCTGCTAGGTTACACAAAGTACTGAATTATGCATCATAAATAATATAGAAAAACCTATCCTGTGAGACTAAATGAAACTAAAACACACCTGTCTGGTGCTGAGATCAGAAGGATGTAATGCAGCAAAGGGCAAACACTTTAACAGGCAAATTCCAGTGTGTGCGACTTGCACCAAGAACGGAAAGAACAGCAAGGATTTCAAAAATTTATTAATTGTGGACCTCCACAATGACAAGGTACAACTGTTTGAAGTCTATTTGCTGGAAATCTTCATACACTGCTCTTATGAGACACCAGTGCAGAGTTAAGTGACATCTAACAACCAAGTTCCATGAATAGGATATATATGGAATCATAGAATCATTTATGTTGGAAAAGAACTCAGTTATCAGAGTCCAACTAAAAACCCCATACTGCCAAGTCCATCACTAAACCATATCCCTGAACACCACATGTACATGTCTTTTGAACACCTCCAGGGGTGGTGACTCAACCACTTCCCTAAGCAGCCTGTTCCAATGCATGAATAATTTTTTCCTAATATCCAATCTAAATCTCCCCAGACACAGCTTAAGGCTATTTGATCTTGTCCTATCACTTGCTAATTGGGAGACAAGATCAACACCCACCTTGCTACCTCCTTTCTGGAGGTTGTATACATATATACGTATAGGTGTTTATTTCTACTAGCAAAACAGGTGTTTTTAATGTAGGTGGCCTACAAATGTGAAACACCAATATTTGATAAGCAGTCTGATTTTTTCACTCAATTAATACAAAAATACTTGGGACAGTAGTTATTTTAAACTGAAGAAATCATAAGATGTTTTTAAGATGCACAGCTTCGAGTATTTCTGTACTATAAAGATGGGAATTGAAATATGGGAGTTGAAATAACAGTTTTGACTAGTATTCTGAAAGCAATAAGATTGCACTGTATATATTTACAGTATCTGTATTGTTATATCACTGTTCACTGAATGCAGTCTATCACATGTCAAAGTTCATTCCCACAGACCATGACTAAAACAGAACACATAACTTTATTATTTTTATTTCTTATTTGCTTGATTTTCTGAATATGCCAACATTCCTTATCATTCTACATCCAGAGCCTACAGGAGAAAAGAAGTCACTAATGACTCGGAAGTGCACAGAAGGAAAAGGAAAGAAACCAACCATTTTACCATTATGCTCTGCTCCTTCACCTTTCATGAAAAAAAAAAAAAACTAAGCTAGCTGTAATACCTATGCCCCTTTGAATTAGTATTTGCATTAAGAACAGAATATTAAAAGTGTAAAAAGCATGGGAAAAAAAAAAAAGAAAGTACTCTGTAACACAATAAGCTTTTGCTGTGTTTCCACAACTGTATGCTAGTAGGAGATTTATCAAGAGGTAGTACTATTTCCCCCATCCTAACATCCGTTTTGACAATCCACAAAACCAAAACAGCAAATATTCTCTTAAGTTAACCATTAATGCAAGCTAATAGAATCTCCATCTACCTTTACCTTCAAAAGTTGAGATCATAGAATTGCATGCTTAAAACCTTCTCTGATCTTTTTCAATTTAGATATAAAAGATGATTTTGATGTAAAAAGAATGTCTTCCCAATATTAGGTAAGGTTGGAGCTAATACACAACAGATTACAGAAGCCCACGTACATTCCTATAAAGACATTTTCTTAATAATAGATATTACACAACTAAAATGCCAACATTGAAAAAACATATTTTTGAATTTTCATTTCAAGTATTTTTTACTAGTCTGACAAGTTGAGCTTTTAAACCACTTCCTGATAGTTTAGCAAGCTAAAGAAATGCCAGATTTAACATTTTTCTAACTCTATATTATAAAAGAAAACTCCAAAAAACCAAAAATCCTCCACCTCAACATTAGTTAGAATTTCTTTTACTATGCTTACATTACATATCTACTTCAAATTATCTCTAAATTATTCATAGCTCCACTGCATCTTGAAGAAAAATATGAAGAAAACTAGAAGTGCTTGATTAAACATTTGTTAGTTACCTATATTAGAGATCAGACAAGCAACAGGATTTGTATTTATAGCCCTAAGTAATATTAGCAAATCTTTGGAGAGATATAGTTCATAATCCAGCCAAAGCATTTTTGTCTTCTTTCATTCAAAAAGAAACCATGTACTATTGCATGACTGGGTGTATTCTTTAATACACACATGCTGGGCTTTTTTAGGGTCACCATCTATTTCTATAATCCATTATTTATTTTAGGTATTTATCAGCAGAGAAACAAATCATGGTTAAAATCAGTTAATTTTACCTTTTTCTCCAGTTCTTGTTTCACAAACTCACATTTCCGTTTTAGTTTTATATTTTCTTCCTCATTTTGGATTAATTCTTCTGTCAATTTATCACTCTCAACTTTTATTTTTTCCAGTTGTCGACACTGAGCCTTGGTTATGTTTTTCTCTTCTAAAAGTTCCATCTAATGGTAAAGGGAAAAAAGATTACAAAGTCACTGTATGGGTTATTTTAAAACACACCTAAACTCTAAAGTTTTAAATCAGTGGAACACTATTGCCAAATGATAAACATAAAAAATTAATTTAAAATTCTACTAAGTGCAATTACTTATCTGAACATGGAAAACATGCATCACAGAACCACACAGTGGTTTAAAGCAGAAAAATAGAAGTCTCAGGTTCTCCATTTCAGCTCTGCTACACTCATCAGCTTACATCATCCTGAGAAACCTAGTATTTATGCAGCTTTTCCATTACTAAAATAATTTAGTATGGAATCAGAAAGTCTAAAAACTCATTTAATTTCAGGAACCAATGCTAAATTTATATCTGCAATGAAACAACAGCAAAGATTTAGTATTTTTAAGTTCTAGATTTGTGTGGGTTTAGTGCTATTACTTTGTACGATTAATGCTACTGATGAAACTTTGCAGAGAAAAATGAAAAAATGTAAGGATCTAGAAAGCCCCAAAACAATGAGTAAATAATGTATATTTGTTTCCAGTGAAAAAAAAACTGACTGAAAATGAAAGATTTGAGAAATGCTCTACAATATTTAGAAAACTTAAAAAAATGCAACAAAGAAGCAAATTAACACACACATTGCTCAAAACCAGTTTCTTATTAGATGAAGTGTGGGATGCATTTAAACACAAAAATAAACTTATGAAGTAAATTTCTTTCTGAGGAAAAGCAAAAATTCTATTTCCCAATTACACTATAAATATAACTTCCATGAGGAAGAAGGGTAAGGAGAGAAGTTTTATGAATTAATTTAGACACTAGATCTAGACAGTAATTTAGAGACTAAACAGATTACAAAAATTCTTCCAAAGAATAATTTCAGAAAAATCTTTGGCATCTACAGTCTACAAAGACTAAAGATCAGAAAAACAAGCCTGCAATGCCCAAAACATTTTCTGTGAGTATGCTTATAGAAATCAACTTTTCAGTTCCTACTAAAGGTAATTGCATTCTAATACCTATGCAGATGGAGACAATCCAAGAAAAAAATCCCTCACCTATATTACCCTTGAGATACAGAAGAGAAAGTTATTACTTATTAATTTCCAGTATGGACAAGGTAGATATGACTATAATTTAATTCATCTTTATTGAACCCAATTTCAACACTTAATAATCTTCAGGAAAAAATGGATGGCGCAATTGGAAAATGTTTAGAAAACAATTTAAAAAGAAATATAGACAATTTAATATGTATATATACGTAGCTCTGTATAAGCTTAGATTAAAGATTAATACTTCAAAGACATCCATACTGTCAGGCAGCAGGAAATTTTGTATGTCATCATTCTAAGAAAACAAGCATGTTTTTAAAGAAAATGAGGGTATGTATTAAAATTAGGCAACAGATCCAGAGTTTCTGAGCACAAAGCCAAATGGGGATCACTAAGCAAACCACTTGAATTCCTATGCCTAGTGTATCAATCCTTTTAAAAACCAAATAAGACATGATAGAGGCATTGATTTGGATTCATTTAGGATGTTCTAGCAGAAACCAAATTAAAAGTTTAAGCATCAGAATCTCAGTAATGAAACATTAAGATCCTCCTTAACACTGGTATCTTAAAAAACTCTATGTTCTTCTTCAGTTCTCTTGCATCATACAATATTCCTTTGGTACCCTTCCTACTACCACAAAAACTCCTTAACTACTTAATAATTTTTCAATCCAGTGCTACACTCCAGAAAATTAAGCAAAAGTGGGGCAGAAAGTACCATACAGAGGAGGCAAGAGAGGAGAGAACAACTAAAATCGAAAGTCACTTCTTTTTACAATCTATGCAGAAGTTAGTTCTCTAAACAAAGGACTCTCTACCCTTGATTTCCTGAAAGTAACTCATAAATGCACCCTCTTTTAAGTTTAAGGCTTTGGATTCTACAAATATATTAAATTTCCCTTCAGTCCTCAAGTCTCTCTCAACCGACCTTTATTTTTAAAGCTTTAACTATCATTGGACAGGATATGTATACTCCTTTCCAAAAATAGTTACAAAGGTTGGACACAGCTGAGGCATAAATAAGGTCAATTATTACTGTAAAAGACAGCTGGTTGCTAGACACAAAATCTTAGCTGCTTGAAAAAAAAAAAGGTTAAAAAACCCCAACTTTTTTCTGTGATTTCCCTAAACACTACTCTAACACCAAAAATACTTAAAAAAAGAAAAAAAGAAAAAAAAAAGATAATATGTATGTTAAGTTTACCTTACTTTGGAAGAAAAGTATGTCCATAAAATTGAAATCCAAATGCAATGTAATGATGAGTTCAGACAAAAAGTAACCAAAACACCTGCAGGATGACATGTTCTCATCAGATCTTCCTAGATATGCTTATGATTTTCTATTTTGTTTCACTTACATTTTCTCAATCAAGAGACTCTTGTGCATTATCATTTTGTATACTTCCAAAAAATTTGTCTACCCTAATATCTTAGAAAATCCATCTCCCTCAAACCTTCTGCTCTTAAAAAATATATTTTGATTTAGGATTCTGGGGAAGTCATGGAATTGTAAATGAAATATGAAAGTGAATTTTTTAATACTCTGTTTAGGTTCAACAATCAGTAAAAATAAAAAGGTCCTAACTGTAGGATTTGCTGTTTCATAGAAAAACACAGTCACGATCAACTTATTTTTTCTTATTAGCATCCAGAATACACTTTCCTTCTCTCTACTTGATATCAAATGTACACTCTTAATTTCAAATTCATTACCAAAAAAAAACCACTTTTGGACAGACCACTTAAATAATGATATACACACTAAAAATTAAGTCTCCAATGTTAAGTACTGCTGTCAAAATATTTGATTTTAATGATCCTTCTACTAACAAGCACCTAGGGGTTTTTTATTGCTATCTTCACTTAAAAGTTTCTATGTTACCAACTGCTTAAGAATTATTATCAAGTCACAAATGATACATTACATAATTAAATACTAGTCCCAATGCAGATCCCTGAGAGACACCATTCATATTGCTGTACATCAGGACTTCATCTGGACTCTGAGCCACTGACCACAACCTTCTGAATGTGACCATTCAGCCAATCTATTATCTAACAGTCCACCTATCAAATCCGTCTCTCTCCAATTTAGAGAGAAAGATGTTGTGGGGCACTGTGTCAAACACGTTACAGATAAATGACATCTGTAGCCCTTCCCTTGTCCCCTGATGTAGTCACTCCAGCAGAGAAGGCCACTGCATTGCTCAGACAGGACTTGCCCTTGGTGAAGCTGTGCTGGCCATCCCAAATCACCTCCCTGTCCTCCCTGTGGCTTAGTGTAGCTTCTAAAAGGTTCTGTTCCATGATCTTTCCAGGAAGAGAGAAGGCTGACAGGTCAGTAGCTCCCACAGACCTCCTTTCTACCCTTTTAAAAGATGGTGTCCTGGGGTGACTGTATGGTACAATGCTTCCCCCTTTCCAGTCACCTGGGACTTCACCTACCTGCCATATTAAAACATTACAGCATCATACATTTCCTTTTATTTTGATCATATCTATTTTACTATTTTTAAACTAAGATTTTGATCTAAAACTGATACTATAACACTTTTACCCTGAACTTTAAAATTTTACAATGGCCTGCAATAACATGTGTGTTAAGTGCTTTAAAGCCCATGCTTTATTATCTTCATCCTTCAATGGCAGGGGCTGTGTGTGGGGTGTGTGGGAGGAGGGGGGAAATCTGACATTGGAATTCTTCCCAGTAAGTACCTTTAACATTCTAATCTGAGCCTCTGCATTATCTTTTTCTTGTTTAAGGAGTTTTGTGAGTTCTTGAATATTTTGTTCATGTTTGATTTTCACATTTTGTAACTCTGATCTAAGATCTGCCAACTCCTGTTGGTGAGTTTCTCTTTCCATCTTCAGCTGCCTGTTAGCTGAAATCATCTCTTCATTACTAGATTCCTGCTGCTTCTGGAGGTCTGAGAGGCTCTTAAGTAATTCCTTTTTGGCTTTCTCCTCTTCTGCAATTCTGTTTGTTAGTTCCACACGTACGGCACTTAAATTTTTTACATCTGCTTGCATTTCTAGGAGTCTTTCTTGGTCTTTTTTATGAAACAAGTTAATAGTTGCAAGTTCTGTCTTCAAGTGTTCCTTCTCAGCTTCCATCTGATTTTGTAGAAAGACTTGCTTTTTCAACTCATTCTCCAATTTTTTTACAGTACCTTGAACTTCTTTGATCTCTTCTTCAAGAGATACCTGGTGTGACTCCATTTCATTCAGTTTTACCTCTTTACAGTGGAGGAGTTCTTCCTGCTGGGCTCTCTTTGTAAGCACATCATTCAGCTCTTTCCGTAGGTTTTCTATTTGGTTTATGGCTGAGAGAAGCTGACTTTTGAGATCATCTTTTTCTTTAAGGGCCTAGGAAAGAAAAAAAGAATCCATTCTAATCTAAAGTAATTAAAGACAATTGTTGGAAGGATGTCCTTAGACATCAGGAATGCCTATGGAACAATTAACATATGTATGTGAAAATATAAAATTTTTGCTTGCTACAAATACAGTTCAAATGTACTCAGTGGTTCTTTAAATTTACACACTTTAGATCATGTGCAATCTTAAACTCAGACTTGTCCTTAAATTACATAGCTTTCCAAATAGGGATAGTTCTGGTTAATTTTTTTCTTTGCTTCTCATACTCTCTCTTTGCAGACTGAGAAGTGTTTCTTTATTGGTTCCTCCAGAAAACAAGATGAACAAAAATGAGGTAATAGAGTAATGCAGCAGCATACAGGGATGACTACTGGACATATATAGCCTATCTACAGTCCATTCCATATGCTGACTTATTTTGTTTATTTTCCAAAATATTACACAGAAAGTATACCAACTTTAACTTATTTTTGAAATTATGCCCTGTAGATGAATTAGTAGCAGTTAAAAGCTTGGTTCATTTATGCATCAAAGCCAAGAAACAACAATATCATCTCCCAAATAAAAATCAATCAAATGTAATAAAAATTACACTGTTTTGCCAGAATCTTCAGGGATTGGGTGTTTTTTCCAACACTGATATATTTAATGTTAAAATTAGCACAGAATCACAGAGTGTGTAAGCTTGAAAGGACCACAGTGGGTCATCAGGTCCAACCTCCCTGCTCAAGCAGACTTATCCTAGAACACAGGCACAGGATTGCATCCAGATGGTTCTTGAATATCTTCACTGAAGGAAACTATGCAACCCATCTGAGCAATCTGTTCCAATCTTTAAACTGACTTAATAAATTTTATACTAAATTTTACTGAGCATTTTCACCAATTCCACAAGCAACACATACTTCTTATGGATACAGCAAAATTACTTGAAACAATCCACAACAAAAAGGCAATTAGGGTTAAAAGTGTGCAGTTAAAAATAAAACAATTTGCAATTACATCAAGAATAAGAAACACAAAGCAAAATACAAATATAATAAATTGAGGACACGGACTGATGATCATCATGGGTTTTTCCAGGAAAAAAAACTACCAAACAAAATGACCCTCCTAAACCTATCTTGTAATTCTACTGGAAGAATTTGGCTTAAAAAACCCAAAAACCAAACAAAAACAAAACTCAGTATAATTTCAAACTACAACCCATAAGTTACTTGCTTTAAGCATGTTTTCTACATTACGTACTTTAAAGAACATATGTTTCAAAAGATGTCAGAAACTCCACTGTCAAACAACATTAAGGACAACCGCATGGGCAAAACTTCAACCAAATTATCCCAATAACTCCAAAAGAACGAAACCTAAACAATCTTTCTACAGCGCATCCGTTGTCTGCCAATATTTCAAAAATCTCAAAATTGCAAGCTATGATTGCAACCCAATTTTGAAAATTTTCCATCAACCCTTTGAAGTCTTCTAACGGAAATCAAAGACAACAAAGTGCCATTTCTTCCTTTATTGTTTTTACAGATTTTTGTCTCGGATGTTAATTGTCTGCATTTCAAAGCTAGTTACATTATGTTCATCTAGTTACCTTAAGTTTATACTAAATGCTGCATCTGGATTGATTATATCCCCATAAGTAAACTGTTTCCAACTTTATATCAAGAACATTAAACATTGTTTCTTTTTTCTCTTTCACAATGACACACAGTTTATTTGATCTTCCATATCTTAAAATAAAGAAACTTTCTTCAGCAGTGACAATTACCTCAAACTTGTTGGCAGGATGGTCACAACTTTAAAAGTAAGAACAAATGACAGCATTTCTTAAATGGAGCTTAAGCCTAAGTTTAACCACTGCATTTAGCATGTGAATATACTTGCCACATAAAAAGAGGTAAAATCCATATCAAGGAATCTTACATAACAAAGAAAATTTCAATGTGGACAGTGTTATCAAGTGCCTCTACAAAGACCAGCCTACGTGTTTACATGAACAGTGTTTCCAGAACCTTTATAGGATCTACTGCTTCTTATTCACAATTTGTCTCTATTTTTGCTTCTTATTTGTCCATTTTATAGACATCCATGATTTTGAAATTATTTAGGTTTTCTTCCTTTCCTTACAACCTCCATTTTCTTAGGCAAGAGTGACCAACTTCTTAAATGTTTGAGAATCTTACTTTCCCAGACAAGCGCTAGGGCTAACAAATACAAGATTACTATAGAATGAATTGTTGGAGCATGAATAGAGGAAATAATAATAAAAAGCAAGGAATATGATAGGCAATAGGAGAGAAATAGCAACACCAGGAATCATAGTTTAGATTTGCTAGAGTTTATTAATTTCAACTCGGTAACAGCCCCATTGTGACTTCTCCTTTGCTTTGACCATGCTTGTATACATGTACCAATCTCAGAAGAGATCATTGGATCAGAAGCGACACAGGATTAATAGACATCCCATACTGCATCCCATTTAGCCCTTGAAAAACTCAATCTTTGAGCAAGACAAAGCAGAGGATGGAGCCATCTCAAGCCCATCACATTCAGTAATTTAAACTGGATGGATGCCATGAGAAAATACGTGAAAAGAGGGTATAGCACTGTAAAACAAAAGCCATACAATATGATAGACTTCACCAGCAGAGCATGTAAGTTAAGATAAAAGCTCACAGCACAGAATTAAGCACTATATCAGCCACTATGGAAACAAGCAACTTTTGACCCAGCCACTGGAAAATACAGACCCACAGACTCATTGCCAAAAAATGGTGGTTTCTACCATTATTCCGATACAGGATGATAAACATTAGCATTGATGTGAGTGCCTGTCTTTAAAACAGTGTCAGCAGCTGAACAAATAAAGGAATTCTTCTAAGTCAAAAACCAAAAAACCTATATTTTTTCCTGAGAAACTCTAGAGGAGGAAAAAGAGAGGAATAAGTGGTCTGCCATACTGAAGAAAGACAAACAAAAAAGCCCAGAAATGTTACACAATCAATTTTCAAATTGATTTTTTAAAGAAAAAGTTCTGAAAATTATACAGCAGAGGTCCAGAACTTAAAGCAGAAAACAGTTTAAGTCACAGTTTGCATAAATAAACTCCTTCTCTTAATTTTTAATAGAAAGGGAAAGGGTAAAAAAAAAATCCACCAATCTTACCTGACTATTCTTGTCCATCAGTTCACTGATTGTTTGATTTTGCTTTTCAACTTCACGATCCAGTTTCTTACATTTCAATTTCCATTGGCGGATGGCTTCCTGGGCTCTCACCTTCAAATCTTCTCTTTTTTTCTCAATCTCCAGCCTGAGTGCCTCTGAGTGCTTGAATTCAGTGAGATACCGTTCTGCTTCCTTTGTACTCTCTTCAACTTGTTGAGCTAACTCAGCAGACTGGAGTTCAGTTTGTCTACGTCCACTCTCACAAGCCTTGTAGCAATTCTGTATCTCCTTTAGCTGGTCCAGCATTTTTTCCTGCTGTTTCTCCTTGTTTTCCAGGTCAGATGTTAACACCTGGAATCATTGTAGCAAAATACAAATATTCTCTAAGGATATGCAGTATGAAACTTTATCAAAGAATATACAGCAACATTAAATCACATTTTTATTAAATAAGAACAGCATAAAAGATCTTCTTGACTATCAAGGAAAGTCCTGCTAGCCCAGAGACTCTCTCCCTCTGCAATGGTAAAGAGTTCCAACACAAGACATAAAATACAGTCTACTCAATTCTTTCTGCATTTGCTCCTCTTCTGGTTGTTCTTGTTATTTTTCTGTATTGTAGGTTTGAGATCAATCATTGGCCATATATTACACACTACACAAATAAGAAATAAACCAAATAATAAGATATAAGGAGATTAATGTAAACAGGTGAGAGGAAAAGGAGAAGTGGAAAGGACAAAACAGCATTCACCACAACAACTGGAATTTATAGTTTATGAGCTAGATGTTACCCAGTTTTATGCTCGTTGCCTTTATGAAAACAATGTGCTAAATAAAGTAATATTTGGTAGCACTGAATACAAAGAGAATACAGCAGCTTGGTAAATGCTTCTAGAACGAGGTGCAAAGATGTTTGAAAATGTAGGAGGCATATATAATCCTTTCAAAAATGAATTAAATTGAAAACACACCTTTTAAAAATAAAAGATGCTGCATTTCTCAAATAATTTCTCCGAACAGTCTCATAAGAAACTCGGGAATAATAGTGTCCATACACCTTCTGGAAGGACATGCTCAGAAATCAGTTTTTGAAGGTACACTAACAGAATTGTATTTTACTGAGATCATCATGCAGAAATTCACAGTAGTATTCTGCATTTTGGGCCTATTTAGACTGCTTTCATACCATTCAGCCTTTTCATTAATGAAAGATAAATTTGATAGACCTGATCTATAGCCAGTCAAACATATTACCAAGCCTCAGGGAACTAAAATACTTTAAAGATTATTAGATTTCAGAATGACTGAAAAAAACCTGTGGATGTAGCCTGAAATAAATGGACTGCAATTCAGAATGGACAAGGGAAAAGTATTTTATCTATGAAAGAACAGGCAACTTTACAGATGGATATAGAATGACTATTTAGACAAAGGTGCTTCCACAAGGTAGGGGGAAGGAGCGAGACTTGGATTTGTTGGTAAGGGCTCTCTCCTTGTCAGATTGTTAGTTTGGGGTTTTTTTGTTCCTTCCAAACCAGGCCAACACCTCCTGGGAGGCAGTAAATTGCACCAATCTCTCAGGATAGTATTTGCTGTGCTAAAAAAGATAACCAAAATAAGTTCATAAGCTACAACTAGCAAAATTTTAATCAAAACAAGCTTAATTTCCAATGAAAACATATTACAATACTTATTTAAAGAACAAGATTTAAATTGAGTAGAGCAGAAGTTAAAAATGGCCTCATAAAATACAATCAGATATTACATTTACTGTTCACAGATTTTCTAAAATGGATCATCATTTTTTCAGTCACGTGATTACATATGCTATTACCACTTCCTATTTCATGTCTTTCTGGAGACACCATAGAGGATGTCAGACTAAATTGATGTAGTACTCAAAGCTGCACCATTAAAAAATAGTTATTTATATATAATTTCCCCAGAGTACACACTTCATTAACAAAACTACCGCTCTCAAAAACTTTTTAATGAATTATGAGTCTAATCTTAAACACAGAAAATAATGTTCAATTAACTGTAAACACATCTCTTATTGTGTAGAAGTAAATCAACCTCCAATTTATTGATTTACAGTATAATAAAAAAGAGGAACATTTGTTTTAGACATTTTCCTTGAAGCACAACTAATTTATGAACACAAATTATTTGCATGAGGAGGAAAATTGGATTTTGACATACATGTACCATTATAAAGTGATTTTTAATATTTTGTTTTTACAATATGTGTAATTAAGATAAACCTTAGCAAAGAGTTTGCACTTTGCTTAAGAGTTAAGCCAGCACAGACCCAACAGTTGAAATCAGGTGGAAAACAGCATCATAACAAGTCAACATTTCATGAAGACAACCCTGTAAAGCAAGAGGATAGAAAAAGTATCTCCACACTCAGTTTCTACATCAAAACAGGAGTCCCAAATGTACTGATCTGTACTTCTGAATTCCTAGTTACATACAATAAATGTGTATTTCTGTGTTACTATGGGTGCAGTTCAAAATTCTTTCTGATCTATAAAGGCTTGCGCTGCTGGCATTTAATTGGCTAATAGCTTCATTTGTAGAAGAAAAAGTAAAAGTAAATTTTAGTGAGAATATGAATCAATATTTATAAGACTGAAATACTTATATTACTGAAGCATTCTAATATTAATAACAAAACAATAATTTTACCTCAGAAAAACTGAAATATTTTAACAAACTGACTGCTGTACCGGACAATACCATAAGAATACTAACATCAAATTCAGATGAAGAGTAATTAGTAAATCAAACACGTTCCTAGGCACAAGAGTCTAAAACCACTTATGGAGAAAGTAGGGTATTGCATCTTTATAATTTGTGGACTTTGTTTATTTCTTAGTCATAATACTTAAATCTTAATAGTTAGTCATATCAGCCCCTTATCTATTTGGCTTCATGCAGAAAAATGTATTTAAGATAGCTGTAAACATTTGGAAGATCTCAACTGCACCCTTATGGAAACTAAAGCAGCTGAAATAAATATTAAATTTAAAAATTAATTTAAGATTGAACACACTTCTAAGTATGAGCTTAAGAATATGTTTTAACCTTTTTCATCCCCTCCATTTTACATCACACTGTGATTTTATGGCAACTGTTGGAGGCTAAATGTACAACACACACAACTCAGATTGTTGCAAACAATGACATTTGAATAAATCAAAAGAAATTTCTAGTATCATATGTACATCAGAGGCAAGTTAGATTCTCCCCACTAAACAAAGATAAATCACACCCAAGTCAAACATGACTGGTCACTTCCAACTGGGAATCAGACTATCTGATAGGAGCAGCTGTTAGAACAGGCTTGACAAAATGCTTTGTTAGTACACAAGTTTAGAAATTCACATCCTTGCATTCCTTGATGTCTCGCTAAAAGAAAAACACACTAGCTATTTTCCTGTTACTGCCCCTGTAGGAGAAAGGCAGTGGGAAGCAGATAAGAAGTACAAAGTATTTTCTGTTGAGAAAATGAGGGAAGTCAAAGATTTCTAAGTCAGAGAAATGACAATGACCCCAACTGAGCACTATTGCATGAGTATTTTCAGGGCAGGAAATTAGTATTATAAAATCATTCTGACCCTTAAGAAAGCATGTTCTACAAGCAGAAGTTTAAAATAATTGGTTTTATGTGGGTTCTTACCCCATTAATTCCTGTCACCAAAGTAATTAGTTTCTCAGGCACAACAAAACAAAAACCCAGAATGTTTTCAGTTAGTCATGGGTTTTATTGACCAGCTAGAATACAAATGCTGATGGACACCAGGAAATGAGTTTTGCTCATCTTACCCTCTACAGAAACATTTTAGGTCTTTTTAAACCTATTCAATGACTGAATTTCATAAAGCATTTAGCAACTTATTTTGTGAAGGCTATTTTTTTCCAAATGTAATTTGATGTATTAGTTTGATTTAAATCAGCAGAGAAGCTGACAAGGTAAAGGAGCAACCAAAGTAAACTGAAGAGTATAGTTCTTTAAATCTATGAAGACAAAAAATAAAATAATACATTTGAATTTCCAAAGTGATGCAATACCATTTCATAGATAAGTACCTTCATTAAGAAAATAAATACAAAATCTCTTGTTTACAGAATGCCAAAATACAGCAGAACAAAAAGCAAAATCCTTGACTACTGAAATAATACACATGGTTTTGCAAATAAACTCTTTTCTCCTGACAGTCACAGAAGACAGAAGAAAACTGTTAGTGTTCAGGCATTCTACTATCAATGACAAATCTAGACAAGAACAAGAAATTCAGCAATTTCCCAACTTAAATAAGAATGCTACTGCCTACTTAGATCTCATTTTATGGTCAACGTCTTCTAACTAAAATTCCAGTACAAAAGGCTGCTCTTATCCTTCTCATAGAGAATCACATTAAACATTATTATATGCTTACCATAAAGACTACTATTACTTATGATAATATTACTATATTGCATTTAATGACTAAAAAAAGGAAAGTTGTGACCTACTTTTGTTACTCTACTACACTCCCTCAGAGAACAAGGTATCTCAACATTTAAAGCTGAACTTCAGTTCTGAGGAATGATGGAATGGGGAATAAGAAAGTAAGTACTACCTTATAAAAGTAGTTCCAAAAACCATTATTAACAGTAAGTGCTGATAAAAGCAGATCAACTTTTCTTTGCGCATGGAAAAGAGAAGTAATCCAAACCATGAAATCATGGGCAACAGCAAATACCTTTTTTGGTACTACATGGGAGAGAAAAAAGTTGGCAAACTGAAATCACTTTTCAAAGTGATTCACACAATAAATAGTGAGCATGACAGTTACTCTTCAGTTTCAAAGGTTAATCCCTAATCTATCACCTAAGGTTAAACAGATGAGAAATTATTTAAAAAACAAAAAGCCACCAAGCAAAAAGCAACAAAACCCAACTTACCTGTATGTGCATTACCAACTGTGCTTTCTCCTTGTCCTTACGCTCTATACATCTCTTCAGTTCTTCTACCTCTGACATTACAGCATTGTGACTCAGCTTTGCTTTAAGTTCCAAAATATGTTTCTCTAGATCTTGCTTCTCTCTCTCATATCTTTCAACTACTGTAAAATGGTAAGAACAGAGCAACACATTCAGTAGAAATACCAACTCATGGTAAATTAATTTTATCTAATTTAATTTTTGGCTATTTGCTTCTCCACTCGAGACTATTCTACAACTACTGATTTTCACCAAAATATCTGTGAAAAATGGTATACCTGTATCATAAGATAATAACATTTTACAGAATAAAACAGTACTTTTCCATCATTTTATAGGGGTTTCCTCTCTCCCCCCTGCACACAGCTGCTCCCTCAAAAAAAAAAAAAAAAAAAAAAAAAAAAAAAAAAAAAAAAAAAAAAAAAAAAAAAAAAGAAAAAACCAACCAAAGCTGCAGCAAAACTGAATAAAATAAAACAGGATGGAAGAAGCAGTGGGAAAGTTCTGGTGTAAAGGTGTAAATGAAATTTGGCCTTCAGCTTCAAGGCCAAGGCTTTATCTCACCAGAGTAATACCTCCCAATTTGAAAGTCACATTATCTGCAAATTTTATGCCTGAATCCTGAAACTACAACCAAAGGTTTTGATAAGAGTTAGGTATAAATTCTCTCAACCAGAAATTTAGAGGTCTTTACTCATAAATAACTTCTAGAGGCAAAAGAAAAAAAATCTCTACTTGTCTTTTTCCCATATATATTTGAAGAAACAGAAATAACACAGCAAGGTGAAACACAACAGCAAAAATTATATAAATGTATGCACATATTTTAACAGTTACAGTACATTTTAATTTTCTTGATATTTTTACAACTATTTTGATTTACAAGATCAATAGGAAAGTTAAAATATGCTTTTATTAATATGAAAGGCATATTGTTTCAAATAAACTAACTTTTAAGCAGATACATTAACAAGATTGGAGAAGAACTATTGACATTATCATTTTGCATTACACTTCTCTGAAGCTAAGCCCATTTCCAGTGCTCTCTATGAGGTTTGTATATCACAGAGTCAGAGTCCTATTTTAAAAACCAAGATAATGCAGAAGCTGAAGTACAAAAATACGAAATATGTCATTAGCCAAACCAATTAAACATTCCCATAGACACTGGACTCTAGAATAGAGTAACTATTTCTCTATTACCTTGAGCAACACATTTCTATGGTAATGAGGAGAAATACTTTCTTTAATGCCTATTTGATTATGTTTGAAAATGTTCAAATACAGATAGATAATTAGCAATTAATTGAAGACCTTGCTAAAGTGGTAATTTAATATGCAATTATATCTTGAAATTGTTTAAAGTATTTGTCTTCTAAATAAAACTATTCCAACTCTAAAACTCTAACATAGTGCAACCAGAAGCCCTGACTGCATCATACAGAAAAATTTTCTTAAGCACTCAAGAACATGTTGCTTAGAAATTCTACCAGAAAGTCATCAGCCTTATTAACTATCTAATCAATGACTCTTGTTATGATTTTCAAGATGGCAGAATTCAAACTGCAAATGGACTGAAATGCAAGTTTTCTGGAAAATTATTACTTAAAAATAATACATGTTTTTCTTCTGTAAAAACACTATTCAGTTTGCTAAAATTGTCTCATTTGTTTTAACCATGCAAATCAAAATATTTTATCATAAATTAACTGTCATTGCTATTTGTCTGTTAATATTCAGGTGTCAATACGTATTAACTTAAATCTGAAGAATTAATTGGCTGATCTTGTCAAAACAATAGAAGAATTAGACTGCAGCTCTAAGATAAAATTAGTGTCCACTCCTACTAACTAGCTTGCAGGTCTCCAGTTAAAAATATTAGTTGTACCTGCTCTAATTCTCCTGTCATCATCTTGTACATCCTGATAGCTCTGGCGATGCATAGCAGCATATGAAATTTGATGTTGCAATTCTACACGGTCTTCTTCTGCTCTCAAAAGCTGAGAACGAAGATCCTCAATCTAAAATATATGCACAAGCATCAAAAGTTGAAAAACAGAACAAAAACCATAAATACCATGCTTCTACTAAACACAAAAAAATGGTACACACAAGCAATATTTATAAATACATCTTGAGAGTACTGCAGATGGTAAACAAAAAGACAAACTACTTCCTAATTACAGGCCACAAAGTGATTATTCAAAATTAAAGGAAACCTTTTAATTTATGTTGACCATAGATGAGCAATAATTTCTCTAGACGAAACATATTATATGTTGTAATGTTCTCTAGACGAAACATATTATATGTTGCAATTGTCTTTTCACATAGCTAGTGAAAATGTCTATACAAATTTAATAAACAGTATGTTTTATTTAAATTGTGCTCCTTAAAAATACAATGTATTTATTCATAAGAAACACAGGAGCTCTTCACATTTTTCCTTTCCTTCTATCATATATAGTATAGCACTTAGAAATATGACAACATGTAGGAAAATAGAGAAAATCCAACATGCTCAAGCTGAATTGAAGAAAAATGCCTCTAATTCATGTTACCCTATATTCCATTTGCAATGATTTAAATTCAAAACAGTAGCATAGCTAACTCAAACTTCTGCTAGATACTCAAGTCAAATAACTAATGCTAAAAGATGACAAAGCCAATTGCCCCCTCCCTAGTTACTTCAGTCTTTTTAACTAGCCCTTCTAAAAGAAAGATATTTAGGAGAAAGGACTTTTTTCTAAAGCTATAATCCAGATTCCTACAAATTTTAAGTTCAATCATATGTGCATCTAAAGCACACTTTAGATACTTTTTCAGGTATTTCTTTATTTACTTTTATTGCATGTTACAATGTAGCAAATATTTCTAGGTCATTTATTTATCTGATTACACCAATTATAGCACATGCTTTGCAGAACAATGATTACTAATATAGGAGTAGCTCTAAAGCATATAATGAAAGGAAATTTCACATAACGTGTTTATGTACTGAAAACATACCATTACTATCACTACTAAAATTAATATATATGAACAAATACACATAAAAGTTTGGAAATCAGAAAAAGTATAACAAGCCCAGTCCACATATTATACACACTTAAACCTGTCTTCCTACACCTCATTTCTTCCTTCATAAAACAATGTTATCAGAGGATGAGATAAGAATATTAAACAAAAAGAATCAGACAACCTAATATGAAAACCTTAGGATTTTTACCTGATGCAGAAGAGCTTCTCTACTGCCTTCAGATTCACTCAACTTTTTCCGGGACTGCTCCAATTCCTGCTCAAGCTTTCATTTCAAAGGATGATGAAGAAAGAAAAGCAATGTAGGCATCATAATATGAAAGTGTGTTTTAGCATTTAATTTTGACACAAAATCATCCATATAATTATCTATCTAAAATGCGGTATAATATACACAGTATTTTTATTTGTCAAAAATTTTAAGCAAAACTTCATATGTACTAAAACTCTGCAATATTTATTAAAATTAAACAAAGATAATTTTATTTACAGTCTATAATTTTGTACAATATTCTATATCATATAAAGATACAAAATCATTTATATTATCCAAAACAAAATCACAAAAGCAAATTTTTACTGGGTTAAAAGTAAAAAAAAAAAAAAAAAAGGAAGGTAAGTTTTAACAAAGTTTCAAAAACATTATCCCCTGGATTTGAAACATACTTTCAAACTCAAAATTAATAATGACTTAATATTTTAAGTCACCTTTGGTAAATAGTTTATTCCTAGAAGTGTTAAAGATGACACGCATTGGGAGAACTGTATTTGATAAAATCTGTGGGGTTTCTGTGTTGTGCAAGATGATGTATTTGAATTATTCTGGAAGAAAGATGACTAAAAAATTGAAGTGCCCTGAATTTCATACAACTGAAAGTTTTCCTAAAAACATAATATTCAAAATGTGTAATCAAAAATAGTCATCAAACCAATGACCATTAAAAAAAAAAAAAGAAATGAAAGCAAAAGCTTCAAAATATTTTTTGACTTCTTCCACAAATAGTTCAAAGATCCACTGGGAAATAAATAGAGGTTTTGACAGCAGAAATTGTTATTGTTGAGATAGCAATCTCAAGGAGGATGTTGAAAGCCTGGCAAATGGGCAAAGTAAACAGGACCAACATTAAGGGAATGAAGAAACAACATAACATAAAACACTACACTACATAAAGGCTTAGCATAAAGGGGAGCACCTTTGAAAGATGCTAAACTTGATGCAAGTGGAAAGAAAACTAGGGAAAGTGTAATTCAGCCCTAACATCTTGCTAGAATAAAAAATACAGGAAATTTTGTTTTCTATGAAAAGAAAGTGAAATATGACAACAGTTCAGTAAGAGTAATTAATAATAACTATGGTGCAAAATAACCAGCATAAGTTAGTTGCAGGGATGAAGAAAAGCTGCTTTGATATGCTGCAAATAAGCAACAGCAGACTACATACAAATTCAGAGACAAAACAGAGAAAGATATAAAGGATAATGCCCAAGTTATAAATCTGTCTGACTGGCAGGATGGAAGAGTCATTAGAAGTAACACACTATAACTGAAGAGCTTTGAAAGAGAGACATAAGCTGAGCATAGCTATATTCACAGTGCCTCTGATGCAGAAAAAAATCACACTCCTTGAATTCTTAAAGAAAGTTTTGTTCCGCTGGTTTCTCAGAAAAAGGAAGCATACACTGTAACAGATGACACTACACACTCATTTAAAACCAAACAAAAAGGAAAAAATTAAGTCTTACCTGGTGCTTTTCACTTTCATATTGCACAAGTTTATTTCTCATGAGTTCTTCTGTTTCATCTGCTTTAACATCTTGCTTTCTTAAAACCTTTAGAGGAGAAAAATATATTGTAAACTTCATCACAAAATTTACAGAAGCCATCATTCCAAGGTTGTTAAAATTAAAGAATCTGCTGATACATTTAAGAAAGAAGATCTAGACAAATGCTATCTGTCTGCATCTAATATTTCCATGTAGAGCCAATGTATATTGTTAGGAAAAGACAAATATAAGTTCATGCATACATAAACACACCCATGCAGAGAACAGGGACAAACACGAAGTCTAAAGCAGCACTAACATCCTTCCGATGTATAGAGCTCCAGACTCTTAAGTTGACCCCAAGCACCTTTAGATTGAGGTCTAAAAGGCTCAAGAGATCCCCTACAGATTAGCTGTGCACATATCAGAGAAAAAGAATATATTCTCTAATATAAAGCGTGCATGTTATGAAATTCAATGCACTGTAGTCAAGAAAACACTACCATAAGGTTGTGTTAGAATTCAAAAGAAAAAAAAAAAAAAGGAAAAGATTATTTCTTCTGAATCTGGACAGACGCTTAAAGCCGCAGAACTACAATTGAATCAACTGAAACGTTCCTGATCAAAAATTACCAACATTGATGTGCCCTTCCTTGACAACAATAACAAAAAATAAAACAAATCCATGGGGACTTTTCCCATTCCCTCTCAGACTGAGGTATCTAAAAATCACATGTACACTTTCTAAACCATCTTACAAAAATAAAAGTGCATTAAATATCAATGTAAATTTCTTGTCCCTCTGCAAACCAAGATTACTTGCAAAACACAGCAAATCACTGGCAAAGGAAGTATTAGACATGACAGATATTAGTGACATGTAACATTTGCAACATAAACAACCCAAGTTTAGATATCTCAAGCCATAGTAAAATCATTGAGTCATTTAAAGTATCATTTAGAAACATCAGCTGAAAGAGATCAGTAGCCATTTACTGATAATAATTTGCCATTAATTTCTAAAACTGTTTATAAATGGCAGTTTTTATCTGTGCAACATTACCAAGCATTTTTCACACTAGTCACAAATCAATTAATTAGGTACCTGAGCACAAATCTTTTATTTTCATCTCATATCTTGAACCACAAGTACATCTATTCCTTCCATAATTACTTGCTAAAACAACAGAACAACAATAAAAACACATAGCCTTTCCACAAAGAAATTTCTTTTTCCCAGTCTGTCATTCCCAAGCAGCAATTTCATTTTACATTTATAGGAAAATCTCCTCCTATCTTCCTTGAAATGTGTACCTATAAATTGTGCCATTTCATTCAGTTTTTGAACATTTTCTCTTCACTGTACACTGAAGAGCAATTTCAGTGTATGAAAACAGAATACAAGATATTAATCAACTTCAGTGAAGCCAGGCATTCAGCTTAAGAAGTTTTGGGTTTAAAAGTAGCTTTCTGGAGAAAATAAATGGCTTCATATACTTACCACCCTCTTGTAACCTCACCTCAGAAAACATAAGGATTTCAGTATAGTTTGTATTACTCTTCTGCCTGAACAGCTTACATTAAAATCTGAGACCATGGAAGACATTAATCATAACTATGCCACTGAAAATATTATTCCACATAAAGAGTTATAATTTTAGTCATACTGATACCTAATCAGGTAATAGAAGACTGTAACATATTTAAGGTACTTTCCTAAGTATTCAGTATTTAAATCTATCATTCCAGTCAACTATAAAACTCAACACTGCACACATTTTACTCAAAAAGGCTCTTCGAAGAAGTCCCAAAAAGCAACATGAACAAAAGTCTAAGATCATCTCTTTAGCTTATACTGTTTGTGCATTACCCAAGTTCATTGGGGTTTTGTTTTGGTTTGTGTTTTTTTCTTGGTTTATTTTTAATGACCAGAAGTCAGTTCAGAACAGTCTACTTGGAATATATTATGGCATCTCTCTGCAACATTATATGATGTTTATTAACTGCAATTGACCATCAGTTTTACTAGCAAAACTAGAAGCCTTGTTATAGACAGTCAACTTTAGGCCAACTTTATTTTTGGCACTAAATTAACATAGTACCAAACATGCATGTTTTCATGTACAGATTTGGCTAGAGAAGTCAGAATCATAAAGAAAATATTACAGCTGGGCTGGATTCAGGAATACTAGTAAAATTTTCAAAGATTATTCCTGCTGAAAGCAAAAAATATCTCTGCATCAGTAGCACATCCTAATTCCCAGAAGAAATAATGGAAATAAATATGCCATTTCAACTTCACTGAATGATATTTAGGCAATTAAATAGGAATAATTTCAAACAGAAATGCATCCTTTACTGTAACTGATACTATAAATATAACCTTCCGTTCTATTTTCTGCATATTGTAAAAACAGCCCATAGCCATTTCATTTTAAGGAAAATAACAGCTAATATATTTATAGAGATATCGATAGATACCCCGGAATTAAAATACTGCAAAAAAGAAGTAATGTTACAGTAAATGAAACATACTACCTGTGCACTGCTTGGACTGTGAAACATGCCTTGTACCAGTAGATGCCAGTTAAGCAGTTAATCAAAATGTCATAAGGAAATGAAAACATCTGGTCATCCACAGCCAGACAAATGTCAACTGTTACTGACAATTCAGAAATTGTACAGGTAAAAGTTAATTCTGTGTTTTGCCTCCTTTCTGTACTCCTTTGTAAATAATTCTCTCTCGTTGTTTTGGGCCACAGTCATTTTTTCTCCACTAAAGATCACTATATAAGCTTTCTCTTGGGAGGGGTAAAAGGAAAAAAAAAAACCAACAAACAAAACATGTAAAGATCCAACTGATTCTTTGATTTTATTTGTTGTCTCCAAAGAAGGGGTTGAGGAAGTCAAATGTCAAAAATGGGAACTAGGAAAAGGATGCTAAGGACAACAGTTCAAGCACACACTCCTCCCTGATGGCTCCCAAACAGCAGGCAGACAGTGCCCAGAGCTGAAGCACCAAGGAATGGGAACAGGCCTACAGTCAACAGGATTCTCCTACCAAGATCTTCCTCTGAAAGTATTAGTGTCTAGGTCAGACTGAAAGAGACTGACAAGGTTCAAGGCCTTGGAGGAGGCAGGTATATAGGAGGCCACAAGGAGACAGAGAACTTCCATGTACAGAGGTCTTCACAGCATGGCTTTGGGAAGGACCAGCTACATGTTCCACTGCCTGCTAGGTGATCAGGCTAGATGAACTCTTGATTTGACCAAGGAGAGCAATTCTTACAGGTCTTTGTAAAAGTTCACTAGCATAAGACAGCGTTAGAATACAAATGTAACTGGTGTACCCCAACTGAGCATACCTCATCTACATACACAGAGGATCTATTGAAGCCCAAAACTTGAAAATCGTAACTTACTGCTTCATAGATCAATTTTTCTTATACTTAAGGAAAACTATGTGGATGATTGTGAAACAACACAAGTTCTAACATATGATAACCTTTCAAGAGCAAATCATAACTTTAACAGCAACTTAAGTCTACTAACTTCTCTTAGGGTTTGCGTTTTGGTCTCAGTTTGGTTTTGCTGTGTTGTGTTTTTAAATAAAACCAGACTTTTTGAAAGCTGTGTACAGACCATAAACTGAAATTTGCTCTTTCAATGTGAGACTCATCAGTGAGTCTCTATCACAAACATACAAGAAGAACAGCCTCAAGATATAATTTAAAGTAAGGCAAAAATGTACCACATCCTAATCCGAATGAAAATACTTTCCCTAACTTGCTACATTAGTGATTAGCACGGCTCCAAGCATGCTACCTAAACATACCAGCCAAGCAGTTAAAAAGATACTACCTAGCTATTTCAGTAACAGATATGCATGAGACTTGCTCACGTTCCAAGCAAGAGTCAGATTCAAACTGCAATCAAAACAGAAACCATTGGCCAGAGGTGGCATAGCACAGAGCCAAAGAGCAAGTATCAACAATGCACTAAAATATCCAGGTGGCTCAGAGCACAGATCAAGTTTATGTTTGTCTAAAAAGATCAGTGATAAAGATATGCAAAAAACAATGTTCAATAACACTTTTGACCATCACTTTACCCCACTCTCTGTCCACCAGCTTCTTGCAGTTCATGGTATTTGTAGTGGGAGGCAAACAGAATCTAAGTATACAGTTGCACTAGGAGAAAGTTAAAAAATGCTTCCTGACCTACCCAAGTTGCTAGCTTAAGACACAACTGCAGTCACTGCCTTACCACAGTCAGTGGATTCAAAAGGTTCAATGAAGATGATTCTATTTACCTAAAGCATGCCAAGCATGAACACATGGACACATTCCACCAAAATCCAAGAAGCCAAGCACAGAATTTTGTAAAACCATCCAGGACACCCAATGCACAGAAAAGAATGCAAAGAAAACATTTTAAAGAATGATACTTAATCTTGTTTTAGAAAATAGATGTAAAAATGCAAACAAAAAGTATGAGGTGACAGTGTCTTTATATTCAAAGAAAAAGAAGCACTGAGCAATCTCAAAATAGTTCTCATTTACACAACAAATATAGTTGTTAAAGCAATTCATGTATACATGTCAATACCCCTGGCAAGAAAAGAATATTTTTTCTTCTTTCTAATCAGAAACATGCTTATATCAGGAATATAGAAAAAAATAAGATATATGATTTGCATGAATTTGTTTGCTTATTGCTATTTTCTAATTTGCAGTAATTGCTGATTAAATGTACCAATACACACTAAGGTAGAAGATGCAGAAAAACTATTTTCTGTATATTTTATGTAACTACACACAGCACAGACAGGCTAAAGATTCAAAACAAAAATGCAAATTTAAAACTTAATGATACAAAATTTTATATATCAAGCTTTCTTAATGGTGAGTATACAATATTCCTGGTTCATAATCAGTCTGATTACAGTAATATGTAATACTACAATACAAATAAGAAGTTTGCACATTATACAAAATACTGAGAGAAAGAGAAGACAAGAGAAAGGCCAAAATAAATGTAGCATCATGTTGTTTTACATCCTGAAAATATATAATTTAACAATTGCAATTTAGGAAGGTGATTCTCTTAAGACAGTAAAATACTGACAAGTAGTGGTCAGTTACAGGCATTGCACTTCACTGAAAAAAATAGCACTTAATCCTCACAAAGTTCACACAATTTCTTAATTAGAGCGACTACTGATCACATGCAAAAGTAAAATTTGATTTAGTTTGAAATGTGTAACAGGCAAACTAATGAAAAATTATATAATTAAACAGCCATAAATGCTTTAAATAGTATTTCTCTGTAAATCATTCAGACCATATTAATGACAGGATCTCAAAACTCAGTCCAAACACTACCCTCCTTTCCAGTAAAGTTACTTGGGAAGCATCTTGGAGAAATAAATGAAAACAGAAGTAGAATTCAACAGAACATTATGCTGTGCAGTGATTACCACAAGACTGAGGCCACTGTCAGAGTTTGGAGTCCATCTAATTCACAATCCAAATTACAAAGGACAAGAAACAGAATAACAAAATAACAAGCTCAAATATATATAGAAACATGTTTCATCCAAATAACAATTGTAGCAAAATACTTATTTATTTTATTCTCACTAGGCTACCCAAAAGTATACAAGGCAGTTCAAGTACTTTCTTTCTAAAATACAGCAACTTAAACTGTATTTTTAAAAGGGGCTCCTCAGGAAAAATAACTTACAAAAACAAAGTAGAATTTACAGAAGAAACTATTAAACCATCTTAATTCACAGCTGGACATCTTAGGGAATAGAAGGTCTAGGATGTACTTAGTATTTCATATTCTTTTTGCATGGAATTCAAAAGATGAGCTACCAGGAATAAAGGCACCCAGCCTGGAGGCTCATGATCACATAGACTATGATCATTCATATGATCTATGAAAGATCATATGAAAATTCTTTGAACAACAATTGAACTCATTCACTTGAATTCAAGTTTTCTTTCTAAGGAAACTATGGCAGTGTCAATGTATCTTTAGAGAATACAAGATATCATCCCTTTAAAAGGTTAAAATACTAAATACATAGCATCATGAGCAAGGTTCCTCAGTAACACTGCACAGTATAAAGCCTTCCAAAAAGCTATGCTGTAAACATTAAGAGTGAAAACCAAGGAATTGCATATTTCTTCTCATAGTATCCTATTGCACAGATAGAGATAACATTGCAAACCATATCTTAAGTGGAGTGAAATAAAAAGTCACACTATGTTAAGACACAGATTTTCTAAACAGAAGTAAAATCAAAAAGAAATAAGAATTTTTCATATGTTTTCTAAAACAAGAAGAAAAAAGCTAATACCTGTCTCAAATTTTAACTTATATTCTAAACATTTCTATTTGTCTTCTAAGCAGTATTTTATATGTCATCAGGTATTGTTGAATAAAACTGAAAAGTAATGAAAAGTTGTCTGGCCACTGCAGTGCTTTAGACTGCTTGTTGAAATAAATTAAAGTGTTCATTTGCATGAGCAAACAAAGTTTACCTTTTAGAAAATAAAACTTTTTAATTGAAAAAACCCAGCTAATGACTTATTTTTGTTTGCTTGAGTTTTCAGGAAGGGCATAGGGACAGGTTCTTAAAGATTTGTGGCAGTTACCAAAAAGGTCCAAATATAGTCAAGACAATATAATGAAGGACTGAGACTGTGCTTGGTATTATCTGGTCATCAAAACAATGTGAGCTGGACTGAGAGTTAAAACATGTGCCCAAGATATGAGCACTTTTCCCAGTTTGACAGGTACAGGCTTACAAATGCACCACATTCCTAACCATATCCTGAATACAAGGGAAGCTTTTGTTTGCGTACCTCCTGTAACTGAAGAGACACATGTCCCAGCTGGTCCTGGCGCCTTTCTACGAGCTGCCTTTCAGCACGCATTTCTTCTTCTATCTCCTGAAGTCTTCTCTCTACCCGTTCTGATACCTTCAAAAGGAAAGAAACCCATGCTGTAGGAAATTAGTGTGCCTTTTAATATATGTGAAAATATTAATGGCAAAAATGTAAACAGATTATGGCACAAAATGAAAAGAGAACAGAATTTGTATTTTATTAAAGCAGATCTAGAATGGTAGACAAAATAACTAGTTATAGCAGTCAATACTCCAGAAGTACTCAAGCAGGGAACCAAACTGTTATCTTGCTGGAAGTACTCTCCTTTAGGTGTATGCTTATTTTTCTCTACAGTGGTGGTTCTACTCAAGGGTTAAATATCTTATTATCAATGTTAGAGCAGCGTAATGTGAAGTTGCAATACAAAAGTCTTAGCTTCTCTACAAGCCTGATTAACCTCTGGAAGGACATTTCTTTCACATCTCCAGCCTACAAAACAGACCAATGTTTGCCTCTTTCATGATCCAAAACCTATGAGTAAAAAGTAGTAAACAAGAACTAAATACATGAGAATGACTGTAACAACACAAAATAATTACATCACTTTAAGCTTGTTTCCCAGTATTTTGTGAATCCATGTAGAAACTAATAGAAACAACAACAGGTGTTTATGAAAGCAACTTGGATTATGAATATAAAAGCTCAGACTAGAATACCAGAATTACTTCACTTTTGCAATTCAAGCTGCTAGCAGACAGCACCCTCTTGAGGCAGCAAATTAAATGTATTTTGTTAAAGATTAGTAAGAAAAATATTTATGTATCATTTCCTCCCTACCTTAAAACTAATTATTTTAAATCACTAGAAAGCAATATATCCATTATAAAATTACAGTTGGATTAAAAAAAGATGGAGAGAAAAAGAGATAAAAAAATAAAACACCATTCAACTATTAGTTTTTGATGTACGTGGAAGTGAATAAGTTCTCATCTTTCTCTGTTAATCACACTTCTATTAGCTCTAGGCATATGCACAGATAGGAAATTTTACCATGAGCTACACAACTCATGTAGTAACAGAAACACAGTTAAGGCTACACTTATGATCTGGGCTTCACAAGATTTAGTGAACAAAACACTTTTTCTTTACAACAGAATACATCTCTCAGAAAACACTTCTTGCTTGTGCAGCCAGATGAACAGTCAGCATACAGTCTGGAATATTGTATTTTTTCCTGAAACCATCAGGAGATGCCTGGTACTGCATCAAACCACACACTTTCACAAAGTTATGAAAGCTCTGCAGCCATAATCCAGAAAAATTACTTACTAAAAACTAATGTATAAAAAAAGATAAAGACCACATCGTGATGTTTGTTTTGACAAGTACTGCTTAGTGTTACTTCTCAGAATTCATAAAATACTCCAGCTAACAGAAACAATGATACTGTGTAGTAGGAACAGAAAATAACACTGTCATTAAACTTGTTATATCTTTGCTGAAACCAAGGAAATCAGCTGTCATCTTTTTTCCCCATACATACCTAAATGAAACAGTAATGTTTTAACTTTTTTTTTAAGTTTTGACTAAGTGCTTCTGAAGACAGAAGCTTTCTCAGCTCTCTCATGGCACCTTTTTCAATTAAGCACTTTCTTAATAGCTTTAGTGCTATTAAACATTAATTTAGTGCACTAATTATAATGCACTATTAAGAAAGAAAAATACAATTTTGACTTGACAGAAGATTCAAAAGTAACATCACACCCAAAGATGACATTCCAGAGGAGAGTTCAGTAACTTCTTCACTGTCATGGGTCTAGCATGCACAGCAGATAACATGACACGAGGCAGCACTAGACAGGCTTTAGATTCCTGCCAAGTTCAGATTTCATCACAAATTATCACTAACTCAGAAAAAGTAAGAAAGTAACTTTATGAGGCAATTTGCCTTGCCTCTGACTTCCTTCAACTCACTCCAGAATACAATTGTATTATTTCTAACAAGGTACTAAAAAAGGTGGATTATGTATCACTACGTTTTCATGGAAATTTCAGCTACAGACATAATCCTCTTTTAACAAAAAAAAAAAGAAAAAAAGAAAAAAGCCACAACCAACACAAACCACCAAACATTTTGATGCTACTTATAACTCCTATTTGTTTCCCATACTTTGTACATTGGTATGGTATTGGTAACACCTTTGCACTTCAGCAAGGCTTTAATCTCCCACAAGAATTATCTTCCCTGTTTTTGTAGCCTCTCTGACCTTCCTAAGATTGTCACAAAGCCTGTGGGATACAACAGTAAGGATTAAAAAAATAATTAGAAACAATTTATTAAGTAGTACATGCAGAGTAAAAAAAACATACTCGTCTTCCTTTGTCCCAAATGACCCTGACTCAGAACAACACTTCTACCGTGAAAGTATGTATCTTGACCTGTGAATGTTATCAAAAATCTTAGTGTAGACAAGTGCTTCACCAAAGGATAGTACAAAGAATATAGAGGCTCTACACAATGACATGAAATACTAGCACTAAATTACTGCATTCACAACATATTAGAATGTGATTTCAAGCATGCATTTTTAGCAGCACAGACTAGCTGAATAATAATGACAACACTAGAGCTGTGTCTCCACATACAACTTTCAGGTAGCAGCAAAATCTATGAAAACAGATTAAGCTACCAAAAATTCCTCCCCTCCCTCACAATTAAACACAAAGAAAATAATGTCCTTTTTAAAACTAGGGTGACATTTAAGTCATGCAGCTAAATATAATCTTGTGGAAGATGCTGGATGCTTACTGTACAAAAAGCACCATCCTACTTATTGAATTTCTGCCATGTTTTTCATCTTTCCACTGTTATTTCTAGTGCAAAAGTCCTGCTAGAATTTATTTCAACTGATTTTGCTTCTGTTTTTGTTACGACTCATTTTATCATCAATGCATACTTGAAACAAGAGTATTAAAATCACAACAAGAGCAAACTTTTTTCAGAGATATAACTTTAAATATTTTTAAACTTTTTCCTCATGGCAAATTATAATGTGTTATACCTTTTACAAGTAGCTGTGTAGCACCAAAAATCCTTATACCAGATCTTCTAAGGGACAGTTCATTATCTGACAATAATCCTGGCCCTCTGAGGTATCATAACCACAGTAACTCCATGTAAGACCCATTTCACTTGACATTGCTGTCTTCTTCCCGAGACAGTCTACCATCATTTTATAACAGCATCATCTCAATTAAGCATCTACTTAATTTTAACTAAATTGTGCTCTGATTAAGTTGTTTTTTAAGTATAAAGATCAGCATTTTGTGTTATTTGAGATGCACTTCTATCCAAGCAATTGCAACAAAATATCCAAGAGGGCTATCTTATATAACCATAAAGTAAGTAAATATTTTTTATGATTGCTTATATGCCTATCTAGCCAAAATCCAAACCCTTTTCAAGAACTAAGGAATCTCACAAAATGTCTAGCTAAGAAAGAGATTTTGATATAGAGAGTTGTACAACCATAAAGGCTTTTTACCAAAACTGCACACAGATTCTCAAGTACAAGGCCATGGAGAGTGCTTGACTTGAAACAGGCATTCAATTATGTGTGAGTCACCACCTTCAGTGTCATTTGGTTTTTATACTGGCATGGAAAAGCTCTCTTTACAGGTAAAATATTGTGCTTTGATTGTGTTGTGTGAATCCTAAAGTATTCAAATCCAGCATCAAAAAGGCTATCAGAATCATAAACTCTAATAAAAAATAAATTCTGAACCAACGACTCAGAAGAATTGTAGTAACTTAGACCTTTATCATCACACATCTACATACAGGCAATTTTCAAACAGCTCCGAATATACCAAACTGTAAGAATTTAGATATATGTCTCTAAAAAATAAAGACTTAAGGACATTGAACTGAAAATAATGTTTCTACCGTGAGCTCATCCTGTGAAATTATCAAGATCTCAAGTTCACAATTTATTGCCAATAATCATACAGCAGAATATAAATACAAGGATGGCAATGCTCAAGGTGATAAATACTCCCAAGCCTAAAGGCACTAAGGACAAAAGTTCTTGCACAACTTCGCATAAGGAAGTTTTGAGAAAAAGAAGTGTTTTCTCTTACCCAACTCACTTTCACCAATGACAATCAATTCTGAATTAAGCAATCTCATTAGAAGCATTCCTAAATGCATAGCCATACTAAAGGATGTCAAATATCTACAATAACAGACCCTAATGGTTACATGACTCTAATCTCATGCTTTGCTATGCATACCATGAGTTATTTTTGTTCTTAATATCCATACTAAATTCCTCTTTTTTGCATTTACCTCATCTCACTGATTCTGCCAGCCTCATCAGGTAATAGGAGGTCACTAGGCTTTGAACAGGGGCAAGGGATCCACACCTAGGATCAGAGAGTACTGGTAAAGCAGCAGGGCACAATGTTGCTGAAAAGTCAGCTTTGCTATTAGTATCACAGCAAATGCTTACATAAAGCATACACTCAAGTCTTATGTGTCAAGAACTACCTACAGGATTCTCACCTACTAATTACTGGGGTGATTCTCAACTTCTCTTGTTCCTACAGCAATATGTTGTTTGACTTCAATCTCAATAGCAGATCTCTTTCATATCTAAGTAACATAGACTGCACTTAGTCTGCTTCCAGCAGGTACAGGAGACAAAAAAGAAAAGACTGTCATGGCTGTCCTGCCTCCTTTGCTACATTTTGTCAGGAAGCCTTCAGAGAAGAGTTCAGCCCAAAGAGACTCCTTCCATTTTGCTACACAGATGACAAAGATTGAAAAGAACAGGGAGGGAGGGATGGAGGAAGATGAAACAATAATATTTATCATCAGAACATGGGAAAGCTTGTATCTTTCCAAAGGTACCTTCAACAATTATAACAGCATTCAAACCAATGTTCGAAGTTAAAAAGCAGCTTTCTCCAAGGCTGTGAATTTTGAAACAGAAAAATTCACAATACATACACCTGTAAAACATTTGTACTTAAAACAAGCACCTGAAATATAAACCTTGCCTTGCTGATTTCATTATCGAAGGGTAACATTTGAACAACCTATAGCAGCCCAAATAAGATCATGTTCATATCAGTATATCCTACCAATTTCCAATACATACATTAAACTAGAAGCCCACATCTGGTTTAGAATACTAGATTTAAACAAACCTTTTCATGTTAGTCACACTCACCGTTTCTTGTCTTTGGGACTCGGTGAGCTTTTCAGACAATTCTTCTAGAGTCTTTCTTAATTCAGCATCAGTCCTTCATAGAAAAACATAAAACAATATTGTACAGTGCAGAAGCTAAGTAACACCTATGATAATTTAAAGCAGCAACAATCCCCTAGAATTTTTTGCTACTTCAATTTGTTCTACAGCCTACTGATAATAATTTATAGCATAATTAGAAACAAGCCTCAAGTGGAAAATCCATGATAAAAAGCATTCCCATTCCTCAAGTGAAGAAGCAGAGTATCTACATATCAGCCAGGTATCATGTCAACAAGTACAAGGTCTACACAGTCCTTTTGAACAGTCCTTTCCTACTAGGAATTAACAGTCTAACTCCTGTTATTGCTATTGAACAAAGCACCACATGTTGAGAAAGTATATACATTATGGTCTGCAGGAGAGCTTGCCCTGAAGGGACTCCAGTAACAAGAACAAACTAGAAGCAAAGCTGTAATAAAAGAAATCCCCTAGTCCCTGTCATTTTGTGCATATATGTAAAAGAGCTGATGAAAGCCCCATATATTATACAAATTGAAATCGGTAGGAGTTATTTACATTTATAAATACTGTAGAAGATGACATAAAACAAGCAGTTTTATGTTCATAATCCTGCTTTCATCTACATGTTGCACAATTCCTCATTCTCCCCAAAATTATTTTTTGAAATAAAAAGAGTTTAAGAATTTTTTTGCCACACTGTTCTTCACATGGAGTTATATTCTGTGTATACCGATTTCTTCTTGAAAGCTCACGACTGATGTCATCTCCCAGGCGAACTTGTTCACTGCTGAGATCTCGAAGAGACTGGTGGAAAGAATGCAGCTGCAAATGAAAGTACACAAATTATGCCATGGCTTAGGAACCCTTTTTTCTGTGATATTCCAAAACTACATATCTACACATATACACACCTTAAAATACAGCAGATAAAAATAACCTCAAAAAAAATAAAACTCCATGAACTGTAGTCGAGCCTGGATGATTGGATGAGGCTTGTGCACTTCTATTTCAATCCACCCTTCACAATACTTGCTCATTGTAGTTCAACTTTCAGTACTTTGCTAAACCATGTTTCCTAAATATGTTTTTTTTCTGTGATTCAGAGCTCAGACACTATACCACCTCTTTAACCTAATGCAAAGCAAATTGAAATATCTGAACAAGTAATGTTCACAAGAGACATATTTCATGTTAATAGGCATTGCTACTGGTAAAACAAAGTTCTGCCCAGCTATTTATGTTACTATAAATAGATCATATAGGAACTTGAAATGAAACAAGCAGAACAGTATAATGTATTCAGGAACTACCAAGAATAGGTATTTTACCTTGCCCAAGACTTTACATACGCTTTTTTTTAGATCTTGGGGAAAAAAGAACAAAAAACAAAACCACATATCTACTATCCTCTGTAAAACTTCCCATTTTCCCCATTCAGCAGGCTCCAAATTTATCATCTAAGTTTTAGGGAGCAAATAAAAAAAATGAATAGGTCATTCATTCTTCATGGGATAGAAATTGATAGTTAATCCATCCTAATGCAACCTACTGCTGTCAACAATTCCATGGCCAGAATTGTCATTATGAAAAACCCTGATTTATAGTATTCCTTTGTTTTGTGTCCTAGATTTAAACCTAGGTGTTCTACAACCAAGCTGACTGCTCTCAACATTCAGACACAGGCACTACTGACTCTCCTGTGTGATTAACCAGAAATTCCAACCTGACCTGAGAGACTTTGAAATAACACATTGTATTTTCAAAATGTATTTGCTAAGGAGGAGAGGGACTTGAATGTGTTAAAAGACCATTTGGCTGAAAAATTACTTCAGCCAGTACAAAACAGAATGGGACGAGAGTGAGAGACAGTGGTTGCAGAAAAAAGAAAAAAGCCACAACTTTACTTAAGAAGTACAGCTTTATCTCTGGTAAAATTTCTACTTATAATCATGATCAATGGCTATTTCTAGTTCATCCTTCCTCAAAGCACTATACTCTTCTTACAAAATAGTTAATCAAAAGAAAAAAGCCATATTCACTCACTGAAAAGCAAGAATAAGGAATTAACCAGCAGTTATCACCAAAACCAGAAAAAAAAAAAAGCTATTTGTCTACATAGTTACTTAATATGAAGAACTCTGTATGCATTGCAGGAACTCCCTTGAATAAAATTTCCAAGATATTTATAGAATATCTAGAAATAATCTAAAATAGTCCTAAGGAATTTGGATGGTTGGGAGGAAAGATTTCCATATAATATTATTTCTTTCCAAGGATTATTTTCTACACTTACCTTGGGAGAGGAAGGAATGGGGGGAAAACTAGATTGAAAAGACAATGAAACAGAGTTAAATAAAAGTCTAGAATTTCTATAGTTTCCCAAGAAGTTAACTGAGAAAACTTGTTATAGTTAAGTTTAAAATTATATGGCAGCTGAGACTGATTTACTAAAGTCAATATGAATACTTTACAATCAGCTTCTTTAATATTAGTCTACACAGATTCACTCAAGCAAGTCTAGCCATCCTGTCTGAAAAAAGCAAAAACAGGTAGTGAAATCTCCTCTCTACCTGTAGGTAACAGAAACATTATAATCTTATTCATTAAGGTAATTAATTTATTTTTTTCGGAAGTCTGCAAGCAGATACAAGTTAAGGGATATGAAAATTACCTGTGGCACAAATATCTTCTCCTCCTCCCATCATCTGCCTGAAATACAGGCTCAAATTATCCCACTCACTGGTCAGACCAAGAACCAAGATGAAGAACTACCTGGTTCAAAATCAATCCAAGCTACAGTGAAGTAAAAGCAAAAGCACTAAGACCCTACATCATTAACTAAAGCAGAATAATCCCCTTCACAGCCTCACTGAACTTCAGCACGAAGGTGAATGATGGTTGGCTGGAAGGGACCTCTGGAAGTCATCCCATCCAAGCCCCCTGCCAAGGAAGGGTCACCTAGAAAAGGTAAAACAAGAACTTGTCCAGGTGGGTTCTGAATGCCTTCAGACAGGAAGACTCCATAATCTCCCTGGTCAGCCCGGGCCATTGCTCTGCCACACTCATTGCAAAGCTCTTCCTCACACTGAGGTGGAACTTACTGTAGTTTAGTTTATGGCCATTGCTCCCTGCCCTGTCACTGGGCACCACTGAACAGACTGGCACCATCCTCCTGACACTCATGTTAGAGATACTAATATGCATTACTGAGATCCCCTCTCAGTCTTCTCCAGACTAAACAGGCTATTCAGAGATTATTTTTCTTTGTCATTAGATGGCCTAAAAAGTAGGGAGATTATTTACTTATTTTTCTTTTGATATCACTACCATCTGCATCTTTTTCTCTATAATGATTTGCATGAAACTTCATGACAGATACAAGAGGTGGCTGCCTAATGAAAAAAGCAGGTTAACACTGAAAGCACAAATCCTAACTGAAACATTCTTAGCTGCATCTTCAGAATCACCTCATTTAATGTAAAAGCAGAGTCTGGTGACCACATATTGCCTTTTGGAACAGCAACTCCCATTAGTGCTCTGTACCTGCTCCACGTTATCTGCCTCACTGACAAACCGGACACTTGCAGACCTGGACCTTCGGTGTTTATTGCCCTGGGAGTCTCCATAATCCCTGAGAGGAGAAGTGGGCAGGAAGCGACAGTTGCCTGCAGGAGATATGATACAAAAAAAAAAAAAAAAAGCAGGAAGACAAAATTTTGTATAGGAAATTTTTCATTTTGCTTCACGAGAAATGCTTATTTCATCTTGACAATGTCCTTCTAGGTCACACTGCAGACAAAACAACTACTGAATTACTTATCATGCATATGACTCTTAGCTCTCCTCAGGATTCTTCTTCAGTTTAAACATTTCTTACCCATGACATACAAGTATTCCAGAAAGAGGAATTGTTTCTCCAAGGAGTAGTTTTTCCTCAAATTTTATTTGCCCAACCAACCACTTTTTCTTCCATGTGAATCTATCAGAGCTTCAAATTATTATATTTCACACCTTTTACATAGAAATGAAATTTTTAGAGCTTTCTACTAAAATATATTAAATATTGCCTCTCAAAGGAATACTCCTCCCAAACATACCTTTTCCCAAAAATATAAAGAATTTTCTGAGACATATAAGGAAAAAAAAACTCTACTCTTTTGTGTGTCATAAATAATTTCTGTTTTTTTCTTTTCCACTGTTTCCAAACATCCATAATCGCATGCATTTAAAATTTAAATTCCCTTTTTGCTGTGAAGCAAGCTTCAGAAGCTGCAATATCTTTTGGATTTAGCTTTAATTTGTATGTACCTACAACTCATGCAGTGGAAAATTAATTTCCTCACCTGAAAGAATCAACGTTTCATACAGATCTCCTGGGATATCAGCAGAAAATACTAACAGAAAACTGAAAAAATTTACCACATAAACAACTGCATAACTTTTGAAGTAATCAATGATGACTTTCCATAAGACTATCTCTACATATTTTTCTTAATTTCCTCTTTGCATAACACAGCCATATGACATAACTCAAGCACACTCAAGCCCTTTAAGTATTTTACCTGATACTCCTTCTCCATCCAGGTCACTGGGATATAAGCTTGAGAGAGATGCACTTCTCATTCCAGAGTTTCGTGTTAGTCGCTGGCTCCTTAATTGACCTATAGATTGCTCCAGTGTTTCTTTCAACTGTAGAAAAGTTGTAATTTATTGAAATATGAACACAAACTTGTTTTTCAAAAAGCATGGGAAATATTATTTACCTAAAAGTCCTTAAGAGAATAAAAGCTATTTTTAAGCCAAGCACAGCTATGAATCAATAACAGCTTTTCTTCAATATCTCATCTATCGCATTCCTGTAATTATAGCAAAACATGCTTCCAACACTGGCAGCTTCAAATATCAAGTTTCTTAAAACAGTGGTGCACCACATGGTGCACCACCATGAAAATTCAAAAGTTTGTCTCCTACAACCAAAATAAGACCTATTTGCCAGCAATGCTCATTAACAGTTCTGCAAAATTTAAAAAAATAACATCAAAGAAATTATTTTTTACTGGAATTCTTCCACCAGCCCTACCTGGATTCAACTTTACATGGCTATCAAATTTCCCTAAGCAGCTTTACAGAAACTTTTATTTTTAGAAGTTTCACTTCCAGGAAAAGGAAGCCATTCCCAATTTAAGAATACAGAACTAACTATACTCAAAAATTAGTTCTTCATTTTTCAAACTTACATCGCGTTTTTTATAATTACATTTGTTAACTTTGGCTCTTAGCCACTTGCTTTGTTACACCTTTATTTGACTATCCACAAAATATCAGTTTCTAAAGGTTCTCCTTTTTCTAAGAGAAGTTTGTAAACAATGGATAAATTGATGTTTTACTCCTGCAAAATTATACAGGATCTCTTTCTCTGAAGAAAACAAGCTTTCTTTTCTACCTTCACATGTAAAACATTCTACATTTCATATGTATCTGTTTCAAGGCAGCACCTGCTACAGCTTGTTTGTAACTGAATTGTAAACCTCTCTTGGCCTAGCAGCACTAATTTGTTTTGTTTTCTCTAAAACACCTGTTTTCAAGTTTGTAGAAGTTTGGGTTTTGAGTTTCTAAAATGAGAAGACTCATTTTAGAATTTTCATCCTTTCTGCAATTTAGAGCAAGCTGGTCAACAGATCCAGAAACTGTTGTAGAATGACAGGAAAGAAGACTACACCAGTATCATCACAATCTCATTCCCTGCTGTAACTCAGCTTTTGTCTCATCACTTCTTCCTGCAAAAGAAACATGTTCCCTAATACTCTATTTCAGCTACACATCTTGTATTTTGCATACTACCATAACATAATCTTCTGGGTGTTTATAAACCAGAGAAGTAATGACCCTACAAAATCTGTCAGAGTTTCATGATATAACATATAATTATATGATGATTTAGTTTGCTCAAATAAATATTAAAATTTTATGTTTACAGCTACTTAACTGCTTATATATTCTGTCCATTAATACCAAGTTTTCAGCTATGAATTCTACAAATGGAAAAGACCTAAAAAGTTAAGATAAACTGAAAGTTGCTCACAGTTGTTATTGCTTTGGTTTGTTCCTTGTTGTATTCTCTGTATTGTCCTAGCAAATGGTCAACGTGTCTTAGATTTCTGTTGGTATCCTTAAATAAAAAAGTTTTAGGAAAAAAGTCAAAACAGAAACTTCCTCCAATCAAACATTACTGTTGTCTTCATTCTTATTGATTTCTAAGATTAAATTGAAAACACAAATGCCTTCTAAAGCGTTTAAGCATTCAAAATCCTATTCAAGAAACCAGAATCTGAAGGGGTACAGCATGGCTAAAGGGAGGAAAATGAAGAAGAAGAAAAAAACAAAACCAAAGGCTATAATTTCATTACAACAGTAAGGCCTCAGCATCAAATAAAAAGTTTTTTCAAGTTTCAGCCATTGTGTAGAAAAACTTTTTTAATCCAACGATTTTAACATAACCTGCTTGTAGAACAGAATAGATATGTGAGAAATAACAAGTTTTTGAAGGTGAACACACAAGGTAAGGTCACTGCATGAGTATTCTCTGACCAGATAAACACCTGGATCAGATGGAAGATCTGTTGAAAAGCAGTCCATAAAAAGCAATTAGCTTAAAATCAGAATTTCAGAAGAGCAGCTAGAAAGGTTTGACAGAATCAGAATACCAAAGAATCCCTTTTAAAATGTAGTCAGACTATAGTCTTATTATTATCTTTTTTCTAGGCTGATGTTTATTTTCCAGATAAGTAGTTTTGAAGTTTAAATTTACCATTCTATATTAATTTTTTCTTATTATATATTAAAAGAAAAAAAAAATTGCTAGCCAAACAATAAGTAATAAAACATACACCCATCCACTCTAGGTATCCAGAACTGTCAACTACAGAAGAATGGGAATAAATTCTCAAGCACTAATGGTGTCAGGATAGCTAAATGTCTCCTCCCACTTGCAAAACAGATACTCGCTCTGCACTCTCCGCTTTTTCTTACTCTCTTACAAGTTTAGAAATAATGCTTCTCCCAGTGTTTTTTCACATCTAGAAAATATTTTAAATGTAAGCTCTATCCTGAAGGAATTGACTGCTTACATATTTATCAGAAATTTGGAAATTTTACACAGTACAAAGAGAACCAAGAAACCAAGACAAGGCTGAAACCTTCTGCTAGAAAATTTCATACCTTTTGTGAGAATCTAACAAAGCTGATTTGCCCTTATTCAGTTTGCTAACTTTATAAATAGTATTCCCCAACACATCATTGTTTCTAACAGCATTCTATTACTGTCTGAAATAGCAACTGTACAAAAGTGCAACAAGCCATGCCCTTTCAGCTCAAAAGCAGTATGATAAATTTCCCAAAACCGTTTTTGGTTTGCACAGAAAGCAATGTTTCCCATCTGTGCAGTACACTCCACAACTTTATAAATGAAAATTTGACCCTGTGTTACAGAAATTCAGGCTCTATAAATATTTTAAAACTGTATTTTGTAAACAACCTGCAAAGTGCTTGCTAAAGTATGGATCTTCTCTGTAACTTCTTCAGCACCATAGTTCTGAGCTCTGATGTGGGATGCCCTCAAAGGCCGCCTTCCAATCCGACCTGTAAGTAAGTTGTCTGAATCACTGGATGAATCTGCCATCAGTACCTTGAAGCCTAGGCAGGAAGACCAGAAAAAGTAACATGTGTTAATTCCTGTCTGTAACTGAAGTCTTGCACAATATTCCCAAAGCAACTTCATAAACTCAGATTACATTTGCCTTTCTGGCTTGGGTCAGCAGGATGTACTTTTGAAGCAGATCTTCCAACTGCTCCTCAGTTATTACCTTTGTTCACACTACAAAGCAGAGTCAAGATGCAGGAGGCAGAGCCTTCTAGGAGCAAATTAAATCAAAATATGCAATCTCACTGTTTCTAAATGTTCAGTACCCATGATCAAATCACAGCTCCTCCCCAAACATTTAACAATCTTACTGGTCTGCAGAACCTCTCTCCTTTACCTCACAGTACTCACTAAGCTGTCTTCAGAATGGGGATTGCTAAATCTCAAGGATGGCAAGATAGAGGAGAAAAAAGGTCAACAATCATCAGATGGGTGAAATTATTAAAAACTACAGACAGCTGTGCCTAGTATAGTAAAGTCACATAGTAACTGATTAAAATAACAACACTCAAAAGGTAGGTTAGACTGAATTTTTTTCTTAAGCTATTACACAGTGCAGCAGTTTGCCTTAAGGTCATGGAATGACTTGGTGAAAGAAGAAATAGACTGGCAAATTCTTCAACCCCTGTAGTCAACAAAAAAAAAAAGTCACAGTAAAGATGATGTTCTTCTAGCCATGAGAGCTGAAATTTCCGAAAGAAACCATAGATGGATTCAAATATTATACTATATTTTATCTGGAGGCAACTTGATGTTTTTCCAAATCTTTATATTTAATTTTCAAAAGATTGCAAATTTGTGTCCCCTAGACTTGGATAAAAACCTTTCAAACATGAAAGAACAGCAAATAAACATGCTCAGTCTGTGTTCAAGTACATCAGTCTTCCTTCTTTTTCTGAACTGGTGAATTTACCTCATCTTTCCTCTTCTTATCTCACCACACTAAAGCACATTCTTACTAACATTATCAGAATTCATTATTCCAGTGCCTTACTCTAGTCGGCTGCAATGAAGTCTTAATAAGACTGAAAAAGAATAAACACTGAACACTGGGAAACAGAAATTATGGGATATTTTCAAAGAAAAAGAAAAATTAAAAAAACCACTGGTATAAATAATAACATGGAACAATATTGGCTTTACTGTAATTTGGTAAAAAAAAAATCAACAAAACCCAACAAAGAAGTAGACCCAACCATAAGAGCCTCAACTACTGAAAAGGAAAGATTGAAGGAAAAAAAGGGAAATAAAGATTTACAGCAGGAAAGATTAATGGTTTATTTTCAGCTGTCCAAAATAGGTTCATTAAGATATATACTAGCCAAAGCACAGAAGAAAGGTCAGTAATCAAGGTAAAAATAAAAGAAATCACAGGATAAGGAGAACATTTTGTCTAAAGAAAACTTACTATTTATGGTTAAGCATTCCTCTTTGTTGTCATGAGCAACCTAAAAGAGACAAGTACTTTTAAGGTGAAGAAGCTGTTTCACATGAGGCAATATCCTCATTTTTAAAGGAACTGTGAAAGTTTCACTCTAAATTAAAAAAATAAAAATCACAAAGAAGTAGAAATTAGTAGAAATGTTCCATATGCACATTTGCCTATCAATTGAAACAAACAAAAAAAAGTTTATCACTTTTTCCATAAAGCTACACTAATTTCAGCACAAGATCATACGACCTACTTGACAGGAAGAATCATTTGGCTCTTACTGGTTTTTAGTTCTACCCAAGCAGATCATAACCTTCGTTGAACTGATGAAAAGCATCAATACTCACTATTTTCCTTTCCTGTAGGAAGCAGAGCATTTCAGCTTCACTGAGGACATTTTAAGATATGCCAGGTAAGAAGTAGAGCTGACAATCTCAATGTCAAGCTCTCCAGCTCAAGTAAACAAAAGACAAAGTCAGTGTACACAACCTGATTATTCCTCAAGTGTTTTATTTGTTCAGCTCCACACAGACTAATCTATCACTAGGTAACTAACTTAGTGTTAAAGGAATGGTTGAAGCCTTATAGCTAAGACTGAGCGCTACAAAAAAAAATATAATCATTTCAGAAAGGAACAGCATGACACCTGAAAGGCCCCTTCCTTTAGTGTTTGTATTTGAGCCCGGCAAAAGACAGGAAGGTGATCCCATATGGTGATATTTCACCATCGTGCCTTAAGGGATCAGTACCACATTTTATCGCCAATTTGTCACACCGTGCTCCCAGCACTCTTCAGCAGCACGACACAGAAAACGCTTCCTTCGCACTGTTCATAAGCAAGTAATGCCCTCTGGAAATCGTCCTCCTGCCGGGCACGCAGGGAACTTCACTAACACCCGACTCCAACTCGGAGTCTCCTGGTTCTTCGGCCCAGACAGGCCCGTGGAGCCCAGAACGGCGCCGGGCACGCCGGCCTCCGGAGTGTGCCGGGGCACCCCGCGCCTCCCGCCGCCGCCCCCATCCGCGCCCGCCCTCCCGCGGCGCCCCAAGCCGGACAGCCGCCTCCCGCACACCGCCCTGGCCGCGGCCCTGCCCGCACCCCCAGCCCTCACCGCACAGCACTCCGAGGCGAGGCCGCCCCGTCCCCGGGCACCTTCCGCCCGCCTCACCTCGCCGCTATGGCAACTTGAACTAGCCGCCCTGCCGCCAGCTGCCGGGGCCGCGGGCCGGGCGCCGGGCGCCCCGCAGCGCTCCATGGGACTCGGAGTCCAGAAGCCGCGGGTCCGCCATGGAAAAGGCAGAGTGCGGGACTTCAACTCCCGAGAGGCTTTGCGGCGGCGGCGCGGCGAGGGACGGGCAGGTCCCTCCTTGCCAGGCCTGCGGAGAGCGCTGGTGGCAGCGTGGGAGGTTCCGCAAGTGACCTGGTGTTTATGAACTTTGTTTTGTGAAACGCTAATTTTTTACAAAATACACATTGATGTTTACAAACATGTCAGCTTAATGACTGCGAAGAGCAGAAACAAAAGCTATTGCGCCGGTAAAGCCGGCGAGCGTGTTCCGCTTCCGAGCAGACGGCTGACAGGCTGGGGACAGGCGTGTGCGCTACTGAGAGCAGCTGTTTCTTACAGGAGGCATCTCCCTTCCTGTTTCTTGACTTGTTCTTGTTTCCTTAAGCCGCGCATTTCCCTGCTCCCAAATGTTGTATCCATTACCCTTGTGTGCAGTAAAAACGACCAAATATTACACACTGCTACTCTGACTGGCCTTGAAGAGAGAAAAGGGATAAAGAGTGTTGTGACCGATGACAGAAAATGTCTCCTGGGCCTCTGAAACTTGGGCAGAGCTTGCCGTAGGCAAGTCACTGGAATATTTGACCACCTGTAGGTGAGCACTCCAGCCAAAGGTAAATGTAGTGAGCTGGGGTTTTTCATACAAATTATGTCTATTGCCTCTGGAATCCACTCCAGGCAGTGACCATTGGCCTTTGAGCGCAGTAATAAGGAGTGGCTGGCAGTCTGTAGTGTCTTCCTTCATTCCTGTCCTGCAGGAGTGTTTCACGAGCTCACAATACAGCAGGCATGCTTGGATGCCGTATGATTACGACACGCTTCATGTGTAAGCCAGGTCTCCCACACTGGCAGCTTTCACCAGCGGTCCAGGCAGTGGCTGCTGGCCCCTTTGTGGTCATGCTTAAGAGGCATTAACCTCATCTGAGCTGAAGGTAGGTGAGACACAGTACAGGAATGTAAGGATATGTTATAAACGCCAATCACTTGGTTTTTAAAATTTTAAAAGTTTAATAATAATAAAATAGTTATAAAAAATAGTAATACAATTAGAGTAATGAAAATTTAGAGTTAGGACAATTACAAGACAATAAAAAGCAAAGAATTACGGACGTCCGGATGCTCTCGGGCACTTAAGCCCAATAAGCATGCCTTGTGAACAAAGGAATAATCTTTAAAAGCAGTAGCCTGTTGCATATTCATACATCTCATACATGATGCATAAATTCCTTGCAAATTAAGAACTTTTCTGGTTTTTGTCAACTTCTTCCCCTTAATCCTGGTGGTTCCATGAAGATGGAGAGAAGGTGGAAGAATGTTTGTCTTTTCCGATAAGGAGGCCGTAATTCTTTATGGGCCCCCATCATTGTCATCTCTGTGTGAAGAGTTTCTTCATTATCTCATCTCTTGCTTGAGCTAGTAAAAAAAACCCCACATACATAGGCTCTATTTTAACTACAAAACTACATATACCATACTATTAAAATGTTAATACAGCACTTCTAATCAATATAACATAATACATATAGTATTCAATTTAATATTTGCGAAAAGCCAATCATAAAATATGCATTTTTCACAAGATATAATTTATATCACTGCGAGCCAAAGCATTAGTGAGTAAGTAGTAAAGAAATAAGTCTTCCCTAGCTTCAATACATGGGCATTGTCCTGCCCCTTCCTTTGCAAAATGCAGCATAGTCACGTCTAAATGCAGGGTGAGAGTCAGGCCTTCGGCTCAGTTTTCTGCTTATGGAGGTCTCTGGGAGACAGGACCTAAATTTTCCTGAGTTCTCTGAGGATTTTTCTCTCAGTTTTGCACTTGTCGGTGGTCTTACTACTCCATAGACTCAACAGAATTCATCTATGAGCAAATTTCTTTTCCTGCCCTAGTATTGTTTCTCAGGCCATCACAGAGAGGATGAAGCGGTAACTAACGTGTCCTGGATGTGACTGGTACATACATGAGAAGTGTATTTACATCTGTGCTGAGTGTGAGCACATCTGACTTGCTGCTAACACAATGTTCCAGTGGAAGCTGATGCCAGTGCCTGAGACCGACACACCAGGCACAGCCACAGGTTCTAAAGACCAGGCTAACCGAGCGTGTGCCGCCTGACAAAGTAGCTAGTCAGCAAGAGCACTTGTTAGCTTGTAGCAAAAGAAGCAGATGCTTCAAAAGGCTGTATGTACACAGCTACATTGTCAGCTGCAGCATTGCACAAATACTCTTTCACATATGCATATGAAATAAAGCTTATGCCAATGATTAAGATATAGCTTTTTCATCTCTATCAGGTTAAGGCTTGCTTGGTATAAAAATTGAGATACTAAAAACTGTTACAGAAAACATGTAAGCAGGCATATATGCCAAGATTTCTGTCATAGTTTAGGAATGGTATTCCTCAATTTAGTATTCCCACTGAAAAAACCCAAACCTGCTCCCTTACTTTCCACCACCCCCCTCCACTTCCCCCTGCCCCTTCCCAGCGCGCTGCAGAGGAGAACTGGGGACATAAAAGATAAAGATCACAGGTTCACAATAACAATTTACTGAAAACAGCAAAAACACTAATTACATATTACATAAAAAAGGAAATGATCCATGGAAAATAACCCTGCAATAATAGACAATAACAGATGGTTCCCTCCACCACATTTCCTCAGCTGGAAGGAGCTCCTCCTTCCCAGAAGAGATTCCCTTTCCCCTGCACCCAACAAACGGCTTAGGTGGTATAAAATAACCTTTGGGTCCTGACCATGCCCCCTTCTGCCTACAGCTACAATAAACCCTGTCCTGACTGGAACCAGGACATGCTGGATTTTGTGTATCTTTGCTGAGAAAGATTCAAACCATCCAGGTCCCACCACTCTCAACAGAGAAGAATGCAGCATTTCACTGATGTTTTCTCACTCAGCTGATTCGGTGAACATCAGTATAAAGTAACAAACTGCTTGAAATGCCCTGTGGGTTTTGTACAACATATTTGGTGCCAACTTCTGGTGTCTTCTGTTCTCTTCAAAATTCAAGGAATGAAAGAAAGAGCAGATAAGTGTAATAGGGTTGTTCATGAGGGTTGCTAATTTACAAGTGCAATGAACTGTCAGCTCAGTAAAGTCTGTTCCTTGTACCTGTGCATTTTGACTTACAGAGTAGATGGATGTAATAGAGGTTTTTTACTACACCTTTCTTTAGAGCAAAGAGAGGCCTAAAATTTGTGTGTGTGTGTATTTGTTGCTGTGTCCACTGCCCTGATGGTCCATTTGGCCCAGCATATTGTGTTCATCAGTGACAGCAGGAGGTTATATTGAGAGAGAGGCTACGTGCTATGATCAAAGCCTCTGTAGTTTCTTCTGGCATCTACATTTGTCACGTCAGAGCTCATTTGTAAGAAGGCTGTTTCCTTTGGTGTCTGTTTACAGGCCTGTAGACCCTAAGTTTGTATAATCCTGTGTGCCTTCTCAACCTCCTAGCAATGATTTCTGGAAGCTTATTTCTGAGTGTGTGAAAAAGTGCTTTATTCCTACTTTATGGTTTTGCATAATTTAAGGGCTGTTGCTGAAAACTGAGCTAAAGGCAGATTGAAAATCTAAATAAACTGTATCTAGAGTTCTGTTGACAGCTTCAGAAGACTTTCAAAACATATAAGGAACATCTGTCCTTCAAAAAAGCTGTTCTGATTCTTCCTTCAAAGAGCATGCACACATTAATTTTATTCTTCCTAGTAGTTTATACTGATATACACACTACAGTTGTCAGAGTCATATTTTTGAAATTCTCTTTTTGAAGATAAACAGTATTGTGATTTTTTTTTGTTAATTGTTTCCTTTTGTCATAAGGATGTTAAATATGTGCATAAGATTGCTATAGTACATCTTCAGTTTGGAATGAGGATGATGAGAAATGATTTAACTGTGCACAAACCACTATACTAGACATAATTATAAAGAAGGTGTTTAACTTTAGAAGAACAGAACCTTTTTATTTCATTAGATGAATTTGAAAATATATCCCAGCATTCTGTTATCTGAGGTCTTATGTTGAGACAGTAACGTGATGGTGCTTGCCTTTAGAGAGGCCAGCATGGTCTTTCTACTTCAGGTTAGTGCTGCTTAATTAATGCTGTTGTGCCCCTTGGCTAATACAAATAGAGATCTTGGATAAAACCTTTGAAAAAAAAAAAGGAAATATTATTCTGAGCCATTACATTACTGCATATATATAAATAAACATGTATTGAGTCTGAGGACACAGACCTTAATGGTAGAAAATCAATGAGGACTATAAGTTTTTTTAAAAAATAATTTCTTTTTTATAAGCTTAAATTTAATTTTTAAAATTTTTGTATTTGTCACCAATGGTAGGTACCCTTTCATGCTATACTACTTGTCCTCCATGACAAGTCATTATTCATAGAGATTTCAGGAGATTGTTTTGCTATTTCTTTCACAAGGCTATTAAAAAAAACCAAAAAGACAACACAAAATAAATAACTGTCCCACAGCTTCATCTTCCGTGGTACTCAGAAAATGAGTTATTTTATGAGCAGCTATCATAAATGCATAAAAGAGGAGAAGCACTATGTGGTAGATGAATTGTCACCTAAGTCAGTGAGCTTAAAAGCCATTTTTTATTTATGATTACTGTAATAAACAATCAAACTCTGCTATTAAACATGCTGGTCTCCTTATTAAAGGAAGTATGTGCCATGATCCAAGTCAAAGAAAAGTGCAAGATCTGTCTGAAGGCTGAAATATTAGGGCAAATTCATTTATGCTAGAGGTTATTTCTAAGCCTGGATGCCCATGCAAGAGATGCAGACAGAGCAGAATGAAGTCAAAGATGGCTAGAAACCTGACTTTAGATGAAGAGGCACAGGGAATTTAAGCCTGAGGGGAAAAATATACAAAGAAAGACATAAGTCCATAGGCCCTGGGATGAAGCCATGGCTGCTGAGGTAGCTACTGACATGATGAGGGACACCAAGATAATTAATCTCTCAATTGAGGAAAAACTGAGAAAGCTGGGCTGTCTAGCCTGGAGAAGAGAAGGCTTGAAGGATCTCATCCTTGTATATAAATACTTGAAGGGAGCATGTCCAGTGACAAGGCAAGAGGCAATGGGCACAAATGGAACAGGACTTTCTATCATCATCAGGAAACTCTTTTCAGTTTTGAGGGTGACCAAACACTGGCACACAGTGCATGAAGAAGCTGTGGATCTACATCCTTGGAATAACCAAAAGCTGTTTGAACTGAACACAGTTCTGGGCGACAAGCTGTAGGTGACCCTGCTTGATTAGGGGCTTGGGCAAATGGCTTCCAGGGTCCCTTCCAATCTCAATGATTCTGTGACTCAGTGATTCAATAACTCTTTCTGTAGACAAATTTACCTGCCTGGAAACAGCTGTCATCTTTCTTACCTAAATGTATTGCTTAAGGTCAAGAGTTACTTTCATCTAGCTCTTCTCTCTGAGCACTCTTAAGAATCAACAGCCTCAGCCTTTATAAGGCTGTACACAGCAGTACCTCCTCTATCCTGCAGCCTACTGGGTATCTCAATTTTCGCAGTTTTTCATGGATTTCTCTTACAGTAAGGAAAAGCACAAGAGTTCCTCAATATCCTGTAACCATAAAACTCCAAAACTACCTTGAAATAGAAGATTTTTTTTTTTTTAATATGGACATGAATCTTCAAGAACCTAGAATAAACTTATTTCATGTAGCTGTTCAAACACTTGATGAATGATGCTGTGTCAAAGCAGTGTGTCTAATGTACTTTTTTCTGACATGCAAGAAATTATTTGAGATACTGAAATAGAAACAGGTAGGAATTAGCATATCTTCCAAGCATGTAGTATGGCAAAACATGTGGATTAGTCAGAAAAAAACTCCCACCAAGTCTATTAATTTACTCTTTACTGATTTGTTTTCCCAGTTTAAACATTTCCTTATGCAAATATTCCTAGATGTAGTTGTTGATACCTGGTGATCTATGTGGAACACCAATTAGACCTAAGTGTTTCTTTGTTAGAACCTGTTGTGGTTTATCTGATTTGTGTATAAACCATATAAGCAGTGAAAGGATAAGTGAGAAACCACATCAAATCTGTCAGATCATAATAATGTTATTTTTTCAGAAATCAACACAAAAATTATGGAATTCAGAGCCTTGCAGTGCTTGAGAGGATATGTACTAAATGAGAAACACTGGCTGTCACTAGAGGGAGTGCCTGGAACAGTGGAAAAAGATTCTTGTCAACTCTTGCTGTCTTTAAATTAATAGAAACATGCAGGGGTCTGTGAAAAAGAACAAGGAAAAAAATATGCAATATACAGTGATTTAAAAGTGATTTTCTTTCCTATTTGTTTATTTGAATCAGAGCACAAGACAATTTAATTGATAAAAATTACTTCATTCTCTAGCCTTGGGGCATACAGGATTTTGCATGTCTGCTCTTAGGATTGTATTTATAATTGTGGATGTACACTCATTGGTGATAATTTTAATACATTAACTGGTTTTAGTATATAAAAGAGGAACATTTATTCATATTCTACAGGGTTGAAAAGTTGCCAGTCACTCTAAGCTGCTAGTCACTTTTCAATACTGATGTGATCAGAACTATTGATTATTGTTCTGTTTTACAGCTTAAAACACTTGCAGTCTTGACTAAGCTAAGCAACTGTGTTCCATCATTCCTTCAATACAGGTCATGTTTCTAAACTTCCCATTTTCCTTACTATCCTGTCAATAATCCTATTTGTCAATCCTTCTTGATGATAAAGTATTCCAGACAACTCTATAAATGCAAAATGAAATGGAATAATTGCCACATATTCCCATATTTCTGCCATGCAGGGTGTGACATATTGCATGTACCTACCTGTGTTTTTCTATTCGGAATTTACATTCTGACTGGAGTTCAGAGACCTCCCTAGCCTGGGGTTATCTGTAGACTTACAAGTATACTCTTAGTTCGCCCATCACTGGGCCTGTTCTTGATAAAGTTGAACAGAAGGATTGGGAACTGACTAGAAGAAGCCAGAGCATGCAATGCGAGGCTTGCAGCTCCCTCGGGGCCAGGCACCAGGAGCCACAGAGGATCCTCCTCGAGCGGCAGACAGGGCCTGGCAGCCCATTCCATCCCACCAGCTCCGCTAGGGGCTGCACAGCTGATGGCTTTTTGGGGCAGCTACAACCCCAGGCACTGTCACCTCCTTGGGGACTTGGGACAGGCTAAGACTGGGCCAGGATGGTGGCCTGGGTGTCAGGGCTAGCATAGCAGGGCCCATGGCCAGGCAGGACAGCTGGAGACCTGCCCCAGTGTGGTGGTGGTGGTGCTGGGGCAGGGACTGATAGCCCTTGCCATGGTCCTGGGTTCTGTGGAGGCTGGAGGAAGGTCCTAGTAGAGGCCAGACAGGGACAGTCAGGTCCATCAATGCTCTCAGCTCTGACAGGCTGCTCTAGGTGAGGACTGCAGGCTGTGAGCCAAACGTGGCCACAGCACAGAGAGTGGCCTTGCCAACAGGACGCAGTCCTACAGCACGGACTCAGCAGGACTGGGTTGGTGATATTGACAGCCACAGCAAGGCAAGGAATGAAAATAGATCCAGGGTCCAGATATGAGAAGCAAGAGACACCTGGAGACAAGACTACATTGTAGGTCCAAGATCTGCCAAGGAGACAGGACTGGAGAGAAGACGAGACAATGCTACCTTCCACATAGGTCCTCAGTAAATGCAGGAAAACCAGTCAGCAAGACAGGGCTGTAGGAATCAGGCTGGGAATGAGTTCAGTGTTTGAATAGCTCAGGCCTGAGCTGACCCAGAGCCCCAGAGCTGTCAGAGAGGGTACATGGTGCTGAGGTGGTTAGGTTGGCCAGGGCAGAGCCCTGACAGAGGGAAACAACTGAACAGTGATGGCAAACTTGTAACTAGAGAATTCCTTAAACATGCTAGAAAGTACATTGCAAACATCATTTTACTTAGAACATAACTTTTCCGAGTAAAGCCAGTGCCCACAGAAACACCATGTGGTTAGCAACAGTCATTTTTCTCCCCAAACTCTGTTGATGTTCCTTGCTCAGAATGTGCAAGCCAAGTCTTGAAGCACAGAAGGAGGTGCATCCAGACCTGGAGATCTTCCCAGGCTGAAGATACATGTTCTGTCCTGTTTCCTTCAAAGCTATCAGGCCTTCAGTGACAGGAGTCCCTTGCTACTCTCATTTATGATTCAAGCCCAGAAATCACATATTAAGCAGTTCTTATTTATTTTAGAGTCTATTCCGAGCATCTTTGTGTCAGCTTTGCCATTTTTTCAGTATAGAATATTATATAGTTTCCATTTCTGTTCCCTTAGAAATAGCTGGGAAGATACTTTTCCTTCCATTAACACTTTCTGGACTATCACCACTGCCACAGAGCAGTTGCCATGCCAAAGCTTCTGATGCCAGTATCTATGTGCATGCTCCTTTTCTCTAATAAATGAAAGGTAATTCAAAATACTGCTCTCAGTGGAAGAGCAGTGACGCAAATTACCCTTCCCCTTGTTTAGGAATCTGAAACACAATTATGATGGAGTAGCTATTATAATGGAGTATTATTAGAATGGAGTATATTATAATAGAGTAGCCAATTATAATGGAGTAGCAGGTTACCCTATTAGTAAAGGTAAATACACCAGACAAGTAAGTATTTGTTTTATGATAACCTACTGAAATTACTCAAATCTTGGAACTACTTATCTTCCCACCAATAAATATGTTTTTCTTTTGCTTTGTCCATACATAATAAAACATAAAAAGTAATTCTGAAGTAGGAATAAAAGAGGGAGAGAGGCAGGCTGCCAGAGAGTACACACAAGATACTGCAACAAATCACTCCAGCAGTACTGTAATTAGAGACAGGATACACATCTCTGGTCTTTTCTGGCAAACTAGGTCATGTTGTGAAAAGAACTCCTCTGTTATGCTCAGAGACATACTAGGTCATCAAAATTGGTTGTGAGAAAACAGAGATTAAGCTGGAAGAGAATTTTACACTACTTTTACACTACTTGAAGCTCACAAGCTGCCTCTGGACAGTGCCAGGCAACTGGAGGAAACAAATATAACTTATACCCACTGCATCTGGAAATCAGGTGTAGAATAGGCTCATGACAGCTAAGAGATAGGTGCAAAAGACAACAGAAACTCCTTTGATGATACATTTGTTTTGCTAGATGGTTTGTCACCCTGTGTCAACCAAAATATTTTTTTGCCAAAGCCAAAAGGTGTAGAGAGTTTAATTTCTCATTTTTAATAGGGTGCACAGTGTCCCTGGGACAAGCTGTTACTTTGGCAGTAAGAAGCAGAAAACCAGAGGAGAATGTAGGCAGGCATGATTTATGTAACATGTAACACGTTAGATGAAGTTTAAGTGGCTGATTACACCCCATTGGGTAGAAGATCCAAGGCAAGCCTAAATCCACTAAACTTTCATGTATGTTCGATCTCTGATATATCTGCATTTAATTTTTAAAAATTATGGCTGTGGAAACCACAACAGCATGAGAAGGAAAAAGAAGACAAGTCCCATAGATCCTGGCAAAAGTCTCCCTATAGTACAGTTGGGCACTGAGGTGGTGTTTCCAGATCTGGGAAAGATCAGTGGGATTGAATGGAGCACACAGTACAGAACCCTTAGCTTGCCCCACTACCCCGTTCTGGTGATTTGCCCTCAGAGATCAATAAGACCTCAAATGATTATGAAATAATACAAATGTGTCCCACGACTGGTATAATAGGTGGATGAGAATTTTTATCTTGTCTATGGTTCCGAAAACCGGAAGACATGCTATGCCTCATGAATGCCAGGCAATATTACCCTGAGTGTGTTGGACAAGTGTAGGTTTTGCAGGTTGTAGCAACTGTGGTAATGTTGTACTTGCTGACTCTCAGCTATGCCAAACAGTATATGGTGCTGTTTCCACAGAGGACAAGATGGATGGGACAGGACCAGATGGGGTAGCAGCACAGAAGTCGGTGTGTTTCCACTCTGAGAACCTGTACTGCTTTGTGGCTTTCTTCTTCATGAAATGTGTCATTAGCTCTTGGCTGGGAAAGAATATGATCCCACTGCTGAAAGATGGCAACCTTGAACACCTTGGTAGCAGCCTCGAGCAAACCAGTCTGGCTTACACCATGCTGGAGTTGTCTCCCTTAGCACTGACCAAAGTGGTGAGCAGCTACAGAGCCCTATGTCTGACTTGGCAAGACTAAGTCACAACTTTTGTCTCATCTGTGCCTCTGTGGACTGTGTATCTCTCTTGTTCATTTGCCTTGAAATTCAGTGATCTGCCTGTGCTTTGTTGTTATTTAGTCAGGTTGGTACAGACACCAAAATGTGGTGCTAAGTGGTGGCTCTTAGGGCTGCAGGTGAGTTACAGATGTGAGGAGTGTGTCAGAAGGACATGACTGAACAGGGCAGAGGACAGCCAGTGTTTCTAAGGGAATTCATGCAATGCAGTGTGAAATTCTCTAGGACACTCTTGTGGGTGCTTCAGCTTGACCCCTCTCTGGGACACCCCTAAGGATACCCCATCCTAAATGGGTTAACTGTAACTGATGAGATTCCTCACTTACACAAGATCTAACTGCTTAACATAAGCCCATAAGATCAGGATTTATATTATATTTCTTTATGGACATATTATCATTTGCTTACCTTAAAAGGTTGTATTGAGGGGATTCATTACATTTAGGAAACACATATTGGTGAACTGACTTCAACTACTTTTAAAGAGTTATATCAAAATAGTATCTGATGTATTGTACTCAAAACATTTGAATAATTCTAATGTAGCTGGAGGGGGACTAATTATCCAAGAATATTGAAATCTAATTTATACTGTGCATAGGTTACATTTTCAAGTTTCCTCCTCTGAAGATTACAAACATTTATGTTGACATTTTTCTTGTTGTGTACCTAATTAGGGTGACAATATTTCCACTTTATTTCTGTCAAGGTTAGATTTTTTCCCTCATTTTTTTCCTTTGGTGAATGGCTTTTATCTTGTCTGATAATGTGAGAAATGCTACTCTCTCCTCTTTTGCTCTATTCTGTCATTTTCAAAATCACTCTTTTGAACTTTCAGTGCTTTTTTAACTGCTTTACATTTAGTGCATATCTAACTTGCAGTCAGTGAATATTTGCTTGCTGCAAAGGTCTGCTTTAACTTCACTGCTTTCACAGGTGAGTTAGTACGGCTCCTCCTCAGCCCCCTTCCTCCTGTTCCTTTCTGCAAAGATGCCGGGTGGAATGGTCGGGGTCCGATGTTTCGCCGCTGCCTTTGGAAACGGCTCGACGGGCCGGTCCCGCTGCCGGCGCGGCTCTCGCCACGACCGGGCAGAGCAGGGCTGGGCAGGGCTGGCTGGGCTGGGTAGGGCAGAGAGCCCGCTCGCCCCGCGCAGTCCCGGCCGCCCGCGGCAGGCGGCCCCGGAGCCCCGGGGCTGCGCCGGGTCCGCCGGCTGCGGACGGAGCGCGGGGAGCGGCGGGGTCCCGGGAGCGGCGGGGTCCCGGGAGCGGCGCGGCGCTGCCGCGGTGAGAGCCGGGGAACGGGCGCTGCCGGGGAGCGGGCCCCGGGGGACCCCGCAGGAGGCGTGCGGAGGAGCGGGGGCCGGGTCCAGGATGGCCGGCGGGATGAGAGCGGAGCCGGGGCCTGGAGAGGGACCCTGCCCGATGGCGAGGGCCTTCAGGGCTTGCTGAGACCTTTCCTGACCCCGCTTAGTGAGGAGGCGGCGTTGTCCAGCACAGGTGCCGCCTTTCCCCGGCAGCTTCTCCTGGCGGGGCAGCGTGGTCTGCCCGCGCAGCTCTGGCATCTCCTCGTCTCCTCGGAGGAGCGGGGGGCAGAGCGGGAGCGGACGGCGGAAGATGCTGTGCCTCACGGTAGCCTTCCAGTTACTGCTGCTGGTGGTGCTGGTGCTGTGCAGCCAGGGTAGAGAGAGGTGCCCTTCAGCCTTCTGCGAGTGCTCTGACTGGGAGGATTACAAAATCACTTGCAGGGACATCTACTTTATTCCCAGCCTTCCGGAGGACACCCAGACCCTGTGAGTACCTTGGGATGGTTTAGGGAAGCCAGCTGTGAGTATTCATACTTTGCAGGCAGGAGATGCTCTGAGCTAATGTCCTATGAGATGAGGAAGCGGTGAGAGGGGAGAGGTGCTGCAGATTACCTGGGAGGTACAGGATAGCGGGAACGGCAGTGTGCAGACTCTGCGTGTGGCAGGAGGAGGTTGGAAAAGTGACTCTCAAACCTTAAAGAGCTGTGAAGAGATGGTTCATTGGATCTTAAGAGTTCTGTGAAAAATGTGGGAAAATAAGTAACTGGGCTGTTTGTGGGCAAAGTGAGCAGTAGGCTGGATTCTGTGTGGGAAGTGCTTAGGGGATGAGGGGAAGGAAAGTTAGATCAAACACAAATTTGTGATTAAAAACCAATAGGAACTGGATGTGTCACTTCACAAAGACTTCCACAAAATCCTCTGTGCATTTTCAGCTTCTTTGTCAAAGGTGGAAAAGAAAAAGAATCTGTGAGAATTCAAGTAAACTGTCTGGGAGACAGGGTACTTCAGATGAAAGTGTGGAGTATGGGATAAAGCAGCAAATTTAGAGTTTGCCAAAGTGATAGAGTAATTCAGGTAGCTCAGCCTAAGTGTTTCGTACATTACAGGCACAGTAGAAGATCTTGTCTGGGCTCCTGCTGCCAATCCAGATGAGCATCTTGTGTCATATCTGTCAGTCAAATACTGTAATGAGCCTGAAATGGCACCTGTCAGCTACAACAGAGCAGATGAATCACTCCTGGTTTTTGCTGTTTCTTGAGGTATAAAAGTTTTACAGTCTCTGTGGGAAGGTTCACTTATAAATATAGATTACTTTCTGATAAAGTAAATGAACTCAAACTCAGTTGATTTAATTGCAAGGTAAACTAGTAACAGATTGATTCCTTTATGTCTTGATAATGATTCTCAGGACTTTATATAAATAAGAAGCATAAAATTATTTGCATTTATTTGAATGCTTCTCAGATTTTTTAACACTGAAAGTAAAAGCTTAAATTGGCCACTTGCCTAGAAAGAACGAAAAAATATTGATGTTATTTCCATTATTTTTGCTTGCCTTTAATTTTTTGGATGGTTAGACTGCAGTATTTCAGTTAATAAGATTTTAAATTATACAAGTTTTTTGTTGTAATACTTTTATATACACAGTTTACTTAGGTTGAAATTGAAGTAATGTTATGACATGCACCAAGCAGTATGTTCTTTGAAATCTACCATGATAAGTTAGAAAATATAGCAGTTGCAGTTTATAGGACAAAATGCCTTTGTACAGACATTTAAAATAGTTAATAGAAACAATGAGATCACATAATGAAATTTGATACTTTCCTTGAAATATGCTGGTTTGATGGCTGAGAAGTATCTCTCTGCATACAGCTCCACAAACAAAGCACTTTGACCACTGGAATTCCAGTGTTTTAAACACCTGTACTAATGGGGGCTGTAAAATAATAAGCCATTGTTTAAAAAGACAAAAACACCCTGTGAAGGTCTTATTTCCATGGGAAAAGCAATTAATAAAAACAACAGAGAAATATTTTTCTGTTTATTTGGGGTGAAATTTAATCATGTGCACCTATTAGAGTGACCATTGCAAACTTCTCAAGATGCGTACTCCCTGCCATGTCAAGAAAATATTCCAGGTAATGGCAATTGTGATTTTATAGTATATGGTAGAAGCGGTAGAACGTGTGCTGCATAGTGTTTTATTTGAAAGCAAATGGGAGAATTATCTGAGGAAATAAGGAAAAGAGAGCTCTTTTCACACACAACCTCCCCAAAGAAACAAACAAAACATAACCAAATCAAAACCAAAAAAAACCACCAGAGTTTTTTACTTCAGTTTGAAGTTTTCTCTCTGGATAAAATGTGTTTATTTTCCTTCTGTTCTCTTATTTGAATTGCTGAAGTCTGGTGGACTGTATGCAATTCTGTAGTCCTTTGCTCTCTGCAAATGCCTTAATATTTCTTTCCCTCCATATGTTAAATGGGAGTCATAACATTTACCTATATGTGGGTTTTGTTCAGAGTGCTTTCAGATGCTTCAGACTGGATTATTTGCATGTGACAGTTAAAACAACAGGCAGAATTTTGTGAGATTGTAAAGTGTGTGACCCTGATTCCATCATGTTTTCATCCTTTTGTCGTACAATAGGCAGCAGTTCTGAATCAAAGACAAAAGATTCCGAAATAATTGAAGTTTCTGTTAATGTTAAGAATAAATAAATGCTTCCTTGAGGTGAAATACGTAGCTGTACATATTGCACATTTTATGTCAAAACTCTCTATAGTTTTCCCTAAATGCAGCAAGTTTGTTACTTTAGGCAAAGTAATTCTGCTTCTTGGTGGTAATGAGTGAACTACAAGATTGCCAATTTAAAAACTTTTTTGTGTGGCTATTCAGTTTTGTAGGGTTTGTAAGACTAAGAGACTGGTGAGTCTAGGAAAACTTTGCCAGCTTTTGGAGATGATGAGCTCTTTTCAATGCACAGGATCTTGAAACTCCAATTAAAGTTTCATTCTGATTATTCAGTCAGAACAGAACTGTTCTCATTTCTCTTTTACTACTTTAAAAGAATGGGGTGAACCATTTTTTAAGAAATGCTTACAAGAAATTCCAATAAAAGTTTATTTCTAACTCTTTTGGTAGAAAAGTAGACATGAACTTAAGCCAGAAAAGTGTGTTTATTTTAAACTGTTATTTATCCAAATATAGTTAATGGAGGTGCTTATCCAGAATCCCTGAATGCACAGATATTGATCTTGGAGATTACCTTTTTTCAGTACAAGATATTTTTGTTTACTTACACATACAGATCACCAAACCCCTACTCAATATTTTTCCAAATACATAATTGCATCATAATTCTTGAATAATTGTAATATACTTCTTGGCATCATTATGATGACATATTCAAGTGGTATCCCAGCATCACCTCAATGCACATCTCAATTATTTTCATTTTATAAATCTATTTCTAGTTGTTTTTAATTATTTTTCTTTGACAATAAAACAATAAAAATTTTGTGTCTTTTTCAGTGTGCATTACATCTCCTGCATTCACTTACTACAATAACTTAATCTCTCCCTTCCCTTCCCTTCCCTTCCCTTCCCTTCCCTTCCCTTCCCTTCCCTTCCCTTCCCTTCCCTTCCCTTCCCTTCCCTTCCCTTCCCTTCCCTTCCCTTCCCTTCCCTTCCCTTCCCTTCCCTTCCCTGTTAATAAGGTTTCCATTCTGTACCCAGGTGTTATTTTCACATCAACACAATCAAATTTGATTGAAATTGAACAAGAGGATGTTAGGCAAGAACAGAGGAACTGGTATATAAATAGATACAAAACCAGTACAGTCTTCAAGAATATACTCTTTTCATTAGGTACTAAGCTACAGTTCTGCATTTGCTCCAGTAAATTTGCCATAGGTAGGATACTGCCTTTTGAATAGTGCCCATATATTCTGTATATTCTGTAGGTAATATAGAATGGCTACACATTTTGAAATCATGTTTTAGTTGCAATTAATTCATTTTCAAAAAAAAAAAAAAGGTTATTTTCATTTGTAAAAGTATTTGACTATTTCTGAAGACAAAGCCAGATTTGAACCTTCTTAATTTTTTTTTTTTTTTTTTACCAAACATCATTATACTTACCAAATCCATGAAATCATTTTAACAATTGCCTTTCAGGTAATGATTGAAATAATTCTATGTACATGGCTGCAACAAAAAATGTTTCCTAAATACTATATTTTACATAAAACTAAACTTTCTTGTCAATTCTGATGCTTGTTATTATACTTACCTATATATTTTGCTTAGAAAGGCATCGTATTGCTTCTATAATTCTGCTGTTGATGTAGAACAATTCTGCATTTGACATACAGTAGGTCCAATACACTAGGTTGAAAAATTTGTATGTATTATTGTCTCAATTAAAGTGAAATGTTAAAGTGAAAGGATTTGTTCATAATCCCAACAGTAAATTGATGCACTGTTCTAAGGGTTCTTGAAGTAACGTACAAACTGTGCACTGCTTTACTGTACATACACAGGCCAACTCAAAGTGAGCAGATGAAGGACAGAAATTAGGGACTAAGGGAACGGGAAAACTACTAAAGACCAAAATAGTATCTTGTGAACGTTGAATACAATATTTTCTTTCATTCCTTATTAGTCATTGTATCAGTAACATTTCTTGTACGTTTGGAACATTTAAATTTCCTGGCACAGAAGCCTATCAAGTGCTAGGAACTGTTCAAGCACAAACCAAAATGCTGTTGCCATTCCTAGTAGAAACAAGCATCACTTCAGCATTTTTGGACTACACACATAGTTTTCTCAACAGAAAGCAGGAGGACTGCAAGTAGTTCTTTTTAAATGCTGAGAAGAGATTAACCTCAATAAGAATATCACACATTTTTACAGAAGACACTGGGGATAAGGCAGTGGAAATTAATTTGTATCATTTCCTTGTTTGAGAAGATGATGAGTTTTGATCATTATAGTAGCAAAAGAGTAGTTTATACCAGAGTTTAAAAACTCTTATTTTGGGAGTTGATTCCAACAGTGGTTTAACAGACTGATTCTGTAAGTGTTACACTACACTGAATCTTGAATTGCTATTATAATCAGTTTTCATTACAGTGTTTTCTTTTAACATAACATTTCCAACCCATTACACTTCAGAAGCACACAACAGTCTTCTCTTGAATTGGGAAACATAGCTTATTGATACATCTGTAAAAGGAAAGAAAAAGCTTAAATTTTACCAAAAAGAAAAATCCATATGACTACTAAGGAATAATTTACAGATTTTTTTGCAAATAGCTAATATCAGTGGAGAGGGCAACTTTTCATGAATCTGAGTCATACAGTCTGTTTGTATATTTGCAAAATCAAGAAATGTTTGGTGTTTTCCTTAACATGGGTTTACAGAACCTCCAAACAGTCTATAAAAGGTGATTGTATTTTGATAATTGGACTGTCTCAGGAAGTGTTTTAAAAATGTCTAAATGATCTGCCTTCATCACCAAGTGTGACTGAACCTTCCCACATGCAGTTCAGAGAGACTACTGTGAAATGCTAATCTTCCAAAACAGGAATAGTGAAAAAGAGATACAGTCTCAGTTCCTCAAAAACTCAACTTTAAACATGCTTTTGTGTTCTATTGGACGCAGCCCTTACTTATCCTTATGTTCACAGAATACACATTAAAGAGTCTCAAAAAAATTAACAATATATATTGTGAAGCTGCTAATAGCATAACAGCTTGCTATGCTATTAGGTGGCTACTATGTGGTAGCCAAAATTTAGAGAGTAGAAAAAGTAGCTTGTTTTACTCAAAAATGATAAATGAGCCATCTGCAAAAGGCCATTTTATGTCAACACCTTCTATTCTATTCAAGATTGTGCAAACCAGCCAGTGCCATGATACCTTACCCAAGTCAATGGGAAATGATACTCAGGATTTTGCAAAGTGCAATGCTATGGACTCAATTTAAAGCAATGAGAGCAGCTATAGTAAACACTACAATTTAATCCTAAATGTAGGCAATGGGCTGCTGACACATACTAAAAGAACTCCAGCCAGTGAGTGTCATCTGTCTGAATGTAAACAGGCATTTTAAATGGCACTTTTTCCAAAGAAAGGTTGAATCTCACAATGTGAAAAGATTGAGCTATTTTTTTCTCACAAATAAGTAGATACATAAATATAGAATTGAATAATTGAATTGAATTGAAACCTAATACTATAATTTAGCATAGAATCATACAATAGTTTGGGTTGGAATGTACCTTTGAAGACCATCTAGTCCAACCTCTTCTTCAAGAAGCAGGGATATCTTCAACTAGATCAGGCTGGTCAGAGTACCATCCAGCCTGACCTTGAATGCTTCCAGAGATGATTTATCTACCACCTTTATAAGCAATCTGTGCCTGGGTTTCACTATGGTAATTGTAAAAATGTCTTCTTTACATCTAGTCTGAATTGACCATCTTTTAAGTTTAAAATCATAACGCCCTGCAGTATTGCAACAGGCACTACTAAAAAGTGTTTCCCCAACTTCATTAGAAGCCCTCTTTAAGCACTGCAGTAAAGTGTCTCTGGAGCCTTCTCTTCTGCAGGCTGAAAAAGCCCAGCTTTCTCAACCTTTCCTCATAGAGAGGATTCCAACTCTCTGATCATTTTCATGGCCCTCCACTGAGCCCACACCAGCAGGTCCCCATCTTTCCTGTGCTTAGTACTCCAGAGCTGGATGCAGTACTCCAGGCGGGGTCTCACTAGGGCAGAGGGGCAGAATCCTCTCCCTTGCCCTGTTGCCCACACTGCTTTGCATGCAGCCCAGGATACGATTGGCTCTTCAGGCTCCAAGTGCACATTGCTGGCTCATACCCAGCCTCTCATCCACCAGCACCCCCAAGTCCTTCTCAGCAGGGCTACTCTGATCTGTTCATCCCCAGGCTGTGATGATACCAGGGGTTGCCCTGACCCAGGTGCAGCACCTTGCATTTGGTCTTGTTGAACTACACAAGATTTCCATGGGTCTATTTCTTGAGCTTGTCCAAGTCTTTCTGGATGACATTCCAACCTTCAGATGTATCAACTGCACCACTAAGCTTTGTGTCATCAGCAAATTTGCTGAAGGTACACTTGACCCAACTATTTATCTAATTGATGAAGATATTATTCTCTGCTGGGCACAAGACTTGTGTATTTTCCCACTACTGGGCACAACACTTTTCACTGTTCTCCATCTGGACACTGAGCCATTGACCACAACACTCTGAATGTGACCATTCAGCCAGTTTCTTATCTAACATTCCACCCATCAAATCCATCTCCCTCCAATTTAGAGAGAAGGATATTGTGGGGCACTGTGTCAAACACTTTACAGAAGGCCAGATAAATGACATCTGTAGCCCTTCCCTTGTCCCCTGATGTAGTCACTCCATCAGAGAAGGCCACTGAGTTGGTCAGACAGGACTTGACCTTGGTGAAGCTGTGCTGTCTCAAATCACCTCTCTGTTTTCCTTGTGCCTTAGCATAGCTTCTGTGAGGAACTCCCAGGAACAGAGATGAGATTGACAGGTCAGTAGTTACCCCAGTCCTCCTTTCCACCCTTTTAAAAGGTGGGTACAATGCTTCATCCTTTCCGGTCACCTGGAACTTCACCCGATTGCCACATTAAAACACTACACCCTCATATATTTTCTTGTATTGTGATCACAGACATACTTATTTCATTACTTTTGAACTAAATTTTGATCTAAACCCAGTACTGCTACTTTTTTTACCCTGAACTTTAAACTTTCATGATAGCCTGCTATAAAACATACTCTAATTACAATAGAGAAGAGCTGTATTTCTGAAATATTGAACTAAAAACCTCTAAATTGCTGCAAAGAAGGTTCAAACAGGATGATTGTAAGTGCAGGTGAACCCGGTGGTAAGAAATGATGATGTCTGACTCCAGTTCAGAAGGCTGAATGATTTCTTTATTATAACTATACTATAATACATTAATATACTATTTAAAGGAGATACTAAAACTACAAACCTACTTTTTCTAAGTACCATATCTAACTCACAGCTCATGACCCTTTTCTTGAGAGTCCAGACACAGGTGGATTTGATTGGCCATCAGGCTCAAACAATCCTCACCAGAATCTAATCAAGCAATCACACCAGGTAAACAATTCTCCAAACGCATTCCACATGGGGAAAACAAGGAGCAGAAATAGAAATTGTTTTCTCTTTCTTTTCTCTGTGCTGCTCTATGAAAAAATCCTGAGAGATAAAGAAATGTGCTTGCCACACAGGACCATGACATTTCAGAAAAGAGCATTCTGAAGAGGCTCAGTTCCTACAGGGAAAGAGAGTAAGAATAGGCAGTAATTGCTGGCTACTATTACGTTTAATCAGAGAACCACTAAGTGTCTAAAATTGCTGCCAGCTGTTTGGCAGAGGTCAAAAAGTCAAACTGAATGTTAGGAATTATTAAGATAGAAATATAGATGAAAATAGAGGAATTTTTTTCTGCCTCTGATTGTGTACATAGCACCTGCAAAAGGACATTCAAATGTATAAAATTACTTGCACACAAAAAATAACTACATAACAGCCACTAGCCTGTGTTTTCTCAGATTCTCCTTTTTGCCTCACTAGAAGATGTGCATGCTGCTTTTCTTTTTCAGACTTAATCTCCCTTGATCACCATGATAATTGATAGGGTAGGCTATCTGAGGGTACACCATGAGAGGGTAGCCTCAGAATGATATCAGCCAGCACCCTTATTGCCCTTAGGTGCAACATTTCTGGTCCCATTGTACTGCATGTCCAGTACACTTCAGTGCTTCTTTGGTCTATCCTCTACTCCAGGTAATGCTTCATTTCCTCAGACTGCACTGCCAGGCAAAGGACTTAAGAGGACTGGGAGCAAATGAAAAAAAAAAAAAAAAAAGTTTCAGAGAAGTGGCCTGATTTTGGGGAATAGACTTAATTTTCTTCATAGTACCAAGTATGGTGCTATGGATTGGACTGTATTTGGATTTGTGCTGGAAAAGAATTGGTGATTCAGGGATGTATTAGTTATTGTTGGGCAGTGTTTAGATACCCACAGCCTTTTCTGCTTCTCATACTACCCCACCAGGCTGGAGGTGCACAAGGAGCTGGGAGGGGACACAACAAGCTGGCATTTTGCTTTGTTGAATCTCATACAGTCGCCTTGGGCCATCATTCCAGCCTGTACAGGACCCTCTACAGAGCCTTCCTACCCTCCAGCAGATCAACATTCCTGCCCATCTTGGTGTCATCTGAAAACTGACTGAGGATGGGATCATTCCTTCCTGTAAAGTACTTTTTTACTCAAATCCAGTCAGAAACACTGGGTGATCACAAATTGAGCAAGGATAAGCTTTGTGGATTGGTGTTTTCTATTTTCTATAAATTGGCAAGTAACCAATGTAAATTCTTGCCTGCCAGTCTGAGAGTGTCCATATGTACCTCAGTTTGTAGGAAGAGGATACATAAGGAGTAAGAGCTTACTTTCAGTACCTACTTGTCCCGAGCACTGACCTGTACAATTTCATTTTGAATGAATCTAGTATTTATTTCATTTCTTAGGGCTGGGCCAGTTTTGAGGGATACTTTATGTTATTCTGTTGGACTGCTAGTTGTACGAAAGCAGCTATGTAGTCTTGCGTATTGAGAAGTGATTCCCTACTTGCAGAGTTCCTTTGCTGTGTGAATCTTTCCCTCATTCTTACTACACTGGTAATACTAGCATTGGACACTAGGTGGTAATCATCTTCTGGTAAGCTCAGCACAAATTTCACTATGTGAAATGCCTTTTTATAGCTATTTTTGCACCACTGAAAGACTATAATGCATTTATTTCAGAATAATTTAAAAATAAATTTTTGTTTGTGTTGGACTGAATTGGATATAAAAAGCTAGAAAGGAATGTGTCAATAGCTGTTTACCTAGCCATTACTTTGTTGTCATGTTTATTTCTCCTATATAAAAGCTAGAAGGTCACTGCTTCTTATAATTTTGAATGTAATTTTTTTTTTACTTTGTTTCAAATTGACAAACTCTGTTTCATATTAACATATGGTAATTTTCCCCCCTGTATTGGTGGAGAATAGTTCATTAAAATACCTAAAACTTTTGTTGACATGATTCAAATTATAAATCATATAATTTAAATCTGAAATTCTTTGGGTGATGTGTATTTGCTTATTGTGTTTTGTAGATGTGCATTTAAAAATTCTTTTAAAATGAAGAAGCAACTATGTAAAATATATATTTATTTTCTAATATATCTTACTGAAGTAACATCACTGATACTGCCGTGGATGTTAAAATAACATCTATATGGACATAACCTCTGGACCAATTGACATTCCCGTGGCTGGGGGCTTGTTTGGAGCCAAGTGTACTTAGGTCAGGAGAAAAATCAACCCACTGTTGGAAAAGTAGAAGTCTTTACTCCTCTTTGTAACAAGTATATGGAGTAGAGAAGGTAGACTGGGGAAGTAGATTCTTCCCTTGGGATTATAGGAATGTACATTCTCTCAATTTATACTTTAATTCAAGACAAAACCTTGGAGATTTTCTACATATATTGTTATTATTAAAATCTATTTCTACAGTTTTATTTCTTGTATGCAAGTTCCAGAAACTTGATAAGTCTCAAGATGATAATATATTTGGTTATGTAAATCAAATATAATTGTAGTAATCAGATACTTGGCACTATGAAACAAAACAGAATCAGGAAATCATCCTAATTTGTTTATTTCTTTTTTCTTTAACTGTTGTTAAATAGCAGCTAGGGGAAAAGATTATCATTGTTCTTGATTATTCTTCAAACTGTTCATTGACTAGATGTTCTGAAAGTGTATTCCCAAACTGTATTGGAAAACCAAAGATTAAGAACAACAGGTTGTAACTGTAAGTTTAACAGCTATCATAGGCTGATTTTCAAAAGCATTTCCTCCTTTCTTATTTAGAGGAGTGAATCTGCTGGAGAGTCATTCTGGTAAGACCTTGGCTGTTGATAAGTATTTGCCTCAAATATTGTGGGTTTTTCTGAAATCTCCTGCAGATGGGTAAGGTGCCACCCCCGCATCAGATGTTATAGGAGGAAGAATGTACTATTTATTACAAAGAAAATGGAGAATTCTGGAGAGGTAGTTGCAATTGCTCTAATTCAATTTTGGCTGACATTCCTGAATTTCTTGCTCAGAATGAAGGATGGGATATCATTGTGGAGCCTGAAATTATTAAAAGAATTCTCTTAATACTTCAATAACTTCATTGGGCAAATATGTTTTGCTGGCCATGCTCTAGAGTTTTGGAAGGTCCATTGTCACCACCGACTCCTGAGTTCTTGAGAGGGATGATGCAGAAAGCTGCAGTTTAGATTGATGGTGCACACCAAACAAAACAAGCCACATAATGAAACAGGAATAGAAATGAGGCAAAGATGGCAACATGGAGAAAAGGCAAGATAAGTACAAAAATATTAGAGCAGAGCTGAAGCTGTGTAGGACTTTTTAATCTTAAATTATAGTTACCAAAGGATATTAACTGCCAAATTTTTGTTTCTCTAGGAGATTTTTGGAGACTCATCTAAGAAAAATTCCAAGTGATGCTTTTTCCAATCTCCCCAACATCTCTAGGATGTAAGTTCTGTTCAGTTTCTGATACTATTCTTTTAAATTTTTGTTAAAAATTACTCTCCTTCTCCAAAATTCTGCCTCTGTGTATAAAAATTTGTGAAATGAAAATATTAGGGTAACTTTGCTACCTGGCCACTTACATTTTAGAACTGAAGGTAATAATTCTATTGTTTATAACCTGAACCAGTTATAGGAAGGCATTTTGTGCATTTGTGAACAAGATCACTCCTCCTTTATTGAAGATGATGTGATAAATAAAGCTATAAAACATTTTTTTAGGTTGCAAATTACAGGAAATCATTTCACTCATAACAAATTAACGTATTCAGTTTCCAGTCCTGGCTAAAAATTTGTTTCCAGCTGCCAGCATGATTTGTAGCACAACTTATTGGAGTCCAGAGGCATTTCTAGACTAGAGATGGACTTTTACCAAAACATTAATATTTATGTGATGTGAGAGAGACTTCCATTGTGTCATTTCTTTTGTGTGCAAACACATGCATGGATACAGTCCACAGAAGCAGAACCAGCTGCATCTACGTTTGTCCCGTTGAAGGTGGCTATGTTAAGGAAACTTGCCTGTCTGACCATCCAGGAGCCACTCTGAGAGTCACTTTCACACCATTACCAGCTCGACCGCACATTTCCCATAGCATAGTCTCAGATGTCCAGATATTTTAATGGTTTAATCTTGATTGAATAACTAAATAACAAAATAGCCCGAGTTTGGTGCCTCCAAGGAGGGACCCCGAACAAAGGAATCCCTGGGGTTTTACACCCTCACGATTTAAGTACCCCAGGGTCCTCACTCCTGCTGTGTCTCTGAGTGTGCCCCTCACCTGGCTGGGCCAAAGGACCCCGGGCCCTTTGTAATGCAAAGGGTCAGCACCAGTTCATGGCCCCTGGCCTCGGGCTCCTCCCACCCAGAGCTCAACCTGCATCTCACACTGCAGCTGCAAACCCAGCTACCTGTGCTGAATGGATTCCTCAACAGCTGCCCTTGCACTGTACTGCTCGTTGATGTCAGCAGTCTTGAGAAAAAGTTGTCCCGCATTTGTTTGTTCTTTGTCGCTGGCCCATAATCTGTGACCCTGTGCATGTCTGTTTGATGCAGTGAATTTCTCTGCCACCTCACAACTCCCTCCCCAGAATCAGAGATGTGTAATTTAGAAGGGACTCAGGAGAGCTCTAGTCCACAGTCTGCTCATACAATCCAACCAGAATGCATAGGGCTCTAACTCAACCTGCTGCTCAGCTTTATCTGTGGCCACTGTTAACTAATTAGGCCACCTCATTAGGCAACAGGCCCATTTTTTTTCTTCTTCAGCTTTTTATTACTAATGTAGCAATAGGAATTCTTCTTGCCCTTGATGTCCCATGCAAGTCTCAATTCTATATGAGCTTTGACTGAATAGCTGAGGATGATCATTTAAGAATTCATGAAAAAGGACTTTGGGGGAACATGGTCTGCCTATTATATTTAATAGTTTCATGCAAATATACTGAAATAAAGACTTCCTAAAATCCTTTTAAGTAGTAGTTCTTGGATATCTGCACATCTCGATCTAATCAGATAGATGGGGTATTGTTTGGGGTTCTTTTGGAGAGGGAGGAATATCCCTCACATGATGTATAGTATTATATATGAATGGGATAAACTTAGTTTAGAACAGAGTTTGATTCAATGTAAAAGGGTGTCAGCTCTTCTTTGGCTCCAAAAGCTCCACTGGCAATTTAAATTTGAATAGTGTCAATGCCCATCTAGATATTTCTTATAGCATTACTACTACCACAAAACATGAATTCCCACCCTCTTGATATAAACTTCAGGTTAGGGAATTAGTACCTGTGTAACTTTTATGTGTATGTCTTGGCCTCTAATGTACCACATGTCTCATTTGCCTCTCCCAGCCCATAATTTCCGTGCAATGAAAACTGTGCAATGAAAATTACCAGATCGTTCCTGGTTTTGCAAATTCATCTAGAAAATGTTCTGAGGTTTCAAAAGGGGAATATATACTGTGTTTACTGTTCAAAATACAGCATTTCATTTTGCTATATGGTGTCTACTTATATGATTTTCACAAATAAACATGTTTTTTTAATCTGTACTGAATAGAAAATTTAGTTGTCCTCTTTATGAACCTTGTTTAAACAAAAATTTTAGAGCTACAATTTCTCTTAAAGGAATGTATGTCTATGTACTCTTGATAGCAAGAAGTAGAGATTTTTTCTCCCTGTGCTGCTTTTCCACATGAATGAGAGAAAAAACATTTTAATTATGTGCTTAATTGCAAAGCTAATTGTCAGAAAGGCATTACTGAATAAAAGAAGTTTTATAGGATATTCAAATGCAATTGAAGTTTCTGGCTTACACTCTTAATAAGGCAAATACACTACATCTTGGTGTAAGGGCTTCACCTGGTGTTTTCTGCTGACTTAGGAACATATTGAACATTCCGTATTTTTAGGGTCAAGCATAAGGAACATTTTTTTCTGGGTTTAGGATGATGTTTTGGGGTCACATTCACGAGTAGCTCACAAACACCTGGTCTGTAGCTCCTCAAAGTGTTTTCTCTACTGCTTCTCCACACAAGGAGCATCCCACAGTTCTCTCTGCCAGCAGCCCCATGTAAAGCACAGTTCCCCTGTGCACCCTTTCCTGTGTAACACAGTGCCTTTCCCAGCCTGTGCACTGCTGTCCCACAGCCAATGCCCCCACACAGCTCCCCACACCTCGCATGTGCTCCCCAGTGCCAGCTGATACAGCACAGCACCAACTCAGTTTCCATTGCCTTACCTGCTCCTGGCTGTCCTCTCCTGAAGTGCCCCACATGTCACCGAGGTGCTCTCCTTCAGCAGCAGAGAACAACAGGGGCAACTGATGGGCAGTAATACAGGGGATGCTGAGGTTAGAAAAAAACAAAGAAAGGTGGAGAGAGGGAGAAGGAAGAAAATAAGGGCTGGGAGAGGGCCTTGTGGGTGGTGCCAAGTGTTGATCTGATTAAAATCCTGCTCTCTTTCTGAATGTCATCATAGATGGATGAGAAAAATTATGAGAAAACAAATGAAGAGTCACAATGGGCACTAGCTGTGGCTTCCCAGTGTCTGAGACCTGTTTATTTTTCTGTTTGCTGGTGTTTAGTTACATCTCAATAGATGAAACACTTCAGAGTCTGGAGGCCCATTCCTTCAACAGTTTAAGCAAAGTCACTCACATGTAAGTACTGTAATTTAATAAATGAATATAGTGATGAGATAAATTTGGAATGTGTGGAAATAACATACATGATGATGTTCATCATTCCTGTCTCCTATGTAGCTAAATATTCCTTTTTTCATTTCCTTTCTCCATAATGTGGAGTGAATCAGTCTCTTTTTTGAGCTTATTTCATTGTGCTTGTTTTCCATACATCTTTTTCATTTCCTTCTGTATCTCCCATAGAAATTTAGGTAAAGGTAGTGAGAAACTAATGGGAGTGCATTATGAACTTGATGTCAAGTTGAAATAAAATGGCAACTAAGAATTATTTCTGTCAATTTACTGCAGGTAAAACAGTAATATAAGCATCAGAAATAAAATCAGAAGGACCAAAGCACAAAGCAAAATGGCACTAGCTGGAGACATGAAGAATAAGTAATCATTCTGAAAGTGCACTAGTAAAATGAAGAGTGTTTATATGGTTATTAAATGGAACAAAAATATTCTGGAAAAAGGCTTCTGGGAAGTGTTTTTGCACCTTTTTGTTCTCATGTTCTGACCAATCCACACCAAGTGACACTGAAAGGGCAGTTACAGAACTGGTGGGACACATCCAGGGAATTCTTATCATCCATCAGGACCCTGTCAAAATGAGAATGTAAGGTATTGAGTAGAGAGCTCCATAGGACCCATCCCGTATCTGGTACTCTTCCATGTTTCCATTACTGATCCAAAGGAGGGATTGGGATCCAAAGGAGGGATTGTGCCACTGTTATGCTCAGCTGAATTACAGTTTGGCATATTTCAGAGATTTTTGTTTGCAGAGGTTCCATGGGAGAGCACTGTTGGTCATCATGGATCCAGAACACATGGTCAGAGAGAAAAGTCTTTTGTGTCCGAAAGAAAACATGCCAGAGGTAGATTGATTTTTTTAAGGTTGCAAGAGGTGAAAGCTACCACCCATTTGCCCACTAATGTTTGAAAAAGTAATAATAAATGTTAAAGTAGATTAGACGAGACTCATGTCAGCCTCTAGGAAATATATTCCTATGGCTGGTATAAATAAACACTAGAATTGTTTTCCTGGAGACATTGTCTCTACCACTGCAGGCCTTTAAGGCTGTATGATCTGAAATTCCATAGATCTATTTAATCTTCACTCAGAGAAACAGATTGAATTAGATGATGATTAAACACTGCTGTGTTTTCTGTGATTTTTTTTCCTTTTACTTTACACAGTGTGAATCAGAAAGACTAACACAGTTGCAGGAGAAAAATATAATTATTGTTAATGAAGATAAAGAGAGAAACTAATGCTGGAAAGTGTAAGTGACTCCTCTAAGAGACCATGACTGGCATATCTAGAAGCAGAGTCGAGGATCCTGAGATCTACTTCAGGCCAACAACATGCTCCAATACTATTCCTGAGTTTCACAGCAAGGCTTTGCTGTGATATTAGTACTTACCTTTGGTTATATAATTTCTTATTCTGTAGATGTTTTTTTCCTAAACCTGTCATGTCCATGTTCTCTCTTCCTCTTACATAGTTGTTGTGTCTTTAAAATTTCTTGTTTAACACAAATGAACATTTAATGAAACATTTACTGGCAGCAGATTTTATCAGCAATGAATAAAGCATCTGCCACTATGCACTACAAATTCCTCATATGGTACTTCTTTTGTGGTTCACCTTATTAGAAATTAAAGATAAAATGCTCCTGAAAGCTCCAAAATAACACCCACTCCAGCCCCCAGGCCTAGATGTGTTATCCATGACCAGGAAGCTGCAGGTCTGTGCAGGAGTCAGCCGAGTTCACAGGCACCTACTCTCATGTCACCCCTGGCACCGGCTTGTGGGGAGGGCATGGAGGGAATGTTTCCTGCTCCACTATACAAGGGTATGGTAGTGTGTGACCCCTTGTATTTCTCGTAAAGCACTTCCAAGAGAAACTGTAGACAGACATACAAGGTAACTTTTTTTTTCCTGCACAAGAGCCAAAAATATTACATAGGACAAGACATCAGAACTCTGCTCACAAAAGTTATAGGAAAACCCCAAGACTCTGCAGATAGCTCACAAAGAAGGGCCACCTCTACCACTTAAATGTGCTTACCAGGTTTATAAAATCTGTTTGGAAGTAAGGCACATGTATAATTTAATCAGGGAATATCCAAGCATCTGGCAAGTTAGACAGTTGCATATAAGCTGTGAAAGAAAGCAATTTATAGATTGATAATTTTTATGAGTTCTTTCTATAACTCCTGGTTTGTTAAAACCTATCACTGTTGAGTTTGATTTACTTTCCAAACAACAGGATAATGCAGGGATAAACTTGCAAATTGCGCTATGCATTAATGTTCTCATTTTACATAGTAGTTTTAAAGTATTATTGCTAAAATAATACTAGGTTAAGATTAGCACAAAGTATTTTAAAGGAGGTTGAGATTAACAGTTTTGAAAAGTCATTTCACAGAGTTTTATTTTTACAGCTTGTCTTTGAACTTTCATAAAGTGCAGCTTTATGTAAATAATCTTTTTACCCTAACTGAAACTTATACACACAGTTTCATTCTCAAAACATTTGCTTTTAGACATAAGAACTTTTCAAGAAAAAATTCAGTGTTTGTGGAAGGGAGAAACTAATGCTTTGCTTTAAGCCAAGTGTTATGTGAATAGGCATCCTGTGTTCATCATGATCTGCCTCCCAAGCTTAGTTAGTGCACTTCAGCCTTGATCTTCAGAAACCCATTTTCTCACTCCTTATTTGGTACATGTGCCACTGTCCTGACTTTCTGTTCCTTCCAGACCTCATCTCTTTAGGCATAGGTCATATTTTTATGCATCTATGCCTTTCAAGTACTGAGCAACTTCTGCAAACTAAGGATACTGACTACCTGCTGTATTTTAATGAGCCACATCTCATTTTGCTGGTAATTAATGGCAAAATTTCCACTCTATGAAGATGCAAATAAGGAACAAACTGCTGGTTTTTTTCTCCCCAGCTGTGTCAAATTGGTCTCACAATGGTTTCTTCTTTCTTCTTTTTATATTTATCTTTTTTAAGTACGTCTGTTTACGAAATCAGATCTCTCTCATACAATTCCATAAGTATGTATTTTTTGTAAATGTAATTGTGAAGAGGTCTGATTAGCAATCAGTGTCTCTGTGTTGTTGCCTTATTAGTAGAACTGAAGCTTGGTAACATTTCAGTAAATAAAAACCTGTTGTAATTAGATCTTTCTTTCTCAGGGAAACATTCCTGCAAACAGAACCTCAGAACCTCTTTTTTTTTTTTTTCCTCCTTTCTCTGTGTCTTGGCTCACCCTCCCCTGGTCTCTCTCTCTACTCTCTTCTCCTAACTCATAAAGCATTCTCCTCTTATGCAACCATATAAAAAGCCCTCTCAGCATTTGGGAACAAGGCCAAAGGTTATGGTTCAAGTGGCTTGCCCTCATATATGTGACATCATTTGGAGAGCTGGTGGGGGACCACTCTGCAGCTCTGCAGTAAGATGGAGCCAAGGGCCAGAGCAGCCCCACCATCCTCTGGGTGAGGGCTGCACTTCTCTTGGACAGCTTGTGATGCCAGGCCATGGGATACAGCGCTGCAGGAAGAAGAGAGAAGCAACTGCAGAGGAAGACTGAAGAGATTTGTGGGGGAGTGCTGAGTACCTGCTGTGAATTTCAGAGCTGGGATAAGTGCTGTGCAAAGAAATCTTGTTAAAATCTGCAGTCTGGAGGTAGGGAGTAGACTGTTGGGAGCCTAAGCCAGTTTTCTGGTGCCAGTGGTGCAAAGGCTTAAACAGGTGCATGCAGATGAAGTAACATGGATGGTTTGGCAGGGGGAGAATAAAACATGGAAGTAGATGTACAAGTGAGAGAAGCTAAGGTAGCTACTAAGTCTCAGAAGGTAGAGAGGAGGACCCAGATTATTACAAGACAATGAAAAAAAAGATTATTTAAAACATTTCACAATTGCTGACCTGGATATCCTTAGTCTTTGTCCGTATCTCAGCATAACATGGCTATATTGCTACTCTAAAACCAGATTTGCAATTTCTGAATTCTGGGCTTAAACAGACTCAAGAATATATCAATATTGCAAGGCAGGTATGAAAAACACATCTGGTAAACAAAATTTAGATTCCACTTAAATATGTAAATGTTTGTGCTTCTTTTAATGTTACCAAATTCAGACAGAATTTTAAGTAGTATATTAACCTTTCTGAAAGTTAGCTGGCAAACATATGTCTCAATTAATTAATTAGCCTAATATTTGAATAGTTCTTACTATTAGTTTCATTTTTAGATTCATTTGGATTTGAACGTAGTTATAGCTTTGCAACTAAACATAAGCTCATAGTTATTTGTAAGCCTTGACACATATCTTTATATCATCAAGTGACTTTCTCTGCACATCCATTCTTGATGTGATAAAGTTTTTTGTGTATTTTCATTAAAGAGGAAAAGTGAATTGCTGTTCTTGGACAGTCAGGTGGTGATTTGATTGTGAACCTAGTACATTTTTAATTTCTAGTCTGAGTGCCAGAACTTAAATTTCAAACACCGAGTGTCTTTAAAGCACAAATAAGCCAGTTTTTAAATGGTTTCTGTACTTACAAGAATAGAGTTTGTAAAGCAACTTTGAATACTTTTGCAAATACTCCACTAATAATTCTCTTAGCTTGTGGGTAAGTAGCAGCGTACTTTTTTTTAATGAGCATCTCTAAGTAATTTCAGTTAGGACTGCAAAGTGAAATGTTTGTTCAGGTCATCTTTTGCCTTTTTGCATCAATGGTCAGCAAAAATGCCTACTAACTGTCTCAGGTTTTCTGATATCTTAAAAGCACTTAATGCCCAGAAGGACTCAGAATTTTAACACTGCTGTATGCCATGATTGTTCTATTTGTAAAGTGTGTCAAAGCTGTGTTTTGACACACAAAACTTTGTGTGCCAAAAGTAATTTAAAATCAGCTCTCACAGACACTTAGATTTCTGGGAACTAGCTTACTAGGAATTTTAAGTATACTCTTTGGCTTTTTCTGCATTTTAGGCAGCTTAAACTACTAAAAGTTTTCCTAGACCTGCTTTTCAAAGGACCATAACTTTTTAAGTTCACGAGTTTCAATATTTTCAACTCACCAATTCATAGAAGATAAATGATAAAAGTGCAAACACTGCTTGATGAATTTACTGATAATCAACTTGCTCTTCTATCTTTATGGACCTTTTGGGATTAATCTTTACACCACAACAGTCTTATGATTAGAGTTTGAAAATTAGGGTCATATAACATTTATGTGCCTTTGAGTATATTACTCATGACTGATTACTGTAAAAGAAATTGTGAAATGCAGTTTGTCCTGTTAATTGATGAGATCAGAACTATTCAAATATCTTTCCTCCTTACAGGCTTAACTTCATGGGCTCCAATATTGATGGAGCAATAGATATCCTTTAAATCTGTGATTTTAGGGAGGAATTCCTTCCAGTACTCTAAGACTACTTATGTTAGAGTATTTAAAACAAGGGCAGCAGCACAGTTCATGAATGGAAATGAATTTGAGGATCTGTGGGAAGGAAAGGGTTGGAAAAGAGAAGATTGGTAAGAAGAGAGAAAAATAAATCAGATTAGAATTGTTTTCTTTCAGAAACAAATCTTGCACCGAGGAGATGTTGGAAAACAGTGTCAGAGAATTCATGTATCTGTGTTTGTTTTGGTTATTTTTTGTCCACTAAAGTGAAATTTTCTCACAAGATAACGGAAGGTTGTAAAAGACTTTAAAGCATTCTTCTTATAGATTTGGGGCATCTTTGTAAGCAGGGAAAGGAGATAAGAAGTGCGGGAGATTGTAAAACACAGCCTGGTGAAGATTTGCACGTGTTCCAGGCCCCCTTTGATATGTAAGGCAGCACTCAGGCATCACTGTGTTTTCTCCCTGCTAATATGAGCCTAGCAGTCTATGTGTCTCTACTTGATTTTTCTGAATCCTCCAGCCAGCAATATGATGGAATAAATCTACTCTTTGCACTTCAGCTGTGTGTCATGGCTGACTTGGTGTTACCTACATTTATCCATGCCACACAAGATCTTTCTCTTTTTCATCCAGATAAAATGAGAGGCTGTGGCAAGCACATTTCTCTCTCTCTCAGGATTTTTCATTGAGGTGCACAGAGAGAAATGAAAGAGAAAACAATTTCTATTTCTGCTCCTTGTTTTTCTCTTTTGGAATGTGTTTGGAGAATTGTTTACCTGGAGTGATCGCTTGGTTGGATCACGGTGGATTGTTTGGGCCTGACTGATGGCCAGTCAGATCCACGTGATCCTGTGTCTGGACTCTCGCGAGAAGGTCACAAGTTGTGAGTTAGTTAGATATGATAGAGAAGGTAGCATGTAGTTTTTAGTATCCTCTTTTATATAATATATTAATGTATTATAGCATAATTATAATAAAGAAATCATTCAGCCTTCTGAACTGGAGTTAGAAATCATCATCCTTCCCATTGGGTTCGCTGACATCAACAACAAGAGGCCACATATTCAGGCCAGTCAGATGCAGGAGGCACATTTAACTGGACTAGAAGTAGGGAAAATTGGATTTCCGTCCTCATTTTTTCTTAAATGTAACACTCACTTTTGTCAAATCACCTTTTATTTTTATACCTCTCTCATCTGTTTTGACTAGACACTTCTAAGCCTGGCCATCTGCTCCACAATGGCCCTTTTCTTCCTTTTGGGCTTTAAGGCACCTCTGCAATACAAAGTGTAGGATGAATTGCAAGTATAAATACAGTATATATTAAAGCATACTTCTTTTTGAATCCAAACATTACCAGTTCAAGAAAATTGAACAGCAGGGATATAAACCTTTTCCCAATGTTAGGGTGAATCATATTGATTCCCTCACTCATATTAAGATTAATTAAGATTTTCTCTCATTACTGTGCTGCCTCATCTGGCTGTTTAAAATATTTTATTCCCAGATTAATTAGCTTTTCATTTGCCTTTTTTAATCAGCAAATGTCCTCTCATGGCCCAATTACTTAATAAATCAATATTGTCTCGTTACATTATTTTGTTCTTTTAATTTTAGTACCATCTGCTGATTTTGAATTCTTATTTCCAGTACCCTCATCCAAATAATTTAGGCAGAATACTATGAATAGCAACAAACCAAAACCTGAAGACTCTTTGATACTCCAATCCATTATCCATTTCCAGGCTAAAGGCTGAATTGAAGACTCTCTTTCCCTGGAGTATGCTTGGTCGACAGAGGATTATGAGGCCAGGAAGCTCACAAGTCCAACATTTTGAAAGCAGTCAGTGATGGAAAAAACACGTCAGTTAATGTTTATGAAGCAAATTCCACCGTTGGGAATGTGATAGCTACATAACTAATAAAATGATTGAAGAGAAGCAAGAAACTGACACGGAGAGGATTTCTTTTAAATGCAGAAACACAGCTACACTTCAAAGTAGCTAACAGATGTGAATAGTTGAATGCAGCACTACAGTAGCAGTACTAGAGCAATTAATAACATCAATTTAACATGCAAGTAAAAGGGAATCCTCATTTCCCTGCAGTGTTTTAGTAAACAGAGATAAAACTGATGACTTGAAAGGTGAAGCAGAACTGTTTTGTCAGTACAACAATATATGGAGAGATTGAAGTCTTTGTACCAGTGTCTACATAGTGATTTATCTACTAACTTCTGTCTCTTTTCCCAATTCTATTTCTTAGACAACTTGTCTGGGTTGATTTTATCATATTAAAACAATTCCAGAGCTGGAGGTAGTTTTAAATCTCTATTTTCTGATTCTAATATTATATAGGTTAATTGGCACACTTAGGCCATGGTAAATTAAATACTACTGGTTTCTGCCCATTGGGTCTCTGTCCAGTAGCAGCACTTCTTTGACTGACTTAAGGCTGGAAGATCACCCACATAATGTCATCTTTATCAAATTTCCCTATATAAGTAGCTAGAAATGTTTTCTTCAGACCCATTGCTCCACTGCTAGTATCAGAAGGAAGCCTAGCACCATTCTTTCAATATAGTTTCTATTTTAAGAAAGGCTGAGAGTTGTCGCAGCAGTGAGACCAGTGTCCAGAGCTGATTTAAGGTAAACAAATAGAAGCAAACATGCAAAACCATCTGTATTCTTCTAGAATCAGTAAAGAGTCCAAGAAATTAAAAGTCTGCATGTGTTGGGGAAGGGCTTTTTAACTAAAAGATGAAAATTGGTAGGTCTATTGAATCTACATCAATACTGAGAATTTTGGCAGAGTCTGCTTGGTGCAGCCAGATTGCTGACTATTGTTATAGATAGAAAATAAAAAAATCTGCTAGAAAACAGAGGAATTAGAAATATTGAGGGAAATTGTACTATAGGAAGAAACAAACATTTCAGAAAAATGAGGAAGAGTAATGACTCCAGGCAATGATGGTGGTGGCTGGAGGGGCAGCAGCCTCACCAACACACCTACAGAAAGCACCATCATGGCCATAGCTGTGATAAGTGGCAGGCTGGTTTTTTTTAACATGTCCCGACTAAAAAGCCATTTGCAGACCAAGCTATCTCTTGGGTAGAAATGTTTAAAGACTTAAACGTGGACAGGAGATATAAGGAATGAAATCTATGTTATGTCTTGGCCTTGTTATATAGCAAAGAGATATGCTATCCTCTCTACTGCTGGGCATGGCTATATAGTGAATGCTGTGTCCATTTCAAGTCTCAGAACGAAGTTAAGTGACTCAACCATCTCTTGATGAGTTCTGTAAAAGACACAGGAAAAAATAATACAAAATACTGTCAGACCCATGAAGAAAGTAAGCAGAAAAATTGTACATAAAATTATAAGGTGCATAGATGGTTGTAATTTGATAGGATTATTATATACAAATACTGAAGGTTTTACTTTTTTTCTTTTTACTCAATGTTGCAGATACAAAACCCTCACCACGTTCAAAGTAATAGCTATTGCCACAGGGTATTTGTTTTGATTTTAGGACCATGCAGACAAAGGATCCATAATCAAATCTTAGGTACTTCTTATCCCCTTGCTTCAAAGGGCCAGTCCCCAGGATGGCACCTATCCAGATGATAATGCATCATTGTAAGATTGCTCTGGTCTTGAGCTAGTGCTGTCCAATACAAAAATCTTGTTGCAGGAGTTAGGTCCCTGAAATTTCGTTTTAACATTGCTGATTTCTGTTGTGATACATTATTAAATATTAATTATCAATGTTCCTCCATTTTACAGTGAAATTCGAAATCTTAGAAACCTGGATTACATAGATCCAAATGCCTTTAAGAACCTCCCACTTCTGAAATACCTGTAAGTATTCAGTACCTGTAACAGATTGGTACTTAAATCTCACAGATGACTTTTACATTATAGCAGTTTTGTTAGTTTGCATTTGATTTTGGAGCTGACTGCCATGTTTTTCCCTGTTTATTCTAATGACAGAAAGCCAGCAAGGGCAGGGGTTGGAACTCTTACTACTTTTGTGAGAAAGGAAAACATATTCATAAATTCATCAGTAGTTTTCCCATTTGTCTTATCCATTAAATATCTAGAACACACTGATATTCCTTAGCAAATTTTCGCAGCTTGCTCTTTTCTTATGATAAGTGCTGTCTTACTCTATTTTTGTAGGAAATAGTGGGAAGAAGGGACACAACAGATATATACATGTCTTTAGCATTTACTACACATTTACACAGGGTTTTAAAACCTACCTGTCAGCCAAATGTGAAAAGCTCACCTGTAGATACCTGACTTCATATGACCTCTATGGCAGAAAGAAATCCTGAAAATTTCCCACGATTTTCTAAAAAAACTTCTGTGATTTTGAGTAATATTTGGAAGAAAGGCCTCCGTGTGTGTGTGTGGTGGGGGCAGTGGCAAGGAGGAAAGATTTGTCCAGGTTTTTCCTATAGATGTGAAAGCAATAAAAAAGAAAGTAGTAAAAAATTCCGTTTCAGGAGAGTAGTTTTAAAAATTGAGAACTACAGTTATTTTCAGTCTACAAGAGTTCATAAAGAAGGGGCCTTAAGCATTTCACATTTTAAGACAGTTTCCCTTTTTAGAGCTGTATAAACAACTCTTAGCCTCAATGAAAGATAGATGATTCAGGGGTCCAGACTATTAACTGAAGCGGCCTTAATGTCTCAAGTTAAAATAAACCAGAGTTTTAATTATTTTCTTCCTATCAACCTCACAAGATGCTTCCCTCTGCAGATCTGCCTGGCTTATTAATACATGTTACATTAATACATGAATCTAATAATTTTTTTATATTCTATAATTTATCATGTCTAGCATTTTGAATTTTTTATATTGTTCTTGCATCCTTCTGTTTTGGACAGCTGATTATAAATTAATTGATTGACAACAGAGAGGATGCAATAACGATCCTGCTCTGTCAAACACTTTAAATACATTGTTTGTTGTTGTTCAGTGATGTAGTAATTCTTTCTGTTTCTCCTCTCTTTCAGTGGTATTTTTAATACTGGACTCAAACTATTTCCAGACCTCAATAAAATCTATTCATTTGATGTGAATTTTTTGCTGTAAGTATCTGTCCTCACAGCTGGTTAGAATATTGCCATCCTCAGACCACATGAAAATGTATAATGAAGGTTTCTGGTTTTGAGAAAATATCGTTTAAGTCTGACAAAGTGGTTTTCCTCAAGCAGTATTTCAATGATCATTAGCACCAAATCTAGAAAATGCCAACTCACCTAGCACTACACGTTTGACCTGAATTAGAGACATGGCACACAGTGCATTCATGATACACAACTTCTACAGGCCCTTTGCTTTTATTTTGTTTTTGGTTTTGCAATGGCTGTGCAATATCTGAATTAATATGAAGTCAGAATAGTGTGACACATGGGACCTGAGCTGGCATACATCTTTCTGACACCAGGTCATCCTATCAAAATTCTTCTAACAAATTTGTGCTGGCATGGTGAAGCAAACTGCAGAACTTCTTGAAGAAAGAGAATGAGAATGCAAATGGGGACAAGGAGGTCTCCCACTATTATCCTTAGAGGCATTTCAGAAACAAAAATAAATAAAATAATCAGGAGTTTTTTGGTATTTAAAAAGCACAGACAATATCCACCTGTGTTAATCTAAATCAGAATTTTGGGTTGTAATCAAGCTGAGGAGGAAGAGTACCTGAAGACTTGCAGGCTGACACAAGGTAAAAGTATCTTGGTCACTTCTTGGTCCCAGAGAGGAGTTAGAAATCTTATATTGCAGCAGTTTTCAGCTGGAAGAGGCTTGAATGCTGGATGGGCTAGGCAAAAGGCAATTAAAAATGAGAAGTGTTATGTTAGAAGCTGATTTGCAAAGATGTGATTGATGATCCACTGCAGGCCTTGTTTCGGTGCTGCTAAGCAGTGTTTTTGGTCAAGAAGGGTCAGTTCCCACTGCATTCATGGTCTGCCATTGGCAAGATGAACGTCAGAGCAATAGAGAAATGCTGCTTGTTTTGCTAAATAGTCTAGACCTGTAGGAAGCAATGAGATCTTCCCTTCCAAGGATCTTCTGAGACCAGAAATAAGCTTTGTTCTAACACACATTGACCTTGGCTATAGGCCTCCAAGATTAAAACTGAGTCAGTCAGAGCTCTGAGTGAGATGTAACTACATCTTAAGAACTATTAGGGAGTTTCTCAAAGACCAGAAGGACTTCAGCTTAGATTGAAAACTCTGCTAGATCTACTTCTACATAGTAGAGAGAACCAAGAGTTGAACAGGTAGATGAAACAAAGCAGTTTATACAACCATCTGTGTTCTGACTTCCAACTAGCTCAGAGCATTTCTAAGTGGCAGAAAGCCAAATATTGTTGTACTTCTGCCTTGATATTTTTTATAGCAATAACTAACAAAAGATAAATATAGGTCTTATATGCTGCACAGAGTTTTTAAAGAAGGGACCAGTACTTTCAAGGAAGATAGTTCTATTATATATATTTCTAAATATTGCTATTCAATGAAAGAATTTTTGTTTCTTTCATCAAGAAAAAAAAGCTCTTCAAAAATAATAGGTTTCTAAATAATTGATAAGGTATAGCTTGGGGGAAACCCATTCATTATATTACTATTTGCCTTTGAGGTCAAGCAACTTACAAGTAAACATTTATTTAGAAAAAATGAACCAATCTGCAAAATGTCAAACCCAAATAACTTGCGGTGGAAACCACCTATCAGGGAAAATTACTTGGAAAAATCACTTGGAATGAAAATGGTTGTAGTACTGTTCAGTGTTAGCACATACATATGCACAAATGTAGCACAGAAAAGGAATTAAGTTATTTCTGGCACCTGGGTAATTGTTAGGACTTCTCAGCCACGGACTTTATGCATGGGCCTTATTAGGCCGTACCTAATCCATAAGCTGGAGAAAAAGAAACCTTTGCACAATATTTTCATTGACAGACTATAGTATTATTCAGAAAAAAATCAGAAAAAGGGAAATCAAAGACTTTGCTCTGCCCTTTGTTTCTACCAGCTTTTTCCTCTCTCCTTTCTCCAGTTTAGTAACAGTAAATCTCTTTAGTTTTCCTTTCTCCCTTTTGTTGCAACAGAATTTTGTTCTGAAGATACATAGTACTTACTAAGAATGCAGAGTAGGATTAAAAAAAATATTTAAGAAATGAGTAGTAAAACACTCCTTTGGACAAGAGGTGAGAAGAATTAGTAAATTATTTCATTTACTAGTGAAAGAGATGTGCTAGATGCACTTTGTAAAGTAAAATGCCTCTGTCCTGAATAATGTATTATCTGACATCTTATCTGAATTTTGAGAGTAGGATTTCAGCTCTAAAGCCATGTGGGTTGTTCAATTGACACTGTAGCTAATGTTTACTCACTCTGCTAATTCTATGGCTCATGAGACCAGGGACCTGTCTGTGCCATTAAGCCACTACTATCACACAGGCTGGCACACCCCACCAGAACTACAAAACCCCTTTACCTCAGTAGCTATCTTCCTGGGTGCTGGAATATGCTCAACTCTTCATACTACATGTATCTTCTGGCCTTAGATATAACTTAACAGGTTATTATTTTTAAATTATTTATTTGAATAAATAAATTTATAATATAATAAATATGGCAATGTTAGTTCTTTTATAATATATTAATATTAAAGTACATTTAAATTAATTTATTTAAATAATTATGTTTTAAACTTCTATTTATTATCAAGGCAGAGAACAATAATAACAAAGCTGTTCTCCAGATGCTCTGTTGGGCAGATGTTTGATTGTGATATTTTGTCTCCTTTTTCAGTGAAATTGCAGATAATCCTTATATGACTTCAGTGCCTGCAAATGCTTTCCATGGGCTTTGTAATGAATCTCTAACCCTGTAAGTTCTTCCACTTTAAGGCACAAGGCAATCACCTCTCTGGTAATTGCCTATGGCAAAATGTTTAAAAATAAAATTACTCCTGTCCTACTGTCTAGTAGTTTGTAACAGAGAAACATCACACAGACAGACATATTCTAGTTTGCATAAATTCTGTACTTTGACAGCTATTTGAATCAGTCCTGCTCTTTTCTTTAAACTGGCTAGACTAAAGTAGTTTTTCTATGATTCTAGTGCCACTGAATGTTTACATTTGAACAAAAATCAAAGGAGAAAGTCTGCAAAGTTCTCCCCCTGTAAAGCTTCATCAGGGTTATAACTGTGTATAACTTTTTTACAACCTGAGTGGTACATACCATGGAAACTAATGGATGACAAACATCAGAAGAGTCATATTTGAAAGAAAATTCTTAAATTAAGTTCAGTAATGCAAGACAGTCAATGTGAGCCACAAGAAAGGGCTGATGGGAGTGAAATAACTATAATGAGTTATGACCTGAACTGGGAGCAAGAGCATTAGAATGCAAACAGATGAATTCTAAAGAAATTCTAAAAAAAAATCCTTTTGCTCTAAGGGAGTAAAAGAATGAATTCAAATAATTTAAGGCATGCCTCATAGTAAGACCAGACCTTTTTTGCTAGTTAGTTCCTTTAGCCTTTTGTAATCAATCCTGCCAGGATTTTGTTTCCTTGCTTCTAGTTTAAGTGTGGGAAAATTATAGCAAAGTGGTTTAGTCCATCATTGCTGTAAAAAGAGGTAGATGGCACACATGCCCCATGGTATCCTTGATTTAGGTGCACTCAAGAACACTTCTGGGCATTTGTTTAACCTTGCACAATAACTACTGCTCCTTCAAGAGGTTAAACTTAAGCCACCCATAAATGTGCTGTTGCAAAGAAAAATGATGCATAAGATGTTAGGTATTCATGCATTGAAGCAGGCCAGAATACACTGATGTAGTTTGTTCTTTGCTTGCAGTAAACTCTACAATAATGGTTTTACCAGTATTGAAGGCCATGCTTTTAATGGGACAAATCTGGATGCTATGTAAGTAGCAGGTAATTATCTTCTTTCAGAAGAGAAAAACCCAAACTTCTCTGCTGATTTGAGGCTCTGAATTGCGTACCTTATTTTACTTACTTTAAAGGAGCCAAGAGAGGATGTTAATTTCAGCCAACAGTAGCAGTATCATTGCTTAATGTCTTTTGCAGTGTGCTTTCATTTATTATGTATATTTATAGCTCAGAAATAAAATCACAACAAGTAACTCCACTGTGAGTTTTGTTCTGGTTTGAAGCTACAGTAAAACTTCATTTGATCAGTACCTTTTCTAAGACAATTTGGAAGATAATTATGCTTTTTTTTTTTATAAGACTGATTGTGTTAGTAAGTGTAGCACTGATAATGGTAGCAGTATTTTCACAGGTGTCACTTACCTGCAAAAAAGAGAGTGGTGTAAGGTGCTGGGAGCAATTCAAAGGAACCAGCCACTTACACTGGAAATGAGATGCACATCTCAAAAGCATGAATCAACCATTTCATATTTTCCTGCAACTTCTCATTGTATTTTGTGAAAAAATAATATTTAGTGAGTGAATACTTTTTACACCATACCCAAAATCATCTGCCTCAATCAAAAAAAGAATAAATCTCAATTCTAGAGACTCCATTCACTTTGTCAGAGCTTACTCTTGTCCTACAGAGGCTTGACTGAAAAGTCTGTCACTCTCATGAGTAAAGAGATTTCTTCATCGTGGGCTCTTAAATTAACCAGAGAGATATAAGGATGATTATTTTTAGTACTTTATTTTAAATTAGGCTTAAATTCTACAAGAATTCCATAAGAGCATCCTTCACATGGTCCTAATCTTTCCAAACTGCCTATTTTAGCTTAGCAGCTAGCTAGACTTAAAGTCTGAAAGGTTTGAGTTAAACCAAAGATCTGGATTAGATATGATTTTATTCACACTAGTTCAGTTACTTTGAATTTTCACATGAAAAAGGAAGTTTTCCATGATGACATAGTGCTTGTACTAGTGCCCACAGAAATTGCAAGATGTAAAATATGGCAAAAATAAAGCCAGTGTCTCGACTGAATCCCTCTAAGCTGCATGCAGCAATACTCAGAAACTCTACAAGCCTTTGCCAGTAGATGAACTGTGTTGGCTCTTCCATTTCTTACATGTCGACAAAACATGGGTTGGACACTCTTTTGTAGCAATTTTTCTTTATGCTTCTCTCATAGCATGCAGGTGATATTGCTTCTGTCTCTTTTGCAATTCTCCTTTTTATTAAAGAATCAAAGGAAAATGTAGCTTCAGAAGATCTGGAGTCCTAGACATCTGCTTTATTGAACTGGGAAGGAGAGAAGCAGACAGTACATACTAGCCTCTGTAGATACTGTTTGCTTATTTTTAGAAAAAGAAATTGTAATTAGTATTCTTTAAAGATATATAAGTATTTTTTAAGGCTAAGAGTAGAGGGCTTTACAGAGACATCTGGACAGACTTGAGAGCTGGGCAATCACCATCTATATTAAATTTAACAAGAACAATCGCTGGATTCTCCATCTGGCATGGTGTAATCCTGGTTATACACATACAAAGTGGGAGGCTGGAGAGCAGCCCCACAGAAGTAGATATGGGGGTCCTGGTCACTGGCAAGTTGAGCACAAATCAGCAGTGCCCTGGCAGCCAGGAGGGCCAGCGTTGTTTTGGGGTGCCATCAGGCACAGCAACACAGCCAGGCAAGGGAGGGGACTGTCCTGCTCTGCTCTGCACTGGGGCAGCCTCACCTCAAGTGCTGGGGGCAGTTTTGGGTGCCACAATATGAGCAGGATATCAAACCCATAAGTGTGTCCAAAGGAGAGCAGCCAAGATGCTGAAAGGCCCTGAGGGCAAGACTTATGAGGAGTGGCTGTGGTAACTTGGCTTGTTCAGCCTGGAGAAGGGGAGCATGACGGGGGGATCTTGTGGCAGCCCACAGCTTCCTCGAGGGGGACAATGGAGGGTCAGGGGCTGATCTCTCTCTGGTGACCAGTGATAGGAGACAACAGAACAGAATGAACCTGCATCAGGGGAAGTTCTATTGGACATTAGGTGAAGGTTCTTTATCAAGAGGGTGGTCAGTCACTGGAACAGGTTCCCCACGGGAGTGGTCACAGCACAGAGTTCAAATTGCATCTGGATGATGGTCAAAGTCACGATTTTGTTTTTCATTGTCCTGCAAGGACTAGGGAGTTGGACTCCATGATGCTTATGAGTCCCTTCCAACCTGATATGTTCTACAATTTATGATCCTAAGTGAATCCTGGCAGAGACTGGAGACTGGCTATGATGCACTAGTCAATCAAATTTAAAAAAAAACAAAAAACAACAACCAAGAGAACAACTACAACTAGACTTATGTTCATGGGTTTATCTACCAGCAGCAAAAATGGTTTATTACAACAAACACTTTTCTTGTAATCAAATCATATGACATTTACTTGGAGCAGAGCACTATTCTAGATTTACAAGGCAAACAAGGGAGCTGAACATGAGCGGTAAAGATTTTATCTGTTTTACAAATTACACTGAAATTTCTAAACTAATTTTCTGAAGTAGTTTGGTTACCGCATGACAGGATAAAGTATAAGTTTGCTAAGTGCAAGCTTGGAGATTTGTTGTTTCTAGCAGCAGCATTAAGTTAATTTAAGAAGCAAATATTTCATTTTCTCTATTCTGACATTTCTAATTTGAACTCCTGTTTATCTACCACTGTATAGTGAAGGAATTACCTGTTTTTCTCTGGGTCTGATCCAAGAGCATTTGAATTTAACAAAAATAGGAGCAAAACTAAACTAATAGAAAAAGGGTGAGGGAAATTTGAATGTGTTTTGAATTACTATCTCAAGGACAAAAAAAAGTTAAAAAGCAAAACAATCAAAAACAATAATAAATTTTTGACAAATTATTAAAAGGCTTCATGTTCCATCCATAAATCAGAAGACATTTTGGGAATCTTGGAGGCTATCTTCTGCTATGCATTATGTCTTTCTACCACTCTTGCAGTATTAAAATGCCTATGTAATTAAAGGGGGCCAAAAAAAATAATGCAAGTATAGGTGAAAAACCATGGACAAAGGGTTTGCATTATCATAATGAATAACAGCACTACCTAGTTGATCTTGTCATCCAGCAAGGATCAGTGTTTAACAGCAAACCACAGTATTGCTGTGTAAGTTTTATAAGGGCAGGGAAGTCAGGAACCAGGAACAAAGGGCTGAATGACACTTGTACTGAAAAGCATTTATCTGACACTTGAATCCATCATCTTAACCCATCATTAAAGTCCTAAACTGCATCACTCCTGCAAAGTAGTGCTGCTGCACCAGGGTTTATTTCTGTAAGGTAATTGGTGAGGAAAGAAGAGTTTTAAAAGATATTTTCAGTGAATGGCAAAATATATTTGTGATAAGCTTTTACAGAACTATCTAAATTACTGAAGTGGAAAGTGTGAGATCTCGAAATCTAATCACAAAAATAAACTCCAAAAGAATATATTTACTTTAGTAGACACTTTCAAGGTTCACTTATAATGCTTGGCACAGATCAGAGTTAAGATAAACAATTGTGTGGAAAAATCATATGATGAATCCTTAGTACTGCTCACTTGGATCTTTTTTGCCTGTTCTCCCTTTCTTTAACCTTCATTTCATAACCCAGCTGGATGCATATGTTTTACATAGCACTTGAAAAGTCCTGTTAGTATTTTGTGCCCTCAGAAGGTCCTGCTCAGCATCCTGCAGTTTTGTTGTTTTCTGGTGTGGTTGAGACTTAACACAATAATTTTCCTACTTACCCCTGACCCTGAGTCCATAGAGACTTAGACACAAGTATAGGTGGCTTACTGCTCTGACTGGATTGAAAAACGTGAAAAACTGCCTTCATTTACTTACAGCACTACAAAAACATCAGCATCTTCTACTCCAGATTCTGCAGTTACTGCTACAGATTTCCTGCAGTTTGCACTGTGGTTTTCATGTGTATCTTCTTGCCATCCACCAACGCCCCAAAATTTTGATTATTCTAGTGTCCCCGCTGAGGCTAGATATTACACATCAACTATGTGATTTCTAAAACTCCACAACATGGAGGAAATTGTTTAGACATGTTGATACCACTGTTGTGGTTTTCTCTTCTGCAGGGAATTTAAATGACATTCTGTATCATTTAATATCAGAAACAGCAGGATTATTGGCATTTTCAAAAGCAACTGATGCTACATAAGCTTTTTTTGTCAAATTAGTACTTACCAAAGCCTTATTCTTACCATCTAAAAGCAGTACTTATCAAAATAAAAGGGCCTAAGCAACTGAAACAGCAGGAATTGTACATTCTGATGGGCTTGACTCATCGATGTGAAAACTGGCAGCTAACACTGCAGCCCCTCCTTAGTAACACATGGTTCTGTACTTCCCAAAGTCTCTAGCTGTTTCTATTTGTAACTTTGGAGATTTTTATCAAGCATATCAATTATTATATTTCAGGTTTATTAGTCACTACGGTACTCAAACATCAGGGGAAAATATTTCAAAACTGGACAAGCAATTAAGTGGTTGTATAATAGTGTCTAGTTACTAAAGCAGACAGGTTTTATTAGGTTAAGCAGGTTTTTATGTCCTTCAACACCACAACTTAGATGTTGAAATCTTGGATTAATTCTTAACCGTTACTCTGGTTTTAATTTTTATATTCATTTTGCAGACAAAATCATAAGGAAATTTGCAGACTAAAGGAAATAATCAGAACAATAGTGTGCCATTTACAGAATATGAAAATCAGTTCTCAGAAAACACAAACACCAGGTGATGCTAGAATGCCATATATTAATAAAGAATTAAAGCTTATTTCAAACCACAACAGCTGAGATGGTGACGTAAACTATTTTCCTCTGTAAGAAACAAGGCTTAAGGCGTGAGTAATGACCAATGAGTAACATGCCAGAAGCATTATTTGGCTCCCTAAGACTTTCTGTTATGTAACCCAGATGAAGTGCATTTACTTCTCATTTCTTACTATGGTGATCAATATAAGCTTATATCCCGTGAATGTTATGAAAAATTTGTCAATGACTTCAACCAGGACAGGATTAGAATATTTACTTTATTTTTTCCACACCACAGCTTGCCAGCTGGGCAAGGGAAGGGATTGTCCTACTTTGCTCTGGTGTGGCCTCACTGTGAGCAGTTTTGGCCACAATATAAGAAAAGATATTAAACTATTAGAGTGTCCAAAGGAGGGCTGGATGGTGAAGGACCTTGAGGGCATGTATGAGGAGCAGCTGAGGTCACTTGGCTTGTTCAGCCTGGAAGAGACTGAGGGGAGACCTCACTGCAGTTACAACTTCCTCATGAGCGGGAGGGGAAGGAGAGGAGAGGAGACTGATTTCTTCTCTGTGGTACCCAGTGACAGGAGGGAATGCCCTGAAGTTGTGTCATAGGGGTTTAGGTTGGTTGTCAGAAAAAGGTTCTTCACCCAGAGGGTGGTTGGACACTGGGACAGGCTGCTCAGGGAAGTGGTCACAGAACCAAACCTGACAGAGTTCCAGAAGTGTTTAGACAAGAGGCACATGGTGTGACTCTTGGGGCTGTTCTTTGCAGGGCCAGAAGTTGGATTTTGATGATCCTTGTGGGTCCCTTCCAACTCGCAATGTTCTGTGACTCTGTGAACTTCACAAGACACCATCTGACATGTGTTGTGACCACCTTCCTATTGCACTTTTTATCTTACTAGCTACATCACAAGCTAACTTGTCAATGTTTATAATGGGGTACCAAACATCCCATTCTTTCCTTGCTGTTCTTATAACAAAACTTTGATCTTAACTTTTGGCCTGTATGTAGAAACTTCCACTTGACTATGGAGATTTTAAAGCATTTAAAATTTTTATTGAACTCACAACATGGAGGAAATTGTTTTCCTGTTTGTTCATTATGTGTTCTATCATGTAATTCCCCATACCCCATTCTGATGAAAGAAAACAAAACTATTTGACATCATCCTCACACTTCCGTACTTGAAGATAGTGTGTATGCATGTGCCCTTATGTGTATGACAGTGAGAGAAAAAATTTGGAACAAAGATAATAAATAAATTAGCAAAATAAAGTATTTGTTGGGGAATTTAATTGCTTTTAAAAATGGAAAACCTGTATTTTGTTTCTTGGGTACACAGAAGATGAAGTAACTGATTATGCTTCAATATGTGGTTGGGAATGGATGGCCTTTATACATATTGCTTTTGTACCTCTGTGCAGGCAAGTAAACTCGAGATCTTCAGTAACCTATGGATAACTACTTCCAAATAACTGTATTTTGTTTGTTTCTGCAGCTATCTGCACAAGAACAAATACCTCAAAGTTATCAATGATGATGCATTTCTGGGAGTGCACAGTGGACCAACTCTACTGTAAGTAGGTGAAAAGGAACTAGAGAAAGCTTTAAAAATAATGATGTTTTAACTTACAATTTCTTTACAACAATTAGCATCAGAGCAGCAGGGACTGGAATGGCATGTTTACAAAAATAGTACCAGCAACAAAGCCTGTGCTTTAGGGAACTGATTTATGAAATGCTTACATCCTACATTACACACACTGTTCCTACCAATTATTCTTATGAAAGATTCTGTACTACAACCAGTCTTGTGGCTCTACAATAATAATACAAAAGAATGGCTCTTGTATCACACATGTAAAGACAATTGAAAGAGAAGAAAAAATCATTTTAGACAAAAAAAAAAGTTACTTTTGATGCTCTTTTTTCTTATGTTATTTGGCTTTGATTTTATAATCCTCCAAAGAACTTTTCACTTAAATTAGGAATCATAATGCAGAATGAATATAAAACCTTAAAGAAGTTAAGAACTTCCAGAAGAATCACATCCCCTGACTCAAATTGTCTAGTATGTAATGTAGTGCCTACAGCTGATCACAGGGAGAACTGAAATATTGAAGGGGGGATTTCTTCCTCCACTACAAAACCAGATGATGCCGGCAGTGCTCAGTCCATGTAAGATCAAGTTTTACTTTCTGCTCTTCAGGAAAACAGCTTAATCATAGCAGAATAACTGCATTTTTCTTGGAAGGAATCCTAGCAGCTACCTGCAATAACAAAAGGTGCAGAAGTAATTCTTTTTCTTTCAGAATCTTTTCAACTCCAGAAAATCAGTCTGGCTCCAGCAGATGAGAGCCTGCAGAAGCACAGGTCTTTGACTCTTGATTATTGTGGTATTTAAAGCTGGCAGAACTTATTGTCTGGAGTTCCCTATATGCACTTTTTAGATGAGATAGGAATTTATGGTAGTTGGAATGTGTACCCCAGAAATCATGCTTTTTTTTCTGATCAGGATTTCAACAGCAACTTAAAGACTGAAATACAGACCACGGATTCACCCTAATGGGGTAATGTTCCATTTTGGCTTTTAAAAAACCCAGTGAGAAAGATTTAACTACAAAGAATTGTTGCCTTACTATATGTTGTATATTGGGTGAGTTTGATCATGCTCTCAGACCACCTAATTAAACATACTGAAGTATTGAAAAGCTAGGGTTTTTGGTTTGGTTTTTTTTTTTTCAAATTTGCCATTTACAACAGCAGAGGAAGTAGGGATTGTGCTCACTGAATAGAGGAAAACAGATGTCAGCAATTCTGGTTCCTTTGTCACTGTTGTATACTCAGATGTATGTGGATGTATACACTGATTGCTCCCTTTAGAAAAATATTTTAAGAGTATGATGACAGTACATTGCTCTTTACCTCTAAATGAAACCTTGGCAAGGATTCAGCAACTCAGTGGACCTGATTTACTAAATGCAACAAGAGCTGCTGCCTAGAGCAAAAGTTCAACAGAGTACAACAAAAATACAATCAGGCTCATTATTCAATTAGCTTTTGAACAGAGTCCAAACCCAAAATGTTACAGTCACAAAAGATATATGTGAGTAGTTAATTATCTATAGAATGCAGAATTGTTCTTTAAAGCATCATTTCTCAGTCTAGGAATGGTTCCTCCCATGGGATATAAGCAAGTCTTTGAGCAAGAGGAGCACTCTGTAGTTTTTTGCTAATCAAACAATACTTATTTTTAGGTTTAAAAAATCTTTCAGTAGATTTAAAATAGTATCTGTAGTCTAAGCCCATCTATTATATATTTTATGCTTTACCTATTCCATTTGTCAGAAATTTGTATATGATTAGATAAAAATTCTCAATTGTACTATGATGCATTCAATCTCATTTTCTTAACTGTCTTTTAAATTATTGCTATTACTGGATTTCATACTACAATTGCATGCTTCCAGCAATGAAAAGGATTATTGACAAAAGCTATTATCACTTAGATCTAGTTCTGAAATAGTGACTTCATAAAACCAACAAAGAATTAGACTGAAATATAATAACCCAGGAAAAAAGAAAAAAAATCTGAGCAGCTGAATATCTGTTTAACACTTCTATAATATACAGTTGGTTCAGAAAACAACATCTGTGAATTCAAAAGCTATGTTTTATTCCCACATTTACCTGAACCTCTCCAATGTCTCCCTAACATTCAATATAATGTGTAAATTTCAGCTGAGATAAGCAACAGCCTAGAAATACAAGAAAATATGTGAGGACTAAACAAAACCACTACCAAGCCAAAATGTTGAGATTGGTTGAGAGCACTTTGGTTGCTGTTCCGCCTCACAGTGTAGAACTCTACACAACCACTTCCAGTACCTGAGTGGGCTCCAGACCATGGCTACTTAAAAGCTGAAGTCTGCTCTGGCTCTAGGCTAGCTGAGAATGTTGCTCGCCTTTTCCATAATCCTGAGCATTTGACATCTTCCAGAAGAGAGTGTCTGCCTGTTTCTGTCTCAGCCTTGTGGGCATTTGTCAAAGGCCATGTAGAAGTCCCAGGAGACTTTGAGCAGATCGTAAGCACAACACTCAGAGAAGTTTGCAAGGCAGGTCTTATTTTTACACAAGCCCCTGACCTTCCCCAGGTATATCATAGTCAATGGTGGCTTGTTTGCTGCCTTTCTGCAGGAGAGCAAAGCTGAAGGTGCCACAACTCTTTTACCAATTCAACTACTTCCTCCTTCAGCTGCTTCAGAACTTTTCTGGTGAAAACCATCCAGTCCTTTTGACTTGTTATCATTCATTTTATCAGTTTCCTGCCTAGTCTGTTTTATGGTCACTTCACTTTGAGACAGATCCTCTTGACAAGTCCATCAGACCTCTTGCCCATTCTCTTGTGTTTCTTTAAGGGTGCATGCTATAGCTTAGCAGTGCCAACAAGACACTCTTACGAGCAATGTAAGCACTGCTGTGTTTAAGCATCATCTTAGTTATCAATATGACTGGATGTTAATGAGACAGACATAACTGCAGTCAATTCCCATTTTTCTCAGCAGACCAAAATCAGGACTAATCATCCTTAACTGATTGGGACTGACCATACTTGGCTGATCAGGGATTGGAAGAAGCAACAGGACAAGAGGAAATCACCTCAAGTTGTGCCAGGGAAGATTTAGATTTGATATTAGGGAAAGATTTTTCACAGAAAGGCTTGTAAAACATTGGAACAGGCTGCCAGGGAAGTGGTGGAGTCATGGCCCCTGAAAGCATTCAAAGCCCTTCTTCCAAGCCCTTTCTTTTCACTGAACAGATGTTTCTTTCACACTTTTTAACATCAATTGGTAACACTCTGAGCTGCCATAGACTTTGCATGTTCACCTCTGCTCCCTGAGAAATTGCCTCCACAACTAGAGCCCTGCTACTCCCTTGTGTTTGCAGCTCTCCAGGAGCTGCAGCTCCATTCCCTGTACATCCAGAGAAGCTCCTCTCAGCAGTTGTTTCCAAAACACCAGCCACTGTCCCTCAGGGTGTTCTTGCTGATCCAGATATTTCTGATGCGAATGTTACATAACTGTGAATAAAACCAAACCAAAAAGGTATATTGTTCTTGTTACTTTTTGGCCTACATGATGAACTACAGCACTGATTTTCAGAATTATACAATTGCGTGAAAAATTATGACTTCTCTTATTTTTAAGTCTCTTGCCTCACATTCTTAAATGTTCCAAAACTCATCTCACAAGGGTGAATAATCATTACCAACCACCTTCTTCATAATTTGCATGGAACTATCACCTTCTTCACAATTTGCATGGGACATGTCTACTACTGCTGCTTCCAGATGCAGCTTTTCCCAAGACAAAAAGTCCTTATCTGTACCTTATAACTTCATATATAAACAACTTGATACTTCTATCATCCTAGTTGCAACTTTCCATGCTCTTATTGTAACTGCATATACTACTTTTAGAATGGCAGGTAATATTTCAGTTATAGTCATACTAGATTTACGAAGTCAAGTTTTTTTGCTCTATTTTCTATTTTCAAGAATTTTTAGCATTCTATTTTTCTTCAACATTACTAAAAGAACTGACCTGACATTTGCTGAGGACTCCAAGAACTTTCAAGAGTGCTAGCTAAATTAAGCCCCACTGTCATCCATGTAAAGTTAAAATTGCTTTTTTCCTAAATGTATTTTACATTCAGTAATTTTGAAGCATATTATTTTTCTGCTCAGTCACCTACTATTGCAGAAGCCTTCTGCTTGTTTAGACAACCAGGTTTAGCTTTCACTACCTTGTATTACTTTGTGCCAGAAACAAGCTTTGTTGCAGTTACTCTCACTTCCTTCCCAGACTGTTTATGAGTGTTTCAGGAGCACCAGAGCCAGCCTCGCCTCTGTGGGCCCTGCTGCAATGACCTGTATATTCAGATACCAATTAACTTTCCATTCTTCCTCTAGCATGAAATCTTGTCATCTGTTCTCAGGCTTTTACCCTGCTCTTTTATTTTTCAATTAATCCAGAAGAGACACTCCCCTTGTCACATAACAGATTAGTTACCTCAACAGCCCTTGATATCTGATTTTGTCAAGGCTTGTCAGAATTCCCAACTCGTTGCACAAACAGAATCATCTTTCTCCATAAGCTTGTGCCAGTATATCTTCAAAGAACTCTCAAAGTTTGTGAGTTGTAATTTCTCTTTCAAAGAGTCTTGGCATCTCCCATCACAGAGTGTTTAACCTACCTGCAGATAGCTGCCACAACCATGAGAACTTGGTGGAGACCCATGAGGGTTGCTGAAAAGCCAGCCTTGTCTTGGTAAGGTCTATCTCAAGATCTAATTTACCAAGATGTTTTGCTGCATCAGGAAGAGCATTGCCAGCAGGTGAGTGTGTGGGGGGGGTGATCCTGCCCCTCTACTCAGCCCTGGTGAGGCCACAGCTGGAGTGCTGTGTCCAGTTCTGGGCTCCTCAGTACAAGAGAGACTGGGAGCTCCTGACACAGGTCCAGTGGAGAGCAAAAATGACGATTAAGGGACTGGAGCATCTCTCTTACAAGAAAAGGCTGAGGGAGCTGGACCTGTTCAGCCTTGAGAAGAAATGACTGAGACGTGACCTCGTCATACATCTGAAAAAATTTCTTTGTTGTGAGAGTGCTCAAATGCCATAAGATGTTGCTAAAGAGGCTGTGGAGTCTCCTGACCTGGAGATGCTGAGAAGTCAATGGGGGACAGCTCAGAGCAACCTGCTCCAGGTGACGCTGTTTTGATCAAGGAGGTCAAAGTGGATGATTTGGAAACTCAACTACTCTGTGATTCTTTACAAGGTAAAATGATAGGCAATATTCAGACTCTTCTAAGAGCCAGTTCAGGCTGTTGGTAGAAATACCTATCAAAAAAGACTCCAGGAGAACAAAAAAGAATTTCACACAGTTGAAATTAATTAGTTGTGACATATTAAAGAACACATGATAGCAAGGGAGCTTTTAGAAGTGAAAAAGTCCTCCTACAAAAAGGAGCAGCATTTCCTAACTCAAAAACAAATACAAACAAACCAAAAGGAAAAAGGAAACAACAGAGCAAACCCAAATGTTGTAGACATTTAGAAGTTGTTTAAAGCATAAAATTAATTCTAATTTCCTTTTGGATGCAAGAAACCAGACAGTGACCAAGACTTCTAGAGGGATAAGACAGTGTAGAAAAAACAGATTTATTATGAGGGCATTCATGATAAAACAATGCTCAAACAAAGAACTCTTTTTACAAGTTTACTTCTTCACAGATTGTAACCCTAAAAACATCTTAACTTCAAGTGTCACTAGAAGAGGTTTTGGGACAAAGCAAAAACTGAGTAGAAAACACTAGCAGGACCAGGTGACACTCACCTGGCAGTATGAAAGGAAAGCCACCTTCCCCATCAACTGTGCATCATCTCTTTCATGAGTCCACCTTAGCAGACAAGTAGAAAGCAACAAACATAATACTCAGTTTTCTGAGAGATTCAGGATGGACTGCAATAGAAGATTTTAATTTCAGTATATAAAGAATATTCTTTTAGGAATTGCAATGTTTTCTATTGAAGTGTGCCAATAGGTTAAAATTAATCTAAGGAAGTCTAAGGGAATATAACTCTTTCAATGGAAGATGTGATTTCTTTAAAGGATTTTTAAAAATATGTGGTTGCATATGTATCTGTTTGGCTTTAAAGGTGTAATTTTAAAAGTCACGATATTTCTTTATAATACATATTCTGTGCTAAAAGACATTAAAGACAAGAGCTTTAAAAGACAGTGAAAATCATAGAGAAATGAACAGCCTTACCTGAATTCGAATGGTATCGGAACTTAGCAAGGCAATATGAAATCCCCACCTCCTCAGGATTTTATTTTTGTTATAGAATTCTATGAAACTCCTGAAGAACATTAACAATCTGAAAAAAAATCTGATCTAGTCATCTTTTTCTTTCTTAGGGACATCTCCAGAACAGCTGTTGCCAACCTTCCAGCCAAAGGATTGGAAAGCCTAAAAGAACTAATGGCCAAAAATACGTGGACGTTAAAGAAATTACCAGCTGTAAAGGTATTTCTTCAGCTAATGCGAGCTGACCTATCATACCCAAGTCACTGCTGTGCTTTCAAGAACTGGAAAAAAAAAAGTGGGTGAGTTTCACTATCTGGCATTTATTTTTTAAATATATCCGTAAAGACAATGTTTATAAAAATATATCTATTGGCACTTTTGTAACAATTTTTTCTAGGTATAGACAATGCTCTTTGAAAGAGGTTATAATTGCAAATTGGCAGAAGAATTTAAGACCTTTTGCAGCAGTTCCTCCTCTTGTTGAGCCCAGAATTAAAGCGAACGAAAAAAGAAAAGGGTAACGCGCTACAGCAAGGCCTGGAAAGAAAGTGTTGGAGAGGTTATAGCCTCAAGTCTCATGTTTTCTAACTGAACAGCTGTTAACTACTGAAATTTTTTTGACTGCAAATACTGCTGCATCACACCATAAGGTATAGAATTCCAAATTGCTGCACTGCTAGTTAGCTGAAAAGAAACTACTGAACAGAAATTAGACTGATGGAAGTTCTGGGAGAAATTGAATCATGAGCAACAGTGAAAAATAAAGTAATATTGTATGTATTATCCAAGAAGTTATAAATAGTAGATACATGTCTTCTTACCTACTAAGAATGTAGATCTCAAAAAAGAAGATGGATTATAGATGTCAAACAGGTGAAATTACTACTAGAGATAAAATTAAAAATACAGTTAAATAAAAATAGCCCAGAAAAGCTATCATACATTTTATGATCTGTTAACAAAAATATATCCAATCGCATTTTTATAGGTACATTTTCATTCAGGATTAATTGTTTTTGAAGCATTCCCTTTGTTCACATGCTGTGCACCAGTCAGACTGTAAATGCCAGCAGTGATTTTCCCCCTCTACTCTTTCAGGATCCTGGAGTACCTGATGTGTAACCAAAGCAGCCACAGTTTTCATAAGAGATCAGTCAGTACTCTCAGAGACCCATTTTACAAAGATTATGCAGAAGAATACACAGACCAAATCGATGGTGTGTATGACACAAACACCAAGTTCACAAGCTTTCATGAAAATCCCCACTATTACATTTTTTTGGAAGAGCATGGAGAAGGAAATCTTGGCTTTGGCAAAGAGCTCAAGAACCCTCAAATGGAAGATGTCCAGACCTTTGACAGTCATTATGACTATCCTGTCTGTGGAGGCAATGAAGACGTAAAATGCACGCCAGAGCCTGATGAGTTTAATCCCTGTGAGGATATAATGGGATATCAGTTTCTGAGGATTGTGGTGTGGTTTGTGAACTTGCTTGCCATCCTAGGCAACATTTTTGTCCTTCTCATCCTTCTCACCAGTCATTATAAACTGACTGTACCTCGCTTTTTGATGTGTAACTTGGCCTTTGCTGACTTTTGCATGGGGTTATACCTCCTTCTGATTGCTTCAGTGGATCTCTACACCAGGTCAGAGTACTATAATCATGCCATAGAGTGGCAGACCGGGCCTGGCTGCAACACAGCTGGGTTTTTCACGGTCTTTGCCAGTGAACTTTCTGTGTACACCCTGACCGTGATCACCCTGGAGCGCTGGTACGCCATCACCTTTGCCATGCGGCCCGACCGGAAGATTCGCCTGCGGCACGCCGTGCTCATCATGCTGGGAGGGTGGCTCTCCTGCATCCTGCTCGCCCTTTTGCCACTGGTTGGTGTCAGCAGCTACAGCAAAGTCAGCATCTGCCTGCCTATGGACACTGAAACACCAGTGGCTGAAGCCTACATTGTCTTCGTTTTAATGTGTAACATTATTGCTTTTGTCATCATTTGCGCCTGCTACATAAAAATCTACACGACTGTGCGAAACCCCCAGTACCAGTCAGGGGACAAAGACACCAAAATTGCCAAGCGGATGGCTGTGCTGATTTTCACAGACTTTCTGTGCATGGCTCCCATCTCTTTCCATGCTTTATCTGCCATTATGAACAAACCATTGATAACTGTCTCCAATTCCAAGATTCTGCTGGTACTTTTCTACCCACTCAATTCTTGTGCCAACCCCTTTCTTTATGCTATTTTCACCAAAGCTTTCCGCAGAGATGTGTTTATTCTGCTAAGCAAGTTTGGTATATGTGAGCATCAGGCTCAAGTCTACAGAGGTCAGACAGTCTCAACCAAAAACAGCAGTGAGTCTTATGGGCAGAGAATCAGCCGAGGGATAGGTCAGGTTCTTACAAGCATTCAAGACCCAGTCAATGATTACCTTCCTTCTGTGACAATGCAGAACCAAATTCTCATGGAAGAGTGCAAGCAAACTGAGTTCTAACATCTCAAAGTATCACAGCCAAAACCTGGTCAAGAGTTGATTGTGCATACAGTGAATCAAGTGAGAAGACAATATTGATCATATCCTTTTCCCCTAGGTTAGGCTTTGCTATAGCTGAAAGTACCTCTGAAGTGGTCTTCTTTCAGACAAACCACTTATTTGAACCTCTTATCAGTGGAGGGCAAAAGACATAGTCCTGATGATAATTCTAGAAGTAGATGTGAATGCTTACCTAAATAGGAAAATTTTATATATATATATATATATATATATATATATATATATATATATATACATATATATATAAAATATTCTCATCTTAAAAAAAAAAAAAAAAAGTAAGAAAGTAAGAAGCCCAACAGTAAGACTCAGGCATAGTTATATGACTGAAAAAAAATTGACAAAGTAAATTAAAGTTTGAAGCTCTCAGACAGCTACACGTCAAAAGGTTGTTTTTTTCTAACAGCAAATTTCTAAAACTTCCACCATACCTAAAAATGAAACAGATTTATTCTCATTCTATCATCCTGACCTGAAAAAAAATCTAGTATTTTGTTTGCTGTTCTTGGTTTAGTTTGGTGAGGTGGGAAAACAAGCTTCATACTGCCTTTTAGTGGTAAAAGGCAAATTATCACTGATTTTGCAGCTGCTCGTAAGATATCAGGTAATGTTTCTACATTAGGGCATTTGTGTCTGTTACTATCACTCTCTCACTTTTTGATAAATCTATTTCGGAGCTGGTTTATTTGAATTTGTTTTGAAGACCAGGCTACCCAGTCAAGTTAATGATGGTTGTTTGGGTCTTTTGGATGACTGATCCAGTTGTTACCATATTTCAGTGCTGTTTTATGTGAGCATATTTATTGCTCTGAACACCCTGCATCTCCTGCTTTCTTATCTCTCTCTCACAGGGTAGAACTTTCCTTTTAGCACTTTCTATGTTGAGCCGCCTCAGACCTCGACTTAGACCAAGGGAGTCGATCACGCCTTTAGGTTCCTTCATGCCATACAGTTTACTGCATTGAAGGCTGACTTCTAGCTCCTCCAATGTGTTTTAAGAACATCTGTCTTGTAGTGAGATCTGTTATCTGACCTTCATAACGTTTGCAGCACAACTACAAGAATCACAGTTATCCTCTGGCTGACCACAGGCTGGCTGTAGCTGGGACATATGCCCTCCACAGTGTGCTTAAGGAAATCCATGCTCAGACACAAGGAACAACCCCCAGTAGAAGCATTAAAGCATCCTTCTGCCCTGCCTGCTGCTAGATGGGGGCAGACCAAGGTCAAGCTTGGCTATGCTCAGCTTATTCATACACCACAAACAAATGAACAGAGGCCTGGCCCTCCACCTCCTGCAGACATCAGGACTCGGGGTAGGAGCTGCTCTGCACCAGCTGCATTAACACTTGAGTGGCCTGAGTGCCTGGCTTTGCTGGCAGGATCATACCTGGTCCCAGCCAGCTCCACAGACTGGCTCTGCAGAACTGCTGCCAAGGTTACCATGGATCATTTCACTCATCTGTTTGAAAGCCTTGGCATAAGAATGGAAAATATTGTGTGAATATTTGCCTTCAGGTAGGTACCTTTAAATTAATTTTGTAATAGCTATGCTGGTTTTCATGGAATTATAGTCTTTGTGGAACTATAATTAAATTGATCAGACAATAGTAAGGGCTTATATAATGTGGGCTACTAGTATCCAAAGAAACCATAATGGTAGAGCCCTTTGAACTGCTGGCTACTACAGCTGGAAACTGAGTGATTGCAGATGCCATGTACATACTCTATTGATTCTGCATTTTCCAAATATTTAAAACTCAATTCGATTTTGCATTTCTGATTATAAATGAAGTCTGCTTCAATGAGCAGAAGTAAGGGTATAGATTCATGAATTCCATTAGATGGTCTTACAAAAAATAAATAATCTATCAATGTTAATACAATTTAAAAAAATCTACAATATTGCATTATAGACAAATTTAGCTGCTTATTTTGGGGCAGAGGCATGTTTACATTTTAGGTTGATTCTCAGAAAACTCTGAAAGCAAAACTGCTGAAATCCATGCAAATAATAATTTATTACCTTCTTTTCTGTAATCTGGAGTCACCCAGTGTTACATCAGAAACAAAGACAACTTCTTAAGTGTGCAGATCAGCAAAATTCCTTACTCTTGAAACAGCTACATTTGTAATGCTCTGCCCATATGTTCAAGAGTCCCATACAAACATGGGACTTTTCAGATGCAATACACCCCCTGCCAGGTTCTGCCACCCTTCTGATACTGGAATAACCTTTAAAAGGAGAAACAGTTTCCTGAATGCCTTTATTTAGTATCTCAGCAGCAACAAAGACAATCAAGCTCTAATGGACATTTATCCTACAGACTTCACAGACACTAGGTGTACCAATGGAAAAGAAAAATCTAAACTTAAATCTTATTCTTTTTTCAGAAAGAAAGGAAAGACTAAATCAAAATTTATGTTAAAAGTGTTTTCAAAATTAACATGGATCTTAAACAAGAACATTTCTTTCACAGAAACTAGTAGGACTTCAGAAAGATGTGGTATGTTGGACTGGCATATGTTGTTTGTAAACTAATGCAGGTGTTTGCTGTTACTAATGGATGATAGATATATTTACACATTATTGAACTTTTCTGTCTCTCATTATTGCATATGTATTATGCCTGTTAAAAGAATTCTGAGATACTGCCTTTAGCAACAAAGTTTGATATTTCCAGTTTGTCTTCCATAGCCCTTCTTGTATTTAACTTGGTAAAAAATATTTCAGAAGCTTTTGGAAAGGTACAGGCAAATAGAATTTAAATAATTTATTTGCCAGATCTTTTCTTGTAAATGTTTGTATCCTACAGGTATTCTCTACCATTCCTGCTCTGATCAACTCCTTGAGCCGTTCTTGGGTTTGCGCACACCTTTATGTAATACTTGCTATTGTAAATCCGTCTCAGTAAGCTGTATTATTTCTGGCATTTAGTATGTATGTTTTCTAGAATACTTTAGAAATAATGCAAAGCATGGGAATAAAATGTTTTGTTTGGAATTGGAAGAGGCTCAGCAAGTTTTTTTGGGAAATTTTAAAATATTTTTTCTATAAAAGAAGTTAATATTATTTATTTTGCATTGAACTTCATTGTTTTCCTTGGCTGACCTATCCCATAACACACTGTCTGATGCAGGTTTGGGGGCTTTTAGCTCCATCACTAGCTGTGAGAGTGATGTCCTAAATGGCCATCTCAGACAGTGCAGTAGGGATAGAAAGGAACAGCAGTAGTACTCCTGAGCTCAGGGGTTCCACAACCATCCTTCATTACATCCAAGATAATCCCAAATGAAAAAAAGCTGTAAAGTTGAGATGGGGCCTTAGTTATGAACACTTGGAACTTTCTCTGAGCAATTTAATGGCTTCAAGTGACCTTTGGTATTCTCCTCTCTCTCCAACAAAGAGAGATGTGAGTTTTTTATAGAGCAGGTATTGGTTCTAGATGACATCATCTGCAACAGGTCAAAGGGCACACCCTGCCCTGCTATCGGTGTTTGGATTCTGAAAATAGCACAAGCAATCAAAGATAAATTTCACATCACTACCACAGCATTTTGGTTTATTAACATAAATGCCCTCTTGCTTCCTTTCTTGTGGGATAAATAAAGTATTAATGATCTCATTACAGGAAAATCTGTATCAAAAATCTCCTTAGAAAGAGAAGCTTGATTTGAGTAGAAGCCCTGTGCTTATGTGTTAATATGAACCAAACCCTCCCTCCCAGGCTCTTTGGGAAGGCTGATGGGTAATAGCAGTATAATCTGTACTGTTTTTCTAACAGATGCCAGGCAACTGCACTCTAAAACCACTCAGTAATCAAATGGTCTTTGGCTTGCTATTAAAATTGGACAGTGAGGCACAAAATTAGTTGGACATTATGCCTTTCCCTTGGGCACTCCCTCCTTTGTAGGTATTCTGAAAACATGACATTATACTGCACTTACATGTAGGCTTTGTGGAGATGTTGAAGGGCCCTCATCACGCCCTGGAACAGAAGATGGTTAAGAGGTCTTAGTGACGCACACTGGGAGATTCTGACAACATCATCAACCTAGAATTCAACACATCTCCATTAAGCTGGAATACTTTTCATCTGTTTAGTCACTTCCATCTGACCGGACTAATTTTTGTGTGACTGGAAATCATGATGTGAAAGTATACAAATGAAGGCTCTATGAGGTCAATGCACAGAGTATTCAATCAAAACCCACCAGCTCTAACTTCCTATTCCCATTCCACACCTGACCCCCAGTGCCCCCCTGTACACACATTGGTATGAATTTCTAGGTTCTCAGACAGCACACCAGTGCTGTGTAGTTTTGTAACTGCCTGGATTTACTTTCCACTCTGAATATATTGGGTAACTATTCCAAAATGTGGAAAAGTCTCATGAACTGTAGCACCTGACTTGGACCTCATTGGGGCCCTCCTGAACTTACGCCTTTCAAGAGTAAGTTCAAATTTCAACTTCTGTGGGATTAATATAGTCAACTTGAATCTTACCCCACCTTTTTGCAAGGACTTCTCTGTGAGGTCCCGATTATATGCAACGCCAGGGTTTGTACTTGTGGCCATCTCAAGTCATAGCCTTGCTGCTTCACACCTGTGCAGTTCCACTGAAGCTTGTGAAGCTTTGATAATGGGTTCAAGGAGAAGGAACCCACTAATTTTGGTTCTCAGCTATTCAATATGCAGCTGCGATGAGGAATATCCTTTGGGTTATTTTTCTTCTCTCTTAAGGAAAGAAATACGTTGTAAACATCAACTTCATTAACAACCCGTATCTAAGAGCTCACTAAACAGTCATTAGACAGTGACTGAAACTATTGGATTGTTACTCACATATACTGTGATACTTTCTATAAGATCTACTTTGCTGTCTGAAGAGCCTCTGTTTCTAACACTGAGACTGATAACTGACTGGACTGCCAAGCCCATGCTGGCTGTCTCACAGCTTCAGCTGAAATGACTGTGGCTTTTCTTTGAAAAGTGAAGAAAAACTGCAGTACTTATGTCTTTTATGAAGGCAAGCTGCAACAAATTAAACTGGAGCAGTAACATAAGTTTTAATAAAAACCTTTCCACTGCAGGCTCTGAGTTGTTACCTGAATGTCTGTCTTCCTCATGGCCTGCTGCTGGCACATGCAGGATAGCACTGAAATACCAAGCAGTACTAAAGCTTTATTCGTGCTGGTTTCAGTCTGACTGTAGTAAGTATTCCCTAAATTATATGTGGATTACTGCTGCTGCCTAGAGGGAGCTGTGGAAACAACAAATTAATTCTCTTGTAGCCAGGAACAGATTTCCAACTAAACCCTGCAACGGTCAGTATAAAGCAGCATGAAATGTGCAGAAGGGAGAAAAAGGGGTTTTCAATTCATACATACGCTTCTCCTTTGACATGAAAGTAAGCTTGCAATCTCTCCTTGATTTTTGTTTTTTTTAAGGGCTGGCTGCATTATTTTATCTTTTCCTCTGTACTGTTTCCTCTTTCCAGTTTCTTTTTACATCCCCTTCCTCTGCTATTGGAAAACACCACACTCTATTTTAAGAATTACTTTACGTTTCCCACCTACTATCTGAAGTGATTTAGGCTACCTGGCAACACAGGAACCTCTGAGAGAAATAACGAAGTAGTTTAAGGACATGAAAATCATTTAGGACAGAAAATGAAAGCTAAAAGAATACTCTGAACAAAGATTAACAGTAATTTGATCTGGTAAATTTAAGAACTGCTCTACTTTCTCTGTCCCCTCCCAAAACCAACTTCAGTGACACATGCAAAAACAACTGCGATAGGAATATGCTTCACCTTTAGCTACCTGATTTTTAACACCAGCATCACCATCACACTTATCAAGCCCTTTGTCAACTCTTGAAACATATAGGGAATTTCACTAGATGCTGATTTAATGTTTTAAGACTGAAACTACTTATTAAAATCAGACAGACAAATTCAGCCCACAAAAACTAGGATGTCAGAAATATTATTCCTAGCACTAATGCTTTTTCTTCATTAAAACCATGAAGAAAGTGAGCTCAGGAGGAAAGGGCTTCCATCCTGCAACAATTTGAATTTTCTGAAACAAAAGGCAATCCGTGCCAAAACAAACCTACAAGCAGTATTCCCAGCAAGTGAATTTTGCAATAAATCCTTTTCTAGAAATGCTGTACTTCCCATAACACTTTCTTACCCAGAATACATTACCTGTTGGAACCAGACAGTCCACCTAGAGTCAGCCAGTTGTTCCTCCGAGGGAAAAAGACTGTATGAAATACTCAGATACTGCTACAGCAGGACACATGAGGAGCCCTATCTGCAGGGGGCTCACAGCAGGATGCCTAGGAGAAATGGGAAAAATCAGGCAGCCAAGAGCTGCAGAAAGGACTGCCTTCCTTATTTTGCTGGTCAAAATGTTTTTTTTCCCATCACAAGCAAGGAGGGCTGTTCTTTACCTTGACATTAAATCCAGCAGCTCCAGTACTCGTAAAGCAGCGTCCAGACTCTCCTGGGATTCCAACTGTCTAAATCTTCCAGACATCTAGAGGGATTTTTCCACAACACTGTTCTCCTTCATTTGGTTCCTCTAGCAAAGGAAAAACATTCCTACCTTGACAGAATCACACATCTCCACATAACATTTTTTGCTGTTACGAGATCATTTATTATTTTTACAATTTATGACAGTCCTTGGTTTGAATTTGCTACTGAAATATACTTATCCAAATTGAACACCATGCTTTCAATTTCAATAAATTTTTATTCACCAAACTGAACTAAAAAGGAAAACAAAAACTAGATGTATTTTTAAAACAGCTATCATTAAAAAGCATATTAAAATAGCAGTTCATGAATATCCATCTTCAGAGAGCAGTTTTTGACCTATGGAAGTGAATGGGCAATTCAGAATAATTTGTAATATAAAGTACTATTTGCATTTATTCTTTCTCCATATTATCTATTTCAGATAACCCTCTTTCAGGTCACACAAGAGTATACACATTTATACTGTGTAAAAAAGTGTAATTACATAGGCACTTCACACAAAAACAGCTGGGAAAGTCTTCACTCTAAAGAAAAAAAATTGTCCAAAACCAAATTTTCTTAATGTTATATATCCACACTGAAGGTTAAACGTGGTTCAACTGTAGTTCACCTAAGCGTACCACAGATGTCCTTACCCCTGAAAGGATTAGATTTTGACATAATCCCATTAGTGGTAAAGTGCTGAAATCTGCTCTGAAAACAAGGGGCATGTCTTTAACAGAGTATTCTACAAACAGAAGTCTGCATTAGAAAAAACAATACACACTCAAAAGCTGATGCAGTTTAAGATAAGTTGTAAGGAATAATGTATAGTTAAAAATAAATGATGATATACTGAAAGGTATGCTAATATCCCAAGATTCTTATCATTTCATACCTCTGCAATGACAATAATTAAGCCACATCAAAACCAGAGAAGAAAATTATGTGTTTTTAAATATACTTGATTTTGCAAAAAAATAAATCATTTAAATACTTTGCTCAGCCACAGCTTGGAAAGCACAATTAACATTCAATTAAGAATAATAACACTCATATTTTCTCACACAGATGAAATCTAGCCTTTTTTTTGTTGTAACTTAAATTTGCTACTAATTTGTCAGCATTCTGCTTTGTCTCCTCTTTTATCAGGGTACTTTTGAAAACATTTGGCCAAAACAACAGTTGCTTATGGTAAGTGGCATGCAATCTACAACAGCTTGATCTCTTTTGGAAAAACAGTGGATTTTTTAATAATAAATAGTTATGTAAACAGAATCAACTCCAACTCCCTCTCAAGTAAGGCAAATTGTATGGAAAAAGCAGTATTGTGGTTTTTTAGATTTCCTTAAGTGTTAAGAGCTGGAGAGCAAAGAGGAGTATTGGGGTGCAGAGGAGGGGGCTCCATCCTTGAATACTAGGGGAAAAAAACAAAACACCACCACTCCTCATAAGGCTTGGTTTGCTTATATATTGACACCACTGTAGAGAAAAAATTACTTCAAAATCCTCACATTCCGAAGCACACCACCTATACAGGCAGTATAGTCTACACTTATTTTCTTCCTAATTATTTTAGAGTTTCAAGTTCAAAATTTAGATTTAAAAATAAATCACAAGTCATGTCTCAAGATACTGCTTTTACACAGGGACTAAAAAGATGTCACCTGCTTATGCCAGAAAGCAATTCTGTCAGATTAGTTTAACTGAATAAGACAAAACCTTATTAATTGGCCACTTATCATCCAAGAACTCTGCACTTTACTTCTTGGTATTTTCTCACATTTCCACGTTCAGGACTAATATCAAGATGTCACACAGAATCACAGAATCAATAGGGTTGGAAGGTACCTCTGGAAAGCATCCAGTCTAACTCCCCTGCCAGGCAGTGTCACCTGGAGCAGGTGATATAGAACTAATCCAGGTGGAGACTCTACAACCTCCCTGGGCAGCCTGTGCCAGTGCTCTGCTACCCTCATTGTAAAGAAGCTCTTCCTCCTGTTTAGGTGTTTACCCACTGCTCATTTCCCCATTGCTGGGCATCACTGAAAAGAGTCTGGCACCATCCTCTTGACACCCATGTTTGAGGTATTTTTGTGCAGTAATGACACCCCCTCTCAGTCTTCTCCAAACTAAACGCCTGAGAGCCCAGCTCTCCGTCTCTCCTAAGAAAGACACACCAATCCCTTGGCCATCTTTATGGCCCTTTGCTGGACCTCTTCCAGTAGCTCCTTGTCCTTCTTGTACTGGGGAGCCCACAACTGGACATGGCACTCCAGATGTGGCCTCACCAGGGCTGAGCAGAGGGGGAGGATCACCTCCCTCAACTCACAGGCCCCTGTTCCAATGCACCTCAGGATACCATTGGCCTTAAGACAAAGTTGTGCAACCAATCTTACCTCAACAGCTAAGCCTTAGGCTACCACAGGTAGAAATCCTTAAACAAATACCCAAGTGTGGCCTCATGATCAAACCATGAGTTTTGTTGTAACACTGTGATGTATTAAACAGAAAGTCTGCATGGCAAACTGAACAAGTAAGTGACAGTGAAATTACCTCCATATGATGAAAATCAATTCAGAACCCTCAACATTATTATGGATTAGTAATAAGCCTCATATATGAAACAAATTCACATGCAAGATAGTAAATGAAGTGGCAAACATTTTTAAATAACATCTTTAATTAAAGTTTTTGCAAAGGCAAAATATTAAACTTAAAATAGGTCTTAGTACATCAAAATACTAAGTTCTCTAATCGTATTCCAAGCATGGCCTTTGAAACATAATATCCTGTATATCACAGAGGAGCAACCTTGATCTGCAATTGTACAGAATGAATTTTACAAACATAATAAATATATTTACCCCCTTACACATAACAGTATATGTACAACAGCAGTTGACAATAGTAGCTCAGAACAGCAAAAAAGGATAGTCCCCCACTCCATAATCTATTGGTACCCTATGCACTCTGGAACATGTCTCATTGGATGACTGTACATATAGCTAACCCAAGGTAGTTTTTCCTGTTTCAAAAAGCTCCTTTTTTTCCACAACATCTAATCCACCAAATAATAATTAAAAAACACACTGCATGAACTGCCTGAAAAAAGTAGACAACATGGAAACCAATGTACTGGTTTTTACACATTTCCCAACCAATCACAGCAATGGGAAAACGAGACGTTAAATGCCAGACACCAATACAGAACAATATGCAAGTTTCTTCATCTTGTATAGTCACTAATCTCGAAGTCTGAGAAGATCTCTATTATCAGATGGGGGTGCATGGGTGGTGTGGGATGGCACACAGTAAATCCCACGGTGCTGTGTAAGGCAGCCCAGTATCAATCCAGTGTGCGTTGCCCTAAAACCACGGTTCATTTCCTGGACATCTTATTGCATTCTATAAGGAAGCTTTTACTTTGGGGGAAATGCTGGGGGGAGCTTTATTGTTTTTAAAGGAGCTTTTACAAATTGAAGAAATTAAATCAATATGAACTTTAGTTAACAAGGTCTCTTAACTCCTTCACTGAAATGAAGAAATTTTGCTCTGGTAGTGTTATGTGGTAACTTAATTACTACTAACTGTCAAGAGGTGAAATTATTTTCACAGACTCAATGAAGTTTACTTTTAACACTCCTAATTGTGCAGCAAAAAGATAAGAAAATATTTATTTTTAAAAAATCAGTTACATGACACAACATGTTTTTTGCTCTCTTCTAGAAAATGTGCTTCAGAATCACATATCAATCCTGGAAATAAACTCGGACCACAACTATCACTTTAAATAGCGTTCAGGAAACTGAGTGATGTTTAAATATAAGTTGTGAGTACAATGCAGGAACAAGGAGTATGAAATCTCAAAGAAATACTGTTACTAACCAGCAACTGAGGGGGAATAAAAACATACTTTATTTAAATAGTCCAATAAAGTTCCTTAAGTGACTAAATTCTCTATTATCTCCTTAAAAGAAAAAATTTAATTTTGTTTTCCACTTAGATGGTTTTAAATGATTGCACACACTAAAACCTAACAGAATCAGCGCAAAAAAGTCGCTTTTCTGATTGAAGCACTGCAGGAAATTTACTCTCTCAGTAATCATTGTCATACTGGCAAAACTGGTATTCTGCAAACTGAAAAGGCACAAGACTCAATTTTGCCCAGTTGCTCTACAAGATTCCATCAGCCATCGTGGTTATAATTCTGAAGTTATCTTCCCCATTTTCTTTCCATCATAAAAAAGGTGCTCCATTATCTGTGCAAATTTTAACATAAGCCCTCTTGAAACCATTAATTGTTTCCATAATACTGAACTATTTAAATTGGGGAAAAAAGCACTATTTCTAAGGGGGGAAAAAACCACTTATGAACATGGGAATCCCTTGCCCTCTGAAAGGAATGGTTTCTTTTGAACCTAATGAAATGGTCTGTTCAGTTATATAGTTAAAACCATGATTAAAAATTCAAGTATAATAATAAAATTAAGCAAACTACATTCTTACAGCAAGCTGCTACAATAAAATGAAAATAAAATATGCTTTTTGACTTAAAAAAGGAACACTTGATGTAGCAATAAGAGCACAGTTTGGTATGTGCATGGTTTGACTGGCTTTCCCAAAACTTCACAGACATTTGTATTTGAAGACAAAACCTATCTGAAAAGCACACCATACAATTAGCTTGCAAGAGGCTCTGCAAGTTCAGAAAGCTTCTAACATCCTTCAGAACAGACTAAACTTAATTACCTTTAAAGTTCAGCTACCCCTTAAAATAGAGAGGCTATGCAGCTCCTAGTATACGTATGTGGGTGAGAAATATCACTAAGTTGTATGAAAACAAAGTGTTGTATAAGTAAACCGGGTTCCAACAGTATAAAAAGGAATAGCTATAGCTAAAGGGATGTTTTTTCCTTTTATTGGTTTGGTTGTGCAGCATTATGGGAATTTTTCTGAAGTTCACTACTTAAGACTTATTGGTAACAGACATGGAAAAAGTGAGGGAAGTAATTAGTTGGTATACTATTGATTTCCTTGCAGTTGTACACAGAAGTGCCAAAGTGGTAAAAAAATAAAATATCTGCGTTGTTCAGAAGAAAGCAAACGCCAATCAGTTTGAGATACCTTGAAAGCCCCCAGGTAAAAATGCAGTCTAAATGATGATTCCACTACTGAAGAATCAATTAGAAGAATCATCAATTAACTTTTCATAAAGCTTATGAATGTAGACGGCTTTCTAACAGCCACATGGCTCTAGACATAGCCTACAGGCAGTTTTAGCCATTATCAATGAGAGCACAGGTGTACAAAATCACAGCAATAAAACCTTCTCTACCATTTGTTGGGATTTTTCTACATACTGTTGAGACTACAAATGCACTTGGAGGCAAATGAGTCAGAGAATGAAAATTAAAGCAGTTGTTACATACTGCTGAAATACACTGGTGACTTTGTTAAATAATGTTTATGATGTCTCATTCTCAAGCAAAAAATAAAGTCAAAAATCATGTATGCTTCTCATGGTCTTACCTAATTCAGTAAAAATTGTCTTTGTTGTGTCCTTTTTTCATCATCTTTTCAAGCACCCAACAAAATGCAAAATTTTTTTGAAATGGTGAGCCACATGAACATACCTTCCTCAACAGTTTCTGAAGTATAATGCCCATTCCCTCTCCTCATTCAGAAGTAACTGCATTTCCAAAAGCAGGGTTTGTAAGCATGACCCTATGCAGGAAGAAAAGTTCTTCAGCTTCTGAGGTGAGAAAGGGAAGGAGGGGGGAATAACTTTGTTGCTTTTCACAAATTGAACACAAAACCAAACCCCAAACAAACAATGAAAAAGGCAAGTGAAAAAGTGACTACACAAGGTTTAGTGCATCTGACTGCTTGATCTGCTGTTACCAAGACAGTCTAAAGATACTGTAATAAAATTTGTGTTCTCAAAAGCTGTGCAGCTCTCTTCATGAAATTATACGCCATCTGGAAACTTTAGAGAGATTAACTGATGCAGGCAATTTCTGGCTGTACTTTTTAGTAAAGCAGATCTTTGATTAAAAGTTGCAGCCAGGATGTTAGAATTTTTATGTGATTTTCTGTATTAAAAATTTAGTTTGTCCTGTGGTCTGTTGAATTATTTGTGGGTGTCTGGACTACAAATATAGTAAGCAAGTAAAGGAATGCATCTATTATGGCATTATCTAGATATTGGATTCAAAAGGTCTTCAAAGTCTTTAAAAAAAGGGGTTTTGTTAAAAAATCAAGGGAAACTTATTTGTTTAAATTCAGTGATTCTGAACCACCACAAAACAGCAAGAATATAATTAACAAGTTAAGCAATCTGACTTTCATTGGGGATGAGGTGCTTCAAATTTGAAAAATGCAGCCCTAGATGAAACCTATCACATGAAATTAAAATAATTTTGAAACATAAATCATTTTATAACTGCTAGGAACAACAACCTGTTTATGGGGAATGGCATTGAAAACAACAAATAGATATAATAATTAATGAGCATATCAGAATTAAAAATATTTTCCTTATACAAGTTCTTTAAAATTTAACACCTTAATTCTTACCCTTCTGTACAAAGCTTGCACGCAGTTTAATTAAGATTCTGACCATCCTCACTACCAAAAAGAAGTGTTCAAAGCCAAGATTTGTACACACAATAAGCATTTTCAGATTAATAATCTATCAAAGGGAATAGTTCCTTCAATCAGTGGAAGAAGTATTTTAAAATCTTAAATCAAGGGCAGGGGGGACAAAGCCTTACATGCTAAATACCAGCTGTAGGTACCTGTATGTAGAATTGATAATTAAGGTATTCCTAACACACAAAACCAGCTCCCAGACAATGCTCTAGCTGCTACAGTCCATGGCTTGCTCATCTGAAGTAGTGTCTTTGTTGCCACAGTTTACCTTTGTTCCAATACTTTTGTTTATTTCTGATGTGCAGATACACATTTTGATTGGAGTATATATCCAAGTCTCAACATTTCCTGCTTTAGTTTTGTTTTTTTCCTTTTACAGGGAGTTCTTTTGTTTTGTCTTTTAAAACTTCACCATTCTGCGTCCCCAATGGCTTTGGAAAATACATAATCTCTTCCATTAAGATTCATGATGCCATCTTTGAGATGAAATTTCCATTTGTTTTTACTTCTGTGAATCTAAAAACAGGGCAAAAAACATTAACCTATTACTCTGCATCAGAAATAGGTAACAATGCATAAGTAACTTATAAGGCCAAGAAAAATAAAAATAACTATTATACATACATTACTAAATTATTAAAAATTACTGAGTGTCACATCCAATCTTTCCTTAAACTCCTCCAGGGGCAACAACTCCACCACCTCCATGGGATACCCATTCCAATGTTAAAACAGCCCTTTATGTGAAGACATTCCTCCTGATGTCCAGCCAATATGTTTAATTTAAACCAAAGAAAATTGAACAAAATTCAGCCTAAAGGTACAGGAGTAAACTTTGGAAAAATTAAAAAAACCCAAACCAACAACCCCCCCCACCACATACTGGAAGCACAGAGCAGACAAATACCTGCCTTCTATCAAAAACTGCATCTGAAAGACCAAAAGATCACCAGATGACCAGATACTCAAAGAAAGCAAAGACTTTTCAGAAAGGTGAAATGCTGTTTAAGAGGAAAGTTCATGATAAACTTTTGCAGATGGAACAAAGATGTAATTATAGACCAAAGACGGTCTAGAAGTAGTTAAAATTTTACGTAAGTCATAAAACCAGGAAACCCTGCTGTAATTTTTCAATTTTTATCAAGCATAGGAAGTCTCACCATCTACCATTAGAGCTGCAGAAATAGTAACATGGCACCAAACAGCTATGACCGTACCACTCAACCCATTATTTCTAGTACTGCTTGATCTGTTCTCACTTTAAACTGGAAAAGAGACAGTCTGTGGCAAAAGTTAGTCAGCAAGTAAATGAACTAGGAAAGGCCTGGCTTATATACACTACTTGCCCTACTGAATAGCATTCCACAAAAATCCTTCATCAGAAGCATTTTAGCTGCCATGAGGTTAGAAGGAAGATCCTCAGATGAATAACTGAATAAAGATGAGAAAACATAGGTAAGAACACAGTTTCTACAGCAAAATTAGTTCATTCCAGTGAAAGTTTGTGCTGATTGGAGTCCACACAGTTCAAGAGCTTACTAAGGATCTGAAAAATGACAAAATGTACTGATGATACAAAAAAACTAGTTACTGAAGAGCTGCAGAACGATGTTACTGCCCTAAGTCATTGTGTAAGAAAACAATGGTGGCATTCAAGGCATACAAAGATAGTAACAATGGGAAAAAATAAATTTCTATTTACACAGACAATAAAAGTGGTGGGTTTGAACTAGCAATTCCAAGTCAGGAATTAGATTCCAATGTTCCAACACTTTCTCATAAGAATATCAGCCCTGTGTCCAGTGGGGCCAAAAATACACTCAAATTAATGCAGAACATTGCTAGACCAGCAAATAAATTGAAGTGTTACCTGTGCTCCTCCCTAAACCTTATCTACCCTTACAAGATACAGAAAAATCAAACAGATCTGCAGAATGAAAGTAAGAGCAATCAAATATTTGAATCAGGTACAATTAACAAAGTGCAGCTGGTTTCAAAGACATGACTGAGGAGGGTTATGATCGTCTGCAGTATCATAAACAGCACCAAGAAAGCAAAAAAGAAAAGGCTCTTTAGAACTAGGAAATATATGAAACTAATGGGTTTAAAAAAAAGGTGATACGCCACACATCGCAAAATACATTTATAAAACTTCTTGTCATAAGGCAAAATTTTTAAGGATTCAAAAATAATCAAACTGATTTCTAGTAAATAAAGGAAAAAATCCTCTGGTGACCATTTTGAGAAAGCAGCACTTTCTCTTCCTCAAGAGACAGTTCACAGAAGGATGGTAAAAATCCCTACATGAGCATTGCTACCTGTCTGCTCTTGTCTCGTAGTTCCAGAAGCATCCACCACCAGCTGATGCAGGACACTGGGCAGGAGGGAACTGCTCAGATCTAAGATGATCCCATGTATTTTAGAGGCAAACTGAATAATGATTTCTTGAAAAGAGATGAAGTTCTTTCAGAGTATGTGGCACTGGAAGTCAATGATGGACACTGCTCCTACCAAGCTCCCATTCCTAACTTCTAAGTGGGTAAGGATTTCAGAGTAGTTCCTGTTGCTCAGTTTCAGCAGCTCCCAATAAGCTTTTCTACCTGCTGCTCTGAGGTCCCTCACTATTCCTTACAAATTGCCTCAGAACAGTTTTGGATTACAGTCTAGAGGAGACAGATGGCTAGGATGTAGGTCTTAAATTCTGTGTTGAATCTGATGGCAAGTCTACACAGAGTCTGGGCATAACTGAAGACTTGCTGACCCAGCCATTCTTTGCAACATAGGAGCTTTTATTCAACAAGCTTACAGCTTCCCCCCCACCCCTCCCCCTTTAAAAAGGATCCCTATTCGTTGTAGCCCAATTAATCAAGTACAGGAGAAGAAAAAAGAAAAAGAAATCCACATCAAATAATCTCTGTACTACCTCAGCCAAAAGATTCTGGTATCGTCTAGACATTAAACATTTAAAAAGTTTCCAGCACAGATGAATCCTTGCCTATTCCAGGGAAAATATGATCCACTGCAATGACTAAATTCTTTCAAGACAGTTCAGCAGAATTTAAAGCAAAACAAGCACAAGCATTTCACACTGCCATTTGATGTAGCACAACACATAGCAAAGAAAGAGCATTCTCCTCTGATAACTATCCTATCATCCAGAAAAGATACTTTTAGTGATCAAGGAAGTTTCCACAAGTCTAAATCCTGAGAACTACTTTTCCTGTTTATAGCCACTATAAATGTACAAAATTGACAATAGTTCACCTCTCCTGGTCCCAGAAGATTGTACTTTTATTAAAGGGCACAAAAAGACACTATGAAAAATAAAATGCAGCCAATTTTTTCTAAGCCTTATCTATTACCAAGTTTAGTACAAACATGGTACACAAACCTGTTTTAAAAACAATAGGTAATTCTTACATTTCCATCCACATTATAGTCTGTCTAGATCTAGCTGTACTTAGCAGTTACAAAGATACTACTTAAAAACTGTATTTGATAGTATGAACAGAGAAAGTAAAACTCTTGGATTGTTTTCTGTAGAGATTTACCTTATCATACTGGCACACAACAACATTTTCTGTATCAAAGAGTTCTTGTCCTTCCTCATCACTCACATCATCTTCACTGTTCAGAGGCTCCTGAAAGAAACACACGCAAAAAGCTGTGACGGTTGGCAAGATTAGAGCTGTTAATTCAGTTATTAACATGAGGCTACAGTGTTGTCTATGAACTACAGGACCCATAATGCAGTTAAGGTGGGCAATATTAGGCTTTCCAACAGAGTTCTGATGCTTCTCACCCTCCCATCCTGAGAAGATGTCCTTATAAATTTTAGTCTGGAACTTCAATGTCCAGGCCAGATTCTAAGCACTGCAGCCTTCTGTCATCACAACTATTCCATTCTTGCTCCTTCACTGTAAATGTTCATGCAAAAGTATGCACGTTTTCATTTTTATAAAGCATCTAAGCAGTGGAAAGGTGACATCAAATGTGAATAAGCCATGGAGTTGTATTTTTAAGGGCACATAAGGAGTGATTGGACCATAAATATAAAACTCCAAGTCTTATTCACATTTGATGTACCAAAACTGAAAACAAACCTCAACATAAACACTCTTATGTGAATAATAAACACTTCAACAGCTAAAACAATCACTAATGAACACAGGACAACTAATATACTTCCAAATATATAAGCTAAATGGAGGAGATGCTAATGAGAGAAGAAGGTGTACTAGAGGTTGTAATTCCATTCAAAGCAATGCTATGTTTAACTGAGCTCTAAGTTTTTAAGGAAGTGATTCACTCCAAGTATCGGCTGAGGAGCAAAGGAAGCAAAAAAGGAAGATTTGTGACATGTTGATAATGAAATCTTGGCATATAAAAATTCCCTCCAGAATGTTAGCATTAGGGTCAAGGCACTTAATATTTAAGAATGATGACTTGTACTTAATAAGGCAACTATTAAAACATTCAAACTGACATCAATGCTTTTCCATATAATGGAAAAGTAATGTGAACCCAACCTGTAATTTGTAACAGAAAAATAGTGTTAACACACCACTGTACTACAGTAAATCTGATTATTCACAAGTTTTACCTGCGTATTTTGCATGGGTGATACACACTGTGAATTACTGTTCATACTGGCATTTTAAATAGAAACTAAAATAATTGGAAAGGCTGTAGAGAAGTTTGGAAGCTATCTGGAAGTTCAAAATGCATCTTAGGGACAGATTTAGGGAGTACTTCCTGTCTAAGTATCAGTACTTTTAACTTAGAAGTATTTCCCCACTCTCTACCCATTTTATACAATTTCTTATTCTTGTAAGGCTTTTTGGTGCAGCACACAAAAACTCAGTAAGAACCACTGGCTGAAGTCAAAAACCAAGCCAACTCAAAGACAAAATTAAACACATACTATTAAGAATAGTATGTCTGTTCCTGTCTCCTTATTTTATTAAATCAAGGTAAGATGTGTTTCTAGAGGATGCTTTTTAATCCAATTTGAGTTCTCAAGCTTGCTCCTGTGTAACAAAAAGCAATGGAATAGCCAATGAGATACAGGTAGACCACATCTCTTGGTCCCATCACTGAACCAAATGCTGCTCTCCTTTTTGTATATCATAGCATCTTGCTTTTGTACACACTTGGTTCCACCCAAGCAGAGTTGACTATTTCTGTTTGCTCATGAAGGTTATACGACTTCATGACTAACCTCTCCATAACTTCAAAAATATTCCTATTGAAATGTTTAAATGGTATTGGTCACAGCTAATTTTTGCTGTGTCCCCCACACTCTCCCCAGCTGCACTGCACCATTTCCACGACTTCAATATTGGAAATGAACAATCTGAAGTATGAGGGTAGAAGTCATATTCTCAAAATCACTGGAGTAATTGTATTATTTGATATAGACAGTTTTCTTTAAAATACCAACCAAAAAATTGAAACACAACCATAACATTAAGTTTACCTCTTCAACTTGGCCATCTTCACCCCCATCTTTTTCTTTCTCTTCCTCTTCATCATCATCGTACTCTTCTTCCTCATCATCCTCTTCTTCAGACGATGTGTCCCCTGTTCCATCAACTTGGAGAACAAGTGGTGCTTGTGGTTGTGCCTGTTGTTGCTGTGGCTGCTGCTGACCAGCTGCAGGAATCTGTGCTTGAGCTGGTGTAGGGGCAGCCACTGTTGTAGGTATAACTTGAGTTTTATTTCCTGTAAACAGGATCTGCTGAGGCTGAATAATCACTCCTGTCTGCTGGGAAAGCCCTCCAGGGAGAGGAGTCAAAACCTGATGGAATATCATTGTAAGTACTGTGGCTACTAATGTGAGAGACTACCACATCACAGACTCAAAGGAAACAGTTAAAGCATATCAATCTGACTTGAACTAATTACAGAAGAGTTACAAACACTCCACCTATATCAGGTACATAAACTTTAATCACATACCTTCTTGCACTACTTGTTGTTAAATTTCTGCATTTTGTACTGCTAAATTTAAGAAAAAATTTAAATGTCTATCCATTCTAAAACATGAGCACTACAACCACGCTGAGTTCCAAAGAAAGCATTGGAATGTTTTAATTCAAGTAAAAGATTATTTTAAAAATCTTCTTTATTAAAAAAATTAAACTGTTCACAAATTGTTAGTCATTCTTAAACTGTAGAACTGTGACACGATGACAATGTGACTGCTGAATTCAATGCTAACATAGTCTGGACACACAGCTGACCTTATAGATGAACAACAATCTTTCTAAAACATTGTAGTCACTGCTAAAATAACCAACGAGTGTCAGTATTAGGTATTTTTTTCTGCATGTTATGTGACTCAGAATAATTTCAATAATTTAAAAGTACATAGACTAGGATCATGCACATAAAATCAGGAGATGCACAAAAGAAATTTTAAACTGCAGCCAGACAATAGCTGGCAAGAATAAAAGTGACACTGAAAACATTTCAAGATTGTTCATAAAATAAAAACAAACCACAAGAAGAAACAAAAACAAACAACAAACCCCCGCCACACTTGACACAACTTCCTCTTTTAATTATACTGTTTCTGAGTTTGTGTTCTAGTTCACAAAAATGCAAGCCCCCTTAGTAATTACTATTATGGTTTTTTCTTCCAAGTGTATCCATTCAAAAAATCTCCTTTACCTGCTGAATAACAGGTGCTTGTACTCCACCAGGCTGCATTTGGGGTATAACCTGCTGCTGTAGAACCACTGGCTGCTGTGGTTGAATAATATACTGAGCTCCATTTGCAGTTCTAACTACTTGGAGGATCTGGCCTGTAGTAAAATAAGTATCAAATTAATCAAATGTACAAGTTCACTTTTTAAATTATCTTAGTTTAGAAGCTTGTTTCCTGGCAGAATACCAATGGCAATTAAAAGAGAGGAAATATTAAAATTTTTCACTTTCATCAGTGAAAAGACAGTGTGCAATTGCAGCTGTGCCAGAAACAAAGAATGCAGTTGTTTACTATCTAAACAGAATCATGAGGTATCCAAAAATAAATTTACTTTTGCAGGCCACAGACTAATCCTTTAACACAGCACAGTATTTTAGATAATAGCCTCCATTTATGAGTATACCTCCTGTTTTAAAAGATAGATTTTATAGCTGGAAAGACAAACTACTGTAAACCAAAATGGAAGTACAGATATTCAGAATATAAAAATTCTATCCACTGCTAACACTATGATATCTCCAGGGTCCTGTGAAATTATGACCTCTCCTCAGAATTTTTCCCTTCCGATTGCCACATTGCAAGAAACTCCTCTGTCCATAACTTTCTTTACAGTATTATTTGTAGGTGTTTTTTGGAAAAAAAAATCTATCCTTACACTTATTGTCCACATCTCCTTTCTGTTCCCACAATGCCTGTACTTGATTTCCTTCTGTTATCCTTTAGCTTTAGCATTTCATACCCTTCATCACTTAACAAAATACATACAAGACAAACACACACAAATAGTCTGAAATTCTGAAAAGTAAGACCTAACATACACTCCAACATTAGTTTTTCACATTTCTTATCAGAAAGGTGGAATAAGAGGAGAGAAGAAATTAAATTAGATAATCCTGAACTTTATACATTTCCCTCAGATGGATTTCCTGTTCTCTCTTCACAGCAAAATGCAAAGCCTTATTTACTGAAACAGATAAATGTACCTGAAAGAAGGGACTTCCCCAGCCCTAGTCTAAGAAATTACTATAAATGTTCAAAACTGAAGTATTACTACAAAAGTAACAAATGTATGCTGCAGATTATTCTGTGCCATAACAAACACAGATGTGCTCCCTTAAAACTGGCAAGATTTTGATTTTTAGAAGAGCTGCACATTTAAATTTTACTTCAGTTATATACCGTTAAACATTATAGTGTTTAAAGCAGGAGGGTTAAGCCCCAGGTGATCCTGAGCACAGCTCCAGCAAAAGCAGCAACTAGATCTAGAAAATGAGATTTCCTAGGCATTTCTTTACTTCCTGTGCAGTACAGATCTATAATCAGATTTATAAAATCAACATAATATGAAAGTACATGAAATATCAGCTATGCTGCTCATCAAAGTAACATTTCATTATACTCTAAATGCTTGGCATAACAGTATTTAGAAACTATAAATATGAAATAAAGCTAGCATTGCTAGCAAAGTTAGAAATTCCACTTTGCATGCTTAGCAGGTACAAAAAACCTTAGGACATTACTCTTCTGAAGTCACAGAAGTAGTGATTCTACTTTCATAGTAGCTCAGTACCTGAGCTTGGATCATGCATCACAAAGGTCAGAAATACACAAAGGGGAAAGACAGCAACACCAATCCCTGTGCACCTTAGAACTTCTCTAAGTGGGGAAAAATTTCGATTCTAACCTACACCACCATTAGGACAGAACCACAAGATTCCTAAGAAAGTCAGTCCACAAAAAGTACAGGAACCAAGTAAAGAGACTGCACTACTTTGTTAGAGTGGATTCCCAAATCCTGCTTTTTAGCAGTAAATAACAAGTAAGGCCAGAATGCTTCCCTCTTAATCCCCTTAAAACTATAGCTTGTCCTCATTGTTAAGAGAGTTACCTGAATTTGTAAGTATCTGCTGAACTGGAGTAACACCAGCAGGGAGAGCCAATGTAGCTGCAGTGGCTGCAGCACTCTGAAATACAGGAAAAGTGTTTTAACCACAAACATAATATTGACAGTATTTCTTCTCACAAGACGCTGCCTGAACATACCTTTTTATTGCTATCTACAGTGTTTGCACACAAGTTCCTGCAGCTATTAAAATGCAGATATTTCAACTGTACATTATACTACATATAAAAATTATTTTCCTTCTCTAATAGTAAGAAGACTGAAGCAAAATCACTAAATATCGCACCCTAACGCAGCTCCATGTGGTTTCTTGGTTTATAAACCTCTGCCTTCTCTGCTGATCTATTAAAACAGCACAACACTGCATTGCTCATGTGGCAACTTCAGTTACACTTTTTCAAAGCAGCTAAGGCTATGGGCCTACAAATCTGAAGGAACATAAGGTACTGATTGAAGCAACGATTACATTCGCCTGTCTTGTTTTCACAAGGTATAGTAATCAGGTTTGCACTCTTCTTTGTTCTGTAAGTGATTTGTATGTCAAGTCCCACATCACACATCTCCTCTGAGTGAACCTACACATACTGTGTACTGACTGTTCACAGAATGACTGATTTTTTCTCACAAGACTGCTGGCTCAAAGATAAAGTGGAACTATCAATGAGTAATGATTTGAACCCGCAGGGAAACATAATTCCAACACAATTAAGGGAGCTCCAAATACAAAAATCTGTATTAAGTCCTTAACTTGCAGAGGATGATGGACTTCTCTAGAGACCTCTCCATTTCAAGGGTCCAACTTCAGCTGCCAAGGAAAAGCCTCCCTTCCCCTACTATTAGGGAACCATGGCCAATTATTCTTTGTTACTGAAAGGATTTAAATTTCATTACTTGGTAGAGTGCATATTTCCTGTTTAGAAGAAACAGGATCTCCCCATACTGTCTAGTCAATATAATAGCTACATTTCCTAAGATTAGAGATCACCACACAACTAAAATATGTTTGTATGCATCCTCACATCCCAGACAAATACAGGTGAATGAACTCTCATTAATCTCTGCCTTCCAAAATACTCAAAGTCTGTCAGATCCACTCTTTCATATCAACTCATGTTTCTAATAAACAATATTTCCAAACTAATTGTAACACTTTGCTGAACAGTAGTTCTCTGCGGTATACAAAGCATCAACATTTTGACAGTAGTGGAGTTTAAAAAGCTTGGCATACTCTTTTTTTCTATACCCTGAGATAACTGAGACAGGACAAAAACATATTTAACTGTTGGATTTGTAAAGTTACATATCCCATTTAAAATGGTTGTCAAAGATAAGAAAAAGGTGAATGTTTAAGTGCTCTTGGCTTGTGGCTAAATCATGCTATTTAAGTAACAAAGTTATTTTCTTTAACAAGATCAGCAGGTAATGAAAAAGTAAAGAGAAGGCTGTTCCAGCTTCAAAACTTTGCTTCATGGGCTTTTACCATAGAAGTGGTAAGAATGTAATGAATTCTGGTCATACTACATATATTAAACTTACATTAGGGGTTGTCCTCAAAGTTTTGAAAACAACTTATTTTTCTTTAAATTAAGCCAGGGCCTTTAAAGCAAGATAAGATAAGCAATATTAGCCTCTAGAGAAACAGAGTGCAAGAAAACTGTGCACGACCAGACTCAGTTCTATATGTTGTTACATATTTAGTGAATCAAATTAATGTGACCAGCAAAGATCTATGTGAAATGCTGAATCAGCTCTCATTTAACATAAACTTAAGTTTCAGCATATTTAATACTTTTACCTGCATCTAGCAAATATATTATGCTTGCATCAGTTAATGGTGGTGTATTGGTATATGAGCCTATCATCACAGAGATCCATACCAGCAGTATTCCAATTTCTGATTTTGGAAAAATTTGGTTAAATATATTTAAAGCAGAGGATCAAAATAAGTCCCAGATTTGTCAGAAGAACTGAAGTTATAGATCACTGTTCCTAGACTGTAAGTGCAGCAGCAAAACCCAGAAAGGTGGCACATAGTTTTACCAGCGTGTCCTAAATTACTTTTAAGCACCTGATGACTAAGAAATTTGTATTTACTATTTAATCAAAACAATTTACATAATGACAGTGTAAGCCTGTATAAACTTCTTCTCTTACCATGCCTGATGCATTCATATGTGGTATCAGCTTGGAATCTGGCACAATAACCTGCTGCTGAGGTGCTAGAAACGAAAAAAACAGCATTTAATGAAAAATATACAATCTGCCCAAATAACATGCAAGCCGGAGTAACTTAGAAAGATTATCACCCAAACGTCAGCTGAGCTTCATCACAAAAACAAACAGTAAGCAGTCTCTGGTCTTAGTAAGTTTTACTATCAAGACAATATTCAACAGCAGCTCTGAAGGGGGGGTATGACTACTTTGCCTTTCTTTACAGATCTTATTTCAAGGGCTTCAGTTACCTATTCTGTATCTAGGTAAAGCAAGATTGAAAATGTATTTCTGAAATTAAAGGTATCAGTGAGATGTTGATAAAATTTATGATGCCCAGTATCAGAGTTCTTCAAAAACAAAAACAGTTAACCCTTAAAACAGACTTAAGCAAGAATTATTCCAAGATGAAGAGTAACAGAATGCTGCAGCAAGCCTGAGCTATGCATAGTCAGCATAGCTTTAAACTCATGATCTTCACTGTCTAATGCACCAGAAGCAGATGAAATGTGATAAACCACCTCTCCCACACAATGCAGTTTTGGTGTGCTTAAAGGAAGGAGATAGCTAAAATGTACAGCAACCTGTTGATCATCTGGAAATGCACGTGGCCAAGTCTATGGAACAAGCTGTCTGCCACTGCTATTTCAGTGACAGTAAACTTCAAAGTGACAGAGAAATTTGAATTAAGTTATCATTGACAAACTATTCTCCATCCAATCCTTCAAACAAATGACACTTGAGAATACTAGGAATAAGAGTTTCTGGAAAAGATTCTGGGGTAGGAAGCCTCAAAACCTGTACAGAGATCTGAGGGCATTTCCAACTTTCAGGGAAATGAAGGAGGGCAAAAGATTAAGGAAATTTCATGAACCTGTGCCAAGACCACAGAAAGGACAGCAGGAATCACCATGTCGATCATCCTGATCCATCCCTGGGAAGAACTACTATACCATCTCCACCATGGAACAGGGAAGTCACGTAATACATAAAACTGCATCTCTGTGATGGAAGTGCTTTGATATCCTAATTACCTTCAGTCTCTGTGCCATCATTTAGTTGTAAGCCGCAACACCGGGCAACAACGAACCAGCTTTAAGCGTGTTACCACGGGCAGGATCTTGCCTACCCCAGGAGCACAGGGAACAAGCTCCACGCTCCAGTGCAGGGAACGCGGGCCAGGGGAGTGGCGGCTGCTCCGCCAAGGGGCTGCCAGAGGGCGCGGTGAGCAGCCGCCCCCACGGAGACACCCAGCCTTTGTAGCCACCGTGTTTATTGACAGGCTTTCATCTCAAAATTATTTTTATCCCAACACACAAAACTCATTTATGTCTAGCTAAAATAAAAAGTACTATAAGAAGAAAACCAGCAACCAACAGCCATCTCTCCCTCCCCATCAAAAAAAGTGCCCCAAACCAACCACAGAAATGCCAACCAAAATGATATTGTGGAAAAACTGATCACATTACTTCTGTACTGAGTTGAATACACAGTGGTTGGGTTTTGGATGGTTTTGGGGGGAGGCAGTGAGGAATATCAACTCATATCTATCTTTCGTGCTTATGGCAACATAGGTTTTCTGATCCATGAAATCAGACAAGATGACTGAAGTCTGCGACTACCACAGATGAATATTTTATGTCACAAATTTAATTCACTGAAAACTCAATCAAGCTTTTCATAGATGGCAGATATGTTTACTTAGCTTATATGCAGTAAAATCCAGTAGTATTTATCTCAGTTTTCAAATGAAATTATAATTGCTGAAAAAATTTTTCATTAAATAATTAACAAACACACAAGACAGTTATTACAAAAAACAGTACTGTTACGCCTGGCTAAAACATACCTTGTACATCCACATCTACACAATGTGCAATCTTTTAAAGCTAAAAAAATCTACATATACTCAGACTATTATACAAGTATTTTTCATGTCCTAGCATTGAGTTATGCTAACCAATAATGTTTTTTTTTTTAATAATTCGCTCCCAATGACATTACCACCTCATGACTAAACTGTCAGCTGCTTATGTATATTGGCTTGAACTTAGCTGCTAATGGAATTTTCAAAGTTGTGCATTCTGAAAGCATGTTATATTACAGGAGACCAAGAGAAGAATCCAGCTTTTTCAAAATCTTCTAAAGAATATGACTTAAAACAAATACCAAAACACTTTCCCCCCAGCTTTCTTGACCCATTGAATAGAGGCTGACTAGAAAGGCAGAAAGTTCACCACCAGACAAGCATCCAGCCCTCGATTTAGAATATGCTAAGAAGCTGGACTAACTTCAGAGTGTTTTGCCAGAGCATTTAGAGATTAAGTCTGACCTTGCTGAGATGCTGGAATAAGGACCTGTTGTGGCTGAGACTGCTGCTGCACAGTCTGCTGTGGCTGAGGTGTGTGATGATGGTGGTGATGATGCTGCTGTTGCTGCTGCTGCTGTTGCTGTTGCTGCACCTGCAATAAAAGCTGCTGCTCTTCTGAATGGAAGCCATCTACAGCCTTAGACTGCATCAGCTTGTTCTCCCACAGCTAGTTTGGAAAAAGAAATAAAAATATCTGTGTATAACTTTTACTCACAGGATTTGCAAAAATATAATGACAGTACTCCAAAACTGAGTTTCACACCTTATTTTGTGCAAAAAGCCCAAAATGCCTTCAGGCAGATACAAAAGATAAGTCCACAGAGTTAAGAAAAGGAATTAAATACCCCTTGTCAACCCAAGATTAAACTTTAACATCCTTTCTTTCTTCCAAGTGTGGAAGATTCACAACAACCCTAAGAGAAGCATGAACTGAGATAAACTGGTAACTTTAAGTAAGACTTCAAGTTTTCCATTTCCTTATATTCCTTCTTTCTTACCTCTTTTATCACAAAAATAATTCTTTATTACAGTTTTCCTCCAGCCATTTCTTCTTGGAACTCCTCAATAAAAGCTGCTTAAAGACTACTGCCTCCTACAAGAGAAGCTACCAGTATACCTAAGATAATGCCTCTCTGCAATCATTTATACAGTTTCTATCACAATACCAAATTCAGCTTCTCCAGCCCCATGGTTCTGTATGTCAGGTGACATGTCTCCAAAGGACAGACACAGATGAAAAAAGCAGCTCTTGTAAAAAGAGCAACATGAGTATTCCGTAATACGCATCAGAGTCTAAAAGACTACAGGCACCCAGGACTCGTGAATTCAAAATCTGCTTAGGGCTCCCCTCCTCTTCAATACTTCATTTCCCTTCTTGTCTTTCTCCTCATTAATTTTTTCTGACATCATTTGCAGAATACATCTGTGACACAAATACCATAGCACTTTTTTTATAGCTCTCACTGTGTTTCTACCAAGACAGGTCATGGTCTCATGGGAAAAGACTTCGCCTGTTTCTGTCTAGTCAAATTCTAAATTTGTTTCCCACTCCATCCATTTTTTAATACTTCAAAAATATTGTGAATGTGGGACACCATGCTCACTGAAGAAGATAAGATAAAAAGTCATCTACTTTCCCAGTTTCATTTCTTTTTGCTGTTTTGTTTTGCCTTTTTTTCCCCTGCTATTTCCCTTCCCCATTGAAAGGCTTTTTTTACTCCTGAAGAATTTGAAGAAAGCTATAGGAGACCCACTAGAGCTCAGGTTAACATCGTGCCTTGATTTTGGACCTTTGATTCAAACCTACTCCATGTAAAACAATTCTGAATCAGATCTTCAGGCAAGAGTGATACATATGGTGTGACTTATGCACCAACCCCCAAATGACAATACTTTTGAAACTACAAACCATACATGCAAAAATCTGACAATGCAACTCTTCTTCAGAAAGACAAAAACATCAAGCAGTGCAGGCCTTTTATTTTTCCTGCAGAGAAACACTAAGAACTATGTGTCTCTAAAATAAACATATTTTTGCCTTTTTTAAAGATGCAGTGTTTTGGGGATCAAAGTAACACTGCATTCAGATGACTGCTGTCAGATTAGGGAAAATAGCAGGGTGAGCAGATCTACCTATCTAACAGTGCAATTCAAAAGATATGGGGTCACAGATATGCAGATTACAGTGTTTAATTAACTAAAAATTAGTACTTCTATTGTGAACAACAGTAGCCAGATTTGGAAACTAATTGCTGCATTGGTCTATTAAAAAGAACTTTTAAGTTCAACTTACTGTTTTGAGTTCCATGAGAACTTGTTCATCCACTCCTTCATCCAGAAAAACTTCTCTGACATCATTAATGACATCTTCAATTACAGACCTGTACAATTTAGGCTTAAAAAAAAACCAGTAACTAGTCAGCACTGCTTTGAAAAAAATCTGTCACTTTAATATAAAATAAGATTTCCCCCCACAAAAAATTGCATTTCAGAATACACCACATGTTTCCAAGTGACTGAAATATCCAGGAAGGTATAAATCAGGAAGAACAGTTCAAACAAAGTGAAATGGAAAAGGCACTGCTCACAATATTCTGTGACATAATTACAGCACAAGAGTTATCAAGCAATGAAGAGTATAATTTAAAACAGAGGCAAGGAGATTGTTTTCCATGCAGTTAATTTGTTTTCTGCTTGAAAACATAGATCCTAAACACAAAAATGCTGAGATGTGTACAAAATGCATGAAAGAACATTCAAAGTCTGAAAGTATATTAAAGACAGGAAAAGAAACTTGTTAGTACTTGCACCAAGTATGGCTCAGAATGATCTTGAGCTGAAAAACACTGAAGGCTCAAAAAACTGGAAGGATTCACCTGGATGTCCTGTTCTTCCTTACATATTTTTCAGAAACTCCTTAAGACAGGATACTAGGTTAGACAGACTTCTGTTTTCAATCACTACTTATGCTTTTACATTTCAAATTTTTCATGGGGAAATACTAAAAATATGTTATTATTACACTGCTTTCACACGTAAACTATCAGTTCACTTTAGGCTGCCAAAAGAGGTTCTGGAGCCTCCATTCCTGCAGACATTCAAAAGCCATCTGGACATCATCCTGGGCTCTAGTTGGCCCTGCTTGTGCAAGAGGGTTGCAAGAAGACCTCGAGAGGTCCCTTCCAAGCTCAACCATTTTGGGAATTTTAAAATGAAGGTACACTTTGAAACAGAGAATGTACACACTTAACATTATCAATTAAAGCACAACATTTAATCCACAGACTACACAAGAACTGTACTATGCACATGCTGTAGCTTTTAAATAGTATAGCTCGGACCTGTTTTTGTACGTATGAACATCAATGGGATTTTGGCTAGGCTTAAATATCTCTGCTATCTAATTGCAAGGCAGCAGTACAAGCTGTAAATTAGGGTTGATAATCTTGCAGCCTGCGAACCACATATACTTCACCGCCCAAGGCTGCTACTTGTGCTGTGAGTACACCAATGTTAAACCATCAGAAAGCAGCCACAACTTTCCCTGAACTGTAATTCCTCATCAGCCCCACTGCCTAACTCCCTTAAGCAATAAATCCTGACTGATGCCACACACATCAGGTATGTTGTATATACGGAAAACAATCATCCTGTACCGGTGCAGCGGGTTAGGCACTCCAGGAAGGCTGTGCCTCCAACTCACACACAGGAAATCTGCACCAAACACAAGCAGATAGTCCACAGGTGTGAGAACTACACAAATTTACTTAATGCATTGAAGCATTTATTTTATGCACAGACATTTTCTTAATACATTCCAGAAGTACTGAATTTGTTGTAGATATGCTAAAAATTGTATTTCACATTTTATGGAATTGTTATGCCTAATTTAGGGTACCATGGAGGTAGGGTAGTAGCTCATAATTTACTAATCCAGGGAAAACATGCATGGTCAATAAGCACAAAAAAGAAGAGGAATATCTTTACTTTTAGCTATGGGGGGGGGGGGGGGGAATGGAAAATAAAGCTTAAGAAAATCCATAAAGATTACAAGGGAATAAAAGAACATATCTGGAACCTGATGGCTGCTTAGTACATTATGCCCTTACTGTTTAAAAAAGCTCTGCACTGGGGTATGATCAAGTTATTTTTTTACAGCCCCTGCCCCAGCCCCTTCACCCAAAAAAGAAGTACAAAAATAAACAAAAAAAAAAAAAAAGCCCAACAAGACCCAACACATCACTCTATGTTATTAATCACATTTTAGCTTTAAAACATGCTGCTGCAAATCAAGTAGCTAAAATGTTATCATTCATCCTTTTATTACCGGTCTTTTAAAAATATACCAAAAAGCAAACCCACTAAAAATGTCTGGCTTCAAGTAAGTTTGCCATCCTTGACAACCACATTTACAGCACCTATGTCCACAACTTAAATTCTCAAAAAAACCCTAAAACATACCATAGTGCATGCTCTCTTATCCAGGTTTGAAATACTGCATTAACTGAGCTTATAAACATTGAAACAGACTTTCAAAGCCAGACTTGTGTTGAGTGCTAGTATTTTAAATCTGTGTAGTAACTCAGAAATACCAAGCACCATTAACAGGACTATTGTTCCACTTAATTCATAACATGCGAAAGGACATTCTACTTTAAGTCCTATTATGTCTATAATTAAACAAATTGCATGAAGCTTATACAATTCAACCAGCACGGAAATACTACTTAACTTATTCCATATATTGTTCCTTATTACATCAAAAGCATCTGTTCCTTAATGCCAAAACCACATTCTGCAAATAAATACGCTTAACCTCAAGCATGTAAGTTCCTTTATTTAAGTCAAGAGAACTACCTGTATGCCTAAAATTGCAATCAAAATTCCTGCAGGATGGAGGGTGCATTTTCTCCTTTAATCATCCTATCCCTAAATTACCTATTAGGTCTACTTCTCTAATAAAACAGATTTCACACAAACAGGCCCTAATAATTTCCACCAGTAGTTACTTCCTCCTATCTCCACAGTCAGGTATTTTTGTAAGGTTTATTCACAAAGCCTTCTGAGCCTATAAAGCCCTACAACATTCAGATACAACAAACTGACTCCACAGCACAACAGCCTGCTTGGGAATTTCCTTTTTTCCTCTACATAGGTAAGAGAAAAACCAAATTCAAGCAGTCACTGGTTTCTGGTGTCCAGCATTAGCTTAGCAAGACTTCAGAAAGGCAGATTAAGAGCACAGATGTTCACTCTGCCATTGCTGACACAGGATCCATCCGCATTACTTCCAACAGCCCAAACAAGCAGGTAAGTGCCCCAAACAGGACAGTCCTGCAGGGCTGGAGTGAGCGGAGTGCTGTGTGGGTTAACTAGCCCATCAGCAATGTGTACATACATGTGTCCCTCTGCATAAGCCTCACAGTGCACTGGATCTCAAAACAGGTCAGAATTTTCAGACTGGTTCTAATCACAGAGTAATATACATGACACACTCATGGCTCTGTGACTAGGAGGAAGAAAAGAGAAAACAAAACATTTGCAAGCTTATAATGAAACAATGTCTGTCTGATTTTACCTATACACATTTACATAATACTCAGAAATAGCCTGTCCAGTTGAAATTCTCTCATCAGTATACTCTTACTGAACATCCAGCCTAGATGGAACATCTCCCACATTGAGGGTAGTAATGCCTTCAAGAGACACTCACAGTGGAATTCTGAAGAGTAACACAAAATGCTCTTTTCCTACCTCAAAAGAGGCATATCCAGTAAAATTACAAAGCAGTCCTAAGTCCTAGATTTTAAAAGAGAGCACACTGTACTGTTTTCAACATACACTAAGTGTTAGCTTTAAGCATTATTTATATGATGCTGAAGCTGTTTACATAAGTCATCTAAGAGCCTGAAGATGAATGACAAAACTATTTGCATACACTGCTTACTCAAAAAATGAACACGGTAATGCAATTACTGAATAGTCTAAAGATGGCATAGTAGGTGTGCTTTCCACTAAGTTTCTGCATTCAGTCAGAGAAAGCAACGCGAACAAATGAAAACTTTAAAGATTGCTATTAAAATAATTGTGCTTTCATCTGGTTTATATTAAAGTGCCTCCCTCATAAAGAGTACATTGCTGTAAATGTCAAGCACTTTTAAGAGCAAAATACTCAAATCACTCTTCAATAAACACTATTCCAAGCACTTACTACAGATTAAAGACAACAATTAAAATTCCTAATTTATTAGATACAACCACAAACACATAGAAGAGATCTGGAATCTACTATTTCCCCTTCCAGCAACACAAGGGAATGATTATATTTTACTTTCTCTGTGCATCTTGAAAAGAAAACTCTTGAGTATGGTGACACTGCTACACACACATTCCAAATCCAGGAGCAACCAGCAAGCTATTTTAAGAAATGCCACATGCCTTTGGGGGCTTACACTTCCTACATTCCTTCCGCTTCGAGGGTACAAAACCTGCAATCCTCTGTAATTATTATCACAACACCTGGGATTTCAGCAATTTGGGTTTCCAATAACCAAGATGGTTATGGAGAGACGGACTACAGCATGCTTTGTACATTTGACAACGGTTTGTCCCTGGTTGCCTCTGCAGCTCTCTCTGAAACATTGCTAATCTTTCTCCCAGCCATGCAATTACCACTGTAAGCTGGCCACAGGCAGCCAGCAGAGCACACTGTAAAGGTAACTTCTAGTCACAATTACATCAAAGATGTGCATAAAAAAGTAACATATATAATCTACATTGCAAGCACTAAGATTTGAGCTTTTTTTATGTTGTTGTGGACTTTTAGAAATGTATTACCTTTATCACGCATAAAATCTTATACTATATATAACTGTTAATACCTAATATTTGTCCTTTATTACAGAGAAGAGATTTCAGATTTGCAATTCAGCGATTCAGATTTGATCAGATGCTGAGGTGATGCCATTGACACATTAGGCTCCTAGTCCAGCTTCCTAAAGTCACATGGTTGGCAGCATTTCAAAATGTTCCTACTCATCTTTGGCAACCCTTGGGTAAGTAACGTATTTCTTGCTACTAAATGAGACCCAACAACAAAATTGTACGATTTTACTACTTAATTGAAAATTAACCTACAGCGTACGTAGCTGAAGCAGGCTCATTTTAAACTTAGCTTTTACTATTCCAAACACTGACACCTTTCAAAAGAACTTCCTGTACAGAAATGCAGTGAAAAAAAGCAAGTCTTAGTAAATTGCTGAGTCAAAAATATTTGCAAGTCCTCTGAAGATTATTCAACATACGTAATTTTTTGCTATTCAATACTACCTCAGTCAAGAAAGAGAGGAAAAACCTCTAGTTTACTACACAGAAATAAAACCTTTTCTTACAATAAAAATACAAATCATTAAGTTCATAAACAGAAGGACTGTTCATAAACAGAAGTTCATAAACTGAAGAAGATTCAAATCACACACATTCAATATGCATCCTGCTGAGTAAGTGCCCTCTGTGTAACAGCTGACTACTTTCGTAAAATTTTCTGATACAAAAGCTGATATCAAATCAAAAAAGTTTCCTTGCAATTGCATAAACCTAACTCACAAGCAGGTCTCTAACGTTTCAGATTAGGAAAAGAAAATGAAGACATTTTGCATTTTCTTTTGTATATTTTGTAGTATACCAAATACTGTAATGAAACTAGCGAAAATTCCAAAACCACTGCTCTGCCTGGAATGCAATAAAATATTTGTACACTTTAGGCACCAGAAACACACATAAATCATTGAGCAGCATCTGCAGCCCATGACCCACGCATAAAACTTGAATATTAACTTCACTTTTGGGGAGACAGCTGTAGTCAGACCTTGGCAAAGCGCCATAAAATAAATACCACAACTCTCCTTGATACACTGGGTAAGAACCGTTTAAACACTCCTTTCCCCACGAAGCAGAACAGCTACTTTGAAGATTTTAAAGGAGCACAGGAACGTGTGCGAGCTGTACGCCAAGGACAAAAAACCCAAAACCCTAAATAAACAAAACAAAAAAAAAAAAAAACCCCACAGCAAAACCCAAAACCAACCAAGCAAAATAAATTAAAAAAAAAAAAAGGGTAGAACAGATTCAAATGCAGGAGCAGATGAAAACTGTCTTTGTGCAATGCGTAGAAGAAAAAGAAAGCCCATTTACACGGGCTAGGAGACACCCTCGCACCCGCAAAGCACCACCGCTCCGCAGCCCGGTGGCGACGGGGACGGGCGGCGCGGAGGGAAGAGAAACCGACGGGCAAGGCCGGCCGGGATCCGAGGGACAAGCCGCCCGTCTCGCAGCCTCCGCCGCGGACGCATGCACCTCCCAGCCCGCGCTCCGCGGCTCGCTCCCTATTTAAAGGCTGATGTGGTGTTTAAATGGAGAGGCGGTGACGTGGGGCTGGAAAGCACCTTCCCATCCTAGCAGAGTCTATATTAGAGAGCGGCAATAGCGCTATATAAACAGGGCAGCCACAGGGAGGAGGAACACAAGGAGCAGGGAGGCAGAAAGGCAGGGGGAAGCCATGATGGATCTGAGAGCCACAAACAAGGGGGCCGAACCCGCCGCCGGGACGCCGGGTTTGTCTCCTCCAGCGCTTCGGGGCGGGGGTCGCGGCCGGGGGCGCGCCGGGGAGCGGAGCGGCGGCCGGGGGGGCTCGGTGGCAGCGCAGGTCTGTGTGACTGCTTGTTGCAAACCTCTGTGAGTACAAGTGCAGCAGCGAGCCACCCGCCAAGGTGCAGAAAGCACGAGAAGGGAACGGGGGAGAGGTTTGGGGTTTTTTCTTTTCTTTTTTTTTTTTTTTTTTTCTTCGTTCTCTCTTTTTAAAATAAATACTGCCTCGCTCGCCAGAGTTGAGGGCTTTCACTCGGCTTAGCCGATCCGGCCGGAGTGGGCTAAGTGCTTTTCAACCATCGTCTCCTTCTTACAAAGCAACATAAAATGGCTCCAGCGGAGGCCAGGCGGGCTTCCCCGACACCGCAAAACCGAAACCTGGCTCGGGCGCCCCATCCCCTCGTCTCGGGGCGGGCGTTAGCGCCCGCGCTCCTCCAGCTCTCGCCCCTTCCCCGGGCGCCTCCCGCCGGCGGCGGCGGCGGCGCCCCCCGCCCGACGGCCCTTCCTTCCCTTGCCCGCCGGACCCCCGGCCTCCCCGCGGGGCCGCCCCCGGGCCGCCGCCCCGCGCCCCCACCGCTCCGCTCCCGCCGCCTCTCTCCCCGCCGCCGGGCGCCACAAGTTGGCTGCCGCCGCGGGGGCGAGGCTGCCCCGCGCCCCCCGCCGCCCCTGCCCGCCGGGGGGCCGGGACCGCCCGAGGCGGGCGGCGGGAGGGAAGGGAGTGCGGGGGAGGGGGCGGCGGGCCCCGCCGGCCACCTCCGCCCGCGCTGCCCCCGGGGCCCCCCTCGCCCCCCGACCCGGTCCTTACCACGGGGTTTGTGTTAGTCGAGCTCGCCATGTCCCGAGCCCCCCGGGACGCCCCCAACCGCGGGGGGGGGAGTCGCCCCTAAAACAATAAACCTGCCCGGCTGCGTCCCCCCAGCGCCCGCGCGTTCCGCCCCGGCTCACGGGCGGCCCCGCGGCCTGTGCCGGGCTCGCTCGCGGCCCCGGGGCTGCAGCCGCCGCGCTGCCGCCTCGCCCCTTTATATAGCGCGAGTCGAGCGCTGCGCGAGCGGCCGGCGAGCGGGGGACGCGGGCGGGGGGGGCGCGAGGCACCGCGAGAGCTGCCGCGAGACCGCGCCGGGAGCGGAGGCGTCACGTGGGGCGCCCCGCCCCCGCCGCCATGACATCTACCGAGGCGGAAGTGGCGGCGCGGCCGGGCCCTACCGAGGCGGAAGTGTCCGCGCCCGGCCCGCGCGCGGCAGGTGGCTGGGCGTTCCGTGATCGCGCGTGGGACGGAAAAACGGGATCGTTTAGTTTGGAGAAGACCTGTGAGCCCGTGGGGTCCAGCCAATGACCGAACGGCACCGTGTCAGCTAGACTAGGGCACTAAGTGTCACGGCCTTAAACACCTCCAGGGGTGATGATTCCACCGCCTCTCTGGGCAGCCCGTTCCAATGTCTAAAGACCTTTTATATGAAGCAATTCACCCTGATGGCCACCCTCAACCTGCCCTGTCCTGCCCTGTCACTGGTTGCCTGGCAGGAGAAGCGAATCTCCTCTTGGCTACAGCCTTCCTTCAGGTGGTTGTAGAGAGCAAAAACATCCCCCCGAGCCTCCTTTTCTCCAGGCTCAACAACCGCAGCTCCCTCAGCTGCTCCTCATCAGACTTGTGTTCCAGACCCTTCGCCAGCTTCATTCCCTTTCTCTGGACATGGTCCAACCCCTCAATGTCGTCCCTGAAGTGAGAGGCTCGGAACTGAACACAGAATTCAAGGTGCAGCCTTACCAGTGCCAAGTAGAGGGAGAAAATAAACGCCCTGGTCCAGCTGGCCGCACTATTGCTGATACAGGCCAAGATGCCATCAACCTTCTTGGCCACCAGGGCACACCTGACTCACGTTCAGCTGCTGTTGACCAGGGCCGGGCTATGGTGGCCACGTCAGGGCAGAGTGCTGGGAGAAGGGCTGGCAGCCCTCACAGAGGAGGTGGCTCGGGCCCTGCTGTCCAAGCTGCGGGTCACAACTGGTGCCAGGCTCTGCAGAAATCAACATGCCTCACCTCAGTCCCCAGGAGATTGCTCCAAGGCAATTAAAAACTGCAAGTAATCACTACAAGGCAGAAATGGCTCTTCTGGGCCCATCAGGAAGGGGTCCTGAGCCCTGGTCGGCATTGTGAGCACTGGTGCTTTCCCTCACAAGCAGTTGATTAAAGGCGGCCTGTGAGTTTGCAAGCCCCATGTCGGGCAACTCCCTGAGGGCTCCCCTGGCAGGGGGAAACCCTCTTGAAGCAGTTCTTTGTCAGGAAAAGCAGACTCACAGGACTTTTTCCATCTTCAGGTTCTTGTTTTATTGTTATCTTATCAAGACTTCAGCACACTGTCTGCACCCAGACCTTGCATGCGTGAAAACAGCACAAAATGGCTAACAAACTCATGCTGCAAGGTCTTTTTAAGTCTAATCAAAAACTAACCTACTCAGTTAAGGAGTGACACCTAGATTATTTTCCCTTCTAACCCAATACCTGACCCCTAAAGACCCGCAGTGTGTATTTTTCTACCCAATTACAAGATACCACCTAAACCCATGAAGAAGAAGGAAGAAGAAGAAAGAAGAAAGGAACTCGAGACAACACCGTGTATCCTCCATCTTGTACCCATCTACAATATGCTAGAAATCCTAAAATCTATATTTCTCACCCATGTAACATACTAAACTACTCTCTACAATCTCTATAATCTATTTCACACTTTTGTGGTCTTTAGTTTACTTTGAGGCTTAGGAGGCCTTCTCCATGAATGATGGTCAAAGTCAGTGTTTTCCTGGGAGTCAGAGCACCCCAGGGCAGACAGGGGCGTATCCCCCTTGCCTTGGGTTCCCACAGCTGCCCAGGCCTAGGTGCCACTGTTGTAGGCAGTGTGCCACCACCTGGGCTGGTAGCTGAGGGTAGAGGGAGGCAGCACGACCTAAGCATTTACAGCTGTCCTTCCTCAGGGTCTCCTCCAGGCCCACAGGTGCTTACTGATCTGCAGCATTGCTGCTTTTAACAGTTCTTCATCGAGTCAGTGGCAACAGGATCTCCCATCTGTGCAAAAGGTTGTGACAGCTCTGCCAGCTGGCTTGACTTCCATTTCCCCCTTTTTATTGTTTTTTTTTCCATTCCCTCTTTATCCTCTTTCTCTATGGTAACCTGCAAGAGGCATGTAACATGGGAAAATCTTCTTAACTCTGAGTATTGTTCCATCAGTGTTGACCACTCCCACCTTCACTCAGTCCTTAGCACAACTTATGAACTCCACTTATCCCTTAGATCTCCACCAATAACTCACTTGTGTGAAGTCCACTCAAGCATAAATGAAAAATAATGTTGAATTCTGACTTGGCATACACAAGACATAGTAGGTTACATGTTTTCAACAGTTGTGGTGGTGTAAACTACATTTGTTAAATAACCTTCAGACTGAAGTCCTCTCTATTAGCTAGCCCCAGTAACAAGTTCAGGAACTCCTGTCTGGTATCTTTTGATGGGGAGGAGTTTGTTAGTGGGTATAGTGGGTACAGGAGGCCTTCCTCAAAGTCTTTCATTTCTACAGTAATACACACTACCTTCCCTGCTGGACTGCAGACTTTGTATAGAGACATGACTGGTTGGTTTAGAGTGGGTCCACTGATTAAGTCATTATTCACTGTGCACATTGCTGGAGCCCTGGCCAAAATAATAGCATCATTTACCAAGTTCTACCATTCTCACCTGTCCAATCTCACCTTTTTGCTGGAGTTTTCCACCTGCATAGCACAGCCAACAGGACTGAGGAAGATCTGCCCACTCAGGAGCCCTAATTCATGGTCTGATGAATGAATTACAGGGATTGATTGAGATGCTGGTGTTACTTGATTTCTGATACCTCTGACAGGAATGTAGTAGTCTCTTGCAAAAAGTTTGTACTTCACTGTGAAACAAAACTGCCAAAATGACTGGCATGTTACCAGGAAAGAATCAGGTTGCCATTCATACTCCTTTTCTCTTCAAAACAAGGCATTGCATGGCTACAGTTTCCTACCCTGGAACCTACCTGTGAGGGCCCAATTTTTCAGAGTTTAAATTTCAGATTTTAAACTAAATAGTTTAAAAATGTATCTTTTGGCCATGTTAGCAGTACTGCCTCAGACTGGTGTCATGCTCCTTTCCATATTTCACCAGACTGCCTTCCCAGAAAGTAAGACCTGTGTGCACAGCCCTGTCACAGTTTCTCAGGCACTAATAACCAGTTGTAGCACAGCACTGCGAACCCGAGTGCCTCTGGAGAATATTGCTGTGAACAAAATCAAACCCTCATGAGAAATGCCCCATTGAGTAAGACTAATGGTCCATTTAATTCATAGCAATTCAGCTGCTGCTTGGGGAGTCAAGCGAGTTGGCCACTTCCTGAAGTCTGTTCACCCTGGCTGCCTGCTGTATGGATGTTAAGGGATTCTACTTCATTTAGCATTTTGTTCAACTGGAATAACATACATGCATGTGTATAGTGCAGGAGCAGTGCTGATAGTCTGGGGAGCATCAGAAAGCATAAGCTACATAACAGCATTACTTTTATAGTTATCTGTATTTATCTGCCAGCATTCTCCTTTGTTTGCTGGGCAAGCATGAATCTTCCTAAGTTTGTTTGTTACCCTGTCATCTTTCTCCCCGATGTTTCTACCACTGACAACTCAGGGTGGCTTCACCAGGTTTAGCAATAATGTCAGCTGTACTGTTGGGTAGGCATTTCTATTTTAGCTGTCGGGCTGGCTAGACTTGAGCCCCATAGTGAAGATGGACATTACATCGAGAGCAAAGATTATGGGATTTGGATAAATTTTCTCCTTCAATGCAAAACTCGTGCCAAATATAGGATAGTGTAGGGAAAAATCTATTTGTGCACAAGATCAAAAGCTGATCCTTGATGTGTTAGAGAAGGAAATAATATAGAAAAGTTCCCACTCAATCCTATTTCATATTTGGGATTGTATCCCAAACAATCATATTTCTTTCTCTACCAAATGTTTGAAACAAAGACAAACCATCTTTTACAGCAAACATTTTGCTCTCAGAGACACACAGTCTACATTGAGTATCCTGAATGATTCCTGGCCTGTTCAGAAGCATCCTTTGCTTTTCCTTAGCAGGGCAAATTACTTACCACTGCAGCCGTAGCTAAATTAATACAAAGGGTCTAGGATATGGGGGTAGCTGTAGTTCATCTTCTTTGTAGTCCATCATGGAGCTACTTCTTTTAGAATAGAGATTTTTGAACTTGTGAATAGGAAGCTGCAGGGGGTGGGGAAAGAATAAATAAATTTTCTTCAGTATGATTTTTGGGTTGACCACCCTTTTTTAAAGTTCTTGGCAAGTACTAATGGGTTGCTCTACAAAGCGTATCTTTCAAGAAGACATTTGCAAAGGGATAACTGATGTATAAGTATTTGCTAATGGGGGAAGGATGGGACACACTTGAATCTAGAAAGTCAAAGATGCAAAGTGTCTGTGATTGCCACAGAAAACCACCCACTAGCAACTGAGCTGGAAGAAAGAACCACAAAATCACAATGCTAAGTTAAAACACATTCAATGTAAGCTGCAATCTTAATTTCTGTTTTTCTCTGTTGTTTAGTTGTTTATTTTAATTGATGTTTCTGTGGTTCACCTGAAAATTGTAAAAAAAAAAAAAAAAAAAGGAAAGGAAACTATTTTTCTACCCCCAAGAACAGACACACCTTATCTCCTACACCTGGAGAAACCACTACCAGAGCAGTATCAGCATGCACTTATTTTTCTTTGAAATAATTTCTGATCATACAGTGAAGAATAGAGTACTTAGTATGAGGTGTTACTGACAACACTGGTTTTTAATTTGCTAGTTCTTGAAACAAAGCAAAACTTGTTTTGTGATTATGTCTACTAGTGCCCCTTCCCTCTGAGGGGGGTGGTTGAGCAAGGAAAACAAAAATTGGTCTTAACTATATTACAGGATGACAAAATGATGCTCACCATCAGCACACCTTCCAGAGCTGTCATCATTGTCTTGTCCACATTACCAGTCTGCTCTTGTACTGGTGAAGTCTCCTGCTTCAGGCATGAGGACAACATACAATTTTCACCCAGTATCTTTATTACACTCTTACCTTAGAAACAATCTAAGCCATTGAACACTTTTCAGAAGGCTTTGGCAACACACTAGTATTATTAGTCAAAAAGTGAACCTTCTCACCCAATCTCTGAAATGGCATGTTTCCAGAAGAATGAGATGCACATTTTAGCTTCAAATTGCAATAGCATGTGTTAAAGGATAAAACAGGAACATACACAGAACTAAGGCAGTGTAAAAAATGTTCTTAAGGAAAAATGCTTCTTGAAGTTATATTCACACATTTTGAGATTAGAGGTTATTTTCTCCTCTAAGTCTCTCTTACTGCTTCCATTCACTGTACCAAAGAGAGAATATAACCTTAAATGAAATTTGAGAATTTTTTTTTGTTTGTGAGAGGTCGATTTTTTTATTCTTTTTGTTTCTTTGGGGTTTTTAAGTGTCCATACAGAGTTAAAAACAAATGGCCCAAGCCACAATCCAAAATGTTGGGCACAGGCAGAATTTAAAAGCAGACACATCATAATGAAGCTTTTCTAGATGCAACAAGCCCTCAAGAGTCAGAAGGGAGGCTGACACATAACAAAACTCACATGATATGACTTTCAGACAGTGTTCAGGTATTGAATAAAAATTCCCTAATTAAATAGTATTATATATATATATATATATATATATATATATATATATATATATATATATATATATATATATATATATAAATTGACATTCTCCTAACAGCCTGCTCACCATGATCTAGTAGCTGGAAGCCACAACCAATAAACATGTCCCTCTTGCCTTTAGCAACAGGTTTTCCAAAAAATGTTTTTTTCAGCAAGGCAGAAATGGAATGAAATAGCTCACATCACCCTTATTGCAAGGCATCTCTATTCTTATAGTTGGATTACTCTCACATCTGGAATTTGAAGCACAGCAATTTGCTTTACCAAAGCATATTGCAACACCAGTTTTAAGGGCCTAGTATATGTAGAATTCAACAGCCCTCCTCACAGCCCTCGGAGAGCTAAACATTCTCATCCCACAGCAATGTATTTTGCATCATGATCTTGCAGAGGGCAGACAATGTTTCAGTGAAGTATCATCTTTGAAGTGCTAGAGCAGGCAAGGCCTTCAAGAAAGCTGAAAAAAGTCCCTAAAATTCTGAAGATTAGAGCTTCTCTGAAAGGGTGTGACTTAAAGGAGTGTCTCTGAGTTACACATTAAGCTTTTATTTCATTATTAGTTTTGCAGAGTCTCAGGTCTGCTCTGCTCTTACCAAGTACTTACTGAAGCAAAATAGGAAATACAAATAATTTTTTCTTTAATATAGTCTGTTAACTCTCAGAATACCTATCATTTTTTATAACAACTTATATATACCCCTTTCTCATTAGGGCATGTCTAAACTGGACAATAAAATTATGTGTTTAGTTATCCAGTCAGAGCCAAATAGCTACCAACATAAGAAATCAATCTTCCCTGCCCCAAGTAAAATACCGAAGTTGCAACTTCACAGAAGACTTACATGAGCAGGAGATCAAGCAGAAATTTTCTTCTAAAGCTGCTACTAACAACTGCTCAACCCTTTCCTGTCAATGCCCAGGATTCTCTTTTAGCAGAATCATAGTTCCCTATCTGACTTATACACAAACTCCATGTCAGATTTTGCAAAACTGCTCCTTTTTAGGACCACTCCTGCCTCCTCTGCTTAGGAAATTGACTTTACTCAAGGAATTATTTCACACCTGTGCACCGTGGTCTTTATAACAGCTGTTTCTAGTAAATGATCAGCTATAGCTGGAGGAAACAAATAGGTCTTTTCCAGGCTCTTGCCATATGCTGCATTTATTTTACATTTATTTTACATTTATTTTTGCCATCGTGGTTTTTGTGGACCTGAGATTGTGGTTTTTTTCATGTTTCTGGTTGACAAAACTACACTTAATTTGTAAAGGCAAATCTTAATTGACACTCAGTTTTCTCATGACCCTCCAAAGTATTCAGTGATAATCAGAATTTCAGGTATTTGTACTTCCTTCCCATACCACTGTGTGCTCGTTCTGTCTCTGTGCCACTACTCTGCTTTTGCCAGTTCCTCACTGTGCTTTTTTTTTTTTTTTCTTCCCCTCCTGTGTTGGCTAATTTTTAACCTGGATCAGTTTCCTGATCTGGTTCATAGGGCAGCCCTACAAAAGACATGTTAATGCAACTGAAAGAGCTGACAGGAGTAGAAATAAGTGACTAAAGGAGGAAATGCTTCAAAACAACATTGTTGCCAAATGCTTTGTCATGTAGAAAAGTCTCCAGGCTTCCTTTTATCGAAGAAGAATTGACCATTACTAAAATGCATACCCGCTTGCTGTAATCAAACTCTCATGCTTGTAGCAGGAAGATTACTGGTCTTAGAGCATGGACCACCCCTTCATTTTTCACATGTGTGCATGTTTGACAGAACGCTGAAGTCTCCACAAACTGAATGATTTATAGTTTGAATACAGAGTACTGATGCTTAAATAGCTTAAAAAAGTCCCTAAAATTCTGAAGGTTAGAGCTTCTCTGAAAGGGCGTGAGGTAAAGAAGTGCCTTTGAGTTCCACATTCTGCATTAGTACCTTGCTGAAGTGCTTTTAAAGTAGTAGCACTATTCACACAGACTGTAACTGTTATGAATCACAGCTACTCAGCTGTGATGATGTTTCAGCAACAGCCAAAATATTGCTGGTTCTGATCCATGAAACCAAATAACAAAGAAGTCAGATTAAAAAAAGCTAGACTTAAAATACCAATTAGTCTCCTCATACACAATGTCCTACTTTACTGATCCAAAGCACAGATGTACATAGCATGCTGATAGATGTTTTTACTGATTACTGCCATATATTCCATCCAGCAGCTATGATGTGCAAAGGTCCACAGCAGAACTGAATTAACTTCAGCAAAGTTATTCCTGATATATACAGGCATCAGAGGATGAAATATCCATAGAGAAAAATATGGAGAGTGACCTATATAGTGTGCCTTTGGAAGCCTTAGGTACCTCAGGCTCCATGTGGTGACCTAAGATTGAGTAATTCACCTGGGGTATGCCAGAATACAGATACTCAGTGTGTAACTATGGCATGGTGCTGCTCTGTGTGAGTGATAACTCTGTGATTCCTTCAGGAGTGTGTGTGTTTGTGTAGCCTCAGCTTCCCTGGCACAGCTGTCAGAGTGGGAGACAGCACACAGGCTGCTGCCACCAAGCAGAGATGTGCTGTGGTGGATTTTACTCTGTGGTTTTTCCTTCAGCCACATGTTCACATGTCTGCTAAAAATGCTTTTGTGCGAGGCAGGTTTGTTCCACCTCAAATGCTCACTGCCTCCCACTTAATACTTCTGTTCCTTTGTGCCCAAGTAAGTGGCCTTGCAATCCACACCAGCTTCTGGATTGCTGAGAATTTCATAGAGCTGATTTAAGGGCAAGGAGTCTGCACATATAATGGAAAAAACATAGGTGTGTCCTACACTTTGCAGCCTGTTCAGAGGTGATCCTATGTCCTCTCTGGGACCCAGCATGAGAGGCATCAGACAGAGAAGCAGATTTTTTTTTTCTTCCCTTGATGAGTCCTAGGGTTGTTTTTCACAGGACTGGGTGGAATTTGCAGAAGACAAGTCCAGTTCAGTTTTGGCTGAATTTAGTCTTCCCAGAGAGGAACAGTGAACATAAACTCAGCTGGAACCAGCCTATGGCTTATGAATAGTTAATGTGGAGTTCTCATTCTGAGGCAATTTATCTAACTGCAAAACTGCTTTAGTGTGAGAACTGCTGGGCAGCTGGAGTGTGGCATTAAGAGAAAGGAAAACAGCAGGAATGAGCCAGCCCAGCTCATCCTGTAGTGGAGCCTTAGGACCCTAGGCATTTATTGTCATTCCTAACCTGTGACCAATTTCTAGAGCTCTTCTCTGCTCCAGTCTTCATGGTAATTGATATATAACCTGGGAGTCTTTGGCATACCAAGATTTTGACAGCTGCCAACATATTAAAAAATGGGAAGCGGCACTTATAGACTGGGACTCACCTTTTCCCTCACCTGCTTCCTAGTCCCTGCCTTGCTGCTTTGGACGAAAGGGAGTTCTTCCATCTTAAGCATCATCTTCCACTAGAGATCTCCCTAGATTTGCAATATGGCCTACTGACATCAGCCATCTCATTTCTCCCACTGAGACTCTGGGCAGATTAGTGGTCAGTGTGGCTGTGTCTCTGTTGAAAGAAAATATTTCTAGTGAGGCATCCCATCACATCTGTAATATTTGCATTATTTTATGGTATAAGCAGAACACCTGCTGAGCAGAAAACAGAACTTCCAGTTTATAGAGTTTTCAGACAGCTGGATTTTTGCTGGAGAGACTGACCCAGGCTCTGACCTATCTGTTCAGATGCAGACACAGTTTTAAACTTACAGGGTGAGGACGCAATGCTGCCTTTATTGGATGAGGTCTGTAGGCACAAGGGATGATTTTTCCCGAGGAGTTCTAGCTGTCACTGCAGCCAGCCCCTGGTCAGCTGGGCTCAGCTCTCATGAATGCTTTCCCTGGCCAGCTGTCCAGGAGGTGCTGATGGGTATCATCTAATGTGAAGCGAATGACAGTACCTTCAAAGGGATAAGGTCTCTATCCACATCATCTGAAAAGTTGTGTAAATATATGAGTGGTCAAAGAAAGTCCCTTGCCCTGCTGCCAAAGCCAGATGAAGTTGGGGATGAAGCTGGAGGATGCAACCAAGTGGTGTAGAATGAGAAAGACACTTTGTATTAGACCTGACAAAGCAAGATGACCAGCAGTAGTGTTTGAACTGTGCAGCTTATTCTCTTTCCATTACTGTAGATTTCTGGAAATCTTCATGTCCCTCCTGCCCACTTTCTAGCTATGGCTTTCAAGATAAAATTCACATCTCTTTCTGAATGGTGTGTCAGGCTATAGAGTGCTATATTGGTATCAGTGTAAATTGCAAAAGAATGAAGAGCATAGGGCAGGCACACTCAAGGTCTGTCACCCTGCAAATGCTGTAAGTCTGCTAAGGACTTTGTAGGGAGAAGATGTTCTGGGTTGAGGAAACAATGAAGGGACATTAGAACTGCATTCAGCTGGGGCTCTACCATTCCAAGGCAGCCATTTAATGCTGTCTTGGTTTTCCTATCACCTTAGAGGTACCATCCTTTATTTAACTCTTCAGATAGCTTGATTTCTTAATGTTTTAAATGGGCTATATAATATTTAAATAGAAGGTGATAGGAAAGAACAAAATTATATCCTAAAATGTATAGGCAATGGGTTTTCGGATGACTTGAAAATATCACATCCCCTGAAGTATATCTTAGTAGCTCCTAGGTTGAGCTCCTACATGTGACTTGAATCCAAACATTCAGACCCAATTACAAAATGTAACTAGCCTGGATTACCACTGATTTTATCAAAAATGTTCAGTTGTTCCCACATGAATGTGAAAAAGAATCTCTCTCAGGTAGACAATTTTTTAAAAGTTTTTTTTCATTTTGTGTAGGAGAATCCAGACATAATGGGGCTTTTTCTACTAAACTTAAGGAGGAGACTTGTATCAGGAAGGCAACTATAAGGAACTCTGATCATGGCTGCACTGTGAATGTTTCTATTCCAAGCTGAAAGTAAAAGAGGTAGCCACAAGAGGGAGGCAGAACTCCTATGGCAGTATAGTAACCCTAGCAAAAAACAAATCAGAAATCCACTTTCAAATTTTGCTTCTTTGAGCTAAAGCTGTGCAGTAGCTCTTGCACTGAGAACAATAATTGTTGGCTGTAACTCCTATGAATGTAGCCTCAATGCATGGTAAATACTAAATGGTTAATGTAAGTTGAAAATTAATAACTAATAAATCATTTTCCTAAACCTAAAATTTAGGTAAGAAACTACTTCAGGAGAGATTGAAACTGATTTTCATGTGTTTTTTTGTAGATGGGAACTAAGACTGCCCCCATTATTCAAAGGCATATAGTTGTATTTGTGCCAGGCTCTAATACAGAAAGTTCATTTTGTTTCTGAAAGAATACTTTTTATGACAATTTGCTTCTTAGCAAATACATTGTAAGGATGTATTTAAACCATTCAATTTTCACAGCACCTCAGCAAACGGATAAGGAACTAGCCTCAAATGGTGCTATTATTTATCCTATTAAGTACTTTCACTGGGCAACAGGCCTTCTAGATTCAGTGAGCTCAAAAAAGAAAGTAATTTGGATGGAGGGAGAGGGTAACTCTGGTGTTTAATTTCTGCTCCAAGGACTATTTCCATAATGTACTCAACAGAATTTCATAAACTGCAGTCAAGGATTGACAAACCTGGTCAGTGCTCTAAACCCTCAAAGTCTTCAATCCTTCTTTTCAGTCTTTAATTGTCTCCACCTCTGTACTCACCCTCTAGGTTGTCCCAAACAAGGAGAAGAAAAGGATCCCAAACCCCTTCACTTCCCAGCAGTGCAGTATTCTGACAAGTGCACAGCTCATTGTGAGTACAGCAGCAGGTTGGATTCCTCAAGAGAGGGAGAGTAGGGGAATACCTTGATTGAAAACCCAAGCTGGACTTGGCTGTATGGAACTGTGGTAGTTTGGGTCACATACAAGAACAGTTGGTGTTTGCAGACATCTTTCATGCAAATTTATGAGAGCTTCTGGGAATTATGTACTTCCAGAACAAGGTAGCAGCTGCATGGCGGTTGATGAGACAGGATTAGTGGGCTTGGCTGCCTGGACTTGGACTGAGCCACAGCGGCTTACCTTGGGGTGGTGGGGAGTGGCTGTCTCTTTTAAGAGTGTCCAGAAAATAAAAAGGTCAATTTTTTTGTTGAATTGTTCTTTCCATCAGTGCATAACTGATGGATATATATCTTTGCATGCCTATACAACACACACAAATGCTTTTGTTTTTTTATAGAAAATAGTTAAACATTATCCTATTACAGCATTTTTGTTGGAGATATTTGAAGTGCTTCATAGATGTAAAGTTAAAATGAGTATGTGCATGACTGTGCAGACAGGTAAGGATACTTGGGTGAAAAGACTAGTCAACATCACTGAAAAATTAATTTGCTTGTTGTCCTTTTCTCAGCTAAACACGGAATCAGCTGAGGTAGTCAACTCTTACACCCAGTTTTGAGATCCAACTGGGTTACAACAGGCCAAATTCTGCATGGAATTCAGAGTCTTGAAAACCAGTGAGACTTGTGATTCGTTGAGGCAGCTTGGTGCAGCAGGTCCAGGCAAGAACCTGGCAGTGACCACTAGAGAGCAACAGTCTCTTCACCTCTGAGAACCCACAGAGTGTGAGCACACAGCTAAGTACCTTATTCCAATCTGTGGTTCACTTCTCAAGGTAAGATCCATACCATGGACCCCAACTTACCAAGCAGAATGTCAGTCAACTCACATTTTCATCATGCCGTGTCTGCTGGCCCTGAACAATTTGAGAGCTGATTTTGACTGTGTGGTTCAGATCTAAATCTGTTTGTTCAAAAGCCTTCCAGTCCTTTAGAATATTCATATAAATTTTTACAGCATTTGTTCCTTTGTTCCCAACATCAGTATTTGTAGACTGGGACTCCCCAAGTCACATTTTTTTGCATAGTTCCTGACTTGTCACAGAACTTCATGAGGTATTAGCACACATTTTTCTCTGCTGAGATTGTAACTTCAGCATATCCCATTTTGCCACCAGCACTCTCCTGAGTGTTCCGCTTGCACCAACTGTCACTTCCCGACAGCCACAGCAAAGGATACCTGTAACAGTTTGGGGAAAAAAAATCAACCAAACCTGCTGACTGTTGCAGTGAGAAACAAGGTTTGGATAAAAGGGAGATGGGCACAGGGGATGCCACAGCAGTTGAACTCTTAATCTCAGTTGAAAACTGTCTGCAGTTTTGCTTTTGTTTTGGTTGACCTGAAGTCAGAACTCTGTTACTGTGCCTGCATTTGTGTACTGACACAAAGTTTTCCCACTTCATTCCTTTTCAGTCTGAGTACTCTCTGTATTAGTACGATTGCTGAACTGACCATGCCCTAACAAATTTGTTTGCTTCCACAGAGGAATTGAGCTCATCTTTTCAGTCCTGCATCAGGAAAACCTTCACATAAGAGGCTCCCAATCTGAGTTACTTTCAGCTGGATTCAGCCTGTATTCAACCTTTGCCTTCAAAAGCTCATTAGGCTCAGCTGACTGCTCCCAGTTTATCTACAGCCCCTGGGACAGTAACAACTGGGAGGCTGCAGAAGGCCCCCAACCAGGGAAGGACCAGTCTGCTCAGACCTCCTGAACCCCAGCATGTGTCCACCACTTGCTGAAGTACCCCAGTGCTACTGAACGCAGTACTACAGTCACCCCTGTCCATTAGGCTTTGCTGTCCCATTGTTCAGAGTGGAGAAAGACACGTTTCATAGCTAGTGTACAAAATAATATTCCAAATACTTTTTTATATACAGCAGTTGCTGTTAGCCTTCTGATACTGTGACCAAAAGGAGAATAATTTTTTCTGGAACTGGTGCACTTCATGTTTCAGACACATCTGCTGTGACCCATACCTGCACCTAAGCTAAAACAGTGGGCTACTCCTCCATCTTTTGCTTCATCTCCAGCTGACCTTCAGCACTTTTTGTCTTAAAAAATTACAATATATCTCGACTAGTCAGGGTGGGCAATCATGGTAACTAAGAGTACTGAAAGAAAACTGTGGTTTTTTTTCTGTCCAAATTGTGCTATCTCTCTTTAGTGATGTCTTTTGTTTGGGTACACATTGCACTGGCACTCTGACCTCCCCATCTCTTGTAGGATGTTATTTTGGCTTATCTCTAAGGACTACACTGTTGCCAAGGAACTTTGAGCTCCTTGGTTTTAAAATTTCTGGGTTTTTTTCTCTAAATCTTTATTTTTAAAAACATATTTAAAAACATTATGCATGCTATCAGGGATAATAAAATCCTACTCTCCCAGTTTTATATGTTCATTTCCAGAAGTCACTGAGTATCTGAATTGTAGTAAAAAACTCTTAGTACTAACAGCCACTGAATCTTAACTCTCCTTGTTTCTCCTGGCTGACCTGATTTACTCTTAAATTAACAAATATGAGGCATCGTACCTTGTATACCTCCATTTTCTGATACTGTAAAATGGTTGACTTACTGTCAGTTGTACTGAGCTCAGAGCAATACTCTGAATAGCACTTATGATGAGTATCTGATTTTATTTGGCCAAGAGAAGCTCTTCAGTGTGATACAAGGAATGCTTTTGAGATAAACAACAGACTGAAGTGGGTCTCAGTGACTCTGAGAGGAGTGGAAAGATGTATGAAATGACACATGGCTTACTGAACTTTGAAAGAACACAGAAAATCGTAATAGAGGACTCTACGTACTTTAGACCTGATACTTGCTTTGCAAACACGTTCTGATCACAGGAAGATACCACTTTTTCATGTACTCCTGGTTTTAGTGGTCAAAGTAGAGACCGTTCAGCAGAGGCTTCAATCCTCAATTACTTTGTTTCCCAATGCTGGACCATCTTCCATATTATGTTAGTACTACTTCAAACTGTTATGTGGATTAGGCTCTAGGCCTGCTCCATTTCCTTTGCAGTCTATTGTTCAAGCTGCCTGATCAAATGAAGTTATCTCTTTTCTGTATGTAGTCCCTTAACTTTTAATTTATGTTGTCCTTTATACCATTCAAAATATTCCTTTTCCTCTTCTGAATTCAAGACCTCTGATTTATCAGAATATACAGCACGTACGACTTCAATTTCACAGTGAAAATGTGGATATGCTGTTTCATCTTAACATTTATTTAAATTTTCATGTAGTTTAAACAAAAACATGACATCCCATTTCAATTGATATAAAGAAAAAAAATAAACCACTTCTACGAAGTTAGCCAGTGTATAGACTTTCTTATTTTACAAAATGAGAAGGTAGGAACATGTTATAAAATAATAATTAAACCAATCAATGTCAATAGTGCAAAAAATAAATTGCAAGTATGAAAGAGAGAGACGGGGAAGGAGAGTAGGATGGATGGGAGGATGGATGGCTGAATGTGTGAGGAGAGGATGGATGGCTGAATGTGTGAGGGGTGGCTGGCTGACTGAACAAAACAGGAACATTAGAAGAGCTGTACACGTTATCACACAAAATTTTGTATCTTAGACATATCATGACGTAGATTTAACTTTAGTGGCAGAAATGGGTAAGTACTTCATCCATTAAGTGATCTCTGTGTGCTGCAAATTCTTATGCTGGTCAGTTCTAGAGATTAATACAGCTATGCACACGAGCTGCTAAGAGTCACTGAAATAAATTTTTCACCAACTGGAATAAAGGTGACCTATCAAGGACTTGATTAATGCACTGAATGGCCAAGGAAATCACAGAGTATTTTATGCAAGCAAAAGAGCAAGCACCTCTAGGCTGAACTTCATACACCTTTTCCACTTGCTTTCATGTTCTTTTGCATGCAATTGCTGTCTATCCTGGGAGGTGGCTGTTCAAGAGGGAGTTTTAGCAGCTACGAAATAATGTTAACAGGTGTTGGACATCCTATCAAGTAACTGTCAGCCAGCAACCCACTAGAGAAGGAAGATTATTTCTGCAGTGTTTGTAATGATACTGCTATATCTGACTCCTTCATAGGACGACTAAATTTAAATCTAAATAAAAGAACAAAAATAACATCAGTCAATTTTAGCATTTCTCAGCTGAATTCAACCATTTTCCTTTTCTATCAGAGTGTCCATAGTTAATAAATGTAAGAGACATAAACTAAAATAAGCTCAGCTGCCTAGAGATATTGTTCATCTTTACCCTTTGTGATCAAAGACACTTCATGTTTCTAGGCAAAATTCCATACAATACCTCAAGTCTTACCACAGTACAAATATTAAAACCCTAATGAGAAATAGAAAGAGGACTGAAAGTGGGAATCACTTCAGGGAGTAAATGTATGCTTACCTTGAAGGCACATTTCCTGCATGGAGTGTTTGAGTACTACAAAGCTTTCAAATATACCAAAGGACAGTGACTGCATCTTTCATAAAAGAAGCAGTAATCTGAAACTAGTCAGAGAGATTTTTCCGCACAATGAAAAAAAAAACCAAACTGAATCCCCACTACAGGCACTGCTTGTATCTAAATAATTTCTGCTACTTTGAAACTCACAAACTTCTCAGATCTTTTCCCTTCACTCCAATCAACAGTCTGTTCAAATTACTACTGTACTCACGAGTGAAGAGTATATGTACATAAAGTACATATATGACAGTGTGTAACACTGAAAAATTGGCAGTATTTAATCAATAAAAAACAGTGGAGACCTCAGTAAGGGCACTTAGGATCCCAGTGCTCAAATTCTCAATGCTCGTAATGGTGATGGACTGATAAAAGAATTCAAGTGAGACACCTGGTGACTCCAACAATAGACTTCCTAAAGATTTTGGTTATTAGCACTCTTGAAAAATCAAACTACTTACTCCAGTCCTTAGGAAATAAGGAAATAAGACTTTTGAGACTCTGGCTGGGGTATTCATCCTTAACTCTTGAAAATTCAGTGGCAGGTGTATCTAAAAACACTCTCCAGAGATGAGAATGGATTAAAATAGCTTTCACATAAACCAGAACACTTTTCCAGTTTTGCCTGCATAAATTCATGATGATTGGAAGAAATACTTCTGTGTACAACTACACAAGAAAGATGAGAGTCAGGTTTTTCATTCACTGATTCTGAATTAAAACAAAATCAGTGATGAAGTGGTAAAGAAATCAAGTAAATCCATAAAGCTCCAATATTTTTATCTTTCAGTTACTGGAACACAGAATGTTCTGTGCACAGGTATGGTAGGCTGAATAGTTTAACAATAGTTAATAGTTCAAGGCTGAATAGTTTAACAATTCAACAGCGATGGAAAATTATATTCCTTTTATTTTCTCCCCTCTTAAGGTGTACAACATAACTTTGCTAACTTGTATTACTTATTTGTGTTTCCATGAGCTGAGGGGCAATAGGCAAAAAAAATCAGACACTGAGCCTGCAGGTCAGAGTAGAAAATCTCCATTTCTTTCACAAAACATTCTCACATTTCCTCAGTAACATCTCAGCACTGCTTTAGCTTGTTTTGGTTTTTTTTTTTTTTGTTTTGTTTTGGTTTGGTTTTTTTTATTTTATTTTATTTCTTAATGGTGGGATTTCAGAAACTGTACATTACGAGCTGCAGTGAAAAGCAGGAAGACCACCCAGAAATTCTTTGACTGCCTTTGAACAGGAGTGAATTTTGTAGGGGAGTTGCCATGCAACTCATCACAGCCAGCATATGCCAGAGCTGAAAATCAGTCACAAATTCAGCTCTGTTCTCCCAGATATTTCACAACCTATACAAGTTATCATTAATAATATCAGAAATTTTAATCCATTTATCTCAAAAGTCTTAATAAAAGTTAACTGCATTCTTGCATTTACAGAGAGATGTTGCAAATGCTTAGTATTAACTGGTGTGCTCCAAGGAGCATCTTGGGCCAGAAGGGCTACCTGCAGTGGAGTATTACAGGCTTGTTAAATCCTAGAAGGACTGAGACTTTACATATTTACAGTGGTGTACCTGTCTTAAGTACACTAGGGTGTCACTAGGATGATGCAGGTTTGAAATGCAGATGCATATAAAAAAGGCATTTAAAAGTTCCCTACAATTTATTTTAAATTCTACCACTATCAGTCTGAGACTCAATGAAATTAATTTTGTGATTTATCTGGGATTTTAACATCACAGTAATTTTTATGGGTGTCACAGTGAAAGTGGTAAATCAAGAGTATATTTTTTTATATTAAATGTAAAATGAAATAAATTCATAAAAAAGCTCTCATTTTAATTCATTATGATTTTAAATTACATTGCCAAATTTTTCCAAATGTGTATTTTATAGTCAGTAGTAACCTTTCAAAAGATAAATGATTTAATAAATTACTTACTTTACATTTAACATTACGAGACAAAATATTACACAAGCCATAGAAACAACTAAAATTGGTTACTTATAACACTGTTTTCTCTGAAAATATGTGTAAATGAGTGATTTATATCTTCTGCACTTTTATTTACAAAGAGGTTTTAAGACTTGCTATTACTTCCAGGTAAGTGGGGATAAAAAATCTCCATGATACAAGCTTGTTAATTTTTGGAAAGAGATTTTGGGGCCCAGTTAATGGGAGTATTATAAAGATACAAGTTACCTATATTGTAGATTCAAGATAGGACATGAAAATATTGTGCTGGACAGACTTCCAAGGATTTTCAGGAAAACAAACATTTTCTGTTAAAGTAATTGTGTTCTGACATTTTCAATAACCACCCATTTTACCCATCCAAGAAAACATACAAAAAAACCCCAAACCCAAAACTAAACCCCTATGTTTTTCCCTTAAATATCTTTCTAGGCAGGAATGACCTAATCTTAGCAAAGTCCCTCTGGTATCTCCACTACTGTAACACACATTCCCTATTACTAGCAGCCACGACCATGTTCAGTCAAGATACCAGAACGGCTCAGACTACAAAGTAAAAATTTTAAGAAATTGTAGAGGCTTTCTTTTAACTTGTGCAAACCCCATGGAAACGTGCACAGTGACATGTCACTCAAGGGATGAGACAGGAAGGGCTGAAGAGAGGGACAGCTCTGTGATCAGCTGTCCTGTCTGTTGTTCATCTAGTTCAACACAGAGACCATTCTCTTTGTTTAAGATGCAGAGTGTGTTGATTCTTCAGATTGATGCTCAAGGTTTTCACTCTGTGGACCATTTCAGAAAGGAGATTTTATGTAATTTTCCACTTGATCCTCCCTGAATTTTATTTGGCAGTTCAGAAGGAAGCAATTCAGTCAAAGGCCAAACCAAAAGGCATTGAAACAAAATGCTTCATGTGGGAGAGCAAGATTGTGAGATAAAGGCTGTTTTCTGGTGTGGCTGCAATGTTTGCCAGACCATACTTGAGTGCAGAACCTAAATGGTGCAAAGGCAAAAAGGCAGGCTTGACTGTACAACTGTACTTGTTCCAGCAAAGACCTGTGGATCCCCTCCAAACAAACCCTGACCACATTCTTCTCAAAGTACAGATCATCACAAGGAGAAAAAATTATACTCTTCAGAGCATTATTTTGAAATAATATTGTAGTCCCTATTTTTTTAAAAGAAAAATACCCAACCACTGCAAGTCCTTTCTTCCATGTCTGTTAATTTGATCACCCCTCTTGGGACTTGCAGACTGATCTTCCTTTACTGTGTAGCACATTCATTGACATCTGCAGTACTTTCTCCCTTCAGATCCTCATTCAAGCTTTTTTTCTGCTCTATTTCAACCTGGTAGAAGAAAAAGAGGAAGAAAATTTGTAATGAGAAAGGAAAACAAAAGATTACAAATCTTCCTCAGTGGTGGTCCTTCTGCTCAGGCGAAGAAACTCTTGGTGACCTGAGAGAGTTGCGAGGAAAAATAGACTGAGGACCAGGGAAAATTGGATTTTATTTACTATAAGGATTTTCAGTCTAATCTAAGCAGTTCTGCAATTCAGCAGTGTCATGAAATAATTTCCAAAAGAGATAATGTCATACAGAGAACTCACATGATTTTATATTCATTACAAATTCCCAGTTATACTCTGAATACAAGCTCAGA